>NW_026991722.1:94454085-95054085 GCF_029215605.1 Mirounga angustirostris
AAAGAGTGACATTGTGATAATATAGTAAATAATGATTGAAATATGTCACAAGTCAGTGCAGGAATGCCAATAGACAAAAATATAAGGATAGTAAATTCTGTGAGTTTGGAGGACCAAGCAATTTATGGACCACAGGGGCTTGAGGAAGCTTCATGGAGAGGTTGAGACTCCTAGTTTGGAGAAATTGTGATGGATTGGGGGTTGGGGGTAAGATCAGGGGTACCTGCCATAATGTGGGGAAGTTGACAGGCAGGGAGAAAAGCATGAGTCAGGATGTGGAGGCAGGAAAAATACAGGGCACCTTGGAGGAATGGTGACCAGGTTCAAGAGAAAGTCCATGCTGGATTCAAAACTGTTCCCACAAATAACATTCATGTGAGAAGCAGAAGTCTAAGAGATGGAGAGATGATTACTGTAATACGATTTAACATTTAAAAAGTAACTCCAGTTGACCATATGTAATCATAGGATCTATCTATCTATCATCTATCTATCTATCATCTATCTATCTATCTATCTATCATCTATCTATATCTATCTATCATCTATCTATCTATCATCTATCTATCTATCTATCTATCTAATCTATCTATCTATCTAATCTATCATCATCTAGCTATCTAGCTAGCTATCATCCATCCGCCCATCCATCCATCCATTTATCTATCTAATTTATGTGCAATAGAATCTACTCTTTCCTGGACAGTTTTATGAATTTTGACAAATGCATCGGGTCATGTAACCATGATCAAAATCATGACACAGAACTGTTCCACCATTTCAAAACAACTTCCTTGTGCTGTCCCCTCCTGCAGCCCTAATCATAGGATTGTAGCTATATGTCCAGTTATATATTTGTGGTGACAACTGAAATCTCCTTGTACATTTTTCTTTGTTATCCTGTATGGCTTAGTGCTATCCACACTTTTGTTGGTTCTCAGATAGGGGATGAAAAAGAAAGTGGCTTTGAGTTTTTGAAAGAGAAAAGAAAAAAGAAAATGAAAACTCCTGAGTGAGAGCAGAAAACAAGCAATGCGTGGTACACTCCAGACACCTTTTAGAAAAAGATTATCATGCTCTCTCAGGAGAGTTCAGACAACTCAAATTACCATTATTAATATGCTTCAATAAGAAAGAAGTAGCTCAGGCCCATTTAATGATAAACATCACTCAGTTGTCCTAATTTCTTCCTAGAAAAGTCACCACTTAGCTAAATCAAGCATTTGTTTTTCACATTTTATGTTTTGACTTGGGAGCTGGATATAAAAGAGCTCTGGACCAGAAGCTCTAAAGCCTGAGGCTGAGACATTAACAGGTCTCAGGACATGGGGGAAAACATTTAACTTCTTTGGGTTTTCCTTTTGGTCTCTGCAAACTGTGAGCATTTGATTAGAATGACTTCCAAGTTCCTTTTAACTGGGAACAAGAACTGGATGGATAATGCTTGTGACATGTTTCCCAAATACATTATCCATCCTACTCCATAGTGAAATACAAAACCCACAGGATTTTGGTCTCTACTATTTCCAAAATTTTCTGTTTTTCAGACCCAATATTCCAACTCTACCATGTTTTCAGATGAGTACTCCGTGATTCTCTCATGGTCCATTTTTAAAAGAGGTTAAATAAAACATCTTAGTTGCTATGACATATATTCCTTTTACAAATTCACTAACATGTGTCAGTTAATTTCCATGATACGTGTTGATCTCAGTGTGGTGAGGATGAAACCGAGTTGAGAACAGGAAACTAAAACAATCAACAAGACACAGTCACAGAAAATAAAACAAGAAGGAAAAGGAAAGTTCTGGGCCCCCAGTGCGAAACCAGGGGAAAAATGGCAAGTCAGAAGTCCTTGGGAGTTCAGTACCAAGACCCATAGCACCTCCATTCTTATAGAAAATATTCCCAGGGATTCAGTGTTGACAAATCCTGGGTGTGTATGACTCACTTATCCTTGTAAGAGAATACTAACTTTAGTGGAAAAAGCAGATAAAAATAAATGCATGCCACTCAGGTCTATTGCCTTTTCTTGTCTCAAAAAATGGAAATAACTCCACATTGTGTATGGACTTTCTCATTCCTGTTCCTAAGAAATTTCAGGTTGTTGGCTACTCAGGCATTACATTCCAAACCTCTTCCCCTCATCCCACCTGATGGAAGCACAGCCTGCTTTCTGCCTTCAATATCGTAATGCCATTTTAAGGACAATCACGTCACCTGAATGTGTTATTATTTTGGCTTGCTTTAAACCAAGTAAGCCAGCCAAATGCTGATAAAGGAACACCTCTGAGCTCCCCACATTTATTCAGAACCCAGAGGCGTTTACCTCTTATCTACCAGGAATATGAGAATGATAATAGCAGGACACTTAAGCCAGAGACTGCTGTTTCTTATTTAATATCTTTAGACACTAAAAGATTTGCATTGAGTTTAAATGGAATCACCCTGAGAACATTTAATTCTGACAGTTTAAGGAAAGTGTTCCTGTGCTCAGGACTATTTCTCATCGTTTCAGACGTGATGGGTGACAGTGGCTGACTTTCGTGTTTCTCTCCCCAGCATCCCCACTGCAGACTGAGCTGAAGTCACTGTGGGAGGCTCCAACCTGCAGCATAGGATCCAGAGCTTCTGAATGCACAGGGAACCAATTTGCTGGACCATCATTATTATTAAGAAAACAACAGGGATTTGCAAAATTCTGAGAATCCTGGCAGCATATTGAATATGAAATGATCAGGACCATGTCTTTGGAGAGGTGAAATAACTGTTTTCTTGAGAACCCCGAACATCCGATGAGCTGCATTTCTCATATTCCTCACCCTGTGTGCAACCAATGTCAAATCTATCAGTGTTATGTGTTCACTGTTTTCCCTCTTCCTGGAATGCTCTTTCCTCCTTTTTCTTTGTAGAAACTATTCATGTGTCACAACCAAATTCAAATGCTGGTCCCTCCACCAAACCTTCTGTCTCTGACACCTCCTTCCCCGATGCCAGGAAGAGCAAATCCTTTCCTACAGGAGGCTTTTATTATCCTTTCCTTGGTACCTCGAGGTTTCAACTTAAATTGCCTGATCTCTATGCCCATGTCAACTCCTGGGGGTGCCCTGCTTGGGGAAGGAGGCTGTGTTTGCCAGGGCCAAGGTCATAAG
Organism: Mirounga angustirostris; assembly: GCF_029215605.1. Lineage (NCBI taxonomy): Eukaryota > Metazoa > Chordata > Mammalia > Carnivora > Phocidae > Mirounga > Mirounga angustirostris. Next base: position 94,457,238 of record NW_026991722.1, read on the forward strand.
CATGTAACACTCAGAAATCCTGAAATCAAATGGGCTTTGTGTTGGCCCCTCTGAAATTAGGTTTTGAACTTCCTTCACTCACCCCTTCTCATTTTAATAGGATAACTCCTGAACAATTGGTCTGAATTCATGAGACATAATAGCATCTATTAGATCAATGGTGAACCATTGTTCAAAACATGAAGACGATAAATAGGAGCCAGGGAACTGACAGCATGTTTAGAGTGTTTGTTTATGCGGTGATGAACATGAACTATGTGGGCACTGAGTGAATAACAGAATCTCAAAAAGGGACAAATATATCTGCCCATAGCATTAATCTGTATCTGTAGGCTAGCAGGAGAAAATCAATGTGGCTTCTGAGAAGAGAAGGCACCTCACCAGGAGATCAGTAGCTTGAAAAATTAAGACATTTATAGTGAAAATTAACGAATATCCTTTTTTAAAACTTTTAATTTTGAGATACTCTTAGACATTCAGAAGAAAGGCAAAAAATAGTACAGAGTTCTTACATCTCCTTCATTCAGTGTCTGTTAATGTTAACATCTAACAAAACCATAGCACAATGCTCAAAACGAAGAAATTAACATTTGCACAATGCTGCCAACTAAACAGAAGACTTTATTCAGATTTCACCAGTGTTTCCACTGATGTCCCTTTTCTAGTTGAGATCAGTCCAGAGTGTCACCTTGCATTTATTTGTCATGTCTGCTTGGTCTCTTCCAATCTGTACCAATTTCCCTGTCTTTCCTTGTCTTTCCAAAACTTGACCCTTTGAAAGTAGTGGTCAGTTATTTTGTGAAATGTCCCTTAAATTTGGCTTGTCATGATTAGATTGAGCTTGTACGTTTGGGGGATGAATATCACAGGGGTGATGGGGCCTTAGTTCATCATATCAAAAGGTACATACATGATATCTATCTGTCTTACTGCTGGTGAATTAACCTTGACCACTAGGCTAGGGCAGTGTCGGCTAGGATTCTCCATCATAAACTTACTATTTTCCCTTTGGAATTAATAAATATTTACTTTGAGGCAGATCCTATGAGATTACGAAAATAACCTATTTCCTTTTAAAATGTTGCTAACTCTAGCCTCTATTGGTGGATCCTTATTGTGGGGTTCCAGTGGTGATTTTCTATTTTCCTCATTCTTTCTACTTTTACCAGTTGAAATTTCTCTAGGAGTAAGAATTACCCCTTCTCTCTTATTTATTTATTTATTCATTTATTCATTTATTTATTTTGCAACAGTATGAACTCAGAGTTATTTATTCTTTGGGTTGAATTCCAATACTATAATTATTTATTTTGTTGCTAAATTGTTTCAGATTTGGCTACTGGGAGCTCTTTCAGTTTGACTCCTGTATTGTACACACTTTCATCCGCTTTGTTTGAGCACATCCTCGTTTTCTGGCATTACCAAGCCTTCACAGTCATCTTGCATATTCTTTGCTACAGCTGTGGAATCAATCACTTCTCCATGAGCCCTGGTTTCTTATATTGCAAAATAGATTTAGGAGCCAACATCAGGGCACTGCATGTGCTCATTACTACTGGAGTATCATTATTTCCAGGTCTGCAGACAGACCCAGGGAATGTATGTACACACATATCCGTATTTATTTCTGCATATTTCTACATGTACGTATTTTTTATAAAAACATGAGTCTGTATTGATACTTCTGAGTCCAGTCCAGCAATCACATGGTGCAGTCTAGCCACCCTCCTCCTTATTCATAACTGCTTTTTCCCACTGAGAAACCTGACTCTCATGAAATAGGGTACATTTCTTGCTTGTTCAGTCCTGGTACACACATAAAGTAGTTTCAAATTGCTAACTTATGCCCCAGAGAAAAACAAATTTACCAAGTAAGGTACTGTGTCATGTATAGTTTTTTTTTTTGTTTTTTTTTTTTTGTCTTTAGCCTTTCAGTAACCAGTCAAAACAGATTTCCCGAAGATACATAGATCAGCTCTTCCCCAGTCTGATCAGTGAGCTTGCATGATTCACTTGTGACAGTCATTTTTCATAATCTGCATCCCCGCTTGACTGCCCCATCTACCCAACATGCTTGTTGTTTTTTAAAAGTGTAAGTTACATACAGCAAATTTGCTCTTTATGATATACAGTTTTTTATGGATTTTTGACAAACAAATAGTCATATGTTGACTGCCACAGAGAACAATTACATTCCCCCTACTATCACCCAACTCCTGGCAACCACTAATCTGCTTTCCATCTTTATAGCTTGGCCTTTTCCAAGATGCTGTATGAAGAGAATCATATAATATGTAGCTTTGGGGGCTGGACTTCTTTCTCACAGCAAATGAGTTTAAGATCCATCCATGTTGCTGTGTCAATCAATAGTTTGTTTCTATTTATTTCTGAGTAGTATTTCATTGTATGGGTGTTACCATAGTTTATCCATTTTCATTTGAAGGTCATATGGGTTATTTCTAGCTCTTGGAAATGGTGAATAAAGCTTTTCTAAAAATTCACCATAGGGTGATTAACATAATAAAAAATGCAAAAAAAAAAAATTCACCATAGGTCTTTATGTGAACGTAAGTTTTCCTTTTGTTGAGTAAATAACTAGGAGTGGAAATGCTAAGTCATACAGTAAGGGTATATTTAACACTAAGAAAATGCTCAAAGGTTTAGCAAAAATGTTTACCATTTTCTTTTCTCACCAGCAAACTAGCAATGTATGAAAGTTTGAGTTGTTCTGCGTTCTTGCTGGCATATGGTAAGTGTTTTGGGTTTAGCCATTCTAATAGGTGAGTATTGGTATTACATTGTGATGTTATTTACATTTCCCTAGTGACCAATTATATTAATAATTTTTCATGTGCTTAAATGCCATTATTGGCGACATGCCTATTAGATCATTTGCCCATTAAAAAATTGGGTTGGCTTATTTTCTTATTTTTGAGTTTTATGAGTTCTTTATGTATTCTGGATACAAGTCTTTTGTCAGAAATGTGATCTGCAAATATCTTTTTCCCAGTTTGTGGCTTGTCTTTTCAATCTCGTAAGTGTGTCCTTTTCAGCACAAAAGTTTTTAATTTTGACAAAGTCTAATTTATGATTTTTTTTCTTTTATGGATTGAGGTTCATTATTATAATTAAAAATTACAGAACCAAAGGTCATGAAAGGTTGCTCCTATGTTTTCTTATAGAAATTTTATAGTTTTATAATTTAAATAAGTCTATTGTCCACTTTGAGTTATAATTTATTTTCTATAAAGTATGAGGTATTAGTTGAACGCTTTTCTTTTTTGCATATGGATGTCCCACACGTCCAGCAGCATTTGTTGAGAAAATGATTCTTTCTACATTTCTACATTTGCAACTTCATTCAAAATCAATTGACTGGGTTTTTTTGGTGGGTCTATTTCCATATTCTCAATTTTGTTCCACTGATCTCTATGTATGGCCTTTTGTTAATATTACAATATCTTAGTTACTGTAGATTTATAGCAAATCTTGAAATCAGGTGGTATGAGTCTTCCAACTGTGTTTTTCTTTCCCAACATTGTTCTGACCATGCTAGTTCCCTTTCTTTTCCATATGTATTTTACAATTAATTTTCAGTGGCTATAAATAAAGACTTCTTGGATTTTGATTGAGATGCCCTGAATCTATAGATCAAATTAAGGAGACTTGACATCGTAAGAATATTGTCTTCTAATTCTTTACCACACCATATGTCTTCATTTATTTAGATGTCTGATTTTTTATCAGAATTTTGTAGTTTTTAGTACACAGATCCTGTACCTATATATTTTGATTTTTAATATTAAAAAGTTTTTTTAAATTCCAATGTTTCATTTCTAGTGTATATAAATTGACCCTTGCATATTGCCTTTTTATGTTGTGACCTGGATGAACTCACTTATTAGGTCTTTCCAAATGTGTGCTGCTTACTTTATAGGCTAGGAACCTAATACAGTATTGGATAAAAGTGTTGACAGAGGACATCCTTGCCCATTGATGGTTGGAGGGCGAAAGCATTCAGGCTTCACCAGCAAGTACAAAGATACTTAATCTTTACATATCCTTACAGGGTAGGATCAGTTCTTAGGTTGCTAAATGTTTTTATCATAAATAGATCTTGACTTTTTTTAAATGCTTTCTCTGCATATATTGATGTGATCATATATTTTCCCTTTTTAGTCTGCTAATGTGTAAATTATATTGACTGATTTTTGAGTATTAAACCAGCCATGGAACCTTGGAATAAACCTCACTTTGTCATGATGTTTTTTAGTGTAAGTTTAGAGAAAAAATATTACTAGAATAAGTTCACTGTTAGCAGGAAAAATCCCTATGTTCTGGTGTAAACCAAAGACAGAGACCACAGTACAGATGGGAATCAACCTTCTCCCTAGAAGTCACACAAAGCAGGGTAACTACAAACAGGGCTCTCAAAGACAAGTAGGCAAGGTGCTGCACCCCTTTTCTCCCTGTCCTGGAAATAGCTGGAACCATGCCAGCCTTACCTGACCTCATCCATCTCCTGCACAAGGCAGATTTCTAATGCTGTGTCCTGAAGATGCCATCCCCTGGTTATTTGATTAAACACCAACCTTGGTAGTGCTGTGAAGGGACTTTACAGATGGATTTAATTAGGGGGCTAATCAGCTGACTTTAAAATATGGTGATTATTTAATGGATTATCCACTGGGCTCAATGTAAATGCATGAGCCCTTAAATGAAGGAAAGGAAGTCAGAGAGATGAGCAAAAGGGGAGGTTGAGGAGATTCAAAGCATGTGAAGGGCTTGATCGGTCATTGCTGGCTTGAAGGTGGAGAAGGGGAGCCACAAAACAAGGAACATGGATGGCCTTTAGGAATAGGGGCTGGCACCTGGCAAAGAGCCAGCAAAAACAGATTCAGTCCTACAACTCATGGACTGCAATTCTGCCAACAATCTGAATAGGTTTGGAAGCAGATTCATCCCCTAAACTTCCAGAAAAGAACACAGCCTTGCTGATACGGGGTTTTGGAGACTCAGCGCAGAGAAGTAGCCAAGCCACACTGTGCCTGGATTTCTGATTTGAAGAACTGTGGCATAATAAATGGGGGTTGGTTTAAGCCACTAAATTTGTGGCACTTTTTTATGGCAGCAATAGGAAAGCAATGCCTTCATTGCTGAGGAGCTTCTGTGTGTCTGGGGCTGCTAGGTGCTAAAGACACGGAGATGAGAAAGACAACTTCTTTCTCCAGGGAGCTCACAGACTAGAGGGAGAATCTGACACCTAACAAAACAATTAAGTATTCTGAAAATATGCTACAAGGGAAAGTTTCTTGTGGTTGCAAAGAATGGCAAAGAATTCTGGCTAACTTGAAGCAACCAAAAAAAAAAAAAAAAAAAACAGGGGGTGGGAAGGGAGGAGAGAGGAAGAGAGAGAGGGAGCGAGCATGTTTTTAATTTTAACAAGAAAGATACTGGAAGATTTTCATAAATTAAGGAAACTTTAAAGATGTCAGATTTGGGGAAGGAAGACCAACACAGTTCTAAGACCCTCAATAATAGGAATTTGTGGACTTTCTCCTGTTGCTATGGCTCAGCCCCCACACTTATTGTTCTTCATTTCCCTTGCCCCCAAGTTCCAAATTATAAGGGGAAGAGAATATGGCCTAGCTTGAGTCAAGTACCTACCTTTGGATCAAATGGCTGTGGCCAGGAGACAAGACAAGTCCTGTGTGAGTGTGTCTATATCTATCATCTATCTATCTATCTATCTATCTATCTATCTATCTATCTATCTATCTATCATCTATCAATAGAGAGGGAGAGAGAGAAATTTATATTGTTTCATGTGATTTTGGAAGGTGGTACATCCAAAATCTGCAGTGTACGCTGGCAGGCTGAAGACCCAGGGAAGAGTGGATGTTGAAGCTCAAGTGTAAAGGCAGTTTGGAGGCAGAATTCCCTCTTCCTTGGAGAACCTCTGACTTTTTTCTCTTAGGGCCTTCAGCTGATTAGATGAGACTCATCTACACTGTGGAGGATAATCTGCTTTACTCAATGTGCACTGGTTTAAATGTTAATCTCATAAAAAAAATACCTTCACAGTGACATTTAGACTGGTGGTGTTCGACCAAACATCTGGGCACCTTGGCCTAGCTAAGTTGATCCATAAAATTAGTCATCACGACCTATGGCACACATGGCCCCTGGGGGTCTACCTCTGTGAGTAAGGGTCTCATCTGCAGAAGGAGCCATGTTATGAGCCCCAAAGCCAGGCCAACACATTCCTATAATGCTCTGACTCGACACCAGCCTCACTTTCCTTACCCCTAAAATGAAGATAGCAATATCCATAGGGCCTTATTCTTTTAGTAAAGGATTAGGAGGGTAAAGTCACAGTATTAACCGTTAAGTTATATGCATATGTGAGTTGCCATTATGCATTTTGAATTAAAACTCAAGGAAAGTTGGTAAACTAGATTTTATGCTTATTACTTAAAATGACTTCAAAAAACCCCAGAGCCTCACGATGATTTCAAATGCTTCCAGGAACTCCTCAGAGCAACATTACCGTGTGTACACTTCAAATTGAGAAATGAAATCTTTGTTAACCCTCCCTATTAGGAGGAGGCATGGGTGGCTGAACTGTGTGTGGGGTCAGGGTGTCCCAGCCCAAGCTGACAAAGGCTCACTGCCTTGAAGGAGAAAAGGGGGAACAAACCTAAACAAGAGTTACAGGCTGAGCCTGGGGTGTTTGTGGCTAAAAGAACAAGAGACTTTCATTTTCTCTCAGGCTTTCTAGTCTTTGCCTAGTGAAATGTCAGGGTTGTGTGTACTGATTATATTTTGCCAAAACTATCAGAAGCCTTAATGAGTCTCACAAACTGCATAGCTGTCACACCACAATCAGCCCTTGCTTCATAGCAGGGCTGGATGCTGGCCTTACCCTGTACTTTTTTTTAAAAATTAGAATTGATCAAAATTGCAAACTTTTCCTCATCCCTCCCTTCCATCCTTGCAATTTTGGTAGAACGTAACGTAGGCAGAATTCCGATATTTATGTCTCCAAACTTGCCATTGTCGGTATCAGTCTAAGTGTTCACGATGGTTGCTGAAGGGTTGCATCAGGCTCATTCTCCAAGCACGGAAGCCCTAGCCAGACAGTTGTCAAGGCAACAGAAAATGCACACTGTGAACTACCAAGGAAAGGCCCTTTCTGGCTGCTTACAGTCTGTACGATGTTGAAGTGCAAACATTTTTCAAGCTTGGCAAAAAGATCTCTTTTATGGCTAATTATAAAATGCACCCAAGGTTATTAGACTGGGTGATAGATGATTGCCTGCTAAATGGGATGTGAAAAATTAAGGCAGTTTTCAAAGCAGAGGGACCTAAATTAAGTGTGCCTAAAGGATCAATTGCTTATTTTTGTCATTCTGCATAACCCGAACAGAACAGCTGTGTGTGTGTGTGTCTGTGTGTGTGTGTAGGAGCTTCCAAACTCATATTTATTTGAGTCACATCATACTTTTTGCTTCCAAATGTATTCAAAAGAAGGTAGGAGGTACCCAACCCATATTTCGATTTTTGGGGGGAAGAAGACTTTAAATTAAATCCCTGTTGATCAACATTAAGAATTTTGAATTACTCCTAGCAGGTGAGATTATAAAATCAGAATTTTCCTGCTAATTTCAGATGGTTAAGTGATATTATATCTTCTCCTTTTTTTTTTTTTGCCTGCTATAATTCTCTTCTCACATTCTTGCTTGCCAACAAACTCCAAATCAATACTAACATGTTAATTTGATAAAAGATGTGGTGACTCAGGATCAAAGGAATCAGGGCAAAAACCCTGATCTACTAATCCACTGTCTTAGTTACGTGTTCCTTTGAAAACAGACTGTCTTTAAATCTGACTTGATATGAACAGCTGATCCAAAGCCTGGTGGCCAGTCTGAGAGTGAACGGGAATTCAGTGAGTTAGGCTGTGGAATGAGCTGATGTGAACATTCATCTTTTCTTTCTTGGGTGAGCCCCAACTCTTGGTAAACAGGCCAGACTTGCACTGAGGGTGACATGATCAGGTACGTTTCCTCGGGCTCTCACCCTAGGGGAAGACAAAAAACGGAACTTCCAGCCTTTAGAAGAAGAAATAAGATTAACCTGAGGGAGAAGTAAACTCTTGTAGACTCCACTGATTGACTATGGAAAACTGTAGTATTTATTGTCTTCGCATAGATAGAGAAGGCTCTTGAGGTTGATCTCCTAGAAGGTGAAAATGTCATGGAAACTAGTTATGCATGAGCCTGTAATGTATAGCACATTTACCCATACATGTGATGGCCACATGTCTCTCCTTAGCCTGAAATGCTCCTGTGACTGCATTTTATACACTGGGTGCATCTCTACAGGCAGAAGAGTGGGAAAGATTATTATGCGGTAAATAGACATGTCAATCAGGCGTGTTTGGACAACGCACAGCAATAAACCAGGTTTTTCATTTCCTCTATAGCTTTTTGGGATATTATTATTTCTCTTTATAGCCTTTCCATGTGTGTTTAAATAGGTCCTAAATGTAGTTGTTCAAGATATTAGAATTAGGGGGGCCTGGGCGGCTCAGTTGGTTAAGCAACTGCCTTTGGCTCAAGTCGTGATCCCGGGGTCCTGGGATGGAGGCCCATGTCAGGCTCCCTGCTCAGCGGGGAGCCTACTTCTCCCTGTGCCTCTGCCTGTCGCTCCCCCTGCTTGTGCTCTCTCTCTCTCTGTCAAATAAATAAAATCTTAAAAAAAAGATACTAGAATTAGAGTGTCAGAGAGGAGTGAGTATAATTGACTCTTGACTTAAATTCCTTTCCTGTTTTCTAGTCTTGCGTGGAGGTAGTGGGAAGCGGCAGCAGGGAAGAATGACCTCAAATAAAAAGGTGAATTGAAATGAAATGGCTGAAATCTGTTCCCTAACAACCAGCTTTCTGAAATCGTATGTAAAATGCAGGACATATTTGGACTCCTCCTCGGAGTGGATCAATAGGTTCCAACAATTCCTCAAATGGGTCCTTGACCCCCAAGAGATTAATGATGAACACAACCCAAGAGTTTGTAAAATATGCAAATGGACTAGAATGCTACCAAGTAGCACTGAGTCAAGGGAAGTTCTGTCTGCAGGCACCATGCTGGAGTGGGCTGCCCCAGGCCCCGGTGAGTGACTCGGGAGGAGGGAGGGCCGGGCACATTGGAAGTCCTTGTCCCTTAAGCTGGGTGCCCGGTATGGCTGTTCCCAACTCCGTTGAGTGTCCTCTCTCCAACCTCCCGTCAGCTCTCTACTTCAGCATTTTATTGCAGCAACCAAGGAAATAACATGAATAGAGAGCTTGTAAACTCTGAAATGCTTGATAAATGTTTATCATTTAAAAGGGGAGAATTGGCATCACAGTTTCGTGCTGCATAAACGTCGATCAGTTCTGCCCATCACCATTGGAAATGTCTGTGACATCCAAAATGCCTGTTAATGCTTCCATTCACTCATCTTTTTGCTAATAAGCTAGTTCATAAAATTAACACGCCCAGATACTAAGATCTGCTATCAATACATACTGATGCTTTCCTTCTCATCTCGGGCTGGGTAGGATGTCCCCTGAGAGGCACTGAAAGATGGTGGAATGACTCAGACGTGGAATGCAGAATGTAATCTAATGGCACTGAAAAGCGATGCAGTCAGTTAGAAATAACATCCAACTTTCCAGGCAGCTTAAATGATGTTGAATTAGCTGCAGTGGCCGCATGGTTATGTCTCAACATTGCTGTGACGAATCTGACCAGGAAGGAAGTCCCGCATGCAGAGAACAATAGTAACAAAAAGGTCTAATGGGATGAGTGGGATATGTTTTGGAAATGATAAAGACAACGTGTTCTATAAATACAAAGAAATTTGTTGTCACCTTTGTAGCTTATTTGAGAAAACTGGGCACATAATTTATAGCCTGGATTCCCATTTGAGGTAAAATGCAGTCAGATTGCAAGAACTGAGATTTGAGCCATAGAACTGATTACAGAGTAGATGGAAGTGGATTCCCTGCATTTAGATTTGCAAGGTGAGCGACAAGAAATGACCGTCTAGTAAATATGTTTAAAATAGCCAGGGATAATTTAACTTCAAGCAAATTATCCATCAAAGATTACTGAACACATTTTTTTTTTTTTTAAAGCAGATTTTACAAGCATGCTGGCAAGGAAAATTAAAAGGATTCCCATCTTAAATGAGTTAGCGAAGACATAGATTTGATTAGTGATATCCAATAAGCAGATGAAATTACATGTTAGAATGACTGAAGGTAAAACTATCACTTTTCTGTTGTGAAGGTAAAATGAGGAGTGTTCTAATCACAAGGAAAAATACAAGTAAAGCAACATAAAAACCTGCGTGGGGTTGTGTAAGGACTGGATGTCTGTGTCCTCCCAAAATGCATATGTTGAAATCCAAACCTCATAATAATGGGAGGTGATGAAGTGATGAGGGTGGAGCCCTCATGGATGGGATCCTATAAATCTGCCCTTACAGAGGGACCTCAGAGAGTGCCCATGCCCTTCTTCCACACTGTGAGGACACAACGGGAAGAGCCCTTGACCATGCTGGCACTCTGAACTTAGGCTTCCAGCCTCCAGAGCTGCGAGCAATAAATGTCTGCTGTTGATAAGACATTCAGTGTATGGTACTCTGTTATAGCAGCCTGAACTGACTATGGCAGGTTGGAAGTCAGAACTCAGATTCTCTGAATCCCAGCCCTGGCTTTCAGAGAATGTCAACTGTGGGGTGTGTGCATGTGTTTCTCAGGGCTGCGCCTGGACTCCTAATCTACAGCAGAATCGGCACAATTTCTGCTGCCTTATGGGTAGGAGAACAAAGGTAAAATGAGATCACTGTACAAAAGCATTTTGTAAATGAAATGTTATCTAAGTAATTCATTCATTCTTTGGATATTATCTTGAAATTGAAAAAAATATATATCTATAAGGAAATTTTCTCTGTTTATCACCACTACCTTCTACCCTTACTGGAAAACATTTTCATGAGCTATTTGGTTCAGAGTTAAAAAGAGAGTGGCAAGGAGAATAATTATTCAACCATAATTGATGTCAAGCAAAGTGGGAAAATCTCTTAATTTATTGGAGTCTAAATGTCCTTGGTTATGAAACCCAAATGATAAAATGCAGTGTTTTGTAAACTCTAGTGCTTAATACAAATGTATTTATTTTAATTCCTCTCTTAATCACTAGAACCCATTTCTCTAATTTTTTTTTGCTGCTGATATATTTTTGCTCTAATAAGTTTGAAAGAATTAAAATGCATTATTCCTGGATTCAGATACCTCCTTGGGAATTTGGTAAGAATACAGCGTATAATACACACAACATACAAAATAGATGTTAATTAGAAAATTATGTTATCAGTAAGGTGTCTAGTCAACAGTAGACTATTAGTAATTAATATTTGGGATATTTAAAGTCATATCCAGATTTTCAACTGCACACGGTACTGCTGCCCCCGACGTCTGCATAGTTCAAAGGTCAACTGTACATTGAACTATATCTGCATTTCCTTCTGATAAAACACCTCAGTTGGTTTGCTCCAACCCTAACCATTTATCTCATGAGCTTACATCTCACCCTTATCTCACCTTTTGCCTTGGGAACTTCAGCTCCATTCCCATTTAAGCCAAAAACAATATCTAATTTTCCATCCATTAAGGTAATGTCTTGTGATTCAAAACATACTTCAAGATTCTCCTTGCTGAGAAAGCTTGTTTCAAGGTCCCTGGAAGAGTCATGAGGATGCATTTGATTAATAATTGTAACTCTTCATATTCACAGAATGCCTCAATTAAAGAGTGCTTCTTCATATGTACATGACCTCATTGATTTTTCATTTATATAAGGAAGAAAGTAACATCTGTAATGAAGCTTTTTTACATGCATCCTTTCATCTGTTATAAAAGAATACCACCAATGTTTAAAAGAGGTGAAGTCCAGTATTTCTTGGCTAAGAAGCAGGACAGCTCAGATAGTACCCATTTCTATCAAAACCCAGGGCTCTTACTTTCAAGATTTTCTTTGGTTTGCTGCAGGTTGAGTATGGGGATATGCCTAGCTATGTCTGTTTGTTACTTATTCTGCTCTGTGTTCTCTGAGCTTCCTGGCTCTGTAATCCGGTACTTTTCATTATGTTTGGAAAGTTCTTGGTCATTGTTACTTCAAATATTCTTTCCCCACCATCTTCTCTTCTCCTTCCAATATTCTCATTACATGTATGTTATGCTTTTTGAAATTGTCCCACAGTTCTTGAAGGCTCTGTTATGTTTTTCCACTCTTTTTGTCTTTGCATTTTGGTTTGGAGAGTTGTTATTGACCTATCTTCAAGCTCAGTGACCCTTTCCTTGGCTGTGCCCTGTCTACTAATGAGCCCATCAGAGGCATTCTTCATTTTTGTTAGTGTTTTTGATTTCTAGCATTTCCTTCTGATTCTTTCTTAGAGCTTCTGTCTCTCTGCCTATATTACCCATCTGTTCTTGTATACTGTCTACTTTCTCCATTAGGATCTTTAACATATTAAACACTTATTTTAAGTTCCCTGTCTAATAATTCCAACATATGTATAATTTCTGAGTCTAGTTCTGAGGATTGTTTTTTTCTCTTCAGACTGTTTTTTGTTGTTGTTGTTGTTTTTGTCTTTTGTCATGTCTTGTAATCTTTTTGCTGAAAGTCACACGTGTTGTATGAGGTAATAAGAACTACGGTCAACAGACATTTAGTATGAAAATCTATGGTCATCTGGCTGGGAGTTTCGCTATTTAGCATTTACAGTGTTCTAGGTGCCGGAGGCCTCCAATTCTTCCAGCGCCCCCGTTTTTTTCTCTGCTTTTGACTCTGGCCTCCCTAAGTACTATTCCTCAGGGAGAGGGCAGGTCAGCTCTCTGAGATGGACTCCACTGTTATCATACTGGAGTCCTTTGATGTGGTGATAATGTATAGAGGAGGAGAAGCATTCTACAATCTCATGAACCAATCTCATTCTCTTAATGGGTCTGTGTCACGGAGCTGGGACTGTCACAAGCATTTCCTCTATTGGTATTTTCCCCCTGCCCCTACTCTTTTTTGAGTGCAGCATTCCCAATCTTTTCCCTTGGAACCGTGATCCATGTTGATTATGCTTTGTTTTTATCATATAATGAAGTACACAGGAAGTTCAGAGTCTACTGTTATGGGAGAAATGTCTTTTCCCTAGCTTGGATATCGCTCTAGTCAAGTCTTTTCTGATGGGGCAAAGGCTTTTGTTATGGACATATTTCACAAAGATTACTCTTCCCTTCCTCCCAGAGCCATGAGTGGATCTCTCACATCTTCATCTTGAGAACCTGTGAGTTTCCTGAAGGTAAAGTCCATGAAAGAATGTCCCCCCACCCCCACCCAAGACTGTGGCTCTCGATGGCTTCTCACTCATGTGAATCCACGCTCAGCTCTGAGCAATTCATCAAAGTTACCATTTGAGTGTTTCTACCAGTGTTTGGCTCCAGTGGCTTTTGCTCCAAGTCAGCAGACCTAGCCTTTGTCTCTCCAGATTTGGGGTTGACAGTTTGCCTTGCAACTTCAATTCCCTCATGAGTCCAAGAAATGTCATTGATTTTCCAAGAAAGAGTTCAGCTTCTTCTTGTAAAGATAGAATGATTTCCAAGCTTGTTATGTGTCAGAGCTGAAACCAGAAGTTCTAAATCTTTCCCTTTACCTGAGAGCCTTCACCAGATTCTAAGAAAGAAAAAGCAAAGTCTCCAAAATAATCCGGCATCTACTCATTGCTAATTTGTGTCTTAGCAAAGAGGAAGGGAATGCTAACATATTAATTTCTTTATCTGCCTGTCCTTTATAGAGGAAGAAGGCCAGCCAGAAAGTCACTGAAATAGTTTGGGGGCAAAAAAACTTAGGTGTACCACATTAAAAGAGGACAACAATCCATCCAGCCCAGTATCCCATCTGACTGTGTTGTGGGGGAGCAGACCAACAGAGATGAAAACAAATGTAGTGATGGATCTATTGTCCACCAAATCATGAGAACCCTTAAAATCACAACATCATAGCATGTCAGAACTAGAAGGTGGGTAGAAACTGCTCCTTTATGCTGTTGTTTAAATCCTGTAGACTTTCATAGAGGTGTAAAATGTCTTAAAAATATAGCACTAGTGATAATGGGAAAAAGAAGGAAGGCAACATCCACTTCTCTTCTTTCTATCTTATCATCAAGTCATTTGTGAACACATCATAAAACTATGTATATCATAAATCTGCTGTCACCTCCATCAGCTCTCCATTCCATCTGAGTCAGTGTCAGAGAAAGAAATGAGGAAGACGTTTATGCTCTTCTTGCTCATTGGTTCAAATGGTGAGGAAGACTGTATCAAGACAGACAGAGGGATGAGGCAACAGCAAGAATAATAACCCTAAGGCCACAAGTGTGTCATAAGAAAATATTTTTGCTAGACTTCAGATTCCCCAACATGAGTCATCTGAGGATAGTCCTGGAAGTGGTATTTTTGTTTTGTTTGTCTGGAATGTTATATAACTTGTTGTATGGTTGGTTGTCTTAGTCTTAGATGTCAGAATAGGAAGCAACCAAAAGTCAATCTTGTTTAACATTCTTCAGGCTATGCTTGAATCTTTTGGTTTGCCCGGGTCCAGGTGACCTCTCCTGAGGCCCCAGGTCCACAGGGCTCATTAATCCCCAACCAACTTACTTTATGTTCCAGAGCACTGGTTGTTACAAAGTTCTCTCTCTTGCTGAACCCAATTCTATTTTCTTGTAAATCCATGAATTGATCTTAATTATTGCACAAAATAAATATCTTTGACAATTGAGCTATTAGCCCACATATGAATTTTGTAGTTACTGGACACAGTATTTCTGAGACAAAATCTTGGATGAAATTCAACAATTCTTTCTTTCATTTTCAGGTATGTCAAAATAGATGAATCAAAATGCCTAGCCTCAGTGATTTAAGGAGTTCACTAAACTGACCTATAAATAAAGCAGCTGAAAGAAGTTTGGAACATAACACATAGAAATGTATTTATTTTTCTCCAAGGAGTGAATGAGCCCATGTCCCTGAGGGGCCCAGAGGGCAGGAATCTGCCCTCAGTTTGTGCAGATTAAAGACCACTTTCTCATCTAGAGTGGTAAGTGAGTGTTAATTGGAGGGAAGCGGTGAGTTACATTAAAGGAAGCATTTCCAATTCCAACTATTAAGATACACATGAAAATTGGCAGCTGTGGGTATATAAAGTGAGAGCATACTAGAGTAAATATTACAGAGAGAATGCCACATTCAGTCATGATAGGTGAGACAAATGAGTTCTTAGAATATTCTCTTTTTCAGAAAGACACTGGACCTTGAATTGGAAGAACTTGAAAAAATTAAAAGGCATGGAGACCTTATTGTCCTGAATGTGGTTTCAGGTAGGTGATTTGTTCTAATCTCAGCCAAAGTCTGAGCCCATTGCAGAGAAGGCAGCATGCTGGTGGCAGAAGGAGGGACATGGAGAGAGGAAGGCATGGAAAACATTGATCCAAGCGAAAATGGCCCTGGGAAGAAAGGCAGAGGTGTTTTTGTTTGTTTGTTTGTTTTATTATTTTTTTATTAATCTTTTATTTGAGTAGTTGTTACACAATGTCACATTGGCTTCAGTTGTACAACATACTGATTCAACTTCTTTATATGTTATGCTCACCACAAGTGTAGCCACCATCTGCACCCTACAACACTGGAGGTTCTTGATTTCCTCCAGTTGGGAACAACTGTGAGCATGGACAGCAGCAGTGACAGAATGGGCTCCAGCTCCTGAATCAGCAGGCAGCACGGAGGGAATGGCTTGTAATCTCAGCACCTGAGCTCTGTGTAAGTACAAAATGCAAACACCAGCTGAGCACCAAGTGATCAGATAACCACATGTACAAAGGAAGAGACAATGGCCAATTTATAATGCAATGTCATTAACTAAGAGAATTCAGAACCCGCAGGAGGATCTTGCTCTGGCACATTCCCAGAATCTAAGTTGATTGATTTTTTTTTAACTTTTATTTATTTATTTATTTATTTATTTATTTATTTATTTATTTATTTATTTTTAATTTTTTTATTCTTATGTTAATCCCCATGCATCATTAGTTTTAGATGAAGTGTTCCATGATTCATTGTTTGTGCATAACACCCAGTGCTCCATGGAGAATGTGCCCTCCTCAATACCCACCACCAGGCTAACCCATCCTCCCACCCCCCTCCCCTCTAGAACCCTCAGTTTGTTTTTCAGAGTCCATCGTCTCTCATGGTTCGTCTACCCCTCCGATTTCCCCCGCTTCATTCTTCCCCTCCCGCTACCTTCTTCTTCTTCTTTTTTTTTTTCTTAACATATATTGCAGTATTTGTTTCAGAGGTACAGATCTGAGATTCAACAGTCTTGCACAATTCACAGCGCTTACCACATGAGTCATTTTGTTTAATGTATTATATGTGGTATGGGTAATAATGTCTTAATGATGATTCAAATTCAAACTTACTTGTCATAAAGAAAGATCATGTTTGAAGAAAATAATGATTAGGGGGCCACAGGTAGTAATTACTTTGAGAAAAAGTGATGCTTCCATCTGTAAAATCTTCCATCCTTATAGAAATTTATCTGACATAGCCCCATAGCATTTCCTTAAGCTTACTTTTGATTGGACAAAGCTAAAGTAGGCTTTCTTTACTGATTCATTTGTTTTAATAAATTGGCATCTAAAAAATTCATAAGCAACCTGTAACAAAACCTAACTGAATTTTTGTTGAGCTGTTTTTATTTATTTTTAAAAATTATTTATTTATTTATTTTATTATGTTACGTTAATCACCATACATTACATCATTAGTTTTTGATGTAGTGTTCCATGATTCATTGTTTGCGTATAATACCCAGTGCTCCATTCAGTACGTGCCTGCTTTAATACCCATCACAGGACTAACCCATCCCCCCAACCCCCCTCCTCTCTAGAACTCTCAGTTTGTTTCTCAGAGTCTATAGTCTCTCATGGTTCATCCCCCCTTTGATTTCCACCCCCTTCATTTTTCCCTCCCTGCTATCTTCTTCTTCTTCTTCTTCTTTTTTAACATATAATGTATTGTTCCAGAGGTACAGGTCTGTGATTCAACAGTCTTACACAATTCACAGTGCTCACCATAGCACATACCCTCCCTAATGCCTATCACCCAGCCACCCCATCCCTCCCACCCCCCACCACTCCAGCAACGCTTGGTTTGTTTCCTAAGATTAAGAATATCTCATATCAGTGAGATCATATGATACACGTCTTTCTCTGATTGACTTATTTCACTCAGCATAATATCCTCCAGTTCCATCCATGTCGTTGCAAATGGCATTATTTCATTCCTTTTGATGGCTGCATAATATTCCATTATATATATATATATATATATATATCTCACATCTTCTTTATCCATTCATCTGTTGATGGACATCTTGGCTCTTTCCATAGTTTGGCTATTGTGCACATTGCTTGTTGAGCTCTTTTTAAAATAAGATTCCTCTATCTTAGGATTCTCAACACCAGCTTACCTCCTTTATAGACAGACCAAAAAAAGGAAAGTTCTTGGTGCTTTACTTTGAGGAAAAATGTCTTAATTTTGAATATGTAAGAAAAAGAGTGTAATGCATATTTTATCTTATTGCATATACATACAGCTATTACTTGGGTTTCTTTGTGAACTTCACAGCTGGAGTTACAGACTGATGATCATTTCATGTACCATCCTAATATCCATGGCAGTTATTCAAATGAGTTATTTAACTGACAAATATATTCAGACTTTAGAATAGGTTATGTGTTCATTCTCTTAGTGTTCAAGGGTAATGCAAAGCTCAATGCCAATTAGTCTAGAAGTTTCTTGGAGGGGTGAACAGGGGCAGGAACTACTCTTGTTTCTCACAAGGCTGAGCTTATTGTGAGACTTTAAATGAAAAACAAAATAGGGGCACCTGGGTACTCAGTCAGTTAAACATCTGGCTGTTGATTTTGGCTCAGGTCACAATCTCAGGGTTGTGAGATTGAGCTCTGCATCAACTCCATCCAACATGGAGTCTGCTTGAGAAACTCTCTCCCTCTCCCTCTGCCCCTCCCCCCTCACTAAAATCTTAGAAAGAAATAAAAACAAAATAATGGGTTGTAGAAAATGAATCTCTAATTTCTATTTTTAAGATTTTATTCGAGAGAGAGCGAGCACGAGTGAGAGAGCACAAGCAGGGGGAGTGGCAGAGGGAGAGGGAGAAATGGGTTCCCACTGAACAGGGAGCCCAATGTGGGGCTTTATCTCAGGACCGTGGATCATGACCTGAGCTGAAGGCAGCTGCTTAACTGTTTGAGCCACCCAGGCACCCCTAATCTCTAATTTCTAACCTAGTTATTGAGCAAATTATTTGAGGTTTATTGGTCTCTCCTTACCCAACGTTGATATAGTAGTTACTTAATTATACCACCATCATAAACAAAAGCAATCATTTATGGTATGCTTTTCTAAATTAAAAAGCACAAGGCAATACCCCCCACCCTAAACACACACATGCACACACACACACACACACATTCCAAATAGCAGCTATCTGAATCTGAATCTCTCCACATATCCTTCAAAGAGCACACAGGACAATGAGGATTTCAAGAGTCACCTATAAACCTTATCTACAACAAAACAAGGAGACAAAGAATAATATAAACTGTAAATGTAATTGGGAAAAGCATTCTGAACAGCGAGCCAGGCTCAGCATCCAGGCGGCAGCAAGGGTTAAATGTCAGAGAAAGATCGCAGCGTGGTGTGGCAGTGGTGGAGGACGAAAACATTTCCTCACCCTCTTAGGGTGCTGGCTGCATCGGAAAATTAATTTGACAGAGGCAGCTTAACAGGAGAAATGTGTACACATTTCTTTGATATAAGTTTGAAATCACAGAGCAGCCTTCAAAAGAAATGAAAAGCCAAGGAAACAGAGCTGTGTATTTTTATTTTAGGTCTGAGGAAGACTGGATGGTCATGGAGGAATATGATAGGTTAAGGAGAATGAAGTTAAGTGTAGTAAATGGGTGTCCTTTTGTCTTGGGAGATAATGATGTTCCTTTCCTTTGGGTACCCTCCAGGTACACGGAGAGCACCTCTCATGTGAAGACTCTGTGACCTGTTTCAGAGACGAGGGGTGAGGGGTGTGGAGGTCAGAGTGACCTTCCTGCTTCTGCCTGTTTCTCAAAGTCCCTCAGCTTAAAATATGCAATAGGCCAGTATGCCATATTTGGGGGTAGTATGTCCTGAACTTTCCCCATCATAGTGGTGGAATGAGAAGGCACCTCCAGGAGAAGAAGGGCCTCTCTCTCCTTTTTTTTTTTTTTTAAGATTTTATTTATTTATTCATGAGAGACAGAGAGAGAGAGAGAGAGAGAGGCAGAGGGAGAAGCAGGCTCCCAAGGAGCAGGGAGCCTGATGTGGGACTCGATCCCAGGACTCTGGGATCATGACCTGAGCCAAAGGCAGACGCTTAACCATCTGAGCCACCCAGGCGCCCCATGGAGGGCCTCTCTTGAGTAGGCCGATGTTGAGACTAGGTCTGAGACCTTGGGGATCAAAGCCCTGGCTAATGTGGGATTAAAATGCCTCTGGCCTTCCCCTTGCTTGTGCTCTCTCTCGCTCTCTCTCAAATAAATAAATAAAATCTAGAAGAAGGAGAAGCAGCTTAAAATTCATCAGCCTGGAGGTGTTAGTCTTCCGGGGAAGAGGGAGCCAACAGGGAGGCCCGAGAGGGAAGGAAAGAAATGTAGCAAAAGGCTATGTTATTGGAAGAAAAGAATATTTCTTATCACAGGGCACTTTGATGACCCTACAAATTAGAAGACAATGATGAAGCAGACCCCACTTCCAAAGGGGGAAAAAAAAAGAAAGAAAAGAAAAATACTTAAACATTATAAGAAATGGGCTAAAACGAAAGTGAGGAAGAGTATAAGACACTGCAGAAAAACACTTAATAGATTTGAATAATAAGGAAGATACTCCTTGTTCAGGGATACAACAGTACAACATTATAAACCTGCCCATTCTTCTGAATCAACATACAAACTGAATACAATCAAAATAAAAATACCAATGAGTTTGGTTTATTTTTCCCTTGGGCTAGACATTTGATTCTAAAATGTATATAGATTCTTAAAAAATATGGCATAATAGCCAAGGAAACTCTGAAAAGAAAGTAAAGGGGTCTTCACCCTATGAAATATTATAATATTCCATCAAGCTTCTGCAGGTAAGCAATGTGGAAATGTTCCTTGAGCAGACAGACCAGTGGAACAGAGTAGAAAGTCCAGAAATAGATTCAACTATATGGAACATTTGTATGTGATAAAGGATGCATCTCAAATCATTGGGAAAATCTTGAACTTTCTCATAAATTGTGTTAAGACACCTAGATTCATTGATGAGAAAGTAAAATTGGATTTATACTTCACATAAGAAGAAACCCCAAATGATCAGTGATCTAAAGGTAACATTGAAACCATGTAAATGTTCTATTTGGAACATAATCTTGGAGGGAAGAAAAATTCAAAATCCAGATACCATAAAAGATTGATAAAATCAACTCTGTGTATGGGTGTGAGCATGTGTTTCAATGTAGCGAATAGAACAGAATTAACCATCAAAGCTAAAATAAAATAACATGCTTTTCACCTGAAGAATCTTTTTGTTAACCAAAATGTTTTACCTATTTTCAGGTGAGTAAAAACAGGGCAATATCCAGATGGAACTTCGTGAAATTTATAAATCTCAGCGCAAAAAGCACATCCTCAAGTATTCAGGCAGAAAAAGTCAATTTACTTAAAATAAAGAAAAATAATCTTTGTCTCAGACTTTTCCATGGTAATGAACATCAGATAGAAACAAGAGTGCCATTTACAGAGATTTAAAGCAGAAAGGTTGTAACCAGGATTCTAGACTAAACAAGTTTTCCTTAATCTGTAAAAGCAAAAAGAAATAGTCAAGGCTTTAAAAAGTAGTTCATTTCTGTGCTGCGCCCTTCCTTAACAACAAAACAAAACGACAAACTTCCCATGCTGAATATGTATTGCATCAAAGCAAAGCAAAAAACTTGAGAATGTGGAAATTACAGCAGGTAAGTTAGATAACATTCAGATATTTTTTTAAAAATTGTAATAATTGGGCGCCTGGGTGGCTCAGATGGTTAAGTGTCTGTCTTCAGCTCAGGTCATGATCCCAGGATCCTGGGATGGAGTCCAGCATCAGGCACCCTGCTCAGCGGGGAGCCTGCTTCTCCCTCTCCTGCTCCCCCTGCTTGTGTGCTCTCTCTCTCTCTCTGTGTCAAATAAATAAAATCTTTAAAAATAAATAAATAAATAAATAAATATTGTAATAATTATTTTAAAAAGTTGAAGACATAGTGCATATATTTTTTGGAAGGTTTTTTTTTTTTTATTTTGTTTTATGATGTTATGTTAGTCACCATACATTACATCTAGTTTTTGATGTCGTGCTCCACGATTCATTGTTTGCGTATAACACCCAGTGCTCCATTCAAATATGTGCCCTCCTTAATACCCATCACCAGGATAACCCATCCCCCCACACCCCTCCCCTCTAAAACCCTCAGTTTGTTTCTCAGAGTCCATAGTCTCTCGTGGTTTGTCTCCCCCTCTGATTCCCCCAGCTTCATTTTTCCCTTCCTACTATCTTCTTTTTTTTCTTTTAACATATAATGTATTATTTGTTTCAGAGGTACAGGTCTGTGATTCATCAGTCTTAACACAATTCACAGTGCTCACCATAGCACATACCCTCCCCAGTGTCTATCACCCTGCCACCCCATCCCTCCCACCCCCCACCACTTCAGCAGCCCTCAATTTGTTTCCTGAGATTAAGATTTCCTCATATCAGTGAGATCATATGATACTTGTCTTTCTCTGATTTACTTATTTTGCTTAGCATAATACCCTTTAGTTCCATCCACATCATTGCAAATGGCAAGATTTTGCATTTTTTGATGGCTGCATAATATTCCATTGTGTATATATACCACATCTTCTTTATCCATTCATCTGCTGATGGACATCTTGACTCTCTCCATAGTTTGGCTATTGTGGACATTGGGGTAGTGCATATATTTTTTAAATGTTCCTAAAAGTGAAAGGGACCTCTGTCTCTCTACCCCCTCTCACACACACACCTTTAAATTCCAGATTATTGGCAACCAAAATTAAGAATTAGATGGAGGAAAAGAGCAAGAAATACGAAGCTGCTAATTTTCTAATTTTACATCAAGAAGTATCAGTAGAAACTTTCTTTGGCAATAGTAATGAAATCAATATTGTTGCAAGTGCATGTTTTAAGATTCAAAGAAACTTATCAGATAATTAAAAGTATATGTATACACCATTCTAATTGTTAGAGATTAAAAAACATTAAAAATAATCAATTTATTTAAAAAAGAGAGAAAACAAGAACAAAAGCGCAGGCCAACAAGAAAACAAAGATAAAAAATGTCAAATCCAATTGGCACCAAAATTTGATTTCCTCACCTATAATGTGGGTTACTTAAAACCTAATTTATAGGTTAATCTTGGGGATGAATAGGATAATGCTCAAAAAGTACTTAGCAGTGCCTGGCTCACAAAGTTCAGTGCTCTTGCTGCTGCTGATTATTACTATTATTACTATTAATCATCATCATTAACAATTATATATATGTATATATATATATATATATATCACCTACAAAAATAAATTTAAATGGATGTAATTTGATAAACTATTTTAATCTTTTTTATTAAAAGAAAAAGATTAATGCTATAAGTAAAATAAGAGAATTGAAAGTTAAAGCATGTGAAAAGATATATCAAAGAAACACAAACCAAAGAAAGCACAACAATGGAGAATCCAAGGTGAAGAGGCATGGAACATTGCAAAGATGATCATTTTATATGCACAAGGGAAAAATCACAGTGAAGATAAAATTGTCATGAAATTTAATGCATTAAAAGTGTATCTCTAAAATAAATAACATAAAAACATTTGGAAATGCAAGAAATAAGGGAATTTTAAACATGTTATCCTCAATAATCATAAATCAAAAGACCAAAATAGAAAGTCTATAGAGGATTTTAATGATGCAATTAATAAGATCTAATTAATATATATTAAACATTTTACCTTACAAAGATTTTGATGTGGAAATTTTTTCAGTGCAATAAGAATGGTTTTATTAAAGCATGGGGATAGGACCCATGGGCAGAAAGAGCTGGTCTGGACTTGTGTGGGGTGACTGATTATATACTTTCAAGTTGGGAGGGGGTCAGGGATATAGCATAAGTCTCTAAGGACTTTTGGAAGCAAGGTTTCCAGGACCCTGAGGGAGCTAGCTATCGTTGGGAAAAGGTCATGTATTATTGTCTAATAAAGCCTTAGTCATGAGGCCCTTGAGATGTATATCAGTGGGCCATATGTTTGGAGGATGATTGCTAACAAAGATCTTGGGGGGTAGAGATAAAAGAAGTTTCCAAAGGAATTGTTAATATGTTAAGGAAGACTTACAGAATTTTGGGGGTTGAGACAATGTTAAACTAAGATTACCTTTTGCCTTTAAGAAAGTGTCAACACTGAAGCAGCTGAGGTCTCAGAGGAAAGTCACTCTGCTTGTTTCAAGGACTAGTTAATGGGCTGTGGTAAGGAAATTTAATTTTTTCCTTTTGCCTTTGTTACCCACATCGGATGAAATATACCCTTCTAAGTTTTTGGAAAATATTAACTGAATCACATATTTCATATAGTTTATAAGATTTTCATAATATTTGATTTGTACATGACAGTCTCTCACAACAATGCGATAAAAATAAAAACTAATGCTGGTAAAACATTTAAAAGAATCCAATCACTTGAGACTAAAAAGCAAACTTTTCAAACATTAGCTCACTAGGAAATGAAAGTTACTAACTATAAACCATTTATAAATAACCTGACAAACCCTATGTTAAAATTATGTGCCAAGACAATTCAATGGAGGAAAGAATAGTCTTTTTAACAAATGGTGCTGGGACAACTAGATGTCCACATGAAAAAGAATAAAGTTGAAGTCTTCTCGCATATTACATACAAAACATAGTCAATGTGGATCGGCACCAAAATGGAGGAGCTAAAACTATAAAACTTGCAGAAGAAAACCTAAGTGTAAATTTTCATGACTTTGGATTTGGCAACGATTGCTTAGATGGGACACCAAAAGCATAAGCAACAACAACAGAAGATAGATAAACTGGGCATGATCAAAATGAAACACTTTTGTGCTTCTAAGCACACCATCAAGAAAGTGGGGGGAAAACTCCCACAGAATGGGAGAAAATTTTGCATATACTATATCTTATAAGGGACTTGTATCTGGAATGGATAAAGAAAATTACACACACACACACACACACATGCATGCATGATGGTATGTTATTTGGCCACAAAAAAAAGAAGGAAATCCTGACATTTGCAACAACATAGATGGACCTTGAGGGAATTTGCTCAGTGAAGTAAGTCAGACAGAGAAAGACAAGTACCCCATGATTTCATATATATATATATATATATATCAACCCCTTATGTAGTACACCTAAGACTAATGCAATGTTATATGTCAATCATATCTCATTAAAAAATTATCATTGAAGGGTACCAAAATATGCCACCCCAAAATATACCCCTTTAGCATAGGGACTATTTTGAACTAAAGGCCATTGAGAACAAGCAGACACAGGAAAAGCTCTAAAAACAGGGTACAGGTTTGTCTTTTGTAAAGGAAATCTACATTTGTAGAGGTGGGTCTCTCTCCTGTATCTGGAAGAGGTGGACACTTAAGAACAAAGAAGGCACCAACTTAAATGTACAGAACAAGTCTTACTAAGCAACTCTTGTTTACCATACTTCTCCTGGCCACTTTCCCACAAATTGCCTCCCTGACCAGAAAATTCCCAAACCCCTTTTCTGTATTTAAGCCCAAGATCTAACCACCTCTTTGGGTACTGAGTGCTCCCACATGCCCTTAAACTTCTGTGTGTTCTCATGTTCATCTGCCTGTGGCTAGTCTAATGCACAAGCCCCTGCTGGAGAACCTAGAATGGGTAGAGGAGGAGAATTTTCTCCCTTACATCAGGAAAGGGGAAAGCTGCTGAGTTCATAGATTAATAAATCTGAAAGCTAGTTATATAAATAAGAGAAACTCAACAACAGACATGCATTCACTTTTAATTTTTACTATTTTGATTAAATAAATTTGATTCAAATAAAGATACACAAATGTGGGAGTAAAAACATGACGTGAGTACAGACTCAGAGGAAACTATACAAGTAAGGATAACCTTAAAATACATATTCAATAAATAAATTTGATATTTTTATGAAAAGCATCATTTTCTGGCCAAGTATAAATTATAAAACTTTACTTAAAAAGAAGCAGAAAACCTGAATAATCCAATGACTATGCACGCTACTGAAAGGATTTTTCAGAAACTTTTAAACCACTTCAAAATTTTTCAAGGTCAAGTGGTTTCATACAAAATAATTTCTACTGTATATAATAGAGCACAGATGCCTAATCTATAGTTTTATTTAAATCTCAATTTATTTTCATGAACTTATATTAACTTGGTACCAGTGCTTGAGAAAGACAGCACCAAAACCACTCAACTTAAAAAAAAATAGCATATGAGACACTCTCACTTATGAATATAGGTGCAAAAATTCTAAATGAAATTTCAACAAATCAATTTCAGTGCTAAATAAAAATGAGAACATACCACACGATCAAACAGAATTATTCCAGGAATGTAAGGACAACTCTGCACTAGGAAATCTATCAATTTAATGTATCAGATCTGCAGTTGAAGGAAAATCTACACAATTATTTCTACTGAAAATGCATTAAAAATGATGATACTTTTTAAAAAAAATTAATAGGCTTTATTTTTTAGAACTGTTTTAGGTATGCCCCCCCCAAAAAAAAATTAGTGAAAAATACAGAGCTTCCATATACTCTCTCTTCTTGCAGTCTCCTCTACAATTAACATCTTACATTAGGGTGGTACATTTGTTACAAGTGATGAGCCAATGTTGATACATTGTTATTAACTCAAGTCCATAGTTCACATTAGGATTCACTCCTGGTGTTGTACCTTCTATGGGTGTGAACAAATGTATAATGCCCCCTATCCACCATTATAGCACCCTACAGAAGATTTCACTGTCCTAAAACTCCCCTGTGCTCCACTTATTCATCTTTCCCTCCTCCCAAGCCCCTGATCCATTGACTATCTTCATAGTTTTGAATTTTCCAGGAAGCAGAATATGCGGCCCCAAAAATATGACTGAAGGACTCCAGGACATGCCACCCTAACATATGCTGCTTTGGTACACTGATTACTTTGACCTGAAAGCACTGGAAAACAGCAGATGCAGGAGGACTCTGATCTCCCTCATCTGCCTTAAGTCAGACCCTCCAAAAGGAACTAGGTCATCATCAATCCCCTCCTGGGAGTGTCTTCAGCAAGGAAGATGGATTCTTAGTACAGGAGATGAGACTAAAAGTCGGCATCGCATCCAGACACACTCTGTCCCAAACTGTCAGACTCCCCATCGAGTCTTCTGAGGGCCCCTTCTGCTTTCCTAAAACCATTTTCTCTCCCCTAAGAAGCCTGCAACTTCCCTTTTCCTTATTAAGATGGCATTTATTCCTGAGTTCTAAGCCACCTCAGACAGTTAGTCATTTTCCCCCATGAAACTTCCACGTATACATGAGACAGAAATGTTAATAAACTTCTTTTTGTTCTTCTCTTGTTAGTCTGTCTTTTATTACAGGAGTCTTAGCTAAGAACTCAGAAGGTAGAGGGAAAATTATTTTTCCTTCCCTACAGTAGGACTCATAGAGTATGTAGCTTTTCAGATTGGTGTTTTTTACTTAGCAACATGTATTTAAGGTTCTTCTATGTCTTTTCATGGTTTATAGTTTTGTGGGGGTTTTTGCAGTTTTAAATAAGCTGCTGTTATGAATAAACATTCACGTGGAGGTTTCGGTCTGAATGTAGATTTTTCAACTCATTTCGGTAAATACCAAGGAGCATGATTACTAGGTCATATAGTAAAAGCATATTTAATTTTGAAAGAAACCATCAAACCAACTCCCAAAGTCACTCTACAATTCTGTACTCACACAAGAAATGAATAGGAGTTTCTTTTGCTCCATAGCCCACATCTGGTGTTGCCAGTGTCCTGCATTTTGGCCATTCTAGTAGGTGTATAGTGCTATCTCCTTGTTTTAATTTGCAATTCCATAATCATGTTGAGCATCTTTTTTCACATGCTTATTTGCCATCTGTATATCTTATTTGGTAAAGTATCTGTTCAGCTCTTCTGCCTATTTTTAAATTGTTTGTTTTCTTATGTTAACTTTTAAGAGTTCGTTGTATATTTTAGATACCAGTCCTCTATCTAATATGTACCTTGAAAAAACTTTCCTTTGAAAGAGGCTTGTTTGCTCATTCCCCTAGGAGTGTCATTTGTAGAACAGAAGTTTCTAATTTTAATGGAATGCACTTATTAATTTTTTCTTTTACTGATTGTGCTTTTAGATCTAAGAAGTCATAGCCCCTGGCTGCCTTAGTTGGTAGAGCATGAGACTCTTGCTCTTGGTTGTGAGTTCAAGCCCCATGTTGGGTGTAGAAATTACTTAAAAATAGATCTAAGACGTCATTGCTAAACCCAAGGTCATCTAGGTTTTTCTCCTATATTAGCTTCTTGGAGTTTTATAAAATATGTTTTTTAATTAGAAAAAATAGAGACTCTGAATAAGTCAAGGTCCCCACCAGATTATTTAATCGAGACTTTAGTGAAGGGACAACTTGAAACAAGCTTGGCAAAGCTAAGGAAACATACAAGGGGTGGTGAGACACCTAAAGATAGCACCCATGGTAAGCTATTACCACTCCTAGGGCAGATAGGGAAAGGGAAGAGGTAGGGCTGGCACCTAAGCAATGGTAAAGGGGCTATTACTGGGGACTCAACTACTACTAAAGATTTCACTTTGGGGCAGGGAGAGAGCCAAGGAAGAACTCTTCTCCTTCCCTTCCAATGTCATGTCAGTGACCCTAGTTGGCCAAACCCAATAGAAGGCAGCCAGCAAATGAGGCTAGGGAGTACAGTCTCCAGAAGTTGCCCTCGTGAAGCACAGAGCTGAGCAGAGACAGGTGGGAAGTCCATGTGGGAGAGGGCACATGAAGAATAAGGACCATGAGCTCTTTGCATGACAGAAAAAATACATGAGTCACACTTTGACTATTATGGACCAAGGTTCAAAGCTGAACTTTATGACCAAGGTGAGTGAACACCTCCATTTCTTTATGTTTAACTGGGAATAACAATAACCCTGCATTATAAATACTGAGATGACTATATTAAATGTCTACTATATAAAGTATTGATGAGTACCCAATATATACTAGCAACTGCTGCAACTATTACTACTATTACTAGGGTAGTCATTTTGATTGGAGGGAGAGGAGAAACAGGCAGCAAAACCAGAAATGTAAGCATTATCTCTTAATAGAAGACATACATGAAATTAACAGCCAAAGCCATACCTGGCAATGAGATATTAACATGCCCCACCAAAACCAAGAACCAGGGAGGGATGTTTTCTATCACTATTATCATCTAATGTTCTAGAATTTTAGCCAACACAGCAAAATATGTAACACTGGAAAGAGAAGACATTTACCTTTTTATTACTTTTAGGTAATGATGATTCTCTATCTAGAAAGATCCCAACACCCAAATTTTATAATTAAGTGGCTAGACACATAATGAATTTATAAAGCATAAATGGCTTTTCTAAAATTAAGAAAAAAAGTTATTATATTTAATGGAAATAAATTCCCTTTTATAATAGTAACACAAAATATGAAGCACCCAAATGGACTTATAAAGAATTTTGCAAACAATGTGAAGAGAGCCAAAAAATCTGATAGCTACATGAAAAAAGGAATGTAGTAAATGAAAATCATTCACTTACAGGGTTAATGCAATTGCATTTAAATTCCCAGTGGGATTTATTCTGAAACATGTTCAAGTAAAATTAAGATTCATCTAGAAGAAGAAATTCATGAGTAGAGCTGAGAAAAGATAAAATAGAAACAAAATAGAAAAAGATTGACTTGTGATATTTGTTGTACTAGATGTAAAAACATAGTTTAATATTAATATATTTAAAACAGGTGGTGGTGGTGGCACAGAATAGAATACTAACAGGGATGAAGTAGAAATTCCAGAAGCAGAATAAGTACGTTAACATGATAAACTTAAATATGTATTCTGATACATGACCCCCAAGTAAATACCAGGTGGATTAAAGATCTAAATGTTGACAATCAGCCTTGATAAAAATCCTGGAAGAATATTTGTGTATCTCAGAATGGGAAAGGGCTTTAGGAGAATAAAAGCAATACAAAATAGTCACCCTGGGCGACCTTGGGTCAAATCTGCGGCCACACCTTTCTCAGGGATTGCTGAATGCCATTTCCTTCTAGATGCTGAAGGGGGTGGAGTTGCCCTGAGATGCACAGCGGGAGGGCGGCAATGGTGTGCAACATGCCTATTACACGCTTCTCATCATCATCATCATCGCAAACGATATGAAGCTTTGTAGAGCAGGTACGATGTGCCAGACGTTGCATTAGACATTGAGCATGCCTCAGTTTATTAGAGTCTTACAACCAAAATATGAAGTAGGTGCTTTTGTTGTTATTAGTATCTATTTTATAGATAAAGAGACGCTTACAGTGATAAATGATTTGCTCAAAATGGTAAGAGCAGGTGGTAGAGTCTACTGGCTTTCAAAGCTTATGCTCCGAGTTATGAAGCAGTACACTATTGTACTGCATCTCTCTGAGCCTTGATTTCCTCATCTATAAAATGGGATCTACATGGCAAGGCTGTCTTCAGATAGACAGGAAACATATGCAATGCATTTATCACAGTAAGTGGCATATAAAGAAACAAAACATAGGAATTAAAAATAACAAAGAGCAATGACAAGAATACACATATCTAGATAAATATTGATTGTATAAATAACATCACTTTGTGAGATCAAAAATAGAAAATTAAAGTAGCAAAAAAAATAGCACTTTAATAAGTCAAGAATACCTGTTGTACTCTCTAGGGAAAATAACCCCCCTGCAAATTTTTAAGTATAATTAACAAGCTAAAAGAAGAAGTGAAATTATAAATTATTAAAAAATCCAAAAAATCTTAAGAAAGGACAGAAAATATAGAATAGTCAGGGCAAATATAAAACAAATAGCAAGGTGGTAGATTTAAGCCTAAATTACAGTATATTTAAACAGACGAAGTATTCCAATTGAAATATAAAGTTCCTCAGACCAGATAATAAAATAAAACAAAGTTGAACATGCTCTTTATAAGAGATATACCTTATATATAAGTATAGCAACAAGTAAAGGATGGGGAAAATATTATGCACACCAGAAGTTACAAAGTCCGAGATAAAAGTAGTTCATTTCAGAGCAATAAAAGTTTCCACTTTAAGATAAAATGATCTTAAATTTGTTTGCACCTAATAACATAACCTCCAAATGTGTAAAGTAAAAAAGGATAAGTCAACAAAAAGAAAAAAAAATCCAGTAATGGTGGAAGACTATGTAAGTCAGGGTTCTTCAGAGAAACAGAACTAAAAGGATATATATATTGAGAGATTTATTTTAAGGTTTTGGCTCACATGACTGTGGAGCTGGCAAGTCCAAAATCTGCAGGGGAGGCTGGCAGGCTGAAACTCAGGCAGGAGCTGATGTTGCAGTTTTGAGGCAGAATTTTTTCTCCTCAGGGGAAACCTCAGTTTCTGCTCTTAAGACCTTCTACTGATTGGGTGAGGCCCACCCACATTCTTGAGGGTAATCTTTACTTAAAGTCAACTAACTGTGTTAGTCACTTCTACAAAATACCTTGACAGCAACACCTAGATTATTGTTTAATTGAATAATGAGGTACTATGCCCTATCCAAGTAGACACAGAAAATCAATATTCATGCAGATTTTACACAATTTAAAATGTAAATTGTATTTCTATTTTTTAAAAAAGAACAGTGAACAAAAGTAAACCAAGGGGTTGGTAATTGTTGCAGATTGGATCCCCCGGGAAGCAGAGTCTGAGCTAGAGATTAGCACGCAGGACTTCTCAGGGACTGTCTTGGTATCCACAGCTGTGGAAGGGAGAGGGAGGAAGCAGGATTTGGGAAGGGGCAGAGCTGAGACACAATTCAGCATCATCTGTAACCTCGGCCAACCCTCCCAGGAGATCAAAAGATGGGATGACCTTTCAGAACTGTGCTGAGCTGGGGCAACAAGCCTGGCTTTTATGCATCCCAAATCAAGTGAGCACTGGAGGCAGGGCATTGTGGAAGGAGGATGTCTCCCCAGGTGAGGCAGCTCTTCAGCTGAGGCCACTCGGAAGGGGGCTGACAGGTGAGGGCTGTGTGCAGCAGAGCTCTGGGTGCTGTGGCAATGAGTCCTTCAATCCTGACGGGACCTGGGCCACACATCACTGGATGTGTGTTTAGAGTCATGTTTGGATTCCTAACATGCTTAACTTCTTTGTCATGGGCATGATGTCACACCCATTATTTTAAACACATAGAAGAAGGGTGTGGGTACCACCTGATGGGGTCATAAAGGAAACTGATCTCTCCCCCTTACCATGCTATGTAAGTGGTGGCCCTTCTCAAAAGGCTGAAAGAGTTTACAACTCCAAGAAGAACCCTGGCTGGGGTTCCAGAGACTCCAGTGTGTCACTGACTCATCTCAGTCAGTCCCCTAGGTCTTGAATATGGAGTAGACATGTTCTTCTATCAGCCAGGGATCTCACTTTGGGCCACTGATCACCTGTGGGAATATCCTTGCCTCAGGTTCTGAAGGGGCGACGGCCAGCATTCCCCTGGATCTGAGGGGGAACTACGGAGAACAAGAATGGATCAGTTGTTAAGATAATGTGGCGGATGATCTCTTATGTTTCCTTAGCTCCATGAAGAAGCTTGGACCCACCTCTTTTACTGTGAGGAAAGGCTTCATTCATTCAGCATGGCATTTGTTGAGCACCTGCTCTGAGAGTATGCTTTCCCACCTTGTCAAAGACAGTGCACAACTCCTTAGAATGTTGTTTCCTTTAGTCATTGGTTATGAGTAACTCACAGTCTTTCATTATAATGCTTCCTTGGAAACTCATCATGGGAGATATAGACTGGCTCATATATTTCCCAGACAGAAGTTTGGCTACCAGCAGGGAATTCTAAACAAGTGAAGGCTGCAGATGATGAATGCACAGCATGATGATGGTTGAATTAAAAAAAAAAAAAAATATATATATATATATATATATATATATATATATATACATATATATATGCATGGTACTAAAATGTCCATGAAACATTTTGTTTAAGCACAGATGCCAAGTCATTGTCTTTATAGGGTTCTTATTCTTAAACAATTTAGAATACTTTGTCCTTTAGGATGCATGCTGGGCAACCATATCATGATTGAGTGACTTATTGTACTTTTAATGATTTTCCTTCTCCTAAGAAAATGCATAGATACTATATTAGAACAGGACCAATAAGATCCATCTATGTTTCTATCTATGTATCTATCTAGATATCTAGATATCTAGAAAGAGAGAGAGGAGAGAGATTAATTATAAAGCATTGGCTCACATGATGATGGAGGCTGAGAAGTCCCACAGTGTTGTTTGCAATCTGAGACCTCAGGAAAGCCAAAGAGCCAGCGGCATAGATTCCAGGCTGAGTCTGAAGACCTGAGAACCAGGAGCACCAAGGTTGGGAGGAGATCAATTTCCCAGCAGTCAGGCTGAGAGCAAATTCAACCTTCCTCTGCCGGTTTGTACTATGCAGGCCCTCACTGGGGAGGGCACCTACTTTACCCAATCGTCCAATTCAAATGCTCCTCTTTTCCAGAAACACCTTCACAGACACATCCAGAAGAGTGTTTAATCCGATATCCGGGCACCCCTTGGCTTCACAGATACAAATTGAAGTTAAATAATTATAATACAAACTTTGGGTAAAATGTATTTTACAACGTGTTATGAAGTAGGTTTAGGGGCGTCAGATAAAAAACAGAGTAACGCTGTGTTGGGTGTCCTGTGTTGGTTCCTCCAGATCTCTTTCCACCCTTTGCCACCATGTTTGGAGCCCCAGGAGACTGAGCTCTATGAAGAGCACCCACTGGACCCCTTTGTCTATGGCTTTCTGTGGGATTTGGCCCGTGGAAGTCCCAGAGAAAGCTGGGGACACGATGGCTGGGGGTATTTA
The DNA here is from genome assembly GCF_029215605.1 of Mirounga angustirostris. Lineage (NCBI taxonomy): Eukaryota > Metazoa > Chordata > Mammalia > Carnivora > Phocidae > Mirounga > Mirounga angustirostris. The sequence continues at coordinate 94,490,716 of NW_026991722.1, forward strand.
TGTTCCTTCAGGCCTTGCGTTGGCAGCGGCCACATTCCTGTGCTAATGGCCACTGTCTCCCAGTCAGCCGTCTCTGTGGGTTCTGGCATCCTCTCTCCCTGCAGTCCCCTCACCCTAGGGGAGCCATGGCTTGCCTGTGGCTGCTGCCTATTGAGGACGCTTCCACATCCATTGTTGGTCTCCCGTAGCTGTGCCCACATCTTGGTGAGCAGAACCCTCATGAGCTCTGCTCAGTTACTGGTTTGAGTGCACCATCTGATTCCTGCCAGCATTCTAAAGAAGCATTTCTCAGGGCGCCTGGGTGGTGCAGTCGGTCAAGTGTCTGACTCTTGGTTTTGGCTCAGGTTGTGATCTCACAGTCGTGAGATAGAGCCCTGCAGGGAGCCTGCTTGAGACTCTCTTCCTCTCCCTCCCCGCCTGGTCTCTCTAAATAAATAAAATCTTAAAAAAAAAAAAAAAGCGTTTTTCAGCATTGGTCTGTGCCTCATGCATTTACCTTAGGACGCCCTCTATTCCTCATTGATCAGCATTGTGAATCTTTTCTTCCCATAACATTAAATTTCCCTTAATAAAGCATATTCACCTTAAAGTTCAAAGAGGGAAAAATCAGTACTAGTTTCAGCTTTTTAAAGAGGGCATTAATGTCCACAATAACCACACTATGGAAAGAGCCAAGATGTCCATCAATAGATGAATGGATAGGGCTCCTGGGTGGCTCAGTTGGTTGGGCAACTGCCTTCGGCTCAGGTCACGATCCTGGAGTCCCGGGATCGAGTCCCGCATCGGGCTCCCTGCTTGGCGGGGAGTCTGCTTCTCCCTCTGTCCCTCCCCCCTCTCATGTGCTCTCTCTCATTCTCTCTGTCTCAAATAAATAAATAAATAAAAAATCTTAAAAAAAATAGTTGAATGGATAAAGAAGATGGGGTATACACACACACACACACACACACAAAATGGAATATTATGCATCCATCAAAAAAAAAAAACCCACGAAATCTTGCCATTTGTAATGACATGGATGGAACTGGAGGGTATTATGTTAAGCCAAATAAGTCAATCAGAGAAAGGCATGTATCATAGCTCACTGATATGAGGCATTCTTAATCTCAGGAAACAAACTGAGTGTTATTGGAGTGGTGAGGGGTGGGAGTGATAGGGTGCTGGGTGATAGACACTGGGGAGGGTATGGGATATGGTGAGCACTGTGAATTGTGTAAGACTGTTGAATCACAGACCTGCACCTCTGAAACAAATAATACATTATATGTTAAAAAAAAAAAAAAAAGAAGAAGAAGATAGTGGGAAGGGAAAAATGAAGCAGGGGGAATTGGAGGGGGAGACGAGCCATGAGAGACTATGGACTCTGAGAAACAAACTGAGGGTTCTAGAGGGGAGGAGGGTGGGAGGATGGGTTAGCCTGGTGATGGGTATTAAAGAGGGCACGTACTGCATGGAGCACTGGGTGTTATGCACAAACAATGAATCATGGAACACTACATCAAAAACTAATGATGTAATGTATGGGGATTAACATAACAATAAAAAAATTAAAAAAACAAAGAAAATAAATAAATAAAAGCAAACTAAGGATTCTAGAGGGGAGGGGGGTGGGGGGATGGGTTCGCCTGGTGATGGGTATTAATGAGTGCACGTTCTGCATGGAGCACTGGGTGTTATATTCAAACAATGAATCGTGGAACACTACATCAAAAACTAATGATGTAATGTATGGTGATTAACATAACATAATAAAATAAAATTAAAAAAAAAGAAGGTATTACATGAAGGTTGGGAAATGTTAAATACAAGCATTCACATATGTTCCCCCTCTCCTGCCCCAAGCAAAGAAACATACACACACTTTGTGAAAGACTGTGTAACTCCACGTTGTTTCCTGTTCCTCAAGCTGGAACAACTGATTAGAGCAATGAGCTCTGACTCAGCACTTTATTTAACTAAACATGAACTGTTGACATCTCTCATTAACTCTGGTTTCCTTTTTCCTATCAGTTAAATTGAAGTTTTTTACTTAATGTAAGATTTGAGGTTTCTGTCTCAGAGCTTCCTAAGACTGGCTTTTTTTTTTTTTAAGATTTTATTTATTTATTTGAGAGAGAGAGAGAATGAGAGAGAACACATGAGAGGGGATAGGGCCAGAGGGCAAAGCAGACTCCCTGCCGAGCAGGGAGCCCGATGCGGGACTCGATCCAGGGACTCCAGGATCATGACCTGAGCTGAAGGCAGTCGCTTAACCACCTGAGCCACCCAGGCTCCCAAGACTGGCTACTTTTATCTGCTCTTATTTTTATCTCAAAATCTAGATTTATTTGTAATTCTAAATATTGACATTAACTTTGCTTTTTTCTTCCATTTCAGTTTTGAGGTCCTGCTTTCAATTCTCTTGAGTCTATATACAGAATTAGAATCCAGGATCGTATGGTAATTCTGTGTTTAATTTTTGAGGAACAGCCATACTGTTTTCCACAACAGCTGTGCCATTTTGCATTTGCTCCAGCAGCGCACAAAGGTTTTGATTTCTCCATATTCTTGCCAACACTTGTTATTTTCTGGATTTTTAATTTATTTTATTTTTTAAATATAGAAATGCACATGATTACAAATCCACCATAGTAGTCTTCATCAAATTAGAAGTGTTCACATCACTCATTCCTCCAGGGATAGAAACATTTGTGAAATATCAAATTAAATTAATACTGGTCAATGTCTTCAACTTTGAGGAGGTTACAAATGGATTTTTCAACTGCTTCTTCTTCTTCCAGATTACAAACCCTTTTTTCATTGAACATCTTAAAGAACAAGTTAATTAATCTCAACTCATCTATACTGAGGGCCATTAGGTACCAGTTCTCTTCTAGGTGAATGGGCCCAGCAGTGAACAAAACCATTAAAAAATTACAAACCATTTGGAATCCCAGTGTTGTAGTGTTTTCTTTAGAGATGATCTCTCTTCTGTTAACTAGCAAGTAGGCACCCTCCTGACCTCACTGTTATGTGTCAACCAATGCGTTCATGGCTCTGAAAAGACAAGAGACAGATTTCTACAGTTCTTAATTCGTGCTTGTCAATGGCACTTACCACTTGAGATATGTGAATGTATTTTATTTTCTTGCCAGACTTGGGAGTTTCTTGAGGGAAGATTTCATCCGTATTTGATTTCCCACAGTTATCCACAGCATTTTGCACAAAAGCAAGCAAAAGATATGTATTTTTCACTTTCTGAGTATTAATCAACTGGCCTGAGCCTCCACAGTTTTGTTTTTTTGTTTTTTTTGGTCATTCCTGAAAAGTTGCAGCTCCTATGCCAAGGAGAGCAGTGATTCTAGACCTCCAAGAAGAGGGCTGAATAGGTAATCCGAATCCCCTTCCTTCCTTCTGGGCACTCCCTTGCTAGTGGGTTGTTGGTGCCCTCCAGGTGAGAGGGTTGCTTACACCTGCTAGTCTCCCTGTTTTAGTTTGTATTTTTGTAGGAAAAAAAATGAGCGGGTGCCTGGGTGGCTCAGTTGGTTAAGCAACTGCCTTCGGCTCAGGTCATGATCCTGGAGTCCCGGGATCGAGTCCTGCAACGGGCTCCCTGCTCAGCAGGGAGTCTGCTTCTCCCTCTGACCCTCCCCCTTCTCATGCTCTCTCTATCTCATTCTCTCTCTCAAATAAATAAATAAAATCTTTTTAAAAAAATGAGCAAGCCGAATTCTGTCTTGGAATGCTTTGGAAATTAGAAGGGAAGTCCACTCGCTCTCCCACAGCAAGCACTCCCCGCCAAAAAATACCCCACACACGCGTCTGTGCCAGGTAATAACGTATGGCTGGCAGACATCAAGCACCAAAACAGGTAATAAATCCACTTCTGCAAAATGCAGCTCCACCTTTCTCCCATTTGGCCCCGGGGGTTGTTTTACTATTTTATGAGTCTGGATGTAATTAGTCACAATTAAAATCTGAATTCTTTAAGTATATTTGCAGTCCAATTTCATCTGAGGCAATAAAAATATAAATAGCTCACAGTGACTTTATTACTTATGTTTCTCAGGTTTGGGGGTGGGGGCAGGATAATGAAAGAGGTGTCTTCACAGCATGCAATTGACATGCAGGCTCTTCAGGGGATAGAGTGCCCACAGCTCAGGTTTATTTCACCTAATCTGTATAACAATGTATATACATTGTATAACCATGAGTCAGGGCAAGTTCCCTCTAAGAATACCTCGGAGGTCCTTTGTGAGCAGAGTTTACTTCACCTTCTGTAGGGGAGGAGAGGGCACCTGTTGGAGACAAAAGATATCCAAACTCCTTGTTACTTTCCTGCTTCCACTCTGAGCTCTGTTGCTGTTTGTTTCATTTATGTCTATCCCAAATGCCAAACGAATACCAGATACCCGCCTGAGATCTTGAACTATTTCTAGTCAATTCTTGGGAATCACAAATCTGTGTTAAGCGTTATTGACACTGAAGACATAACCTTCTCCAGACATGGTTCTAAATTCTCACCTTTTTCAATCCTTTCTGTCTCCCTCCTCTGTAACCCCACTTGGTCCTCCCTTTCCTTTCTGTCTCCCACTCTATTCTGCTCACCTTTTATTGAAAGCCTCACACTGGGATGGATACAGGACGATATGGTACCTCTACTCATGGAATTTACCTACCACAGCACCAGTAGCTATCACGATTATGGAGCACTTACCAAGTAAGAAGCACATGCTTGCTCACTTATAAACCCACGGGGCTCAAAAGCTACATCCTTTTCTCCTTCCCGTTGTTCAAATCCACACCAAGAGGATCAGTTGATTCTGTCTTTGGAACCCCTTTTTATCTGCTCACGTCTTCCTTTCTCACCGACAGCCCTTGCTCCAGACTTTGATCTGGTCCCATCCAGGGTTGAGGGTTGAATTGTGTCCACTAGAAAGATATGTTTAGTCCGACCCTTCATACTTGTGAATGGGACCTTATTTGGAAATAGAGTCTTTGCAGACATAGGGAAGTTAAAATGAGGTCACACTGGATTAGGGTGGGTCCTAATCCAATGACTGGTATCTTTATAAGAACAGGGAAATTTGGACACAGAGACACACAAGGAGAAGGCCAAGTGACAAAGAAAGTGGAGATTGGGTCATGTGTCTCCCAAGCCAAGAAATGCCAACGATTGTTGGCAACCACCAGAAGCTAGGAGAGAGACATGGAGTGGATTGTCTCTCAGAGCCTCCGGTGCAATAACTCTCAGATAGTTCCCCTTGCCTTCTGATACCCCATCTCCCATCACCGAACACTGTTGCATGCTTTCAGGGATGGGTCAGTGCTGAGCAGAGAACTCAGTCACGGCAAGGGCACAAGCATCTGGAGAGGGATTCTGAGACAGGAAATTAATGAAACCACTGGATACTTGCAGAAATCTTGGGGAGGTCACAGACCCTCCCCCAGACATGGAGTCAGGGACTCAAAGCATGGGGAAGCTACTGCTGCCATCTGGGTGCCCTTCACACAGTCTCACTGTGTCCTCTCTGCTGGGGCCATTACCTGCACTTACGGGAGGAAGCCGAGGTTCTGCGGGGGGTGAGCCCAGCCACGGGATCTGAACCCCAAACTTTCTGCTCCATAGCAAGTACTCTTCCTTCACATCAGCACACTGGCTTATTTATTTTTCCCAGCCCTACCTTGTTGTTTGTTTGTCTGGATTTCTCCCTTTTTCCCTCTGCACCTGTTCATCTGGTAAGGTCCAGTTTAAATCTAATTTTATCTGTTAGAGTTTTTCCCAAGCACTTCAGCTGAAATAGATCTGAGCTAGCTCTCCTGAATACAACTTAATGACACACATATAATTCTATTTGGCACGACTGAGGACTTCCTGAGTTATCTCTTTCTTCAATTACTGTCTTGGTTTTCTTTGCATCTTTTCTTGGTAGTGATTTTTTCAGGATTGTTGTTAGCTCCCTGGCAAAGTCCATAATTTATATTCCTTTGTATGTCTAGCAGGTCCCAGAACAGTACCTTGCACAAAAGAGACTCAATAAACTCAGGTGTCTTGGTTCTCAATAACATCATCTGCTCTGGATTTGTTAGCTCCAGGACATTCCTTAAACATCCCAGCTCAGTTCGCTTCGGTTTGACAAGAGGAGGCTGACCTAGCAACTCTACATTTTCTCCAGTCTTACTAGATCAGGACACTGCCCCTTTGGCTAAGAACCACTCCGGTGAGAGGGGCTATGGGCCTCCTCTAGCCCAATTCCCAGGCCCATGGGGCTTCAGCAAGCTTCACCTATTCACCAGATTCACCAGAGAGTTGCGCCATGGTTGTGACCTTGGTGTTGGAAGGAAATCAAGGCCAGGTGGGATGCAGGCAGAGTCTGGGTGTGGCTCAGGTGTCTGCCTGATGTCTGTCTAGGATACATTTTGGGAGATGCCAGATCTCAACAGGACAGATCTGTCTTCTCACACATGCCCAGAAAGGCTTCGCGCCACTCAAACAGGGGCTGTGGTCCACAGGGTTCTGGGGAATGGTATTCTGAATGGTAACAGTAATAAGTGCACCTGTCCCCGTTCACAGTGCCGTCTAGGAAAAAAAGTGACATAGATCGACCTAGGTATGCTAGTGTGTTTGTGTGTGTGTGTGTGTGTGTGTTTGGGGGTGCTGGAATGGAAACTTAGGGAGGCATTTGAAGCTCTGCTTTACCTTTTCTTATTGAAATGACATCCCCTCCCCACCTCACCCCCGCCCCCCCCCCCCACAGTATAATCTTGTGAATACCTTTCCCCAATGCAGGTTCACCAAACCCCCAAGCTCTGCATATAATAAGCATAGGCAACTGAATTTTCGTAAACCAGCAGAAAATTTTTTCAAAGTTTAATTTTAAAAGCATAATTATAGATATCCAGATGCTGATGGAATGTGATGGTTCAGGAAATAAGAACATTCCCTTGCTGGGTGTAGTAGCCCTTTACTGAATCGCACTGAATTCCCACAACCAGCCATACACCCCAGAGAGAACCATGCAGACGTGGACAGAAGAGAATTCTCCATTTCAGCTCCAGTTAGCAACCCCGGTAGGATCCCCATAGTATTACAGCCAAGGAGATGTGGGGGGAGAAGAAGATTTTGTCCTTAGAGAGGGATCAATTAATTGACAAGCGTGCATAACTTCAGGTATAATTACATAAGAAACAAGCAATGTGAGATAGTTCATTTATTTTTATGGTGGACCAATTTTATTTTATGCTCATTTTACTGCAACTAATTCCTTCTCATTCTCCTAAAAAGTGTAAACACTCATCACGTGCACTCTGAGCACAAGATTTCAAGCTCTGTGTCTTTGTGTCACAGGCAAATGCTGTCAACATCACTATTTTAAATGACAATTCTAAGTGAGGGTTGTGATTATTTATTTGCAGAAAAAAAGGGGGCAACAAAGGAGCGTTTGGAGATGGGAACAGTGTGTTTCTAGTTTTAATTACATGTTGTATTTAGAATTCAACAGTAATATCTGATCCATATCTCTCAAATCGGTCAACCTGAGGCCACCTTCTAGGGCAGTGGTTCTAGTCCAGGGCTGATGTTGCTCCACCCCAACCTTCCTGGGGACAGTTGGCAGTGTCTGGGGACATTTTTGATTGTCACAGCTAGGCAGGGTTCTACTGACATCTAGGGCTGAAGGCCAGGAGTGCTGTTAAGTGCCCTACAACACACAGGGCTGTCCTCCAACCGAAAAAGTCACCTGGCCCCAAATACCAGAGGGGCTGAAATTGAGAAATCCCACTTGCTCTGAAGAAAAAGCAATTCTACTCCTTCTTTATGGTATCCCACAGTTCACCTTTGAGTCCCATTTTGTTCGAGATGTCCCAAGTGTCATGACCAGAGGGTTAATCTCAGAAGAATTTCACCTTCTTGTTAGTGCAGAGAGAAGCGTTATGTCCAGGGTAAGTGTGGTTTGTCACTGTAGCACTCCCTGGGAGACTAGCTGACATTTCATGCTTCCGTGTCGAAAACACTCCCTCTCAGTCTGCCTTCCTGATATTTTGTTGAGACTCTGATTAAACCTTGACTGAGGATGCTTAGATTCTGGCCAGATTTTACTCTGAAGGATACTACCACCCGGAAACAAGGAAAAGGAGAAATGAGGAAGAAAAGGAAAAAAAAAGTTGTTTTCATTTGAAACACTTCCAAAGCTTGATGGGGCTCAAATAGAGTATCATTAATTATCTCAATAGCTGGAAAGATAATACAAATCCTAAAAACATAGCTATCAAATGTTATGGCATCTGGGAACCCTAGTGGCTGGCTACTTAAAATGGTTTTTCAGGATAATTTTACTGTACTTCAGCGTAATAAGCTGGAGAGATGCTGTTGGATCTCACAGCTGCTTCCCCTCTGGCCCCACTCTCTGCTAGGAAGGAGCCCCAACGTCTCCAGTACCACTCTGTAGTAAAAGAAATCCAATGCCATGCCCATTATTTGGCAACATTTGATCGCTACGCCATTGGACATTATTATTTAGAGACTCTGTGTGGCTTCGTTAATCATACTGGCTGGGGAAACTGAGCCCTGGGATGACCACAGAAGGAAGAAGTCACCGGGTACCTGGTGTGGAGGCTCCTGGACTAGCACTTTCCCTCGGAAAAGCAATCCTTCATTCACAGCACACAGAAGGAACATGGCGCAGACTCCTCAGTGATAAGCTCTGTTTCCTAACAGTGTGAGGTTAATGAACCTCCTTAGTTTTGGCAGGATGAGTAAGTGGAAAGGAGAAAAATCTATCTGAGAGCACCCAGTTCAGAGGCTTTAATTGCTTATGTGACAGTTGAGACGAAAGCCCCCTCATTTCAAAGCAGAAGGATGGAGTTCTGTATTCCTAAAGCTGGCAGCTATGCTTCAATTAGATAAATAAGAAGAAAATTAAAATTTGATGGATTAAATAAGGGGGTGATCCAGTACTTATTTCCCAACTAGAAATTACCATTTTTGCTCTTTTGAATTGATAATTATCAGCACCAGAGTTTATTCACTTACATAATGAGGTTCTTCTTTTTAATTAAAATTGAAATGTTTTACATTTCTTGTCTTCCCTTAAGTAAATCTTTCAAGTGTTTAAGTCCCTGATATTAGAAAGCTTTAATTATATTACGGAAGGAGCAGAGTGGAAAAAGTTGGCAAGGAATGTACTTTTTCTTCTCTCATAAACATCATCACACTGAAAACTCAAGGCAGGTTAGGTGGAAAGCATCACTAAAGGACCATGCATGTAGCCTCCTTTCCAATCATTTTACCTGCCTTGCCTAATTTCAGAACCCCATCAAATCATCACCAAGCATCCCATATTGTCCTGAAAATGTCCATAAAAATTGTCATAAAAATCAAGCTACAACAGACATCTAGGCTTGCACCTGTGTCCCATACCAGTGGGATATTTGTTTATATTGAAATAAGGCACCCTGTCATCAGGATTCTCCAGAGAAACAAAACCAATAGGAGAGCACCGATAAATATTTTTGAAATTTTATTGTAACACATTTTTTTTAAAGATTTATTTTAAGGAATTGGTTCACGCGATGTCAGGACTAGCAAGTCCAAAATCTGTAGGTCAGCCTGGCAGACTGGAAACTCTGCCAAGTTAATGCTGCAGTCTTGAGGCAGAATTTCTTCTCTGAGAAACCTCAGTTTTTGCTCTTAAGGCCGTCAACTGGGTGAGGTCCATTCATATTTTTGAGGATAAGTTCCTTTACTTAAAGTCAAGCAATTGTAAATGTAAGTACATCTAAAAAATTACCTTCATAGCAACACATAGATTAGTAGTTGATTAAATAGCTATGTACTATAACTTTGTCAAGTTGACACGTAAAACTAACCATGACAGGCATCACACGAGACTTAAGACAGTTGACACTGGATTCACACCCAGAAGGTCTCAAAGGCCTGAGCCTCCCTACCAATTCTACTCTGATGTTGACTTTCCCTCTGTTCTAGGGTCTGACCCACTTATTCCATTTTTGATCTGCTCTACCTTCTCCTTCTCCTCTGGATCAGGAGTAATGTAACAAGTATGTTGAATTAGAGAACAGACTTCACCAATCTTTGAATGCCTTCAGCTCCCAAAGTCTATGTCCCATAATTTTTCACTTGATTCTCATTTTTATGGTTTGGTATATGTGGTTTAACATGCCTCTCCATTTGGATATAGATTCTCATAAGATAGAGAATATTAAGATTATTTTATATGCATCGTTCAAAATCATGGTTCAGGTTGATACTCAGAAAATACATTCACAACTTTAGGGGTGTAGCGGATGGAGAAACTGACAAAAATCATTCATTCATTCTCCAGTGATCCCAAATCAGTCATTCTAAATGATGGACTCATCCATTTATCTATTTTTAGTCCATCATCTATCCATCCATCCATCCATCATCCATCCATCTATCCATCCATCCATCTACTTATTCTTTTAAACTGAGAGATACAGATATCAAAAGACTCATGGAAGAATGTTTTATTGGTAAGGTTAGGTCTCTCTCTCTTAATTTTTAGTCCTCTTCTTCTTTGCATTTCATCTGCTTAAGTGCTTTAGAGGAGGAATTCCTGTAATTATTTGAGTTCAACATAGTTGCTTAAATTTGTAACTCAAATAAAAATACATGATTCCTGAAACTGTGTCTCTCTTTCTTTACTTCCAATATGGACGTCAGTTTGGTTTTCCTGATACTAAATTTGAGATGAGATCACAAAGAAGTGACTATAGCTCAAAAGGACTAGACATTTGCAATCACAGTTTCTGAAATAATTGGGACCACTACCTGAACAATCCAGTCACAATGGGAGGAAACTTTTCTTAAATTCCCTACATAATTTTAGAAAATCTGGTTTCATTTTTTTAACTAAATTAACCAGTAATATCTTATGTCCCCATCTTCCTTTTGTCAGTGGAGATCTGGCTTAATATCCCTCAAGGAAAATTGGAGAATTTAGCAAAATGTATTTTGAAACCATGAACACATATCCATGTATTCATATTCAAAAGGAGAAGATTTAAGTAGAAGGGTGTATTTTGTGTATTATTTATTTAATTTGCACATATATCAACCCTACCACTGCCCACAGAAAATATCTTTGTGACAGAATCAGAAGAGAGCACAGAAAAAAGGGAGTAAGGAGGAGATGGGTTAGGTGGATAAACCTAGGCTATGCCTGATAAATGTGGGCTAGGGCCTCCAAGACTAATTTTAGCAGAAGTCACTGTAGCCAAAAGATGCTGCCCTTCTGTTGGGGCCTCCAAATGAAGATGCAAGTAGAGTGATTAGGCATTACTCAATTTACGGTGCTTTTAGCAAATAAAATCTTTTAAGATCTTCCGATGTTTAGCTGAAACTCCCAACATTTCACAAAGTAGATAAAGTAGTCTACTCTTCAATGTTTATTTTGTGTTCTTGCACGAAAATCAAGTGGAGAAGTCTATCGGTTTCATACAGTTAACCTAGTCTATAAAAATTCATAGAACTTCCAGGATCAGATGAGATCAGAAGCATTCACGGTGGTATTGATGTTGACAAAAATTCATAGAACTTATAATGATTCCAACTGCCTTCTCCACCACCATATTCATTGATTCTGCCTAGACATGACTTACAAAGTCCATAAAACATATAAAAGTAAATTCATTACTAGATATCCTTCAACATCAGGAGAGAATGTAAAACAACTTATCCCCTATACATTTCAACATGCCCTGTTGAAACTACCCCTGGCTGAATGTATAACGTCTATCACACTGTACTTGAATATCAATCAAAATGGCAAGAATCCTTTTTCAAATATCTGTTGATCTTGAGCTTGTGTTGTGTTTGCATAATGAAGCTTTTCAAGTCGAAAACATTTTGAGGAGTACAGAGCTGTTCTCGTATATTCTATATCATGAACAAGAGACAAAAGACAACCTCAGATTAATGAAAGAAGACAAAAATAAAGAGGATGAAGGATCAAGAGAGCTGAAAGCTGGTTTTCTGAAAAGGTGAAAAAGCTCAAACTCTGAGTGAGATTATCCTGGAAAAAAAAATAGAGAGGACATAAAGAAACAATATTAAGAATGAAAAAGAACATATAAGTATAAGATATAGTCAATATTTTTAATATCACTAGAGAATACAATGCCAATAATTTTGAATCTTAGATAAATTTCTAACATTTTAATTTACGAAAATTGACTCAAGAAGAAGCAGAAGATCTGAATAAGCCACTTATTGTTAAAATTTTATGTACAAACTCATTCCAAGCGTGGAAAAAAACTGGAAGTCCTCAACTCATTCTGTGAGGTTAGTATAACCTAGATACCAAAGCCTCACAGAAAAAAAAAAAAAAAAAAAAGATTAATCTCTCCTTATAAACATATGTGAAAATCCTAAATAAAACAGTAGTAAATTGAATATTAAAAATCAATTGTAACCAGGAATGAGGCCTGCGTTGACCCCAGAAAATTCTATTAATGCAACTCACTACATTAAAAAAGTCATGTAGAAACACCATATTACCACAAAGGCTGAAAAGGCAATAAAATTCAGTATCATTCCTCATAAAAGCTGGAACCCATGTGTTTAACTGAAAACACATGGGTTTTTTTCCATCCAATGGAGGTTATTCTCCAAAACAAAATAAAAGACAAACATAAAACAAACAAACACATAAAAACCACTGTGAAACTCTCACTCTTTGGCTGTAAATGCCATTTAGGCATTTAGGGTCTTTGGCTGCTGATGCACACCTGGAAAATAACTTCTCCTTTAGAAGGACTTGGAACTCTAAGGCCAGATGGTCCAGACAAATTTGAACAATTCCATACCAGCTTTGAAAGAAATGGAGCCTTTTTCATGACCATCTCAGATGACTGAGTAGGAATCTGGTTACAAGAAGAATTTTTTAAAAAGAGGAAATAAAGATGCTCATGTAATTTTAAAATGAACACGTGTTAAAGATTTAACTCAGGAACTAATGAGGGAACCACCATCGGTTCAAACAAGAATTCAACATACACACACAGGAAATCAGAGACCCTAACATGAATTTACAAATAAAAGCAAAATGGGTTAATATGCCCAGAGCAGAGTGGTATATATATACCACTTCTTCTTTACCCATTCATCTGTCGATGGACATCTTGGCTCTTTCCACAATTTGGCTATTGTGGACATTGCTGCTATAAACATTGGGGTGCACGTACCCTTTCGGATCCCTACTTTTGTATCTTTGGGGTAAATACCCAGTAGTGCGATAGCTGGATCATATGGTAGCTCTATTTTCAACTTTTTGAGGAACCTCCATACTGTTTTCCAGAGTGTCTGCACCAGCTTGCATTCCCACCAATAGTTAATTTTCTTGTTTTTATTTTAAATAAGAAACCAGTGGAGCAAATACACCAATGCCACTGAGATATGTCTTTGGGAAGCCAGGCCACACCCCTGGAGACCCACCAGTTTCTCTCAGTTGCTAGCAAAACTCGTGGAAGGAGATGTATTGAGACAGTCTCAGTGGAAGAAACCATCATTTTTTCCCTCCGATAATGTAAGTTTTCAAATATTTAAACAAAATATAATATTATTTTAGGAAGGTGCCTGGCCCCAATGCCATTAGCTAGAACAAATGGCCCAAGCTAGGGACATCCAAGGAGCTGAAGACAGGGGCCATCTCAATCCTAGGGATCACCACACAAGGATGGACACAGCTTCAATCCAGATCTGGGAAGGGCAGGATGGAAAGTTGTCCTTCTTGGAGAGAAGTCTAATCGGACCCCAAGAATCAGGGGTCACTTTCAGCAAAATGATTTCACACATTTCCAGTGGGCAATTGACAGAGGCATACAGCAGACTTAAATCTGGTTTTTACCTTATCAGAATTCATTGCTACTAAGGCAAGCTACAAAATGGGCAATGGTATGAAGAGTGACTGAAAAATCAGCAATATTCAAAGTCTTGACATTGGACTTTCTTTTCCAAAATACAGAAGTCATGCATTCTTGTTTTTTTTGTTTGTTTGTTTGTTTGTTTGTTTGTTTTTGTTTTTTTTTTAAAGAGAATCTTCTCCCCCGGACCACTCTGCAACTCCACCATCCTGGAGGCCTAACATTAATAGCACACGATTCCTCTGTCTCTTTTTCCTGTTCCTGTAAATCTTTTCCAGGCAATTATACACACTTGGGAATTTTTGTTGGTTTTTACCAAAATGTCTTCTCAATTAATGTATCAAAGATCTCTCAATAAGTACATGGATATGGATCTAGCCTCCCCCCACCCCCACAGGTTAGTAACAACAGGTACGATTTATTCAGAATTTTTATGTGCAGTCTTACACAAGCATGAGGAGCAGGAATTATACCCATTTCTCAGAGAGAAGAGATTGAAGCTCAGAGTAAGTGTTAACACTACACTGCTGGAGCTGGAATTCCAATTCGAGGCTATCAACCCCAAATGCTATGCTTTGAACCATTACGTTATGCCATTCCTCAAAAGCATAATCCTTTAAAAATCCTAGTTTCATATAACAAAAAGTCCTGAATGGCCACATATTTGCGGATAAAGACCTGCTACTTACCTAATTCATCTGAACACTTTTAATAAAATTGTTTGTCTGAAGGAGATTTGGCAGCATTACTATTTAGCTATGTTGCTAATTAACCTTCAACTCTTCGTAGCAAATAAGAAATAACACTGCTCACGTATTGGATCTATCTTTTATCTTTCCCCCTTCTTTATGCATCTATATATACGTATGTAAATTTATGTGAAGGTAATTATATCAGACGTGGTAATATTTGTAGTGCACTTTTTAAAAATTTTGTGCTTGTCTTTCCCACCCCATCATCTCTCCTCTGGTGTTTCTCTCTGTGTTTACTTAGTCATATATAAATACACACACCCACACACACACTGTTGTTTTTAGGGTCTTTGTTTTGTTCTAAATGCAATCATCTAAATGCACATCTTGCTTTTCTTATTTGGCAATGCCACATGGTATTTCTGCAAGTCAGGGGCTAGTGCCCTAACTCATTTTTTAATAACTATAAACTTCCACAAATAGTAGAGTTTATTCTGCCACTTCTCTCTTAATGGGCTTTCACTTGATTGTCATGTTTTGTCATGGAAAAAAAGCTATATAGACCATCCTTATACATGCATCTGTATATGCTGATCTTTATTCTCTGGAGTAATTCCCTAAGACTGGGATTGGTGGGTTACAGTTTTTTTTTTTTTTTTTTTTTGTAGAATGCAATTTTTTTTTTACATCATTGGTTTCGATATAATGTTCAATGATTCGTTAGTTGCGTATAACACCCAGTGCTCATCACATCACGTGTCCTCTTTAATTATCATATGGTTTCACTCATATGTGGAATATAAGGAATAGTGCAGAGGACAATAGGGGAAGGGAGGGAAAACTGAATGGGAAGAGTTCAGAGAGGGAAACAAACCATTAGAGACTCTTGACTCCAGGAAACAAACTGAGGGTTGTGGAAAGGGAGGTGGGTGGGTGGATGGGGTAACTGGGTGGTGACTCTGCTTCTTACTAGGTTATTCCAAGATCACATTCCAGGAGGAGGCACCAATTCATGCTCCCACTGGCTATGTTAGAGTTCCCATTTCTCCACATTCTCAACACGGTCGAGGGCTTTTGTTTTCTAATATTTGTCCATCTAAAACTACGTCACATGGTCACTTACTACTGAGTTTGAGTATCTTCTCATATTTGGTGCTCCTTTGAATTGGTTTTTCTGCGAATCAATTTTCTATTATGTTATTTATATTCTCTTACCAATGTAAGACGTTTTTATTATTTTATATTTTTTCTAAATCTGTAGCTTCTTAAAACTCTGCTTATAGTATACATCTCTAGAGATAGATATAGATATATTTATAACGTTATCACTATAAAAATGTTCACCTTGCAAGGGGGAAGCATCTGTCTTTATCTCCTCCTAGATTTCCTCCCATGGGACTCGCTCTCCTCTGGATGATGGGGCTTGGACCGCCCAGCCAGGCGACCCTCAGAGCACAAGGAGATGGTGAGCTGCCGCCAGGGGCCACCCACGCCCCTCTCACCACCATGCAGAGACTTGCTCTCCTTTCAAAGGCGGCATGGATGGAGAAGTAAGTGGGGGGATCCAGATCTCTCTCAGCATCATGGCTTGGACTGAGTAACCCAGAGGAACGGTGCTAAAGGCCTGAACCGGGCACTAGCAGTGAGAAGGAAAAGTTAGGGGAAATGATAAAATTATCATTATTTCATACCTTTTACTTATTAAAAATTTAAATATTGCCAAGAACTTTGTTACATACCCCAAATAGTATTATTGAAATTAAATGGATGACAGACATTTTCTTTTCTTTTTTTTTAAAGATTTTATTTATTTTGAGAGAGAAAGAGAGAGCACACACATGTGTGAGTTGGGGAAGGGCCAGAGGCAGAGGGAGAGAGAGAATCTCAAGCAGAATCTATGCTGAGCACAGAGCCCCACGGGGGCTCGATCTCATGACCCTGAGATCAAGACCTGAGCCTAAACCAAGAGTCGGATGCTTAACCAAATGAGCCACCCAGGTGCCCCCAGACATTTTCTGGAGATGCAATTAATTAATACCATGCAGTATTTCTGGGGTTCACTCCCTTCAAAATGTCCCCCCTGGTTAACAGTGGGTGAGGGCTTCTTGCTTCGCTCTCGACTGCCACTTTTCTCCAAGGCAGAGATGTTTTCTTGTCCTTTGTGTCTCCACAGTAGCTCTAGCCTCTGGACCCCCAAACACACACACACACACACACACACACACACACACCCCTCCCAGCTACCTGGAAGCTCTCTGCAAGTCTGCCAGCGAGTCCCTGTCCCTTGGGTACCCCTTGGTCTTAGTGAGCAGCTGGTACCAGCAGGAGCCACAAGGACCTGGCATGACCATAAGGCCTGGGCACAAGACAGATGACCCATTGTTACTGGTGCCACATCATGGCTCTTGGCTTTCCATATGGGCTCACACGTCCACTCAGCAGGAGACACTGATGGGATGTTTAGGAGTTCATAAACATCCTCTCTGTCCCACCAGAGTTATGAACAAACAGGAGGGCAGACACAGAAGCAGACAGATGGAGACCAAACCATCCATTTTATTGCTCATCCAAGGGAGGTCATTTGATGGAGCTCACGCCTTCTCCTGATGGGCTTGTTGCTCCTCTGCATGTCCCTTCTCCCATCTGCTCTTTGGAGCAGCTCTCGACAGTAAAGTTGGGATCTCCAAGTCAGACACTTTACCCTTTTGCCGCCTCGCAGGGGTCCTAGCTGGAGAGGGAAGAAAGGAGATCGAATCCCTGTTGTTTCCAGCCTTCTGAGAGATCAGCTTTACGCAATCATGGAGCATGAGCCAACGGCAGTCACCTGCTCCTCCATGGTGAGCAACCCGTGAGACTGGAACAAGAGGCCAGGAGTCATTCAAGTAGCATTCCCTCCATATGGAAATGTGAGGAATGGGGAACTAAGGGGACCCCTGTGCTTTTTGTTCTCTTAACCTTTGGGTCCAGGGGTGTCCTGCCCTGCGCTGGTGAGCTGTGCATCTGGCCAGCCCTGCTCCTGCCTTCAGCAGCCCACACCCCCTTGGGGTACGTTCCTGGAACTGCCACTGGGCAGTATATATTTTACTCCCAGAAACTGTCCATTGGGTTGAAGTAGTGAAATACTCATATTAATTTTGAGCCACGCTGGAGTCAAAGCTGGAAGTTTATTCTTTTCTTTATTTCTTTGCATTCCACCCCCCCCCCCAGCCATATTGCCCAATGGAGCTTCAGCAATGTGATTAAAGGTCAACATTAAGATGATCTGGGAATAAAATGTTAACAATCTGGAGATGGCTCAAGTTGAATATAAAGCCCTTCTTTTATTAAATTCTGTTTTAGTAGGTAGCCCAAGTTATACTGCAGTAGGAAGCAAGCCACAGATCTCAGTGGATTAATACTAGGAAGGTTTATTCCTGAGGACTTCACTGGCCAGCTGGGGGTTCTGTTCTGCTTCACTGTGGTCTTGCTCTGATACCTGGCTGGAAGAACAGCCACCATCTGGAATATTGCTGGCCATATGCCAGAGGGAGCACCAACCTTAACTAAGCACACACTGGTGCCTAAAGCTTTCACTTGGAAGTGACAATGTCTTTTCTGCTCACATGTCATAAGCCAAAGTAAGTGACATGGCCATGCTTACGTTCAAAAGTGGCACAGAAGCCCAATGCTCCCACGTGCCTGGAGGACAAGAGCCAGAATAGTATAAACAGCTCTAAGGACCAGCTTTTTCTTTCTTCAGGAAGAAATTAAAAGCCACAAATATTAAATATTCTTGTAAGATAAAGTTCAACTCATTTTGTGTCTGAAGTAACAAAATCCAAATTTAAATATTCTTGCCCTGTGGAAGTCAAGTCCAAAGTCTACACATAATTCCTAATTTTAAATTAATGTTCAATGAAATTAAGGCCCTCTTGGATTTCTTTTTGTGTTCATTAGAGTCTGGGATTTTCCAACAATCACGTGTGAACCAGGTCACCATTATCAAGATGGGCTTAATGCCATTGGGCTTCGAAGTTGAGTTAGTTGCATTTCTCATTCCCCACTTTAAAGAGTATAAGGTGGTTGTGGGACCCACAGAATTATCACAGCACTGACTTTATGTCACTAACTAACCTCAAGTCCTAGGGAGATACCCCAAGTGAAATGTGGCTCTCAGGACATCACACTTGGTTCAATCTTGACCTGTATTACTGATATCAAATATGAAGTGGAAGCTCCATGGAATCTGAGAGCAGTTTGGTGGACAGAGAAAAAACAGCATCGATGGCTTCATCTTTGCAGGATGCTATTGGCACCAACGAGAGGTCAATTGTGGCAGTGTTTAACCTACGGAGGAGGCATTTTGGAGACACATTTGGGACAATGCTATTTTCTTCCATAGCATAAAATTTGGGGTGGTGGCAGCTTTTCTTTCTTATCTTTGCATTTCCCCTATGAGGCTTGTGTTTAATGTCCCTTAGGCTGCTTTGAGGGTTGGCTTTGTCCAGTGGTGTGGTTGCTCCCAAATCTTATGACTACACATTATAAGTCCTGTGACATAGTGACTTGCTTCTGTTGCTTCTTGTGGAATTGCAAAGGTCTGGGAAATCTGGCTTCTGGGGATGATTTCCCTATGGTCCTCACATTGGTTTTCAGTGAATCAAAGAGCCCTTAACTGAAGGGTTCAAAAATCAGTGTTAACATTTCAAAAATCTGCGTTTCTAGAGCATAGTTCTCACCTTTGAATGTAACTTAGGAAACTTGGGGAGCTTTAGCAATCTTGAGGCCCACATTGCGCCTTAACCAATTATGCCACAGTCTCTGGCATGGTGTGATGGTTAATTTCATGTGCCAACTTGGCTGGGCCACAGTACCCAGATTTGAATTGGGTGCCAACTTTGTAGTTTTGCGGATCTTTGCATTTTTAGGAGACACGCAGTTCCATTTTATCACCAATGATAAGGTGGGTATGGTTACCATTATGAATAGCAGGACCAAGTTAGTAATGAGAGTCATATGACAGAGGACATGGGTATCAGTCAATGATGCTGTTCCTAGAACTGAAATAGATGGGCAGCTTACCAATTGTTTTACATTTGTATAAATAGAAAGCTCCAATTGGCACATGTTTTGGCTTGCTACGGAACCTTACCAGAGACTCTATGCTCCTTATTAGCCACTGAGTTTCTATGTAATTGAGCTGCCTGCCTGAACTGGGTGTTATCGGACCAACCATGCCACAGCACTGGGCACTTATAGCAGCTCTCCATCATCAAACAGAAGAGATAATTCGAGATCGGGCTTCACCAGATCCTGAAAGCACAGGTGAGTTGCATGAGGAAGAGGCCCGATGCCCATGACCCCA
This sequence comes from Mirounga angustirostris, assembly GCF_029215605.1. Taxonomy (NCBI): domain Eukaryota; kingdom Metazoa; phylum Chordata; class Mammalia; order Carnivora; family Phocidae; genus Mirounga; species Mirounga angustirostris. The sequence goes on from NW_026991722.1 coordinate 94,510,636, forward strand.
ACCCATACTGCATTGTGCTCTATCTGGCACAATTATGCCCCAGCAGGAACAAGCCTATGAACAGCTGATATAGAGCAAAAACCATAGGGCTGGTTTACAGAGGTTCCTGTATGATGTGCAGCCCACTCTGCTAGTCAACAGTGTTAGTTTTGCAGCCCTCATCTGGGACACTCCTGCATAATGTGGGTGGGGATTCAATAAGGCGACTTTGAGCAGAGGGCTTGATTTATTTTACCTGGATGGAGAGAAGGACAGAAGTGGCTTTATTCTAACCTATGGTCTCTGACTCAGTTATGGCTAGACGGTCAGAGACTTGGAAGAAACACAATAAGGAAAGTGGTGGAAGATGTTTGAGGAAGAGATATGTGAGTGGAACCCACCCCCAAAGGAATACAGAGCTATTTGTGTTCCATGAAAATGCCCGCACGAGTGAGTTCTCAAAGGGGAATGGTGTTAATAATCAGGTGGATAATGTAACATGACTGGGGACGGTGGTCAGCCTTCTTGTCCATCCACACTTGAACTTGTCTGATGGGCTCCATAACAAAGTGGCCATGTTGCCAGTCGGGAGGTTATTCATAGGATAATCCCTAGGGAGGTCCACTCATAGCTGACATGGCTATGGCCGCTTCTCAGATCTACTCTGCCAACAGCAGAGACCAATCTTAAGTTCCTAGGGTGAGGCCATTCCCTTTGGAATCAGCCAGGAGCCTGGTGGCCGATGAATTACATTAGATCTCATCCATCATGGAAGGAAAAGCTCTGTCCTTTTTGGAATAGACCTTTACTCTGGATAGGGACTTGCTTTCTTTGTCTGCAGTGCTTCTTCCCAAACTGTAACCCTTGCACTTACTGAATGCCTCACCCACTGTTCTAGTATTCAGTGTGGCTTCCATCCCAGGCTCACAGTTCACATCAGAAAAGGGCTGCAGTGTGCCGTGCCCATGGAACGCACTCGTTGTACCATGTTCCCCACCATTTGAAACAGCTGGCTTGAATGATGAACCACTGGCCTCTCGCAGACTTGTGTACTGTCCAGTCACATGGCAACACCTTGTGGGACTGGGGCAAGATTTGGCATGAGGTGATATTTGCACTGGGTCTGTGTCCAATATGTGATGCTCTTTCTCCCATAGCCAGCATTCATGGGTCCAGGAATCCAGAGGTGGAATTGGGAATGTCCCCACTCGCTGACAGTCCGGGTGACCCACTGCAAAATGTTCAGTCCTTGTCACATGACCTTACACTCTGCTGCCAAGAGGTCTTAGTTCTAGAGGAGAATATGTCCACCGAGTGACAGAGCATGATTCTATCAACTGAAAGCTGAAATGTCCCCTTGTCATTTTGAGCTTGTCATGTCTCCATGGACGTCTCTCTGTGTGTCCTTCCAGCCTGAAATTCCATCCACCACAAACAGCAGTCAAGAGAACGTGACAGCCCCATCCTGCGTCCTGTATATGCACTCCTGATCCACATGGTGCAGAGGCTGCCTGGAGGACTGGGTTGGGGGAGAGATCTGGGAATCTCAGATCCGGGGACCTGGGTCAGACCTACTGTGCTTTGTCCACAGTCCTCCTAGGCTTAAGGAGGCTGACACAGTTGGGAAGGGGTTTGTGTCTCACATCTCCGGCTATCGATGTCACTGTGAGCATTACGACTACCGTCCCACACTTGACAGTAGTAGTCAGCCTCATCCTTGGCCCTGGTCCTACTGGTGTATAGGGTGGCCCTGTCTTCCAAGTTGGAGCTGGAGAATCATTTGGGTATCCCTGAGGGAAGCTTGCTATTGTCCTATGTGACCAGCACGGGGTCCTGACCTGGCTTCTGCTGGTACCACTGTATATCGGATTTCTATATTGTCTCCCGGACAGGTGATCATGGCCATCTGTCCCAGGGTCACTGAGCACAGGGCAGCTGGGTCAGCACCCGGGAGACCTCTCAGGAGCCTGGCCATGGGGCTGAGCTGGGCCTTGCAGAGCTACAGACAACACCTGTTTCAGGGAAAGGTGGTCCTGTGGTCTCATCCCCTACCCCTCCTATGCCATGTCCCCTTTGTATTCTCCAGCTGAAGTCTGGTCCCATCCTCGACATGTCATCCGAATAGGAAACCCTCTCATTCTGACACGTGCTTATCATGGTGCATGTGGGAACTTCCTTGTTACACAACCACCTGCTGTTGGAGATTCATCACAACTTCTAGTCTATTTCCACGTGGTGCTTCTGTCTCTGTAACAACCCCCATCCCACAGCGGACCAGAGACTGGCATTGTCAACATTTTGATCCCTTTCATTTTTTCCATCCATGTTTCATGGAAACTTGTGAATAGTGTCAGAACCCACCCCTGACTGAGGGAGTCACTTCAAGCTCTGGGTCTCTGTGAGGGTCCCCCGGGTCACATCTTTGCACACAGCGTGAGCTCTGGAGACTGGATAGTGAGTGGTCCCTCCTGGGAACTGGGTTCTGTCCCTGAAGCAAGGACAGCACAGGGACCAGAGATGTGGCCTGAGGCCGTGAAAATCACGTCACCCTGGAGACAGTCTCACAGGGAGGCTGCGGATGCTCCTTCCGGGGACCAGGGGTCCCGAGTGCCCCACCTCCCATCCCCTGAGGCACTCATGAGCAAGGAAGCTGCAGCCCCGGATTTGAGTTGGGGTGGAGGTGGGAAGGAGAGGCAGAGTTTGAGTAATCGGGGCGTCTCTGGATGTGCCCAGCACAGAGGAGTCAGACCCTGGGAGCACTGGTGGACAGAGAGGGGACCCAAGTTTCCCATGTGAGGTGCTCACTGTGTCACTCCCATCAGTGTTCTGGGTGACACTGTGTGTCTGACCCTCAGAACATGGTCCCTGCAGCCTGAGGAGATAAGGATGGATCATCCTCACAGTCTCTGAGGACTGAGTCCTGGATCCCTGCTGACCCCTGGGCCTGGTGTCCCTGTGAGGCTCCCCCTGGGCAGCCCCAGCCTCATCCTGTAGCTCCTGATGCAGCCCTGCTGCCCCCTGCTGGTGGAGGAGGCTCAGACCAGGAGCTTCCCTCCTGCAGGTCCCTCCACAGCCCCTGTCACCTGAGGAGGGGTGTGGACCTGGGAGTCCTGCCTCCCACAGGCAGCTGCCCCCCCCCCCCGCCCTGCCCAGCCCAGCACACAAGGTCACATACACTATTCAGGAGGCAGGGTAGGTTCAATTCCCACGCTTGTCCCAGGGTAAATGCCTTGGCCTCACCTGCTGGCTTCTTACAAAAAGGAGAGTTCAGGGTCAAGTGTATTGTATTTGAAAAGGTCAATGTCCAGACAAACCTGTGTGGTATCCGACAGCCAGCAGATTCTCGTGTACTTAGGGATCAGGACCGATGATTCCTGCATCCCCATCAGTGTAGTTGGGTCATCAGAGCAATAGGTGATTATTCTGGTGCTAAGTTCAGTTGAGTAAGCAAAGATTTAATTTTATTGTTATTACTCTTATTTTTACTACCTTTTTTATTATTCTAACCCACACCTCCTGGAGTTTGGAGCAGGAGGATTTGTAAAGTAGCCTAGTGTGTGGTTTTGTGGAACTGGCAAACTGCGCATTCAGACTTGGATCCAATTGCATATGATGCAGGTCACAGTGTAGATGACAACTTTTCCTTCAACCCACAGAAGATGGGAGACTCCAAGTCCAAGGTGAATTCACCGAGATCACACGGAGTTTCTCTAATTAGGAAGACCCTTACAATGTTTTGTATCATTTAACATGAAAAAATTGTGTCTTACATGAGTGTAAGCTTCCCCATTTCACAGCACGTAAAGCTGAGGCCCAGAGAGGCTAGCTTCCCAGGAAAACAGAGGAGAGTAGGGTGAGTCCAGGATGGAGCCCAGATGTGTTGGATTCAGACTCTGGGCTCATCAAGGCAGAGCTTGACCAGGGCGGGTGGGAGAGAGGGTGAGGCCAGGCTGGGCAGCAGGGCTTCTGTCCCTCAGCTCACTGCTCTCCCCCTAGTGGCCTGGCCTGTAAGGGAGCCTGGGTAACATGCCAGTGAGGAGGGTCAGAGGTGTCATGCCCCAGGTTTGAGCTGGAGGATCTGTGGGGACTTTGGAGGCTGTTTGGGGGTGCAGGGGCCTGGCCTGGGTCCTGCTGGCTCTGCTCTGCGTTATTGCCCTGTGCTCTCTGGGCTCCAAGTTTGAGGGAGTGACGGGGGTCTCGTGGCCACAGTAATGGGGTCAGATGAGTCTTGGAGTGGACCCAAGTCCTGTAGGTTCAGGACACCGTGGGGCTCATTCTCTGGGTCATAACCCCTCCAGCACCCTCTGGGCTGACCTCAGGCTCCAGGTCATGCTCAGGGTCCTGTGGGGGCTGAGTCTGTGAGCAGGACCTGTGCAGCACCTGGGTAGAGAGTGACGAGGGGGAGCAGAGGAGGGTCCAGGCAATGGTGGGGACCCCAGATTCTGTTTCTTGAGTCCACTGCTGAGCCTGGCCTCCCAAAGTCTCCCTCATGCCCTCTCACTGGTTCTTGCGAAAAATGCTCCTTCTCACGCTGGTGGAGAGAATCTCTGTGCTTCTGGGCGAGCTTCATACATTTGGCTTACATGGAGCTTCCCTCACCTCTCAGCTCCATAGGGGAGCTCTGGTCACTCTGTGTTTGCTACCATAAAAATTGGGGGAGGGAGAGGTGAGGGCATTTCTGTTGATGTTCTCATGCAATGTCCCTTGTGATCATTTACTTCCATTTTTGTGTGTTTCACATGACATGAAATATTCCATCCTAACCATTTGTAAAAGTTCGATTCATCTTCCCAGATTCTCTGTTCTGTTTTTTTTTTTTTTTATATCCTGAATTATGGAACAGAATCGAGTGGGAATATTGTCCTGATCTTGCACTTAGTATAAGTTCATTTAGTGTAGGTTTCTTATCCTTGGTTGTTGCTATCAAATTCAAATTGACAATGTCTATCTTTTAATTGTGGCGTTTAGGCGGTTTCCTGACTGTGAGTGGTAACATAGTTTATTAGATCACGTCTTGCTTTTTATTTTCTTTATGTTCCATGTTTTCTCTATTCTCCTTTTCCATTTTTTTCTTGTTTTTGAGTAACAGAATATTTCTTACAATCTATTTTATTTCTGTTTTGGCTATTTAGCTGTAACTCCTTGCTGTCCTGTCATCTGTGACTTGTCACAGGCTACATTTAGGTGATGCCACTCCACGTGACAGAGAGCATCAGCCATTAGAACCCACTTCCCACTCTGTCTTCTCAGAGCTGTGGTAGGAATGTCATATCCATTACTGTTAGCTACGTGATAAATTCCAACATACGCAGAGATTAGATCAAAAATTCTTCATATTTATCCCTGTAGTTATCCTTTCTGACTCTTACATTCATTTTGTAGATTTGGATTCTTTCTGGAATCACTTCCTCCTGCCTGAGGGGAGTCCAGTATTATTTCCTGTGTTAGGGGTCTGCTGATGATCAGTTCTGTCAGTTTGGTATATCTGAAAAAAATTTTATTTAGCCTTTATTACTAAAGGATATTTTCCCTGGATAAAAACATAAGTGGTTTCTTCTTGTTTTTCTCAGTAGTTTGAAGATGCTAATCCACTGCCATCTGTGTGCATTTCTGCTCATGAGAAATCAGTCTGAATCCTTATCACTGTTCCCCTGAAACAAGTATCTTTCCTCTCTGGTTGCTTTTCACACTGTGTCTTTCTCTCTGCCTTAAACAATGTGATACCTGATGGGTGTTGGGCTGTTGTTCCCCCCACCCCCATATTTCTTTGCTTGGGGTTTATCAAGAATTTGTAAACTATAGGTACTGAATTTTCATGAAATTTAGTACATTTGTGGCCAATGATTCATCAAATATTCTTTTCCACCCCTCCACCCTCACTCCCTGGGTTCACAAGCACATGCGCATGACGTTGCTAACATTTTCCTATATTCAGTGCTGGTCTGTTCAACTATAAACTCTTTTTGTGTCTTTCACTCTGCGGTGTCTGTGCTGTGTCTTCAGATTCCCTCACGTTCTCCATCTTGTCACGTCTGGTGCTAATCTCAGCCCTTGTATTTGTGATCTGAGATGTTACAGTTTTCATCTCTAGCAGTTTGATTGCAATCCTTTAATTTTCTTCTCTGTCTCTTCTTTGCATTTCAATCATTAGAGTAAATTTGGATGAAAGTCTGCAACACCGTCCTGCTTTCCATGCACAGCCCTCTGTCCTGTCCGGCAGCTTCCAGACCTGCCGCCCCAGGACCGCCTGGGCCCATTCACAACGTGAGTGTCTCTCCCACTGTCTCTGTCTCTCTGTGCATCACAGATAAATACACACATACATGAACATGACATCCATTTCCTATTGGATCTGCACCCTCTAGACATTCCTAAGTCATGCACCTCTTTAGCTCTCGCTCTTTGTTAAAATGGTTTTATTTTAATGCTTTCTTTAGAGTTTACAGTTCTCACCTCCTACCTTAAGAAAGTTCCTCCCAGTGATATGACATCACTCACGTGCAGGATGAGGACCTCATAACATGGTCTCATCTTCCTCATCATTTGTGCTCTCATTGTCACGTGTATTATTTGTAATCCATTATGAATCAAACACATTGCTATATATTTTTTTGCTTTAAGCAGTTGACTTTTATATACATTAACCATTAACATTGTTTGTATATTTATCTTTGTAGTTATGACACCAGATGCTTTTTATTTCTTTGTGTAGGCTCACATTTCCTTCTGTCACCCTTTCCTTCCATCCGAGGGGCGTCCTTCACTGTCGCTTGTGCTGAGGGTCTGTGGGTGATCAGTCTGGGTGGTTTGCAGTCTGAGAAAGCCTTAGTTGTCTTCAATTTTCAATGCCATTTTCCCTGGGTAAGGAACAAACTTAACAGTGCTTTCTATTAAGATTTTGAAACCATTGCTTCCCTGTATTCTTGCTCACATGGCTTGTAATGAGAAAGGTGCTCCCAGCACGACGCTGGTTCTCTGTAGGGAACACGACTCTCCTCTCTGGCTGTGAGAGTATCTGCATCACTGGTTTGTAGACATTTCATCCGATGTGTGCTGGGCTGTCTCTCATGTTCCCTGTGCCTGAGCTTCGCTGAGCTTCGTGAATACATTGGTTCCTGGGTTTCTCCAAATTTGAAGCCTTTCTGTAAATTAGATCTTCACAGATTTTTTGCTTCACCTTCAGTTCCTTATCTTCCCTCCCACAATCCTTACACTTGCACATTGTCTGGGTGGTGTGAAGGTGTCTTCCAGGCACCGAGCCTTTATAATGTCTTTAGGGTTTTTGCTCTGTATATCATTTTGAATAGTTTCCATCACTTAGACATCAAATTCTATAATCTCTTCTTTGGCGGCCTCATATCCGTTGTCAGTCTGTCCTGTGTATTTCTTAATTTCGGACCATTTAATTTAGCAAAGATTTAAAAGATTTGGACTTTGAAAAATATCTTCCATATCTGCTCCTAAACATTCAGAGGAGATGGAGTTCCTAAAACTGTTTACAAATCCCCTGCCGATCCACCCTGGAGGGTTGGGAGGAAGGGGACAGATTGGGGACCTCATACCTGGGGACCTGGGTCAGAGCTGCTCATTGCTTTGTGCACAGGCCTCCTGGAGCTGGAGGAGGGTGGGACACATACAGGGAAGGGGTTGGTGTCTCACTCCTTGGCTGGCCTGGCCACTGAGACCTGAGAGGTGGAGTAGTCTTTATTTTCTGATCCCATTCTATACCTGGCACTATGAGGCTTTGCACAGGTTCAGGGTCCAACCTAGATCACAGCTTGTGGGCCACAGAGACCAAATAAAATTCATCTTCCCTCAATAGCACATGGCGTTTCCAAAGCCATCACGGTGCTGTAAGTGCCTGCTCTCAGCTGTGAGTCCCTGCAGCAGGTCATAGGGGTTGTGCCTCAGTATCCCTCTTTTGCAGTCAGGGTCAGGAACAGATCAGGTGCAAAAAGAAATATTGTCATATAAGAGAATGAGAGAGGACCTCAAAGTTTAGTAACTCTTAGAGGGAAGGGTTGTCATAAGTAACTTGTCTTCACATTTGGGGAAAAATATATAAGAAATATCTTAATCTATAAGTTAAGTCAAGAAAAGCTTACCGAGAAAATAACTGTGTTGCAGAAACTGAGAAAGGGAAGAACAGAATTTTCCAGTCCCCTGTAGGAGGACCTTCTAAGAAGGAGGAAGAGCTGTGTCCGGCAGGACAGGGGACTGTCAGCACAGGGAAAGGAGGGGGAAAGGAAACATGTGGTCACAGGAAGGGTGAGTGTTTGTGGACAGTGACAGCATTTTGTTTCATTAGGATGGGCTAGGGCTTGGGTTGGTGGGGGACTTTTTGGCTGCACCTGTATTGGAGAAATAGGCAATGTCTCCATGGGCAAGACCGTACACGCAGGTACCCTGAGGAATTTGTACTTGAGAATGAGGGATGACACTGTAGATAAATGGCCAAAGCCAAATGACCTGAGGCCTCAGGTACTGGTTAGGACCCCGGGCTGCGTGTCAGAAGCCCTGAAGCCCAAGCCCTCTGCATCTGCAGGTGGTTTTGACAGGTGATCCCTGCTGCCCCCTGGTGGCCGATCCACACTGCCTGCTGGAAGGGCAGGCATAAAGGTGTAGATTGATAAACCACAGCTCAGTTTCTGAGTCCTGATCCACTGAGGAATGACTTTTCTATGCATGGCTTCTGCCTGCCTCATATTCTGACATGAGGGGCCCAGATTACTCATGAAAACATGAACAGGCTCATTTGGAGGAAAGAGGACTGGTTTCACTGAGGCTTCCCTGCCCATGCGTTAGCATTGGGGAACCCAGTACTTAGGGGATGGCTCTTTCTGGTGCCAACTGTGGATGCAGGGCTGATGTATGTGTGTGTGTGTGTGTGTGTGTGTGTGACCAGGGCCTAATGTCCCAAAGACAGAGAGAGGAGAGCATCCACCCAGCACACATATATTCAGACCCACATTGGTCTGGCCCACATTCCATCCTGGGCATTCTGCATGAACAAGACACAGTGCCTACTGAAGAGGGAACTCTGGCACTGGTCAGGTCAGCAAGAGAAACAAGCAGTGAGACATGTGAAGAAAGCCCTGTCCTGACTTCAGGTAGGTGCTGAGGTTGGGAGGGATAGTCGTGTGGAAGAACAGGACAAATCTGAGAGGTCTGAGATTCAATTCCAGTTCCAGGCCTGTGTGGAGATTTCTCTTAGGTTAGCCCTTGGGGCACAGAAGGATGTGTCCGGTGTGTAAGGGGCAATTTCCAGGTAATAAGTCAGGTCCTCTGCGCAGCTGCTGGGAACATTGAAGGGCCTCCAGGAGGAAGCTGCTGAGGTAGGAACAGGTTTGGCACAGCGGTGCTCAGTGCCTGGGATCTCCCTAGGTCACCTGGGGGCTGAGGTCGCTCAGGGCAGTGGTTATCATCCCTCCCCTCCCCCCAATACACACCTAAGCCACAGGGAGACCAGGGTCTCCACGTGCTCTGATATTGTCCCCCCGTCTTGTCCCCTGTTGATGACCTGCACTGCTTTCCCCGGCATCCATAGACTGGCCGAGCTGAGCTGGAACATGAGGGAGGGGTGCACCTGACAGGGAAGGGAGCCGGGAGAGGAGTCCAGGTTCCCGGAGAGGGAGAGAAAAGAGCAGAAGCCAGCAGGTGCAAGGCAGCAGCTGTCCCCTGCCCCAGGCCAAGAGGGGAGGTGGGCCAGCCTCAGCCAGAACGTTCCAGGTCCCGAAGGAGACCGCTCCTTCCTCTCAGTTCTGCCCGCTGCCTGTTGGGGGCGCTGCTGCATTTGGCCACAGTGACACCTGCTGACCAGGGAGGTGCCCGCCCGCCCATTCATGGTCATGATGATGAGAAAGCCTCTGGTGGGAATCTCCAGATTATAATTCCCTAGAGGGACATTGTCATGATCCTTTAACCCGAAAAATCCCTTGACATCTTATTTTAGTCATAGGGACACCCATAAAAAAAATCATCATTCTTTTTTTTTTTGTTCTGTTTCAATAGGTCAATAAGTAAATTTTATTTATTTTAAGATTTTATTTATTTATTTATTTGAGAGAGAGAGAGAATGAGAGAGCATGAGAGGGAGGAGGGTCAGAGGGAGCAGACTCACCGCTGAGCAGGGAGCCCGATGTGGGACTCGATCCCGGGACTCCAGGATCATGACCTGAGCCGAAGGCAGTCGCTTAACCAACTGAGCCACCCAGGCGCCCCAATAAGTAAATTTTAGATGAAAGATTCCAATGGCACTTGATAAGTTTTTGTGAGGAGAACATGGTTTTCTTCTCGCAACTCCTTTGAAGATATCGCTCTGACACAAGCCAGGGTGGAAATAGGGGAAGCTTCTGCTTTTCCTTCTTAATAAATTCCTGCTCTGTCATTTGGACCTCATGCTATGCTCTACAAATCAAATTCAAAACTGCAAGTGAAAGATTCATGGAGAGAAATTCAAGTTATGATACAATTTTATTCACATCTTGGAAAAGGTCTCTCCCCTTGGAACTATAGGTGAGGCCCGAATGCAGCCATGGCCACCACACGGGGTCACATGGGTTTGGGCGTGAGTCCATGTGGGTTGGACCTGAGCTAAGGGTCAGACCTGCCTGGTGCAGGTGACTTGGGGCGGTGGGAGGACCGTGGTGCCAGGAGAAAGTCCCCTGTGGACCCCAAGGTGGTGTCTGCACTTCCTCCAGAGTTTTGTGAAATCTGAGGGCAGGGCCTAGGGCAGCAGGGGCCTGGTCCCCTCTTCAGGAAGCCTCAGGCAGCCCTTCTGCATGTGAGGACAACTCATCCAGGAAGCAGAGGAGACACAGCCCCTGGGGCCCACCTAGGCTGCCTGGACCCAAGGAGAAGAGGAATTCCCGCAGGACTGTGCTGCCTGAGGCAGCTGTCTCCCCTCCCGAGTGATGCGTGATTACATCCGGGGTCCAAGTGATGTGCAATGACATCCTAAATCTGTACTATGTTCTGTAAAACTTGACTAGAGTCCTCATAGTCAGAAGAGACCCCAGTCTGCCATTGTTCAGTAGGGTACACACAGAGTGGAGGCCAGAGAACCTGCTAGAGTCTCCCCCAGTTCACGGGCCAGGCCAGGACCAGGGAGACACCTGATCCCAAAGCCTGAGTAGCAGCTGCTCAGAGGGCAGTTGAGAGTGAGAGCCAGACCACCGGGGATAGTTTGTGTCCCGTCCCCCATCCTTCTGTGTCACCTGGATCACTACCGGGCACTCCGAATGCCACATTAGGTGGCTCAGCACTGGTCAGCCTTGTCCTGGCTTCAATCCTGGTCACGCTCAGGGGGCCATTTACCTAAGTTCCATCCTCAGAATCAGCCCCAGATGGTCACTCACATCTGTATATATAACCAGCTCGGGGACCTGGCGTGCCTTCTGCTGGGACCTAGAGACATGTTCACGCCTGAGCTCATCCCCAGGGCAGGGGATCCTGGGCCTGATCAGGGCCAGGACATGGAGGGGGTCAGGCTCAGGGCAGGGGAGGCACGGAGCCTGGGAGAGAGGAGAGGAAAGGGTCCTGGAGGAAGACAGGCTGAGTCAGAAGCGACGGTCACAGCCCTGTGAGGGGAGGGGGCAATGTGGACACAGTGAGGGCAGGGCCCTGACCCCATGGCCCCGGAGTGGGAGGGAGAACAGAGCACCTGGGCCTCACACTGTGCCTCCCTGTGGGCGTCTCACCTGAGCTGGGAGCAGCAGGAGAGCAGGGGTGGAGCCACTCAGAGTGCGGTCCTCGGAGAACCAGCGCCACAGGCTGAACTGGGAGCTGTCCCCAGCTGCACCTGTAGCTGCATCCCCTTCCCCACCACGCCGGGACCCTGTGCTCACTGAGCTTCACAGGGTGGGGTCCAGGCACCGTGGCAAATCTCGCTTCCTCTGCTTATCTCCCTCGGTCCTGCCCCGCCACCTGGGACATGGGGCTTAACTGGCCTGCTCTGCTCAAGGGAGCTTGAGTCAGATTTGAGACCCTGTATGATCTGACAAATTGTTTCAGAATGGACTCTGTCACTGGTCACCTGGAGAGTGTGCTGAGGATGGTGATCCCCCGGGGAATATTGACTGCACTGCTCTGGTGGCAGAGACTGAGCCTTGTCTCCGTTTGTCTCGTCCTGGGAGTGAATCATGAGGAAAAGTGAGGGCACTGGCTGGGGTGATTCATGGTGACTGTCACGGGGGAGCTGGGTGTCTATTACACAAGTGGGGCAAGCAGGGGTATGTATGGATTCAGGAGATCCCCTAGTACTGCCTGGATTTGTGATCACAGTCAGGAATGTGCCACGACTCCATGCAGCAGGTCTGATGGACCAGCCTTCCAGAAGGATGGTTTATCCTGCCAACTGGCTGGGATGAGGACTTGCAGAGGTATTTTCTGAAGAGAGGGGATCAAGCGGTGGGTGATGAAGAGAGTAGTTCTAGATGCCCCTTCTGAGCACAGGGTAGTGGCAGAAATGAACATGCTAGAAGTCACACATGTTTCTCCTTATGTTGTAGGAATGTGTTGGGATACATAGCAATCATATGCTTCTGTTTTCTCCACCTCTGTCATCCCATTATCATCTAACACCAGGCGTGTTAATGGTACGAAACTGTCTATCTCAATATTGACCTTTAGGATAGCAAATCATGTGGGACAAAAATAAATATCCCTAGTCGTGGGATAGTTGCCTATTATCAAGTGGAAGCAAGGTTACCGCTATTCCCTTTCTTTGCACACTGTGGTTTGCGTGGGTCTAATGGTTTTCATGTGGGCAACGTGGGACTCTGGCGGCTCCATACGTGTCAGCATTGACAGACTGGACTGCGGCGTTTCATCAAACTGTTTTCTGTCCCTATTTCCGGGCAGGGTGGGTTTAAGGAAGGATTCTTGTGCAAGATGTGGAGATGGGAGTAAGGCAGCACCCCTTCCTTGTGTGTCTCACGCCCATGGTTGAGTATCTTCTGGCCACTCTGTAGGAGGGGGCAACTGTCCCAATGTCCCTCATTCACCATCAGGATGGACGTGACTCTCCAACAGTCTGTCAGAACCCAGAGCACCTAGTGTGTCTGGATATTTTCTCCTCGTATACAAATAGAAGAAAGGATCTCCTCTGTCTGGCGATTGGATATGCACCTTGAGGATGTGGGGGAGAGCCCCCAGCTTTGTGACTATATATAGTGGCCCCCTTTGTTCCCTGGGGACCGTCTCCAGAATGCTGGCCATCCCAGATGGGTTCCTGGAAGCAGATGCTGAGACAAAGAAGCGCATGTGTAAAAACCTGGAAGGAGATAGGATATCAGGCTGGGCAGAAAGAGAGCGACCCACAGAGAGTGAGCCATCAGTTGAGGCCTCCTTCCTGCAGGCCTCCCCTGTACAGCTGGGACCTTTCAGGACATCGGAACCTGAGGCAGGGCCCTGGGATCTAGGCCTCCGGAGATCATTCTCCTGAACCTCTCTGAGAAGGGACAGAAACCTGGGGAGGCAGATTGCTGAAGCAACAGCGCTTTCCAGCGAGGAGCACCCGTGTGAGCTGTCAGGGGCTCCGGGCAGCAGTGGGTGGGTGTGTGAGCCCAGAAGAGGGGATGTGGGTGACCCCTCAGTGTCTACTGTACCCGCCTGTTCCACTCTGGTAGAGGAGGCTCCTCTCATGTCCCCAGGGCTTCAGGAGCTCAGCTGAGCTGGGACGATTTGAGCTCTAATCCTGGTCAGTTGGGAGAACATTAGCCCACGACCACCACATGGAAATGATGAGACATTGACCAGTGGACAAAAGTCTCCTTGTGTCTTTTTTCCACCCGGGCCGTCTGTCCCCAGTTCACACCCGAGGCCAGAGAACCAGGGCAGGCTAATGTGGTCAGCTGTAAATGCTCTCCCGACCCTCCCTGTGCAGAGCTGCCTGGAGGGCTGGGTGCGGAGGGAGGCCTGGGGATGTCAGACGAGGGGACCGGGGTCAGAGCTGCTCATGCTCTGTGCACAGGCCTCGTGGGGCTGGAGGAGAGTGCGACACACACGGGGAAGGGGTTTGTGTCTCACTTCCCCATCTGCCTGTGTCACCGTGAGCTTTAGTACTGCTGTCCCACACCTGACAGTAATAGTCAGCCTCGTCCTCGGCCCGGGCCCCGCTGATGGTCAGCATGGCCATGTTCCCCGCGTTCTGCCTGAGAATCGGTCAGGAATCCCTGAGGGCCGCTTGCTATCCTCATCGATAATTGTCACGTGGGCCTGGCCTGGCTTCTGTTGGTACCAGTAAGCATATTTCCTTCCAATATTGTCGCCCCCACAGGTGATCCTGGCCGTCTGTTCCAGGTTCACCGACTTCGAGCGGGGCTGAGTCAGCACATAGGAGGCCATGGAGCCTGCAAGAGAGAAGATGAGAGGTCAGCTTCCAGCCGGGGTGTCCTCCCCTGGACACTCCCGCCCCTGGCTTAAGTTCCAGTGGTTTTCTAAGCCTGATTCCACCCTGCTGTCATCTTTGTTCCTGGGTCCCCTGGGACTGCCTGGTGGATGGAGCCTTTGAACAGATGAGAAACACCCCCTCCCCTTCTGGGCAGGCACAGCCCTTCAAGGATCACACAGAGCCGATGAACTAAGTGGGGGGATATCACCACCCCAGCCCCTCATCCCACAGCAGGGTCTTGAGCATCCTCCACCCCCCGCACCCCCTAGAGTCCACTCTTGAGCTCAGAGTCAGGGCAGGGTTGTCCCAGAACCCAGGGCTGGGGTGGGTGTGAGCCTGGGCTCAGCACCTGTGCAGTGAGCCAGGAATGCGAGGAGGAGAGGGGTCCAGGCCATGGTGCAGGTGCCTCGATTTTGCTCCCTGAGGCTCAAAGCTGGGCAGATGTCCTCCCAGGCGTCTCTTATCCCCTTGCTGGAGACACCGCTGGTTATGCAAAGCAGCCAGATTTCAGGGCAGCTGCTGTGGACCCTTGTGGTTTAGAAATGGGCTCAGCTCCAAGGGACTTAGAGATGGGAGGAGCAGCCCTGCAAACCCATCCTCCCGCCCAGGTAATTCTCATTCACCCTGTGTTCCCATAGTCTGGGGTCCAAGCTCTATCCCTCTCCCTGTCCTGACCTGGCTCCTGAGCTGTGAGGTGGAGTCTGTCTGCATTTTCTGAACCCATCATAGAATGTTTACTCTCTAGGTACGAGAGGATCATAAGGTCAGTGTGTGTCCTACCCTTGGTCTGTGTTGCTGAACATCAGAACATGAACAAAATTCCTCCCTTGCCAGGTGCACGTGCAGTTTTAGGGAATCATTGAGGTGCTGGAGGATTCTTTGCCAAGGGAGAGCTCCATGGACTGTTCGTGGATGCTGTGCCTCAGTATCTCCAGGGTGCACTGCATGCCAGGGCCAGACCCAGTGCTTGAACAAGGCCCGACAGTGCCTGAGTGTAGCAGGAATGGGGTGGCGTGGAGTGTCATGAAGCACTGGACCCGTGCTAGAGACAGAGACAAATTGCACAGGAGAGAGATAAGAGACCCCGAGTCAGAATTTTACATGAGAGCAAAGGTGATAGTGTAGAAAACCTAGACCTTCAGCTTCTGGTCTCTGGTCCTGGTACCCAACCCTCCCTGTTAGAACCCCTGAGGCTTTGCCAGGTGATCTCTGCTGCCCCCCAGGGGCCGCTGCACACTGGCGGCTGGAGGCGCAGGGAAATCCTCTGTCCAGGTGGAGATTCAGAACCACTGCTCACATCCTGATTGCCCCTGACCCTGCACTGCTGGCCCCAGGGGAGGATTTGCTCTTCTCTGAGGGGCCCCAGCCGGCCTCAGGACCAGGCCGGAGGAGTCAGATTATCCGCGAAAATAGGAAGAGGCTCCTGTGAAGAGAAGGCAGGGCCCATCTGAGGTATCAGGGCTCATGTCTCTGGGGTGGTGGGTGGTCGTGGGTTTGGTTTTGGGGCTGGGCACCTGGGGACACAGGACTCAGGGCCGGCCTCTCACTTATTCTGGCTGCTGGCGCACCACATAGTGTGATGATGACTCCTGCCAAGGACAGAGACAGGAGGAAACACCCAACCAACAAAAACGTGTTCAGACCCAGCAAGCTGGGTCTTCCATAGCTTCCATCCTGGGAAGTCAGTGTGAACAAGACACAAGTCTTTCTTGGCTTCCTGCCTTGGGCGGAGCAGCATAGGGGGCACAGTTCCTTTGGTGAGACAGCACACAGTCCCCAACCCCGTCTGCCTGCATCTTGTCTTCTAGGATCATTGAGAAGCCACACTATTGCTATTCTCAGGTCTGTCTAGGTCAGCATTGACCCTGTGGCCCGGAGCTAGGCCATCGACGTGTCATTCAGCTGGGGATCTTTCTGGGGAGTTTTGTCTATGAATGAACGAAGCAGACTAGATTTATGCAGTGCTCTTTCTCTTGTACTTGGGTGTGATGGCTGGAGCTGCGGCAGCCATCCTGAAGTCTGTTGTCAACAACAAGGCAAAGCCAAGCCTCCATAGTAGTGATGATGGTAGAGATAGTGAGAGGATTTGGGACCTCACGGAATTGGTAGTACCTGGAGAACTGCCAACTGACTTCAGACTGACTTCTGCCTGGGGAAAAACAGCTGCTTGAATGTTCATGCTTCTGATTAGATGGGCATGCAATGCATTACACATTTCCTGCCCAGTTGGGATAATAACTAATACAATTACTTAAATAATGTTGGAAGAGCCTGTGCAGCATTGGTTGACGTGCAGAGAAATGAAGTGACATCAGGCAAAATGACAGGCAGGGAGTGTGTGGGGAGAGGTTGGAGGAGGCTTCTCTGCGGAGGGGACTGTGGGTTTTCTGTCAGGATGGGAAGCAGGGACAAACTGAAGTGTGGCTCAGTCCCTGTGGGGAAGAGTCTGGTTTGTGTGGGATGCAGGGACCGTGAGGACCTTAGAGTGTGTGATTCCAAACTAATTGAGCTCCAATGTGACATTTTCTCATCAGGTAAAAACTCAGTGGCAGGAGTGATGTGTTAGAATCCTCATGCTGTATGTTTCCAGGAAAGTTGAATCACGAGAGGAGCCCTGTGTGACGTGCCCAGCACAGAAGTCTCAGCTCCCTGGGACCTCAGGTGGAGAGACAGGGACTGGAATTTCCCATGTGAGGTGTTCAGTGTGTCAGGACTCCTCTCAATGTCCTGGGTAACAGTGTGTGAGTCTCACCCTCAGAACAAGGTCCCTGGAGTTGAAGACATAGGGATGGATCATCCCTACTTCCTTCTGAGGACTGAGCCCTGGACCCCTGCTGACCCCCAGGCCTGGTGTCCCTGTAAGGCTCGCCCTGGGCAGCCCCAGCCTCTGTCCTGGGGCTCGTGATGCAGCCCTGCTGCCCCCTGCTGGTGGAGGAGGCTCAGACCAGGAGCTTCCCTCCTGCAGGTCCCTCCACAGCACCTGTCACCTGAGGAGGGGGGTGGACCTGGGAGTCCTGCCTCCCACAGGCAGCTTCCACCCTCTGCCAAGCCCAGCCCAGCACAGAAGGTCACATACTTGGTGCAGGAGGGAGAGCAGGTGAGATTCCTGTACTTGTCCAAGCTTTGAAATGCCCTGGGCTGGCCACTTTTCTTCATACCTCAGGGAGAGTACAGGGTAAATTGTAGTACATTTCTAGGTTCTCAGGCTAGGGACAAAACCTTTGTGAGATCCTATCAGCACCCCTCTTTCTCCATTTAGGAGTCGAATCTGTTAGCGTCTGCATGTCAGTGAGTGTCGCTGGGTCACAGGGGAACAGGGGATGCTTCTAGCACTAACGTTCACATATGCACCAAACTGTTGATTAGCATTATTCCTGTCATCTCTGCCCCTGCCGTTTCTATCACAACCCACAGCACTCGCAGTCTGGGGGAGGATGTTTTCTACATGAGCCTCTAGGGTGATTTGGAGGAAACAGGGAAGTTGGGAATTCAGGCCTGGTTGTGCAATTTCACTTCACACATGTCATACTTTTGCTGAGCCCGTTTCCTTGGATTTCTGCAGAGGTGGGACAAGAGACTCTCAGCCCAGCGCCCCTCACTGAGACCCTGTAGTCTCTGTTTCATTCATAAGATTCTGTGCATGTGTTTCTATCATTGAATTTGGAAATAATTGTTCTAACATCAGTATAATCTTCCCTATTTCATATCACATAAAGTTGAGGTCCAAGGAGACTAGGTTCCGAGGAAAGCAGAGGAAAGTGGGACGAGTTGAGGATGGAGCCAGGTGTGCTGGGTTCCGATCCTGGGCTCGTCAGGGCTGAGCTTGAGCAGGTCGGGCGAGAGGGAGGATGAGGCCAGGCTGGGCAGCAAGCCTTCTATCCCTCAGCTCACTGCTGTCCCCATCCTGGCCTGGTCTATGAAGGAGCCTCCTCAGCCTGCAGGCGGGGAGGGTCAGCAGGGGTGTATCCCCTCTTAGAGCTGGAGGATCTGTAGGGACAGTGGAGACTGGCTGTGCAGGGGCCTGGCCTGGCTCTTTCTGGCTCTGCTCTGTACTCTTGCTTGGCCCTCTCTGTCCTCCAAGTTGGAGGGAATGACAGGGGTCTCCTGGACCCACCGCTGGGGTCAATGAGTCTTGCAGTGGACACAAGGCCTGCAGGTTCTGGACACCGTGGGGCTCATTCTCTGGGTCCCACTGCCTGCAGCACCCCGTGGGTTGAGCTCAGGGTCAGGGTCATGCTCAGGGTCCTGTGGGGGCTGAGCCTGTGGGCAGGGCGCGGGGCAGCTCCTGGGCAGAGAGTAATGAGGGTAGCTGGAGATTCCAGGCCATGGTGGGCACCCCAGATTCTGTTTCTTGAGCCCACAGTTGAACCTGAATGCACCAAGTCTCCCTCATACTACCAATGGTTCCTGTGGAAATGCTCCTTCTCAGGCTTGTGGGGAGAATCTCTGCCTCTGGTTGAGCTTCATGGATCCGGTTCATGTGGAGCTGTGCTCACGTCTGGGCTCCACACAGGAGCTCTCGTCACTGTGGGTTTGAAAATCGTCAAGGCTCGAGTGCCAAGGGGCATGTGAGGACATTTCTGTGGCTGTTCTCATGAAATGTGCCCTGGGGATACTTCTCCGTGTGGGTAAAATATGTACCCAAATTTCCACACTGTTTTTAAGTGTCCACATTATCTTCACAGATTCTCTGCCTGTTCCGTGAATGTTTCATGACCCACGTTGTGGAGCAGATTGGGTGTAACTTGTCTTAAATTTCTGTTTAAATTTTGTTCATCCTTTTCTTTACTGGAGGTTTCTGATAGGCAGCATCCAGGTGGGTGTCGCTGTGAAACTCAATCCGACATCCTGTCTTACAGTCGCGCTGTGTAGACCATTTCCCGAATGTGATTAGTACTATCGTTTCAGTACAGCTTCTTGCTTCTATTTTCTCTTTGTCCCATGTGTTCTTTGTTTCCTGGTTCCATGTATCTCTCTTTTTTTAAAATCTAAGTGAGCATTGTCAAGTGATTCCATTTCTTTGCAACGTTTGGACTCATTGGCTCTAACTCCTTATGACCTCATTACCCGCCATTCCCCCAACCTTCCCCCCATCCTTCAAGTCTCCGTCCAGGGGATGTTACAGCACTGTCACATCCAGAGTAAGAACCTGAGAGCATACTTCTGTGTTTGCACTCCGGGTTTTTCCTGTCATTTTCCTGCATATTACTTTTAGCTGTACTATCAATTCCAACTTAGGTACAAGTTATAGTTGCCTTAGACAGTCAGTTACCTTTAAAGAGAGTTGTATAATCAACAGCATTAATATCTACCCCAATAGGAGACCTTTGCATGTCTTTCTTTCATTTTGTAGATTCAGTTCATTCTCGAATCACTTCCTCCTGCCTGAGGGATGTGCATTGTTATGTCTTATGAGTCAGCTGATGATGACTTCTGTCACTTTCTGTATATCTGAAAAAATGTTATTTATTCTGTATTTTTGGAAGATGTATTCCCTGGGTAAGGATTGAAGTTCTTTTTCCTTTTTTCATGTATGAGAAATGCTAATCCACCATCTCCCTCTGCATTTCTGCCAATGAGAAATCTGCTAGAATCCCGTTTGTTCCCCGAAACATAGTGTATCTTTCCCCTCTGGATGCTTTTAATACTGTTTCTTTTCATCTGCCTGAAACAATTTGATATTGATGGGTGTTGGATTTGGCTTTTAAAAACATATACTTATTGTGCTTGAGCTGTTGAACTTTTTGGATCTGTGGGTTTTAGGTTTTCATGAAATTTAGAACAATTTTGAGCAATATTCCATTAAGTATTTTTCAAGCTCCCTGCCCCTCCTTTGGGGACACAGTCACAGCCTCTTACATTGCTCGGGTTGTCCCATGTTCAGTGATGCTCTGTTCATTTTTAGAGTGTTTGTTCTGTCTTTCCCTTTGCAGTGTCCGTGCTGCGTCTTCAGATTCCCTCACGTGTTTTTCTTGTGGTGTCTGTTGCTCATCTCAACGCTGGTATTTGTGATCTGAGACAATGTAGATTTCGTCTGTAGAAGTTTGAGTTGGGGAGAGAAACATCAAATGTTGGAGAGGTTGTGGAGAAAGGGGAACCCTCTTCCGCTGTTGGTGGGAATGGAAGTTGGTAAGCCACTTTGGAAAACAGTGTGGAGGTGCCTCAAAAATTTACAAATAGAGCTACCCTATGACGCAGCAATTGCACTACTGGGTATTTACCTGAAGGACACAGATGTGGTGAAAAGAAGGGCCACATGGACCCCAATGTTCATAGGAGCAATGTCCGCAATAGCCAAAGTGTGGAAAGAGCCGAGACGCCCTTCAACAGATGAATGGAAAAAGAAGATGTGGTCCATATATACAATGGAATATTACTCAGCCATCAGAAAGGATGAATACCCGACTTTTCCATCAACATGGATGGGACTGGAGGAGATTATGCTAAGTGAAATAAGTCAAGCAGAGAAAGTCAATTATCATATGATTTCACTTATTTGTGGAAAATAAGGAATAGCATGGAGGACATTAGGAGAAGGAAGGGAAAAATGGGGGTGGGGGGAATTGGAGGGAGAGATGAGCCATGAGAGAGTATGGACTCTGAGAAACAAACAGGGTTTTACATGAGAGACGATGGAGTCTGAAAAACAAACTGAGGGTTCTAGAGGGTAGGGTGTTGGGAGGATGGGTTAGCCTGGTGATGGGTATTAAAGAGGGCACATTCTGCATGGAGCACTGGGTGTTATGCATAAACAATGAATCATGGAACACTACATCAAAAACTAATGATGTAATGCATGGTGATTAACATTACAATAAAAAATTAAAAAAAAAAAAACACCAGTGTTTTAGAGGGGAGGGGGGAGGGGGAATTGGTTAGCCCAGTGATGGGTTAAGGAGGGCACGTACTGCATGGAGCACTGGGTGTTATGCACAAACAATGGATCGTGGATCACTACATCTAAAACTAATTATGCAATGTATGGGGATAATATAAGAATAAACAAATTAAAAAAAAAAAACCCAAAACTAATGATGTATTGTATGGTGACTAACATAACATAATAAAATTAAAAAAAAAAAGAAGTTTGAGTTGTATACTTTAATTTTCTTCTCCTCTTAATGTGTTCAATCAGTCAGACTAAATTTGGACCCAAGTCTGCAACATGGTTCTTCCTGGGATCTCCAGCCTTCTTTTTTTTTCTTTTTCTTTTTTTTTTTTTTTACTATGTACTTTATACTTATATATTTATTATAACCATAGTCCTATATATAATATGTAACATATATATGTATATAGTATAATTATATAATTATAAATACTGATACTGTAACCTCATCCATTTTACAGGTGAGGAAACTGATGCACAGGGAGGTTATGTGGCTGGTTCAAGGTTATCCTATAAGTGATAGAGCTAGGCTTTAAACAAAGATATTTGCTTGCTTCCAGGGCTAGAAGTTTTGTTTTGTTTTGTTTTGTTTTGTTTTGATTTTTTCTTAACATATATTGCATTATTTGTTTCAGAGGTACAGATCTGAGATTCAACAGTCTTGCACAATTCACAGCGCTTACCAGAGCACACACCCTCCCCAGTGTCCATCACCCAGTCACCCCATCCGTCCCACCCCACCCCCCACTACAACAACACTCAGTTTGTTTCCTGAGATTAAGAATTCCTCATATCAGTGAGAACATATGATACATGTCTTTCTCTGTTTGACTTATTTCACTCAACATAATACCCTCCAGTTCCATCCACGTGGTTGCAAATGGCAAGATCTCATTCCTTTTGATGGCTGCATAATATTCCATTGTATATATATACCACCTCTTCTTTATCCATTCATCTGTCGATGGACATCTTGGCTCTTTCCACAGTTTGGCTATTGTGGACATTGCTGCTATAAACATCGGGGTGCACGTAGCCCTTCGGATCCCTACTTTTGTATCTTTGGGGTAAATACCCAGTAGTGCAATTGCTGGATCATATGGTAGCTCTATTTTCAACTTTTCGAGGAACCTCCATACAGTTTTCCAGAGTGGCTGCACCAGCTTGCATTCCCACCAACAGTGGAGGAGGGTTCCCCTTTCTTCGCATCCCCGCCAACATCTGTCATTTCCTGACTTGTTAATTTTGGCCATTCTGACTGGTGTGAAGTGGTATCTCATTGAGGTTTTGATTTGGATTTCCCTGATGCTGAGCGATATTGAGCACTTTTTCATGTGTCTGTTGGCCATTTGGATGTCTTCTTTGGAAAAATGTCTGTTCATGTCTTCTGCCCATTTCTTGATTGGATTCTTTGTTCTTTGGGTGTTGAGTTTGATGAGTTCTTTATAGATTTTGGATACTAGCCCATTATCTGATATGTCGTTTGCAAATATCTTCTCCCATTCTGTCGGTTGCCTTTTGGTTTTGTTGACTGTTTCCTTTGCTTTGCAAAAGCTTTTTAACTTGATGAAGTCCCAATAGTTCATTTTTGCCCTTGCTGCCCTTGCCTTTGGCGATGTTTCTAGGAAGAAGTTGCTTCGGCTGAGGTCAAAGAGGTTGCTGCCTGTGTTCTCCTTTAGAATTTGGATGCACTCCTGTCTCACATTGAGGTCTTTCAACCATTTGGAGTCTATTTTTGTGTGTGGTGTAAGGAAATGGTCCAGTTTCATTCTTCTGCATGTGGCTATCCAATTTTCCCAACACCATTTGTTGAAGAGACTGTCTTTGTTCCATTGGACATTCTTTCCTGCTTTGTCGAAGATGAGTTGACCATAGAGTTGAGGGTCCATTTCTGGGCTCTCTATTCTGTTCCATTGATCGATGTGTCTGTTTTTGTGCCAGTACCATACTGTCTTGATGATGACAGCTTTGTAATAGAGCTGGAAGTCTGGAATTGTGATGCCGCCAGCTTTGCTTTTCTTTTTCAACATTCCTCTGGCTATTCGGGTCTTTTCTGGTTCCATACAAATTTTAGTATGATTTGTTCCATTTCTTTGAAAAAAGTGGATGGTATTTTGATGGGGATTGCATTGAATGTGTAGATTGCTCTAGGTAGCATGGCCATCTTCACAATATTTGTTCTTCCAATCCATGAGCATGGAACGTTTTTCCATTTCTTTGTGTCTTCCTCAATTTCTTTCATGAGTATTTTATAGTTTTCTGAGTACAGATCCTTTGTCTCTTTGGTTAGATTTATTCCTAGGTATCTTATGGTTTTGGGTGCAATTGTAAATGGGATCGACTCCTTAATTTCTCTTTCTTCTGTCTTGTTGTTGCTGTATAGGAATGCCACTGACTTCTGTGCATTGATTTTATATCCTGCCACTTTACTGAATTCCTGTATGAGTTCTAGCAGTTTCGGGGTGGAGTCTTTTGGGTTTTCCACATAAAGTATCATATCATCTGCAAAGAGTGAGAGTTTGACTTCTTCTTTGCCAATTTGGATGCCTTTGATTTATTTTGTTGTCTGATTGCTGTGGCTAGGACTTCCAATACTATGTTGAATAGCAGTGGTGATAGTGGATATCCCTGCCGCGTTCCTGACCTTAGGGGGAATGCTCTCAGTTTTTCCCCATTGAGAATAATATTTGCTGCAGGTTTTTCATGGATGGCTTTTATGATATTGAGGTATGTACCCTCCATCCCTATTCTCTGAAGAGTTTTGATCAAGAAAGGATGCTGTACTTTGTCAAAACCTTTTTCTGCATCTATTGAGAGGATCATATGATTCTTGTTCTTTCTTTTGTTAATGTATTGTATCACATTGATTGATTTGCGGATGTTGAACCAACCTTGCAGCCCAGGGATAAATCCCACTTGGTTGTGGTGAATAATCCTTTTAATGTACTCTTGGATCCTATTGGCTAGTATTTTGGTGAGAATTTTTGCATCCTTGTTCATCAGGGATATTGGTCTGTAATTCTCCTTTTTGATGGGGTCTTTGTCTGGTTTTGGGATCAAGGTAATGGTGGCCTCATACAATGAGTTTGGAAGTTTTCCTTCCATTTCTATTTTTTGGAACAGTTTCAGAAGAATAGGTATTAATTCTTCTGGAAATGTTTGGTAGAATTCCCGTGGGAAGCCATCTGGCCCTGGGCTTTTGTTTGTAGGGAGATTTTGATGACTGCTTCAATTTCCTTAGTGGTTATAGGTCTGTTCAGGTTTTCTATTTCATCCTGGTTCAGTTTTGGTAGTTGATACATCTCTAGGAATGCATCCATCTCTTCCAGGTTATCTAATTTGCTGCCATAGAGTTGCTCATAATATGTTCTTATAATTGTTTGTATTTCTTTGGTATTGGTTGTGATCTCTCCTCTTTCATTCATCATTTTGTTGATTTGGGTCATTTCTCTTCTCTTTTTGATAAGTCTGGCCAGGGGTTTATCAATCTTGTTAATTCTTTCAAAGAACCAGCTCCTAGTTTCGTTGATCTGTTCTACTGTTCTTTTAGTTTCTATTTCATTGATTTCTGCTCTGATCTTTATTATTTCTCTTCTCCTGCTGGGTTTAGGCTTTATTTGCTGTTCTTTCTCCAGCTCCTTTAGGTGTAGGGTTAGGTTGTGTACTTGAGACCTTTCTTGTTTCTTGAGAAAGGCTTGTATTGCTATATACTTTCCTCTTAGGACTGCCTTTGCTGCATCCCAAAGATTTTGAACAGTTGTGTTTTCATTTTCATTGGTTTCCATGTATTTTTTTTAATTCTTCTTTAATTTCCTGGTTGACCCATTCATTCTTCAGTAGGATGCTCTTTAGCCTCCACGTATATGAGTTCTTTCCAACTTTCCTCTTGTGGTTGAGTTCTAGTTTCAAAGCATTGTGGTCTGAAAATAGGCAGGGAATGATCCCAATCTTTTGGTACCAGTTGAGACCTGATTTATGACCTAGGATGGGATCTATTTTGGAGAATGTTCCATGGGCACTAGAGGAGAATGTGTATTGCGTTGCTTTGGGGTGGAATGTTCTGAATATGTCTGTGAAGTCCATTTGGTCCAGTGTGTCATTTAAAGTCTTTATTTCCTTGTTGATCTTTTGCTTAGACGATCTGTCCATTTCAGTGAGGGGGGTGTTAAAGTCCCCCACTATTATTGTATTGTTGTCGATGTGTTTCTTTGCTTTTGTTATTAATTGCCTTATATAACGGGCTGCCCTCATGTTAGGGGCATAGATATTGACAATTGTTAAATCTTCTTGTTGGATAGATCCTTTAAGTATGATATAGTGTCCTTCCTCATCTCTTATTACGGTCTTTGGTTTAAAATCTAATTTGTCTGATATAAGGATTGCCACCCCGGCTTTCTTTTGGTGTCCATTAGCATGGTAAATGGTTTTCCACCCCCTCACTTTCAATCTGGGGGTGTCTTTGGGTCTAAAATGAGTCTCTTGCAGACAGCATATCGATGGGTCTTGTTTTTTAATCCAGTCTGTTAGCCTGTGTCTTTTGATTGGGGCATTGAGCCCATTTACATTCCGGGTAACTATTGAAAGATAGGAATTTGGTGCCATTGTATTGCCTGTAAGGTGACTGTTACCGTATATTGTCTGTGTTCCTTTCTGGCCTATGTTGCTTTTAGGCTCTCTCTTTGCTTAGAGGACCCCTTTCAAGATTTCCTGTAGGGCTGGTTTTGTGTTTGCAAATTCCTTTAGGTTTGTTTGTCCTGGAAGCTTTTTCTCTCTCCTTCAATTTTCAATGACAGCCTAGCTGGATAGAGTATTCTTGGCTGCATATTTTTCTCATTTAGTGCTCTGAATATATCCTGCCAGTCCTTTCTGGCCTGCCACGTCTCTGTGGATAGGTCTGTTGCCAATCTAATGTTTCTACCCTTGTAGGTTACATATCTCTTCTCCTGAGCTGCTTTCAGGATTTTCTCTTTGTCTATGAGACTCGTAAGTTTTACTATTAGATGTCGGGGAGTTGACCTATTTTTATTGATTTTGAGGGGGGTCTCTGTG
Source organism: Mirounga angustirostris (assembly GCF_029215605.1). Taxonomy (NCBI): domain Eukaryota; kingdom Metazoa; phylum Chordata; class Mammalia; order Carnivora; family Phocidae; genus Mirounga; species Mirounga angustirostris. Next base: position 94,536,945 of record NW_026991722.1, read on the forward strand.
CTTCCTGGATTTCATGCCTGTTTCTTTCCCCAAATTAGGGAAGTTCTCTGCTATAATTTGCTCCATTATACCTTCTGGCCCTCTCTCTCTTTCTTCTTCTTCTGGGATCCCAATTATTCTAATATTGTTTCGTCTTATGGTATCACTTATGTCTCAAATTCTGCCCTCGTGATCCAGTAGTTGTTTATCTCTCTTTTTCTCAGCTTCTTTATTTTCCATCATTTCATCTTCTATAGTACTGATTCTCTCTTCTGCCTCATTTATTCTAGCACTTAGCGCCCCCATTTTTTTGCACCTCATTAATAGCCTTTTTGATTTCTACTTGGTTGGATTTTAGCTCTTTTACTTCTCCAGAAAGGGTTTCTCTAATAACTTCCATATTTTTTTCAAGCCCAGCTAGTATCTTTAAAGTGATGATTCTGAACTCTAGATCTGACATCGTACTAATGTCCGTATTGAGTAGGTCCCTGGCAGTCGTTACTACCTCTTGTTCTTTTTGTTGAGGTGATTTTTTCCGTCTCGTCATTTTGTGCAGAGGATAATAGATTAATGAGAGAACAAAAGGCTAGCAGAGTAACCACGTCCCCAGAAAATATACTTCAAACAAATCAGAAAAGACCTGAAGCAGTGGGATAAGAAAGGGAAAGAGAGAAAAGAGAAAAAGAAAAAAAAAAAGAAAAAGATAAAGATAAAAACAAAAACAAACAAAACAAAACAACAACAACAATAGAAAAACCAGAATGTGATCAAATATGATCTATATGGTATATAGATCAGTGCCACACACTAGATTTGGGGTGTATTTTGGTCTTTTAGAAGAGAGTGCCTCCCAAAATTTTAAAGAAAGAAAAACTTATATATGTACAAAAATAAGGATTGATATGATGAAGGGATGGAATATGACTGTAAAAATGGAAATTATAAAAAATTTTATAAAAGGAATTGGTAAGAAGTTGTTTGAAAAAAGAAAGAAGAGGATTTAAAAAAGAAAAAAGAAAAAGAGAAAAAAAAAGGGAGAGGATGTGATCAGGCAGGGGAATAGAAAACACCATATACTAGAGATTTAGGGTATATTTTAATCTGTTAGAAGAAACTATCTCAAAATTTTAAAGAGAGAACAACTTATATATATAAGCTAAAAATATGGGTAACTACTATGAAGGGATAGAATATGACTCTAAAAATGAAAAATAAAAATGTTTTTTTTTTTAAAGGGATTGATAAGATGTTGGTTGAAAAATGGAAAAAGAAAAATTCAAAAAGAAATAAAAAGACAAAAAAGACAGTTAAAAAAAAATTAACTTTACAAGACTAAAGAATCATGGTAAAAAAGCCGTGAATTCTATGTGCAGTATTCCCCTAGCGCTGGAGTTCTGCCGTTCTCATTGATCGGTAAACTTGGTCTTGGCCGGCTGTTCTCCCTGATCTGGGGAGGGGCCTGTTGCCGTGGTTCCCAAATGTCTCTGCCGGAGGCGGAATTGCCCCGCCCTTGCCCCCTCCCAGCTAAGTAATCTGCTCGGGGTTGCTCTCCGGGGCTTTTGTTCCCTGCGAGCTTTCCGAACAGCTTTGGAGGCGGAGAGTGAAAATGGCGGCCTCCCAATCTCCACCCTGGAGGATCCGAGAACTCGGGCCCGCTTCTCAGTGCGCCCCCAGAGAAAAGCCGTCAGTCACTCCTGTCTCCCTGGTCTCCGGCCGCACTCCGTGCTCACCCGGCCTGCATCCGCGCACCTCTATCTCTGGCACCCGACCCCGGGTGGAGTCTCCAAACCCAGCAGATCCCTGCGGTGCACTCCCGCGCACCTCCTCCCGGGGGAGGAAGGTGAGTCTCCCCGGATCGGCCGCTTGTTGGGTCCCTGCTGGAGGAGCAGTGGCCCGACTGTGCTGTGGATCACGGTTTATGGCCACCCCGAGCTGAGAGCCCACGCCTGGCCGCCGCCTCTGCAGCCGGCTTCCCTGCTCCGTTACCTGGGAGCTCTGCCACACTCAGGCACCCCCGGTCTTTCTGTGACCCCGAAGGTCCTGAGACCACACTGTCCCGGAGGGTTCCACCCTCCGCTTAGCCACCAGAGTGACGTCCCTCAGCGGAGCAGACTTTCAAAACTTCCGATTTTGTGCTCCGTGGTTCTATCACTTGCCAGAAGCGGCCGACGGAGGCCCCTCCCCCGCCGTCTATCCTCCCGAATATCGCCTCGGATTCACTTCTCCGCACGTCCTACCTTCCAGAAAGTGGTCGCTTTTCTGATGAGAGAGTTGTTGCTCTTCTTTTCTTCAATCTCCTGTTGAGTTTGTTGGTGTTCAGAATGGTTTGATCCCTATCCAGCTGAATTCCTGAGAGGAGACGAAATCCAGGGCTCCTACTCCTCCGCCATCTTGCTCCGCCCCCCGATAATTGTCTTTCTATGCTTGACTTATTTCACTTAGCAGAATCTCCTGCAGTCCCATCCATGTTGATGTAAAAGTTGGGTATTCATCTTTTCTGATGGCTGAGTAATATTCCATTGTATATATGGACCACATCTTCTTTATCCATTCATCTGTTGAAGGGCATCTCGGCTCTTTCCACAGTTTGGCTATTGTGGACATTGCTGCTATGAACATTGGGGTGCATATGGCCCTTCTTTTCACTACATCTGTATCTTTGGGGTAAATACCCAGTAGTGCAATTGCTGGGTCATAGGGTAGCTCTATTTTAAAATTTTTGAGGCACCTCCACACTGTTTTCCAAAGTGGCTGTACCAACTTGCATTCCCACCAACAGGGTAAGAGGGTTCCCTTTTCTCCACAACCTCTCCAACATTTGTTATTTCTTTCCCTGTCCATTTTGGCCATTCTAACTGGTGTAAGGTGGTATCTCAATGCGGTTTTGATTTGGATTTCCCGGATGGCTAATGATGATGAACATTATTTCATGTGTCTCTTAGCCATTTGTATGTCTTCTTCAGAGACGTGTCTTTTCATCTCTTCTGCCCACTTTTTGACTTGATTATTTGTTTTTTGGGTGTTGAGTTTGAGAAGTTCTTTATAGATTTTGGATACCAGTCCTTTATCTGTAACGTCATTTGCAAATATCTTCTCCCATTCTGTGGGTTGCCTCTTTGTTTTGTTGACTGTTTCCTTTGCTGTGCAGAAGCTTTTTATCCTGATGAAGTCCCAAAAGTTCATTTTTGCTTTTGTTTCACTAGCTTTTGGAGATGTATCTTGAAAGAAGTTGCTGTGGCCAATGTCAAAGAGGTCACTGCCTATGTTCTCCTCGAGGATTTTGATGGATTCCTGTCTCACATTGAGGTCTTTCATCCACTTTGAGTTTATCTTTGTCAATGGTGTTAGAGAATGGTTGAGTTTCATTCTGCCTGCGGCTGTCCAATTTTCCCAGCAGCATTTATTGAAGAGACTGTCTTTTTCCATTGCATGCTTTTTCCTGCTTTGTCAAAGATTATTTGACTATAGAGTTGAGGGTCCATATCTGGGTTCTCTATTCTGTTCCACTGGTCTATATGTCTGTTTTTGTGCCAGTACCATGCTGTCTTGGTGATCACTGCTTTGTAATAGAGCTTGAAATCCGGCAACGTGATGCCCCCAGCTTTGTTTTTCTTTTTCAACATCTCCTTGGCGATTCGGGGTCTTTTCTGATTCCATACAAATTTTAGGATTGTTTGTTCCAGCATTTTGTAAAATGTCATTGCGGCAGCAGACGGCGGCGGCAGGCGGCGGCAGGATGCGGAGGCAGGCAGGCGGCCACGGATGACGGCGGGCAGCAGGCGGCGGGCGCAGGCAAGGGCGGTGCGGTGGGTGGCAGAAGGCAGGTGGCGGCGGCAGGCAGAGGTAAGCGGCAGCAGGGGGCGGCAGTGGCAGACGGCAGTGGTAGTACTGCCTGGTGGCGGCAGCAGGCAGGCGGTGGCAGGCGGCGGTGGCAGGCAGCGGCAGGGAGGTGGTGGCAGTCGGTGACAGGTGGCAGCGGGCAACAGCAGAGGTGGCGGCGGTGACAGCACCAGCGGGTGACGTCTATGGCTGCAGCGGCTGCAGGGGCGGCAAGGGCTGCAGGGGCGCCAGCTTTGGGCAGCCCAGGGTCATTGGGCGGCAGTGTGTGGCAGCCTCAGCAGCAGGTGCCATTGGCTTCAGCCGGAGTCACCGGCGGGGGAAGCAGGCGCCCCAATAGGGGCGGGGTCAGCAGCAGGCGGGTCAGCGGCGGCAGCGTCGGTCAGCGTGGGGAGGGGCGCCGGAAGCGCAGGCGGGCGTCTGCGAGTTACGCGGCGGCGTCTGCGGCGTCAGTGGCCTCAGGGGCGTCAGCGGCATCAGCGGCGTCAGCAGTAGTGCTGGCGTCAGTCGGCTTCAGCGTTGGGCAGCAGCGGAAGCTCCGGGCAGCAGAGGCAGCAGCAGGAGTATCAGCAGCGGGCGGCGGCAGCGGTAGGTGCCGGGTAAGTGGGGTCAGTATGTGGCAGCGGGAGGCGGTGGAGGCAGTGGAGGCAGGGGGCGGCAGTGGAGGCAGGGGGCGGCAGTAAGCGGTGGCGGGCTTGGGTAAGAAGCGGCAGGCAGGCAGGCGGCGGCGGCAGGCAGGCAAGGGCGGCGGGCGGTGGAAGGAGGTAGCAAGCGGCGGCGGCGGCAGGGGGCGGGGGCAGGCAGGCTGCGGCAGGCAGGTGGCAGACAGTTGCAGGCAGGCTGCAGCACTGGGGGTAGGCAGTAGCCGCAGGCGGCAACAGGCAGTGGCGGCAGGAAGCGGGGGCGGGTAGGTGGTGGGGGCAGGTAGTGGCGGCCGGCAGACCCCGGCTAGGGGCAGGCAGGGGGCGGAGGCGGCAAAGGTGGCAGACGGGGGCAGGCAGTGGTAAGCGGCGGGAGGAAGCGGCGGCAGGTGGCAGGGCCAGGCAGCAGCGTTAGGTAGGCGGCAGCGGTAGGCATGTGGTGGCGGTGGGCTGCCGTGGCGGGTAGTGGTAAGTGGCAGCAGGCGGGGGTAGGCGGCGGTGGTAGGTAAGCAGCAGCAGGCCGTGGCGGGCTGCAGGCAGCAGGGGCCAGGCAGGAAGTGGCGGCTGACAGTCGTAGCCGGCCATAAGCGATTGCAGAAAGCGGCGGCAGGCGGCAGGGGCAGGTGGCAGGGGGAGGCGGGCCGCAACGGCGGCAGGCAGTGAGGGCAGCAGACGGCAGCAGCGTCAGGCGGCAGCGGCAGGCGGTGGGAGCAAGCGGGCTGCGGGGGGCAGCGGCAGCAGGTGGCGGCGGTAGGCAGGCAACGTTGGCAGGCATCTTCGAGGTTAGGCAGCGGAGGCTGGTGGCAGTAGCCGCAGATGGCAACAGGCGGTGGTGGCAACAAGCAGTGGCAGGCAGGTGGCGGGGACAGGTGGTGGCCGCAGGCAGCAGTGTTAGGAAGGCGGGAATTGCAGCTGTTGGGAGGCGGCAGTAGTAGGCATGCGGTGGTGGCGGGCTGCGGTGGCGGGCAGTGGTAAGCGGCAGCAGGCGGCGGTGGTAAGGAAGCGGCAGCGGACCGTGGCAGGCAGCGGGCAGTGGGGGCAGGCAGGCGGTGGCAGGCAACGTCAGCAGCGGGCTGCAGGCGGCCGCGGTAGGCAGGTGGTGGTGGTGGTGGCAGGTGGCGCCGGTAGGCAGCGGTAAGCGGCGGCAGGGGGTGCGGGCAGGCAGGCGGAGGCAGGGGGACACAGGCAAGGATGCTGGGTGGCGGCAGGCAGGGTTGGCAGACAGGCGGTGGTGGTAGGTAGTAGCAGGCAGCCCCGGCAGGAAGCGAAGGCAGGCGGCAGTGGCAGCAGGCGACAGCACGGGCAGGCTGTGGTAAGCAGTGGCTGGCAGTCAGGCAGCCACAGGCAAGGGAGGCGCGCGGTGCGAGGAGGTAGCAGGCGGCGGCGGCAGGAAGCGGTGGGACGCAGGCAGCTGGGGCGGCAGGCAGGCAAGCCCCGGCAAGCGGCAGGCAGGCGGCAACAGGAAGCGGCGGCAGCGGTGTCAGGCGGCAGTGGCAGGAAGCCACGGGAGACAGCGGAGGCAGGTGGCGGGGGAAGGTGGCAGGAGGAGGCAGGCTGCAGCGGAGGCAGGCAGTGGGGGCAGCGGCCTGCAGGCACCAGCAGTAGGCAGGCGGTGGTGGCAGGTAAGAGGTAGCAGGTGCAGGCTGCAGTAAGCAGCGGCTGGCAGGCAGGCCACGGCAGGTAAGGGCCGCGGGTGGTGCAAGGATATAGCAGGCGGCGGCAGCAGGCAGGCGGCGGGGGCAGGCAGGTGGCAGACAGCAGCATTAGGGAGGCGGCAGCTGTGGCGATTGGCAGGTGGCAGCGTTAGGCCAGCAGTGCCGGCAGCGGTGGGGGTAGGCAGGCAGCGTTGGCATGCATTCTCGGTGTTAGGTAGCTGGGCCCGGTGGAGCCAGGCTGCGGCAGCAGACGGCGGTGGCAGGCCGATGGCCACGGATGCCGGCGGGCAGCAGGCTGCAGGCGCAGGCAAGGGCGGTGGGTGGCAGAAGGCAGGTGGCGGCGGCAGGCAGAGGTAAGTGGCAGCAGGGGCGGCAGTGCCAGACGGCAGTGGTAGTACTGACTGGTGGCGGCAGCAGCAAGGCGGTGGCAGGTGGCGGTGGCAGCAGTGGTGGGCAGCGGTGGCAGGCAGCGGCAGGCAGGCGGTGGCAGGCGGTGGCAGGCGGCAGCAGGCAGTAGCAGAGGTGGCAGCGGTGACAGCAGCAGCGGGTGGCGTCTGCGGCTGCAGCGGCTGCAGGGGCGGCAAGGGCTACAGGGGCGCCCGCTTTGGGCAGCCCCAGGTCATTGGGCGGCGGTGTGTGGCAGCCTCAACAGCAGGTGCCATTGGCTTCAGCCGGAGTCACCGGTGGCGGAAGCAGGCTCCGCGATAGGGGCGCGGTCAGCAGCAGGCGGGTCAGCGTTGGCAGCGTGGGTCAGCGTGGGGAGGGGCGCGGGAACGCCGGCGGGCATCTGCGGGTTACGCGGCGGCGTCAGTGGCGTTAGCCGCGTCCGCGGCGTCCGCGGCGTCAGGAGTAGTGCTGGCGTCATGTGGCTTCAGCGTTGTGCAGCAGCGGAAGCTCCGGGCAGCAGAAGCAGCAGCAGGAGTATCAGCAGCGGGCGGCAGCAGCGGTAGGTGCCGGGTTAGTGGGGGTCAGTATGTGGCAGCTGGAGGCGGTGGAGGCAGTGGAGGCAGGGCGCGGCAGTAAGCGGTGGGGGCAGGGAGGCAGGTAGCGGCAGGCAAGTGTGGTGGGCGGCGGCGGTAGGCGATTGCAGGCGGCGGCAGGAAGCGGTGGCAGGCTGTGGAAAGAAGCGGCAGGCAGGCAGGCGGCGGCGGCAGGCAGGCAAGGGCGGCGGGCGGTGGAAGGAGGTAGCAGGCGGCGGCGTCGGCAGGGGGCGGGGGCAGGCAGGCTGCGGCAGGCAGGTGGCAGGCAGTTGCAGGCAGACTGCAGCATTGGGGGTACGCAGTAGCCGCAGGTGGCAACAGGTGGTGGCGGCAGGAAGCGGCGGCGGGCAGGTGGTGGGGCCAGGTGGTGGCGGCTGGCAGGCCCCGACTAGGGGCAGGCAGTGGGCGGCGACGGCAAGAGGTGGCAGACGGTGGCAGGCAGTGGTAAGCGGCGGGAGGAAGCGGCGGCAGGCGGCAGGGCCAGGCAGCAGCGTTAGGTAGGCGGCAGCGGTAGGCATGTGGTGGCGGTGGGCTGCCGTGGCGGGTAGTGGTAAGTGGCAGCAGGCGGGGGTAGGCGGCGGTGGTAGGTAAGCAGCAGCAGGCCGTGGCGGGCTGCAGGCAGCAGGGGCCAGGCAGGAAGCGGCGGCTGATAATCCTAGCCAGCCATAAGGGGTGGCAGAAAGCGGCAGCAGGCGGGGGCAGGTGGCAGGGGGAGGCGGGCCACAGTGAGGGCAGGCAGTGAGGGCAGCAGGCGGCAGTGGCCACAGGCAGTGGAGGCAAGCGGGCTGCAGGGGGTGGCGGCGGTAGATTGGCAGCGTTGGCAGGCATCGTCGAGTTTAGGCAGCGGAGGCTGGTGGCAGCAGAGGAGGTGGCAGGTGGCAGGCTGCAGGTGGCGGCGGTAGACAGCGGTAAACGGCATCAGGGGGTGTGGGCAGGCAGGCGGAGGCAAGGGGATACAGGCAAGGGTGGCAGGCGGCAGCGGCAGGAAGCGGTGGCGGGCAGGTGGCTGGGGCGGTAGGCAGCGGTAACTGGCAGCAGCTGGTGGGGGCAGCGGCCCGGTGGCAGTAGGGGCAGGGTCAGCGCTGGGCAGCCAGCGCCAGCAAGCAGCAGGCGGCAGAGGGCGGCAGAGTGGGCCAGCCGTGTCGGCGGTCAGCAGCAGCATCTGCGATGGGCAGCGGGTGTCAGTGGCGGTAGCTGGGGGCACTGGCGGTAGCTGGGGGCAGTGGAGGTATGGCTGGGAGCAGAGGGAGCCGGGGGCAGCGGCGTCCTTGGAACCCTAGCATGCTGCGGTTCCGAGGAAGAGGTGCCCCTCAACCTGGTATCTGCAGGGGACACAGGGGGCCACCCAGGACCCAGAGGCCAAGCCTGAGGCGGAGTGCCAAGTCCTGCTTCCTCCCATTGGGGAGGCCAGGTGAGTTCGGCCTCTGCCCTGGGCTTGAGCTTCAGTCTCTCCATCTGTAAAGTGGGCAGAACAGCAAAACCTTAGGGTTATGGTGCAGATTTAATGTAGGTAATGGGTTTCCTCTAGACTGGTTCAGAGTCCAGGTTGTCATTCCTCTTATTCCACTTCCAGCTGTGTGACCTTGAGCAAGATAGGTAATGGCCAGGCCTCAGAATTCTCATCTGAGAGATGGGCCTCCAAAGAGGACCTATATAGGCTTGTTTTGGGGATTTAGTGAAGTAGTACACAGAACCCATTTCCAAAGTCAATGTAAATCATGGTTCCTGGCACGAGATAAGTGCAGTACGAGTCTTTGGGATTAATATCACAGAAGTATTAGTTATTGTTATTGCTAGCACTGGGGAAGGAACACCGTGATTGCCATCCTCATGATTATCATCGTGAGTTAATTGAGGAGCTGCTCTGTGCCTGGCACTGGCTAAGCATTCTACACCCTTTATCAGTTTGCACATCTCCATGGGCTAGGATCCTGATAGGCCTCTGAGTCTTAGAGAGGCAGATAGTGCTTGGAACCAGATTTCAAGCCCTTGTCTTTGCAGCTCCAAAACCTGTGCTTCCAACCTCTCCATGAGTGGGGCGTATCCGAAACCCTCCTGCCTCTCTGCTTGACTCTGCACCTTACAGCTTAGAATAGGGCCTAACCCAGAGGAATACAGAGGGATAAGTATTCTCTATTTCTGTTACCGTCGTAGTCTTTATTCACTCGCAGTGCTTTATGGGCACAGATGTAACGGCGGTGGTTAGTGATTCAGATCAAGAGCTGACAGACCATCCCAACTGAGAGAAATGAGACCCATTTTATGTGCTCCTCTCCCCCTAGAATGATGGTCAAGAGACAGTGATGACTCAGAGGTTGCCAGTGAGTTAAAGAAGTTGGCTGCCCAGCCGCAAGAGCCCGAGTAGACAGCAGCGGCGACCTTTGGTAGCATCTCAAAAGACACCTACACGATGGAACATGCCCAGGGATTTGGAAAACTGGTAAGGCATTTTCCATACACCCTGCATTGTTCTTCCTCAACTTCTTCAGTATCTCCCAGGAACTCCCTGCTTCTTCCTGTACCCCTAAGCGGGATGCAGTGCCCAGTGCTCTGGGTAGAGAGGAGCCCAGCACTTTACATGCTGTTCTGTGCACGCACTCACCAGTGTACAAAGCTCTCCTTTAGTCTCTGTGAGGAACAGGAGGGCAGTTTCCCGCACAGATTTGGGCAGGTCCCTGCACTTTCTGAGTCCCCTGAACAATGGTGTATGGCTTACCTGTTTAAATCCAGTTTTGTCTTGGAGTGTTTTACAAGACCTTTTCCTTAGGATAACTTGTAAGATCACTTTCTTTACAACTTCGAAGCTTGTAATACAGTGTTATTAACTATAGCCGCCATGTTGTACGTTACATCCTGTGACTGACTGACTTTATACCTGTAAGTTTGAACCTTTGACCCCTGTCACCCATTTCACACCCATCCCCGTGCCTGTCAACCACCAATCAGACTGCTGTATCTTTAAGCTCAGTTTTTTGGTGGTTTTAGATTCCATATAAAAGTGTTGTCTTAGAGTATTTGTATCTGACTTCTTTCAGTTAGCATCGTGCCCTCAGGGTCCATCCATGTTGTTGTAAAAAGAACGATTTCGTTTTTTGTTATGGCTAAAGAGTATTGCAGTGTCTACATACACCACATCTTCCTTATCGATTCATCCCTCCGTGGACATGTAGGTTGTCCTCCTATCTTAGCTGTTACGAATAATGCTGCAGTGAACATGGGGGTTCAGATATCTTTTCAAATGGGTGTTTTTGTTTTCTTTGGCTAAATGGCCAGGAGAAAAATTGCTGGATTGTAGGCTCGTTCTAGTTTTAATGTTTTGAGGAGCCTGCATACTCTTTTCCACAGTGGATGCACCTACCTACGTTCCCACCAACAGCTCACTGGGGTTCCCTTTCGGCCACATCCTTGCTAACATATGTTATTTCTCATCTTTTTGATACTAAATTTTCTAACCAGTGTGAGGTGCTATCCCATTGTTTTGATTTGCATTTCCCTGATGATTCATGATGTTGAGCATCTTTTCATGTCCCTGTTGGCTCTCTGGATGTGTTCTCTGGATAATGTCCATTTGGATAACCCTCCCACTTTTTAACCACTTTGTTTTTTGCTGTAGTTATTGAGTGTAGGAGTGCTTTATATGTACTGGATACTAATCTTTTTTTTTTTTTTTAAAGATTTATTTATTTATTTATTTGAGAGAGAGAATGAGATAGAGAGCATGAGAGGGTGGAGGGTCAGAGGGAGAAGCAGACTCCCTGCTGAGCAGGGAGCCTGACTTGGGACTCGATCCCGGGACTCTGGGATCATGACCTAAGCCGAAGGCAGTCGCTTAACCAACTGAGCCACCCAGGCGCCCCTCCATACAAATTTTAAAGATTCTTTGCCTTATGTCTATAAAACGTGTTTCGAATTTTGGTTAAGAATTGCATTCAATCTCTAGACGGTTTTGGGTAGTATAGACATTTTAACACTTAATTCTTCTAATCCATGAGCATGGAATGTCGATTTACTTGTGTTGTCTTCCGTTTCTTTCCTTAGTGTCTTACAGTTTTCAGTATATAGGCTTTCACCTCCTTGGTTAAATTTATCTTTAAGTGTTTTTTGGTTTTTTTTGATGCAATTTTAAATATGATTTTTAAAATTTATTTTCCTGTTCATTATTAGTATATAAAAATGGAACATATTTTTATGTACTTTTTATCCTGCAACTTTATTGAATCTGTTTAATAGTTTTTTTCATGTTGTTTTTAGGGGTTTTTTTACATATAAAATGTCATTTGAATATAGTGACCTTTACTTCTTCCTTTCCAATTTGGATGTATTTTATTTCTTTATTTTTCTTGTGTAATTGCTCTGGCTGGGATTTCCAGTAGTATAGTTGACCGTTGTCCATCGTCGGTTTGAATTGTGTGGTCCACTTAATACATTTTTTATTCAGTAAATACAGGCATTGCTTGTAAAGGTATTGTCCTTTTGAATTTTTTTTTTCTTTTAAAATGATTATTTATATTCTACTTACTTAGCAATATTGGTTTCAGGAGAATTCCGTGATTCATGACTTGCTTACAACCCCTACTACTCATCATAACAGTGCCCTCCTTAATCCCATCACCCAGCTAGACCATCCCCCAAACACCTCCCCTCTGTCAAATCTCTGTTTTCCAGCATCAAGAGTTTCTTACACTTTGTTTCCCTCTCCGTTCTTTGTATCCCCCCTCCCATTTGTTGATCTGTTTTGTTTCTTAAATCCATAGGAGTGAAATCACATGGTATTCGTCTTTCTCTGACTCACTTATTTTGCTTAGCATAATACACTCTAGCTTCATCAGGATTTTTTTTTTAAAGAATTTATTTATTTCTTTTTCTTTTTTTTTTTAAATTTTATTATGTTATGTTAGTCACCATACAATACATCATTACTTTTTGATGTAGAGATCCACGGTCCATTGTTTTCGTATAACACCCAGTGCTCCATGCAGTACGTGCCCTCCTTAATACCCATCACTGGGCTCACCCATCCCCGCAACCCCCCTCTAAAACCCTGTGTGTTTCTCAGGTCCATAGTCTTTCATGGTTCATCTCTCATCCAATCCCCCCCCCCATTTTTCCCTTCCTTCTCCTAATGTCCTCCATGTTATTCCTTATGTTCCACAAATAAGTGAAACCATGTGATAATTGACTTTCTCTGCTTGACTTACTTCACTTAGCATAATCTTCTCCAGCCCCATCGATGTTGATGTAAAAGGTGGGTATTCATCCTTTCTGATGGCTGAGTAATATTCCATTGTATATATGGACCACATCTTCTTTATCCATTCATCTGTTGAAGGGCATCTCGGCTCTTTCCACAGTTTGGCTATTGCGGACATTGCTGCTATGAACATTGGGGTGCACATGGCCCTTCTTTTCACTACATCTGTGTCTTTGGGGCAAATACCCAGTAGTGCAATTGCTGGGTCATAGGGTACCTCTATTTTTAAATTTTTAAGGAACCTCCACACTATTATTTTTTGACAGAGAGGGACACAGCAAGGGAGGGAACACAAGCAGGGGGAGTTGGAAAGGAAGAAGGAGGCTCCCCACAGTCTTTGGATCCAATGCGGGGCTCGATTCCAGGACCCTGGGATCATGACCTGAGCCGAAGGCAGACGCTTAATAACTGAGCCCCAAGCTCCATCAGGATTTTCTTAATCACACTCTTTTTCTCTAGCTTACTTTCTTGTAAGAATGCAGTCTATAATACATATAACATTCAAAATGTGTCTGAATCAAATCTTTGTGTTCCTGATAACTTTTCTGGTCAACAGTAGGATATTAGTAGTTCAGTTTTGGGTGACTCAAAAGTATTCTCAGATTTTCAACTGCACAGGGGTTGGCAACCCTAATCCCTGCATTGTTCAAGGGCCAACTGTATGTTGAATAAAAGTGGCGAGAGTGTGCATCCTTGTCTTGTTCCTGATCTTAGAGGAGAAGCTTTCGGCTTTCACTCTTGCATAGGACGTGGCTTCTCAGGTATGGCCTTTATTAGGTTGAGTTACATTCTCTGTATACCTGCTTTGTTGAGAGCTTTTATCAAAATGGGTGTTGCGTTTTGTCAGATGCTTTTTCTGCATTGGTGGAGAAGATCATAGGATTTTTACCCTTTGTTTTGTTAATGTGGCCTATTTCTTTGATTGATTTGTGGATGTTGAACCCCCCTTGCATCCCTGAAATAAATCTGACTTGTTCATACTTCTTCCTGTATTGTTGAATTTCGTTTGCTGTTATTTTGTTGAGGATTTTTATATCTATGTTCATCACAGATACGGGTCTGTAATTTTCTTTTCTTGTGGTATTTTGGTAGGGTTTGATAAGGGCAATGCTGGCCTCCTAAAAGGAGTTGAGAAGCATTCCTTCCTCTTGTATTTGGGGAAAAGTTTGAAAAGGATTGGTATTCATTTTTCTTTGAAAATTTGGTAGAATTCAGCAGGAAGCCATCTGGACTCCTGACTGTTGAGAGGTTTTTAATTACTCATTTTGTTTCCCTACTGGTAATTGGTCTGTTCAGAATTTTTGTCTCTTCATGATTCATTCTTGGAAGGTTGTGTGTTTCTTGGAATTTATCCTTTTCTTTTGGACGGTCAAACTTGTCGGGGTGTAATTGTTCACAGTAGTCTCTTATGAGCCTTTGTCTATGGTATCAATGGAAACATCTCTTTCATTTCTGATTATGTGTACTCATTCTTTTTTTTTACCTTGAGGCTAGCTGAAAATTTGTCAGCTTTTTTCTTTTCTTTCTTTTTTTTTTTTTTTAGATTTTATTTATTTATTTGAGACAGAAAGATTGAGAGAGACAGAGAGCACATGAGAGGGCGGGAGGGTCAGAGGGAGAAGCAGGCTCCCTGCTGAGCAGGGAGCCCGATGCAGGACTCGATCCCGGGACTCCAGGATCATGACCTGACCCGAAGGCAGTCACTTAACCAACTGAGCCACCCAGGCGCCCTCAGCTTTTTTCTTTTCAAAGAACCAGCTCTTTTTTTGATCTTTCTATTGCCTTCATAGTCTGTATTTGATTTATTTGTTTGAGATGTTACTTCCTTTCTTCTATTAAATTTGGGCTTCCGTGTTCTTTTTCTGGTTCCTTGAGGTGGAAAGTTAGGCCGCTTATTTGAGACGATTCTTGTTTCTTGATTTACACCTGTATCACTATAAACTTCCGTCTTAGAACCACTGTTTTTTAAAATTTTTTAAATTTTAAAAAAAATTTTATTGTTATGTTAATCACCATACATCATTAGTTTTAGATGTAGTGTTCCATGATTCATTGTTTGTGCATAACACCCCGTGCTCCATTCAGAATGTGCCCTATTTAATACCCATCACCGGGCTAAACCATCCTCCCACCCCCCTCCCCTCTAGAACCCTCAGTTTGTTTTTCAGAGTCCATCATCTCTCATGGTTCCTCTCCCCCTCCAATTTCCCCCCCTTCATTCCTCCCCTCCTGATATCTTCTTCTTTTTTTTTTTTTGTTTCTTAACATATATTGCATTATTCGTTTCAGAGGTACAGATCTGAGATTCAACCGTCTTGCACAATTCCCAAGGTTTACCAGAGCACATACCCTCCCCAATGTCTGTCACCCAGTCATCCCATCCCACCCCCCACTCCAGCAACCCTCAGTTTGTTTCCTGAGATTAAGAATTCCTCATTATCAGTGAGGTCATTTGATACATGTCTTTCTCTGTTTGACTTATATCGCTCAGCATAATGCCCTCCAATTCCATCCACCTCGTTGCAAATGGCAAGATCTCATTCCTTTTGATGGCTACATAATATTCCATTGTATATATATACCATTTCTTCCTTATCCATTTGTCTGTCGATGGACATCTTGGCTCTATCCACAGTTTGGCTATTGTGGACATTGCTGCTATAAACATCGGGGTGCATGTACCCCTTCGGGCCCCTACATTTGTATATTTGGGATAAATACCCAGCAGTGCAGTTGCTGGATCATATGCTAGATCTATTTTCAACTTCTGGAAGAACCTCCATACTGTTTTCCAGAGTGGCTGCACCAGCTTGCATTTCCACCAACAGTGTAGGAGGGTTCCCCTTTCTCTGGATCCCTGCCAACATCTGTCCTTTCCTGACTTGTTAATTTTAGCCATTCTGACTGGTGTGAGGTGGTATCTCATTGAGGTTTTGATTTGGATTTCCCTGATGCCGAGCGATGTTGAGCATTTTTCATGTGTCTGTTGGCCATTTGGATGTCTTCTTTGGAAAATGTCTGTTCATGTCTTCTGCCCATTTCTTGATTGGATTCTTTGTTCTTTGGGTGTTGGGTTTGATAATTTTGGATACTAGCCCTTTATCTGATATGTCATTTGCAAATATCTTCTCCCGCTCTGTCGGTTGTCTTTTGGTTTTGTTGACTGTTTCTTTTGCTGTTCAAAAGCTTTTTATCTTGATGAAGACCCAATAGTTCATTTTTGCCCTTGCTTCCCTTGCCTTTGGCAATGTTTCTAGGAAGAAGTTGCTGAGGCTGAGGTCGAAGAGGTTGCTGCCTGTGTTCTCCTTTAGGATTTGGATGGACTCCTGTCTCACATTGAGGTCTTTCAACCATTTGGAGTCTATTTTTGTGTGTGGTGTAAGGAAATGGTCCAATTTCATTCTTCTGCATGTGGCTGTCCAATTTTCCCAACACCATTTGTTGAAGAGACTGTCTATTTGCCATTGGACATTCTTTCCTGCTTTGTCGAAGATGAGTTGACCATAGAGTTGAGGGTCTATTTCTGGGCTCTCTATTCTGTTCCATTGATCGATGTGTCTGTTTTTGTGCCAGTACCATACTGTCTTAATGATGACAGCTTTGTAATAGAGCTGGAAGTCTGGAATTGTGATGCCGCCGGCTTTGCTTTTCTTTTTCAACATTCCTCTGGCTATTCGGGTCTTTTCTGGTTCCATACAAGTTTTAGGATTATTTGTTCCATTTCTTTGAGAAAAGTGGATGGTATTTTGATGGGGATTGCATTGAATGTGTAGATTGCTCTAGGTAGCATTGACAGCTTTACAATATTTGTTCTTCCAATCCATGAGCATGGAACGTTTTTCCATTTCTTTGTGTCTTCCTCAATTTCTTTCATGAGTATTTTATAGTTTTCTGAATAGAGATCCTTTGTCTCTTTGGTTAGATTGATTCCTAGGTATCTTATGGTTTTGGGCGCAATTGTAAATGGGATCGACTCCTTCATTTCTTTCTTCTGTCTTGTTGGTGTATAGGAATGCCACTGACTTCTGTGCATTGATTTTATATCCTGCGACTTAACTGAATTCCTGTATGAGTTCTAGCAGTTTCGGGGTGGAGTGTTTTGGGTTTTCCACATAAGGTATCATATCATCTGCAAAGAGTGAGAGTTTGACTTCTTCTTTGCCGATTTGGATGCCTTTGATTTCTTTTCGTTGTCTGATTGCTGTGGCTAGGACTTCGAATACTATGTTGAATAGCAATCGTAGCAGTGGACATCCCTGCCGCATTCCTGACCTTAGGGAGAAAGCTCTCAGTTTTTCCCCATTGAAAATGATATTCGCTATAGGTTTTTCATAGATGGCTTTTATGATACAGAAGTATGTACCCTCTATCCCTATACTCTGAAGAGTTTTGATCAAGAAAGGATGCTGTACTTTGTCAAATGGTTTTTGTGCATCTATTGAGAAGATCATATGATTCTTGTTCTTTCTTTTGTTAATGTATTGTATCACGTTGATTGATTTGCGGATGTTGAACCAACCTTGCAGCCCAGGGATAAATCCCACTTGGTTGTGGTGAATAATCCTTGTAATGTACTGTTGGATCCTATTGGCTAGTAGTTTGGTGAGAATTTTTGCATCCTTGTTCATCAGGGATATTGGTCTGTAATTCTCCTTTTTGATGGGGTCTTTGTCTGGTTTTGGGATCAAGGTAATGCTGGCCTCATACAATGAGTTTGGACGTTTTCCTTCCATTTCTATTTTTTGGAACAGTTTCAGAAGAATAGGTATTAATTCTTCTGGAAATGTTTGGTAGAATTCCCGTGGGAAGCCATCTGGCCCTGGGCTTTTGTTTGTAGGGAGATTTTGATGACTGCTTCAATTTCCTTAGTGTTTATAGGTCTGTTCAGGTTTTCTATTTCATCCTGGTTCAGTTTTGGTAGTTGATACATCTCTAGGAATGTATCCATTTCTTCCAGGTTATCGAATTTGCTGGCATAGAGTTGCTCATAATATGTTCTTATAATTGTTTGTATTTCTTTGGTGTTGGTTGTGATCTCCCCCTTTCATTCATGATTTTATTTATTTGGGTCATTTCTCTTTTCTTTTTGATAAGTCTGGCCAGGGGATTATCAGTTTTGTTAATTCTTTCAAAGAACCAGCTCCTAGTTTCGTTGATCTTTTCTACTGTTCTTTTAGGTTCTATTTCATTGATTTCTGCTCTGATCTTTTTTTATTTCTCTTCTCCTACTGGGTTTAGGCTTTATTTGCTATTCTTTCTCCACCTCCTTTAGGTGTAGGGTTAGGTTGTGTATTTGAGACCATTCTTGTTTCTTTCTTTTTTTTTTAAGATTTTATTTATTTATTTGAGACAGAGAGAATGAGAGAGACAGAGAGCACATGAGACGGCGGGAGGGTCAGAGGGAGAAGCAGGCTCCCTGCTGAGCAGGGAGCCCGATGCAGGACTCGATCCTGGGACTCCAGGATCATGACCTGAGCTGAAGGCAGTCACTTAACCAACTGAGCCACTTCCTTGTTTCTTGAAAAAGGCTTGTATTGCTATGTACTTTCCTCTTAGAGCTGCCTTTGCTGCATCCCAATGATTTTGAATAGTTGTGTTTTCATTTTCATTGGTTTCCACGAATTTTTTAAAATCTTCTTTAATTTCCTGGTTGACCCACTCATTCTTTAGTAGGATGCTCTTTAGCCTCCATGTATTTGAGTTCTTTCCGACTTTCCTCTTGTGATTGAGTTCTAGTTTCAAAGCATTGTGGTCTGAAAATAGGCAGGGAATGATCCCAATCTTTTGGTACCAGTTGAGACCTGATTTATGACCTAGGATGGGATCTATTCTGGAGAATGTTCCATGGACACTAGAGAAGAATGTGTATTCCTTTGCTTTGGCATGGAATATTCTGAATATGTCTATGAAGTCCCTTTTGTCCAGTGTGTCATTTAAAGTCTTTATTTCCTTGTTGTCTTTTGCTTAGATATTCTGTCCATTTTAGTGAGGGGGGTGTTAAAGTCCCCCACTATTATTGTATTGTTGTCGATGTGTTTCTTTGCTTTTGTTATTAATTGCCTTATATAATTGGCTGCTCCCATGTTAGGGGCATAGATATTTACAATTGTTAGATGTTCTTATTGGATAGACCCTTTAAGTAGGATATAGTGTCCTTCCCTATCTCTTATTACAGTCTTTGGTTTAAAATCTAATTTGTCTGATATAAGGATTGCCACCCCAGCTTTCTTTTGGTGTCCATTAGCATGGTAAATGGTTTTCCACCCCCTCACTTTCAATCTGGGGGTGTCTTTGGGTCTAAAATGAGTCTCTTGCAGACACCATATCGATGGGTCTTGTTTTTTAATCCAATCTGATAGCCTGTGTCTTTTGATTGGGGCATTGAGCCCATTTCCTTTCAGGGTAACTATTGAAAGATAGGAATTTAGTGCCATTGTTATTGCCTGTAAGGTGACTGTTACTGTATATTGTCTGTGTTCCTTTCTGGTCTATGTTGCTTTTAGGCTCTCTCTTTGCTTAGAGGACCCCTTTCAAGATTTCCTGTAGGGCTGGTTTTGTGTTTGCAAATTCCTTTAGTTTTTGTTTGTCCTGGAAGCTTTTTCTCTCTCCTTCAATTTTCAATGACAGCCCAGCTGGATAGAGTATTCTTGACTGCATATTTTTCTCATTTAGTGCTCTGTATATATCCTGCCAGTCCTTTCTCGCCTGCCAGGTCTCTGTCGATAGGTCTGTTGCCAATCTAACGTTTCTGCCATTGTAGTTTACATATCTCTTCCCCCGAGCTGCTTTCAGGATTTTCTCTTTGTCTCTGAGACTCGTAAATTTTACTATTAGATGTTGGCGTGTAGACCTATTTTTATTGATTTTGAGAGGGGTTCTCTGTGCCTCCTGGATTTTGATGCCTGTTTCCTTCCTCAAATTAGGGAGGTTCTCTGGTGTAATTTGCTCCAGTATACCTTCTGCCCCTCTCTCTCTTTCTTCTTCTTCTGGGATCCCAATAATCCTAATGTTGTTTCGTCTTACGGTATCGCTTATCTCGAATTCTGCCCTCGTGGTCCAGTAGTAAATGAAACATTTAAAAACAAATATATTGAACTCCATGCCCAATGTGGCACTCAAACTCGCAACCACAAGATCAAGAGTCCCAACGCTCCGCCGTCTAGGCCAGCCAAGTGCAGCATTCTTGGAACCCATTTTGCTGCATTCCATAAATTTTGCTATGTTGTATTCCATCTTCATTTGTCTCAAAGTATTTCTTGGTTTCTCTTGTGGTTTGCTCACAGACCCATTGGTTATTCAGTAGCATGTTGTTTAATCTGCATGTTTGTGAAATTCCAGTTTTCTTCTTGTAATTGATTTCTCATTCCATACCACTGTGGTTGGAAAAGATGCTTGATTTGATTTCAGTCATCATTTTGGAAAATTCTAGGCTTCTTGAATTTATGGACTTGTGTGGCATAACATATGGTCTAGCTTGGAGAATGTTCTATGTGCACTTGAGAGGAGTGTATCCCATGTGCTGCATTTGGACGGAGGCTTCTGTATGTATCTCTTAACTCCATCTAATTACCTAGTTGTCTGAAGCTGATGTTTCCTTATTGATCTTCTGTCTGGATGGTCTATCCATTGATACAAGTGAGGTGTGACAGTCCCCCACGGTATTGCTGCTGATTTCTCCTTTGAGGTGTGTTCATATATGCTCTACATATTTAGTTGCTCCTCTGTTGGGTGGGTAAATATTTACAAATGTTGCATCCTCTGTTTGGATTGATTCCTTTATCATTATGTAATTCCCTTCTTTGGCTCTTGTTACAATGTTTGGATTTTTTTTCGCCTTGGTTAGACTGAGAATCAGAAGATCATGCGTTACCTCTGCAGCCTTGAACAAAACATACCCCTTCTCTTAGTCTGTTTTTTTTTTCCTCTATAAAATAAAAACAACAAATTCTTCTCCGAGGACCATCTCATGACTCAAATAAGAGAATGTGTATAAAAG
Organism: Mirounga angustirostris; assembly: GCF_029215605.1. Lineage (NCBI taxonomy): Eukaryota > Metazoa > Chordata > Mammalia > Carnivora > Phocidae > Mirounga > Mirounga angustirostris. The sequence continues at coordinate 94,557,284 of NW_026991722.1, forward strand.
TGCTTTGTAAACTATAGATAACGCCCAAATATGAAAAGTTATACTGCTTTTGATTATACCACAGTCAAATGTTCAGGATAAGATTTTTTTTTTTGACACATGTATTTACTTTAGGGAGAGAGAGCATGCACAGGCATGTATTCGAGAGGGGAGGGGCAGGGGCAGAGGGAGAGAGTGAATCCTCAGGCCGACTCCCTGCTGAGTGCAGAGTCCGATGTGGGGCTTTGTCCCAGGACCTTGAGATCATGACCTGAGCCAAAATCAAGAGTCAGTTGCTTAACTGACTGTGCCACCCAGGCACCCCCAGAATAAGATTTTAAAAAAATAATAATATTTATTGAGGGCTTACTGTTGTAGGAGTATTCTATGTGACCTCTATCTCATTTAATTCTAAAAACAATTTTTTCTTAAAGAAAATTAAAAACAAAAGCTATCCTAAAAGTAAATTTTCATATTATCCTCAGAGCTGGGGAAACACAGGCACAAGAGAGGTTAAGTAGGGGCACCTGGGTGGCTCATTTGGTTAAGCTTCTGCTTTTGGCTCAGGTCATAATTCCAGGGTCCTGAGATTGAGCCCGGTGTTGGGTTCCCTGCTCAGTGGGGAGTCTGCTTCTCCCTCTCTCTCTCCCCCTGCTTTTGCTCGCTCTCTGTATGTGTCTCTCTCACAGATAAATAAATAAAATAATAAAAGGTAGAAGTTAAGTGACTTGCTCAATGTCATAGTAAATATTAGAACCAGATACAGACCTGAGTGTGGGACTCTGAAGTCTGTGTTCTTTCTTTTTTAAGTTTACCAAATATATACATAACCCTCAAAATATTGTAGATTAAATTACTTTAGCCTTTCTCAAATCATTGCGCTTTGGATGATGCTATAATTTGGGTTACCTGGCTGGCTCGGTCAGTGTAGTATGAGACTCTTGATCTCACAGTTATGAGTTTGAGCCACATTGTGGGTTCAGCTTACTTACAATAGAAAGATGTTGTAATTGGGCTTGTTTTCTTTTTCCTTTTAACCTCTTCACCCATTTCTCCCACCTCCAACACCCTACCTCTGCCATTCACCCATTTGTTCTATCTAGGAGGTCAGTTTTTTGTTTTTGTTTTGTTTGAAGTTCCATAAGTAAGTGATGGATAGTATTTGTCTTTCTCTGTCTGGCCTGTTTTACTTCACAGAATGCCTTAAAGGTCCATCCATTTGGCAGCTGGAAAGATTTCATTCTTTATTCTGGCTGAGTAGTATTCCATTGTGTTTACCTACGGCAATTTCTTTATCCATTCATCCACTCATGGGCACTTAGGTTGTCTCTATATTTTCATTGTTGTAGATAATCCTGCAGTGAACACGGGTGCACATACCTGTTTCAGTTAGTGTGTTCAGTTTCCTCGGATAAATACTCAGAAGGGGAATTGCTGGACCATATGGTAGTTCTATTTTTAATTTTTTTGACTGTCTTCTGTACTGTTTTCCATAGTGGCCGCACCAATTTATACTCCCAGTAACAATGCCCAAGAGTATTCGTCGTCTTCACATCTTCACCAAAACTTGTTCATTCTTGTCTGTTTAATAATGGCCATTCTAACAGGTGTGAAGTGGTATCTCACTGTGGTTTTGATTTGCATTTCCCTGATGATTAATGATGTTGAGCAACTTTTCATGTTCATGTTGACCTATCTGTATGTCTTCTTTAGAAAAATGTCTATTTGGATGTGCCCATTTTTAAATTAGATTGTTTGTGGGGTTTTTTGTTGTTTTGTTTTGTGGTTTTGTTTTGTTGTTTTGCTTTTGAGTTGCACGAGTTCTTTATATTTTGGATAAATAACCCCTTATCCCGTATATGATTTGCAAATGTTTTCCCATACAGTAGGTTGCCTTATTTTGTTGAAGTTTCCTTTGCTGTTTGGAAGCTTTTTAGTTCGATGTAGTCCCACTTTTTTTTTTTTTTTTTGGTTTTTACTTTTGGTATCAGGTTAAATAAATCATTACAAAGACCTATGTCAGGTATCCTTTCCCTGTGTTTTCTGCTAAGAGTTTTATGGTTTCAAGTCTTATATTCTTTTGAGTTAATTCTTTTGTATGGTGTAAGATAGTGGTGCAGTTTCATTCTTTTGCATGTGGCTGTCCAGTTTTCCCAGCACCGTTTATTAAAGAAACTGTTCTTTCTCCCTTGTATATTCTTGGCTCCTTAGTCAGAAGTTACTGGGCCACAGATGTGTGGGTTATCTTCTGGGCTCTCTCTTCTGTTCTGGTGCTCTGTGTGTCTGCTTTTATGCCAATACTAGATTGTTTTGAGTACTCTAGCTTTGTAATAGTCTGAAATCAGCGAGTGTGATGCCTTTATCATTGTTCTTCTTTCCCTAGAGTGCTCTGGCTATTCAGAGTCTTTTGTGGCTTCATACAAATTTTTGGATCCTTTGTTCTATTTTTGTGAAAAATGAAATTGGAATTTTGATAGGAATTACATCAAATCTGTAGATGTTTTGGGGAAGTGTGGCATTTTCACACTATTCTAATCTTTGAGCATGGAATGTCTTTCCATTTACGTGTCTTGTCTTCAGTTTCTTTCCTTAATGTCTTGTAGTTTTCAGTATATAGGGTTTCACCTCTTGGTGTAGTTTCTTCCTGGGTTATTTTGTTCTTTTTGATGCAACTTCAGGTGGGATCATCTTCCTAGTTTCTTTTTCTGGTAATTCTGTGTTTTCATTTCTGTTGGGTAGAAACCCAGGAGCAGAACTTCCAGGCTAGATGATAACTCTGTGTCTAGCGTTTTGAGGAACTGCCAGAATGCTTTCCAAAGTGGCTGATCCATCCCACGCTTCTACCAACACTGCACGAAGGTTCTGATTTCTCCCAGTCTTTGCCAACACTGGGTGTCCTCTGTCTTGGTGCCCACAGCCATCTTGGAGGGTTGGGTGTGGTTTCCTGTGAAGTTTCTGATTCCCATTTCCCTAACGGTTATGATGTTAGGCATCTTTTTGTCTGCTTTTTGGCCATTTGCATATCTTTTTCAGAGAAGTATCTGCTCAGATCCTTTACCCTCATTTTTCAAATTGGGTTATTTCTTAAAAATCAATTATTATTGATTTGTAAAAAGGTTTTATGTTCCTTCTCAGATACAAATCTGCCAACATTTTGTCCCAGTCTTTGGGTTGTCTTGTCCCTTTGATGTTTTCATTTAAAGCTCCATAGTTTTTAATTTTGATGAAGTCAGATTTATCTCTTTTTTTCTTGCTTTTGCTTTTGGCGGACCCCTTGGCTAATCCAAGGTCATGAAGATCTGCTTCTGTGTTTTCTTCTAGTTGTGGTTGTAATTCTCTTAGGTTTAAATCCCTTTGAATTAATACCTGTAGATCATGTGAGGAAGGGGTCCACTTTGTTCCTTTCCATGTGGTTGTTTACTTGTTTCAGCATCATTTCCTGAAAAGACTATTGTTTCCCCCGAGTTGTCTTGGCAGCCTTTTCTAAAGCAATCGACCATATAAATATAAGGTTTATTTCTGGACTCTGAATTCGAATGGATTCGTTGATCCAGCTGTCAATCCTTACGCCACTACAACATTATCTTGATTACTGTAGCTTTGTTGTAAGCTTTCAAATGAGAAATTGTTAGTACTCATTTTTTCTTCTTTTTCAAGACTGTTTTGCTCTTCTGGGCCCCATTAATGTCCATGTGCATTTTAGGATGATTATGTGAATTTCTGGGAATAAAAAAAAAAGGCAGCTGGGATTTTGATATCAATTTCTTGACTATGTAGACAACCTGGGAAGCAGTTTCACTGATGTGCTCTACTGTTTTTCTGGTTTCTATTTCAATGATCTCTGCTCTAATCTTTATTTCCCTTCTCCTGCTTGGTTTAGATTTTATTTGCTATTCTTTCTCCAGTTCCTTTAGGTGTAAGGTTAGCTTGTGCATTCACGATTTTTCTGCTTTTTTGAGTGAGGCTTGGGTGGCAAAGTATTTTCCCTTAGGATTACCTTAGTAGTATCCCATAGGTTTTGGACTGATGTGTTTTCTTTCTCATTGGTTTTCATGAATTGTTTAAGTTCTTCTTTAATTTCCTGGTTGACCCAAACATTCTTAAGCAGGGTGGTCTTTAGCTTCCATGTGTTTGAATTTCATCTCATTTTTTTCTTGTGATTGAGTTTCATTTTCAAAGCATTGTGGTCTGACAATATGCAGGGAATAATTCTCAGTCTCTTGGTATCATTTGAGACCTGATTTGTGACCCTGTATGTGGTCTATTCTGGGAAAGTTCATGTGTGTTGGAGAAAAAGGAGTAGTCTATTGTTTTAGGATGGAATGTTTGTATGTATCCCTGAAGTCCATCTGGTCAAGTGTGTCATTCAAATTTCTTGTTCCTTTGTTGATCTTCTGCTTAGACAGTCTATTGCTGAGTGGAATGTTGAGGTCTCCTACTATTCAACTATTATTATGGGGGGGCAAAGCAAGATGGCAGAGGAGTAGGAGACCTGGATTTCGTCTGGTCTCAGGAATTCAGGTGGATGGGGATCAAACCATTCTAGACACCTACAAACTCAACAGGAGATCAAAGAAAAGAATAGCAACAACTCTCTGAACAGAGAAGCGACCACTTTCTGGAAAGTAGGACGTGCGGAGAAGTGAATCCGAGGCGATATTCGGGAGGATAGACAGTGGGGGAGGGGGCCTCCGTTGGCCGCTTCTGGCAAGTGATAGAGCCCCGGAGCACAAAATCGGAACTTTTAGAAGTCGGCTCCACTGAGGGATGTTGCTCCAGTGGCTAAGCAGGGGGTGGAACCCTCGCAGGACAGTGTGGTCCCAGGACCCTCAGGGTCACAGAAAGACCGGGGGTGCCTGAGTGCGGCAGAGCTCCCAGGTATAGGAGCGGGGAAGCCGGCTGCAGAGACGGAGCCGAGGTGAGGGCTCTCAGCTCAGGGTTGCCATAAACCGTGATCCGTGGCACAGTCGGGACACTGCTCCTCCAACAGGGACCCAACAAGCGGCAGATCCAGGGAGACTCCCCTTCCTCCCTGGGAGGAGTGGCGTGGGAGCGCACCACAGGGATCTGCTGGGTCTGGAGACTCCACACGGGGTCGGGTGCCAGGGATAGAAATGCTCGGTCACAGGCTGGGTGAGCATGGAGCGTGGCAGGAGACCAGGGAGATGGGAGTGATTGACTGCTTTTCTCTGGGGGTGCACAGAGGAGAGGTGCCGCAAGGTCTTGGCTCCTCTGTGGCGCAGATTGGGAGGCCACCATTTTATCTCTCATCCTCCAAAGCTGTACGGAAAGCTTGCAGGGAACAAAAGCTCCCGAGAGCAAACCCAAGCAGATTACTTAGCCCGGACCGGGCAAGGGCGGGGCAATTCTGCCCCCGGCAAAGACATTTGGGAACCTCGGCAACAGGCCCCTCCCCCAGAAGATCAGCAAGAACAGCCAGCCAAGACCAAGTTTACCGAAGAATGAGAACGGCAGAACTCCAGCGCTAGGGGAATATGTACATAGAATCCATGGCTTTTTTACCATGATTCTTTAGGCTTTCAAAGTTAATTTTTTAACTGTCTTTTTTTTTTTTTGTATTTTTCTTTTTCCCTTTTTCAACCAACATCTTATCAATCCCTCTTTTAAAAAACATTTTTATTTTTCATTTAGAGTCATATTCTATCCCTTCATAGTAGTTACCCTTATTTTTGGCATATATATATAAGTTGTTCTCTCTTTAAATTTTTGAGATCGTTTTTTCTAACAGATCAAAATATACCCTAAATCTCTAGTGTATGGCTTTGTTCTAGTCTCCTGCTTGATCACATTCTCTCCCTTTTCTTTTTTTAATCCTCTTCTTTCTTTTTTCAAACAACTTCTTATCAATTCCTTTTATAAAATTTTTTATAATTTTCATCTTTACAGTCATATTCCATCCCTTCATTATATCAACCCTTATTTTTGTGCATATATAAGTTTTTCTTTCTTTAAAATTTGGGAAGCACTTTCTTCTAACAAAACAAAATACACCCATAATCTAGTGTGTGATATTAATCTATGCACCAGCCTGATCATATTTGATCATATTCTGGTTTTTATTTTTTTTTGTTTTGTTCTGTTTTTGTTTTTATCTTTTTCTTTTTCTTCTTTCTTTTTTTCCCTTTCTTTTCCCCCAGCTTAGGGCTTTTCTGATTTGTTTAGAGTATACTTTCTGGGGACGTTGTTACCCTGTTGGCATTTTGTTCTCTCATTCACCAATTCTCCTGACACCTAGTCTCTGATGAAATGACAAGATGGAAAAAATCACCTCAACAAAAAGAACAAGAGGTAGTACTGACTGCCAGGGACCTAATCAATACGGACATTAGTACGATGTTGGATCGAGAGATTAGAAACATGACTTTAAAGATACTAGCTGGGCTTGAAAAAAGCATGGAAGTTATTAGAGAAACCCTTTCTGGAGCAGTAAAAGAACTAAAATCTAACCAAGTCAAAATCAAAAAGGCTATTGATGAGGTGCAATCAAAAATGGGGGCGCTCACTGCTATGATAAATGAGGCAGAAGACAGAATCAGTGATATGGAAGACCAAATGATGGAAAATAAAGAAGCTGAGAAAAAGAGAGATAAACAAGTACTGGGTCACGAGGGCAGAATTCGAGAGATAAGCGATACAATAAGATGAAAGAACATTAGAATAATTGAGATCCCAGAAGAAGAAGAAAGAGAGAGAGGGGCTGAAGGTATACTGGAGCAAATTATAGCAGAGAACTTCCCTAATTTGGGGAAGGAGACAGACATCAAAATCCAGGAGTCACAGAGAACCCTTCTTAAAATCAATAAAAATAGGTCAACACCCTGACATCTAATAGTAAAATTTACGAGTCTCAGAGAAAAAGAGAAAATCCTGAAAGCAGCTCGGGAGAAGAGATATGTAACCTACAACGGTAGAAACATTAGATTGGCAACAGGCCTATCCACAAAGACCTGGCAGGCCAGAAAGGACTGGCAGGATATATTCAGAGCACTAAACGAGAAAAATATGCAGCCAAGAACACTATATCCCGCTAAGCAATAACTGTAAATAGAAGGAGAGATAAAAAGCTTCCAGGAGAAACAAAAAAACTAAAGGAATTTGCAAACACAAAACCAGCCCTACAAGAAATCTTGAAAGGGGTCCTCTAAGCAAAGAGAGAGCCTAAAAGCAACATAGACCAGAAAGGAACACAGACAATATACAGTAACAGTCACCTTACAGGCAATAACAATGGCACTAAATTCATACCGTCCAATAGTTACCCTGAATGTAAATGGGCTAAATGGCCCAATCAAAAGACACAGTCTATCAGATTGGATTAAAAAACAAGACCCATCGATATAGTGTCTGAAAGAGACTCATTTTAGACCCAAAGACACCCCCAGATTGAAAGCGAGGGGGTGGAAAACCATTTGCCATGCTAATGGACACCAAAAGAAAGCTGGGGTGGTAATCCCTATATCAGACAAATTAGATTTTAAACCAAAGATAGTAATAAGAGATGAGGAAGGACACTATATCCTATTTAAAGGGTCTATCCAACAAGAAGATCTAACAATTGTAAATATCTATGCCCCTAACATGGGAGCAGCCAATTATATAAGGCAATTAATAGCAAAAGCAAATAAACACATCAACAACAATACAATAATAGTGGGGGACTTAACACCCCTCTCACTGAAATGGACAGATCATCTAAGCAAAAGACAACAAGGAAATAAAGACTTTAAATGACACACTGGACAAAAGGGACTTCACAGACACATTCAGAATATTCCATGTCAAAGCAACGGAATACACATTCTTCTCTAGTGCCCATGGAACATTCTCCAGAATAGAACCCATCCTAGGTCATAAATCAGGTCTCAACCAGTACCAAAAGTTTGGGATCATTCCCTGCGTATTTTCAGACCACAGTGCTTTGAATCTAGAACTCAATCACAAGAGGAAAGTTGGAATGAACTCAAATACATGGAGGCTAAAGAGCATGCTACTAAAGAATGAATGGGTCATCCAGGAAATTAAGGAAGAATTTAAAAAGTTCATGGAAACCAATGAAAATGAAAACACAACTATTCAAAATCTTTAGGATGCAGCAAAGGCAGTCCTAAAGGAAAGTACATAGCCATACAAGCCTTTCTCAAGAAACGAAAAGGTCTCAAGTACACAACCTAACCCTACACCTAAAGGAGCTGGAGAAAAAAAGAGCAAATAAAGCCTAAACCCAGCAGAAGAAGAGAAATAATAAAGATCAGAGCAGAAATCAATAAAATAGAAACCAAAAGAACAGTAGAGCAGATCAACGAAACTAGGGGCTGGTTCTTTGAAACAATTAAAAAGATTGATAAATCCCTGGACAGACTTGTCAAAAAGAAAAGAGAAATGACCCAAATCAATAAAATCATGAATGAAAGAGGAGAGACCACAACCAACACCAAAGAAATACAAACAATTATAAGAACATATTATGAGCAACTCTATACCAGCAAATTTGATAACCTGGAAGAAATGGATGCATCCCTAGAGATGTATCAACTACCAAAAATGAACCAGGAAGAAATAGAAAACCTGAACAGAACTATAACCACTAAGGAAATTGAAGCAGGCATCAAAAATCTCCCAAAAAGAGAAGCCCAGGGCCAGATGGCTTCCCAGGGGAATTCTACCAAACATTTCCAGAAGAATTAATACCTCTTCTGAAATTGTTCCAAAAAATAGAAATGGAAGGAAACTTCCAAACTCGTTTTTGAGGCCAGCATTACCTTGATCCCCAAACCAGACAAAGCCCCCATCAAAAAGGAGAATTACAGACCAATATCCCTGATGAACAAGGATGCAAAAATTCTCACCAAACTACTAGCCAATAGGATCCAACAGTACATTCAAAGGATTATTCACCCTGACCAAGTGGGATTTATCCCTGGGCTGCAAGGTGGTTCAACATCTGCAAATCAATCAGTGTGATACAATACATTAATAAAAGGAAGAACAAAAAACATAGGATCCTCTCAATAGATGCAGAAAAAGCATTGGACAAAGTACAGCATCCTTTCTTGATCAAAACTCTTGAGAGTATAGGGATAGAGGGTACATACCTCAATATCATAAAAGCCATCTATGAAAAACCCACAGCAAATATCATTCTCAATGGGGAAAAACTGAGAGCTTTACCCCTATAGTCTGGAACACGGCAGGGATGTCCACTATGAACACTGCTATTCAACATAGTATTAGAAGTCCTAGCCACAGCAATCAGACAACGAAAAGAAATCAAAGGCATCCAAATCAGAAAAGAAGTCACACTCTCACTGTTTGCAGATGATATGATACCTTATGTGGAAAACCCAAAAGACTCCACCCCAAAACTGCCTGGACTCATACAGGAATTCAGCAAAGTGGCAGGGTATAAAATTAATGCACAGAGATCAGTGGCATTCCTATACACCACCACCAAGAGAGAAGAAAGAGAAATGAAGGAGTCAATCCCATTTTCAATTGCACCCAAAACCATAAGATACCTAAGGAAGAAATCTAACCAAAGAGGCAATGATCTGTACTCAGAAAACTATAAAATACTCATGAAAGGAATTGAGGAAGACACAAAGAAATGGAAAAACGTTCCATGCTCATGGATTGGAAGAACAAATATTGTAAAGATGTCAATGCTACCTAGAGCAATCTACACATTCAATGCAATCCCCACCAAAATACCATCCACTTTTCTCAAAGAAATGGAACAAATCATCCTAAAATTTGTATGGAACCAGAAAAGACCCCGCATAGCCAGAGGAATGTTGAAAAAAGAAAAGCAAAGCCGGCGGCATCACAATTCCAGACTTCCAGCTCTATTACAAAGCTGTCATCATCAAGACACTATGGTACTGGCACAAAAACAGAGACATACGTCAATGGAATAGAATAGAGAGCCCAGAAATGGAGCCTCAACTCTATGGTCAACTCATCTTCGACAAAGCTGGAATGAATGTCCAGTGGCAAAAAGACAGTCTCTTCAACAAATGGTGTTGGGAAAATTGGACAGCCACATGCAGAAGAATGAAAGTGGACCATTTCCTTACACCACACACAAAAATAGACTCCAAATGGTTGAAAGACCTCAATGTGAGACAGGAGTCCATCCAAATCCTAAAGGAGAACACAGGCAGCAACCTCTTTGACCCAGCCACAGCAGCTTCTAGAAACATCGCCAAAGGCAAGGGAAGCAAGGGCAAAAATGAATTATTGGGACTTCATCAAGATAAAAACCTTTTGAACAGCAAAAGAAACGTCAACAAAACCAAAAGACAACTGACATAATGGGAGAAGATATTTGCAAATGACATATCAGATAAAGGACTAGTATCCAAAATCCATGAAGAACTTATCAAACCCAACACCCAAAGAACAAATGATCCAATCAAGAAATGGGCAGAAGACATGAAGAGACATTTTTCCAAAGAAGACAACAAAGTGGCCAATAGATGTATGAAAAAGTGCTCAACATCGCTCATCATCGGGGAAATCCAAATCAGAACCTCAGTGAGATATCACCTCACACCACTCAGAATGGCTAAAATGAACAAGTCAGGAAACGACAGATGTTGGCGGGGATGCGGAGAAAGGGGAACCCTCCTACACTGTTGGTGGGAATGCAAGCTGGTGCAACCACTCTGGAAAACAGTATGGAGGTTCCTCAAAAAGTTGAAAATAGAGCTACCATATGAACGAGCAATTGCACTACTGGGTATTTACCCCAAAGATACAAATGTAGGGAGCCCAAGGGGTACATGTACCCAGATATTTATAGCAGCAATGTCCACGATAGCCAAACTGAGGGAAGAGACAAGATGTCCATCGACAGATGAATGGATAAAGAACAAGTGATATATATATACAATGGAACATTATGCAGCCATAAAAAGGAATGAGATCTTGCCATTTACATCGACGTGGATAGGACTGGAGAGTGTTATGCTGAGCGAAATAAGTCAATCAGAGAAAGACATAAATCATATGACCTCATTGATATGAGGAATTCTTAATCTAAGGAAACAAACTGAGGGTTGCTGGAGTGGTGGGGGTGGGAGGGATGGGGAGGCTGGCTGATAGACATTGGGGAGGGTATGTGCTATGGTGAGCGCTGTGAATTGTGCAAGACTGTTAAATGACAGATCTGTACCTCTGAAACAAGTATTACATTATATGTTAAAGAAAAAAAAGAAGATAGCAGGATGGGGAAGAATGAAGGGGGGGATCAGAGGAGGAGATGAACCATGAGAAACGATGGACTCTGTAAAACAAACTGAGGGTTTTAGAGGGGAGGGGGTGGGAGGATGGGTTACCCTGTTGATGGGTATTAAAGAGGGCACATTCTGCATGGAGTACTGGGTGTTATATGCAAATAACGAATCATGGAACACTACATGAAAAACTAAGGATGTATGGTGATTAACATAACAATAAAAAAGTTAAAAAAAGACTCTCTTATACTTTTTCTTTCTCTGTTCTTTGTATTCCCCCTCCCATTTGTTGATCTGTTTTGTTTCTTAATTTCCACAGGAGTGAAATCATATGGTATTCGCCTTTCTCTGATTTATTTTGCTGAGCATCATACACTCTAGCTCTATAAGGATTTTCTTAATCACATTGTTTTTCTGTAGCTTATTTTATTGTAAGAATACAGTCTATGATACAGATAACATATACAGTATGTGTTAATCGACTCATTGTGTTAGAGGTACAGTTTCTGGTCAAAAGAAGGCTATTAGCAGGTCACTTTTGGGTGAGTCAAAAGTATACTCAGATTTTCAACTGCACAGGGTTTTGGCAGTCCTAATCCCTGCATTGTTCAAGGGCCAACTGTATGTTGAATAAAAGTGGCAAGAGTGGGCATCCCTGTGTTGTTCATGATCTTAGAGGAGAAGCTTTTGGCTTTCACCATTGCATAGGATGTGGCTTCTCAGGTATGGCCTTTATTATGTTCAGTTTCGTTCTCTGTATACCTGCTTTGTTGAGAGCTTTTATCAAAATGGCTGTTGCATTTTGTCAGATGCTTTTTCTGCATTGGTTGAGATGATCATATGATTTTTATCCTTCATTTTGTTAATGCGGCCTATTACTTTGATTTGTGGATGTTGAACCCCCCGTTGCATCCCTGAAATATTTTTCATACTTCTTCCTGTATTGTTGAATTTGGTTTACTGTTATTTTGTTGAGGATTTTTATATCTATGTTCATCACAGATACTGATCTGTAATTTTCTTTTCTTGTGGCATCTTGGTAGGTTTTGATAAGGGCAGTGCTGGCCTCCTAAAAGGAGTTGGGAAGCATCCCTTCCTCTTGTTTTTGTGGAAAAGTTTGAGGATTGGTATTCATTTTTCTTTGAAAATTTGGTGGAATTCACCAGGAAAGCCACATGGTCCTGGACTTCTGTGTATTGAGAGGTTTTTGATTACTTATTTAATCTCCCTATGGGTAATTGGTCTGTTCAGATTTTCTGTCTCTTCGGGATTCAGTCTTGTAAGGTTGTATGTTTCTCGGAATTTATCCTTTTCCTCTAGATTGTCTAACTTGTTGGGGTGTAATTGTTCGAGTGGCCTTTTATGAGCCTTTGTATATCTATGATATCAGTGGGAACATCTCTTTCATTTCTGATTGTGAGTCCTCATTCTTTTTTTACCTTAAGTCTAGCTGAAAATTTGTCAGCTTTGTTTTTTTTTCAAAGAACCAGCTCTTTTGTTAATCTTCCTGTTGTCTTTTTTTATCTTTCTATTGTCTTCATAGTCTGTATTTGATTTATTTCTGTTCTGATAGGTTACTTCCTTTCTTCTAGTAACTTTGGACTTCCATTTTTTTTTTTCTGTTTTCTTGAGGCGGAAAGTCAGTTTGCTTATTCGAGATGTTTCTTTTTTTTTTAAGATTTTATTTATTTATTTGACAGAGAGAGACACAGCGAGAGAGGGAACACAAGCAGGGGGAGTGGGAGAGGGAGAGGCAGGCTTCCCGCTGAGCAGGGAGCCTGATGTGGGACGCGATCCCAGGAACCTGAGATCATGACCTGAGCCGAAGGCAGACGCTTAACGACTGAGCCACCCAGGCGCCCTCGAGATGTTTCTTGTTTATTGAGTTCGGCCTGTATCACTATAAACGTCCCTCTTAGAACCATTTTTTTTTTTTTTTTAAGTAAGCTCTGAGGGGTGCCTGGATGGCTCAATCAGTTAAGTGTCTGCCTTGGGCTCAATTCATGATGTTAGGTTCCTGGGATCGACACCTGCATTGGGCTCCCTGCTCAGCGGGTGGAACCTGCTTCTCCCTTTCCCACTGCCTGCAGCTCCCCCTGCTTGTGCTCAATCTCTCTCTCTCTCTGTCAAATAAATAAATGAAATATTTTTTAAAAATAAAGTGAGTTCTATGCTCAGTGTGTGGCTCAAACTCAACCACAAGTTCAAGAGTCACAACGGTCTACCGTCTAAGCCAGCCAGGTGTCCCATTCTCATAACCCCTTTTGCTGCATTCCATAAATTTTGCTATGTTGTATTCCATTTTCATTTGTCTCAAAGTATTTCTTGGTTTCTCTTGTGGTTTGCTCAAGGACCCATTTAGTAGCATGTTGTTTAATCTGCATGTTTGTGAATTTCCAGTTTTCTTCTTGTAATTGATTTCTCATTCCATACCACTGTGGTTGGAAAAGATGCTTGATTTGATTTCAGTCATCATTTTGGAAATTTCTAGGCTTCTTGAATTTATTGTCTTGTCTTGTGGCCTAACGTATTGTCTAGCTTGGAGAGTGTTCTATGTGCACTTGAGAGGGAGTGGATCCCATGTGCTACTTTTGGACGGCCGCTTCTGTATGTATCTGTTAAGTCCCTAATTACCTTGTTGTCTGAGGCTAATGATTCCATTTATATAAGTGAGGTATGAAAGTCCCCCACGGTATTGCTGCTGGTTTCTCCTTTGAGATGTGTATATATATGCTCTACATATTTAGTTGCGCCTCTGTTGGGTGGGTAAATATTTACAAATGTTGCATCCTCTTTTTGGATTGATTCCTTTATCATTATGTAATGCCCTTCTTTGGCTCTTGATAACAGTGTTTGGATTTTTTTTCTCCTGCATTAGACGGAGAATCAGAAGATCATTTTTTAGCTGCAACCTTGAACAAAACACAGTCTGTTGTTTTTTTTTTTTTTTTCTCTGTAAAGTAGAAATAATAAATTTTTCTCCTAGGACTATCTCATGACTCAAATAAGAGAATGTACTGTAAAAGTCTTTTCTGAAGTATGGGTACTACCCAAATATAAAAATTTGTAATGCTCATGACTATACAACAGCCAAATGTTCAGGATAAGATTTTTTTTTAGACATATTTATTTACTTGAGAAGAGAGAGAGAGAGAGAGAGAATGCACAGGCATGTGTTAGAGAGGGGTGGGGCAAGGGCAGAGGGAGAGAGCGAATCCCTGCTGAGTGCGGAGCTCGATGCAGGGCTCTATCCCAGGAGCTTGGGACCATGACCTGACCCAAAAGCAAGAGTCAGCTGCTTAACTGACTGTGTCATCCAGGCACCCCGGAATAAGATTTAAAAAGCAATTTTTTTTGAGGGCTTACTGTTGTAAGTCCTATTCTAAGTGGCCTCTATCACATTTAATTCTAAAATCAATTCTTAAAAAAATGAAAAATAGAACCTATTCTAAAAGTACATATTCCTATGATCCTCAGAGTTTGGGAAACACAGGCAGAAGAGAGGTTAAGTAGGGGCCCCTAGGTGGCTCAGTCGGTTAAGCTTCTGCCTTCGGCTCAGACATTATAATTGAGGGCAACTGGCAGGCTCGGTCAGTGGAATATGTGACTCGATCTCAGGGTTATGAGTTTGAGCAATTTGTGTGTACGGCTTACTTAATTAAAATAAAAAGATGTTGTAATTGGGCCTGTTTTCTTTTTCCTTTTGACCCTTTCACCCATTTCTCCCACCTCCAACCCCCTACCTCTGGCAAACACCCATCTGTTCTGTCTAGGAGCTCAGTTTTTTCGTTTTTGTTTTGTTTCATTTAAGGTTCTCCAAGTAAGTGATGGATAGTATTTGTCTTTCTCTGTGTGGCCTGTTTGACTTAGCAGAATGCCTTCAAGGTCCAGCCATGGTGCAAGTGGAAAGATTCCATTCTTTATTCTGGCTGAGTAGTATCCAGTGTGTGTATCTACCACAATTTCTTTATTCATTCATCCACTCATGGGCACTTAGGTTGTTTCTAGTTTCCTTGTACATAACCCTGCAGTGAACACAGGGGTGCATATACCTTTTTGAGTTAATGTTTTCGTTTTCTTTGGATAAATACTCAGAAGGGGAATCCTGGATCTTACAGGAGTTCTCTTTTCAATTTTTTTGAGGATCGTCTGTACTGTGTCCCATCGTGGCTGCACCAACTTATATTCCCACTAACAGTGCACAAGAGTTTTTGTCTTCTTTACATCTTCACCAAAACTTGTCATTTCTTGTCTGTTTGAAAATGGCCATTCTAACAGGTGTGAAGTGGTGTCTCATTGTGGTTTTGATTTGCATTTCCCTGGTGGTTAATGATGTTGAGCATCTTTTCATGTTCGTGTTGACCATCTGTATCTCTTCTTTAGAAATATGTCTATTTGGATCTTCCTATTTTTTTTTAATTTTATTATGTTATGTTAGTCACCATACAATACATCATTAGTTTTTGATGTAGTGATCCACGATCCATTGTTTTCGTATAACACCCTGTGCTCCATGCAGTACATGCCCTCCTTAATACCCATCACCAGGCTAACCAATCCCCCCTCCCCCCTCCCCTCTAAAACCCTGTTTGTTTCTCAGGTCCATAGTCTCTCATGGTTCATCTCTCCCTCCAATTCCCCCCGGCCATTTTTCCCTTCCTTCTCCTAATGTCCTCCATGCTATTCCTTATGTTCCACAAATAAGTGAAACCATATGATAATTGACTTTCTCTGCTTGACTTGTTTCACTTAGCATAATCTCCTCCAGTCCCATCCATGTTGATGTAAAAGTTGGGTATTCATCCTTTTTGATGGCTGAGTAATATTCCATTGTATATATGGACCACATCTTCTTTATCCATTCATCTGTTGAAGGGCATCTCGGCTCTTTCCACAGTTTGGCTATTGCGGACATTGCTGCTATGAACATTGGGGTGCATATGGCCCTTCTTCTCACTACATCTGTGTCTTTGGGGTAAATACCCAGTAGTGCCATTGCTGGGTCATAGGGGAGCTCTATTTTTAAATTTTTGAGGAACCTCCACACTGATTTCCAAAGTGGCTGTACCAACTTGCATTCCCACCAACAGTGTAAGAGGGTTCCCCTTTCTCCACAACCTCTCCAACATTTGTTGTTTCTTTCCCTGTCCATTTTGGCCATTCTAACTGGTGTAAGGTGGTATCTCAAGATCTCCCTATTTTTAAATTAGATTGCTTGTGGGTTTTTTGGTTTTGTTTTGTTTCTGTTTTTTTTCTTGTTTTTTTTCTTTTCCCGATTGTTTTGTTTTGTTTTGCTGTTGAGTTGCATGAGTGATATTAACCCCTTATCAGATATATGATTTGCAAATGTTTTCCCATACAGTAGGTTGCCTTTTTATTTTGTTGATGGTTTCCTTGCTGATGTCATCCCACACTTTTTTTAATTGTTTTTACTTTTGGTATCAGGTTAAAAAATCACTACCAAGACCTCTATCAAGTGGCTTTTCCCTGTGTTTTCTGTTAAGAGTTTTAGGGTTTCAGGACTTATATTCAATTCTTGAATGCATTTGGAGTTAATTTTTTGTGTAGTGTAAGATAGTGGTGTGGTTTCGTTGTTCTGCATGTGACTGTCCACTTTTCCCAGCCTTGTTGTTTAAAGAGACTGTTCTTTCCCCCTTGTATATTCTTGGCTCCTTGGTCATAAGGTACTGTACCTTGGATGGGTGGGTTTCCTTCTGGGCTCTCTCTTTTGTTCTGGTGCTCTGTGTGTGTCTGGTTTTTTGCCAACACTAGATTGTCTTGAATACTCTAGCTTTGCAAAAATCTGAAATCAGTGAGTGTGATGCCTTTAGCATTGTTCTTCTTTCTCTAGATTGCTCTGGCTATTCAGAGTCTTCTGTGGCTTCATACAAGTTTTTGGATCCTTTGTTGTATTTCTGTGAAAAATAGAATTACAATTTTGATAAGAATTGCATTGAATCTGTAGATGGTTTGGGGAAGTGTGGAGAATTTAACACCATGATTTCTTCTAATCCAAGAGCATGGAGTATCTTTCCATTTCCATGTGTTGTCTTCGTTTTCTTTCCTTAACATCTTGTAGTTTTCAGTATAAGCTTTCACGTCTTGGTGAAGTTTCTTTCTGGGTATTTTATTCTTTTTGATGCAACTTCACGTGGGATGATCTTCCCAATTTCTTTTTCTGATAGTTCGTTATTAGTGTATAGACATGCAACAGATTTTTGTATATTGATATTGGATCCTGTACCTTTATTGAATTCAGTCGTTAGTTCGAACAATTTTTCTGTGGAGTCTTTAAGGTTTTCCTTATATACTCTGCCTGCCATCTGCAAATAGTGAAAGTTTTACTTTTTCCTTTCCAATTTAGATGCCTTGTTTATTTTTGTTGCATAATTGCTCTGCCTAGGTTTTCCGATACTATGTTGAATGAAAGTGGCGAGGAAAGACCAGGCAAGTTCCTAATGTAGAGGATCTTAGAGGAAATAGTAACAGCTGAAACTTTTCTCTATTGGATGTGATGTTATCTGTGGGCTTGTCCTGTATGGCCTTTATCATGTTGAGGTATGTTCCCGCTCCACTCACTGTTGAGAATATTGACCGTCAATGGATATTGAGTTTTTTCAAATGCTTTTTGTGCATCTCTCAAGATGGTAGCATGATTTTTATTCTTCAGTTTGTTAACGTGATGGATCACTTGGGTTGATGTGCACGTGTGAACCCTCCTTGCATTCCTGGAACAAATCCCAGGATCATAGCATATGATCCTTTCAGCATATTGGTGAACTCGGTTTGCTAGTATTTTGTTGAACATTTTTGCTCTGTGTTCATCATGGATATTGGCCTGTAATTTTATTTTCTTGGGGTGTCCTTGTCTGGATTTGGTATCAGGATAATGTTGGACTCAGGAAATGATTTTGGAAGCTTTGTCTTCTGTTTTTTGGAAATGTTTGAGAAGAATTGGTATGAATTCTTCCCTGAATGGAAGAATTCACCAGTAAAGGCATCTGGTCCTGGAACTTGGTTTTTGGGAGGTTGTAAATTGCTGATATGACGAGCATTGGGTGCTTTATGTAAGTGTTGAATCACTGAATTCTATTCCTGAAATTAATACTGTACTCTGTATGTCACTAGTTCGAATTTATTTATTTAAGATTTTCTTTTATTTATTTATTTATTTTTTAAAGACTTTATTTATTTGACAGAGAGAGACACAACAAGAGAGGGAACACCAGCAGGGGGATTAGGGGAGTGAGAAGCAGGTTTACCGCCGAGCAGGGAGCCTCATGTGGGGTTCGATCCGAGGACCCTGGATGATGACCTGAGCCGAAGGCAGACGCTTAATGACTGAGCCACCTAGGCGCCCCTAAGATTTTATTTTTATGAGAGAGAGAGAGACCATGGACAGCAGGAGGGGTAGAGGGAGAGGAGGAGAGAGAGAGTCTCAAGAAGACTCCATGCTGAGTTTGGAGCCTGGCCTGCGGCTCAGTCACATGCCCCTGAGACCATAGCATGAGCCGGAACCAAGAGTTGGATGCTCAACCGACTGAGCCATCAGGTGCCGCAAGGAACTAGAATTGAAATAAAAACGTATAACATAAATATGAATAAATAAACCTCTGATTCTTTGAGGTTGTCCAAATTGTTGCTGTGTACTCTTCACAATAGTTCCTTTGAGCCTTTGTTTTGGTGTGTCCATTGTGATATGTTAGCCAACTAGAAATCGTGGTTTTGAATAGCCTTGGTGTGACTGTTCTCAGCGAGAGCGAGGTGAGTGGCTTGGGGAAGGGGAGCAGGAGGGCCGTGTGATTGCTGACCGAGGGGGACCCCAGGCTGTGCCCCACGGATGCCACTGCTCTGCAATAGCCATCGTTCCCTCCCACTTCTCACTTGTGTTCGTGGCGCCTGTCACAGGGGACCCGTCAATGCCCCACATCGTGGCCCAGGTGGTGCCCGTCAAAAAAACACCAAATGGAACAAATGGCATGGCCTGAAACCTGTTACATTTGCAAAATTCTAGTGAGAATCCTGTGTTCAGGAACCTCTGGTAATTTCCTAAGTTGGTACTTACTCTTGGTGTTAAAAAATGAAGGGGTACGCAGGTCTCGGTGCTTCACATGGTGATTTTCTGGTTGGGATTTACTTTGTGCTAGGGGAGGTCATAGAACGAGACAGAACATCTCTCTTTGCACGGTAGCCCAGCCCCACCCATAGCATCTGGCTGTGAGCTGTGGGTAGATCGTGTGCCCTGGGGTGAAATTGTGAGACCTGGAACAAGATCATCTCACCAGCAGGTGCCTGAAGCCAGTGTAGGGATACACCCCTGCAAGCTGCTTTGCATTGCTGGGGGGATTACAGAATGATCATTTGATCCCTGTCCGTGTTCGAAAATGGCCAAGTCATTATTGTGAAATCTGAAAATCAGGCCCTCCTGAGAGAAGAGAATCCTTCACCAATGTTGGTGGGGCCCTGAAACCCTGCCACTCCATTCATGTCATCTTCCCTGAGTGCCTGCCCTGGGCAAGGCAAGGGCTTTGGGGGGAGGCCAAGATAGATGCAGTCCCGGCGTCCAGGGGCCCAGGTTCCCATCAAGGCGTGTGGCCTGTCAACAAGTATGTGGTGAGCAGAACAGAGAGGGGAAGGCACTCCGTGCCGTTTGAGAGGCTAGAGGAAGGTTTCCTGTGCCATTTGAGGGTGATGTCACTGACGCATGGCCCTCCTGTCCACCCCGCGGGGTACCAGATCGCCACCGCCTGGCCGGCAGTAGCCCCAGCACGTTCACCACTGTGGAGGTGGGTGCCATGGTGAGGCAGTTCATGGGCACCAAGCTGGCCCTGGAGTCGGCATACATCTTCAGGCTGCCGGCCAAGTTGAGGCAGGGCTGGGCAAGCTGCTGTAGGCCCCCGTCGTCACCACTGAGAAGAGAGGTAAGACCCGAGGCCCAAGTCCACTGTCGTGGTGCTACAGGGAGGAGAGCTGGGCAGGAAACGGAGCCGGGAACTTGCATGGTCCACGACGTCCAGGTCAGGCCCTGTACCGTCGCGTGTCTACACAGCCTGACATTTATCAGCCAGGCAGGAATGTCCCCGGTTTAATGCTAGAGACTCGGCTCAGAAAGGTTGTGTAACTGGCCCAGGGTGGCTCTGAGTCACTGTGTTGGAGGGCAGCTCCCTGAAGCCAGGCACTTGGTCTCTGATGTTCAAAACCATGTGCCCAGCTGAGCAGGTGCTCATTAAAGTTTCCTGTGGAGCAATCGTAGGGAGATCTGTCTTCATGGACGCCGCTTCTGTTGCAAACACTGGTGAGATGCTTATTGTACATTGTCTTGGTTTATCCTCACCAAAGCCTGGGGAATAAAGCTCTGTGAGCCCCAGTTCTACAGAAGAAGTGGGGGTCCAGACAGATTCAGTCATTTCCTGCTGTGGGGGCAGTGATGTGAACACCCTTCATAGACCCCCCCCCGACCCCCTTTTCCCACACCAATCTTCTGTGAGTTCCCATCTCGGCAAGCCCCTGACATGCCCTTCAGCCTCGCTGTGGAATCTGCCTCAGCAGGCTCCCTAACCAAGGCCACCCCAATTCCAGGTGTGGAGGTCAGGGCCAGACCCAGAGGTCTGAGGGAAGAGGAGGACAGGAAGGCACTTGCACGCAGAGCCAACGGGTGCGCTCGGAGAGATGGCCTGTCCTACCTCCCATGTGGGAGTGCCTAGCGCCAGGCTCTGGAGCTGTGTGACCTTAGGCAAGGCCCTTCCCCTCTCTGTGCCCTGGCGCCCACCTGGTGGCCTCTTGGGAAGCACCCAAGGGCCAGCACCGTCCACGTGGTGCCATGGCCTTGCTCAGAGTGTGAGCCGGTGTCCCCGCGTGTGATCACTCTAGGACAAGATCTAGAGCAGATGGTTTAAGTGAGGCAGGGGTTGAACCCAGAGTGCTTGAAAAACAATCCAAAGGGCTGATCTGAAACCTACCAAAGATAGAAGGCAAAAGAGGCCGGCGTGCACTGAGCTCTTGCCACCTTCTGGCCACCTTCCAGGCATTGCAGCCCATTGCTCTCTCTACTTCCACACATCAGGCCGAACCTGTCCTCTGGGGTTTTTGTGGAGGCTTCATTCCATAGGCTAGACTGATGAAAGCATTGGCCATTGGCCATTGATTGAACCTCCAGCCCCTCTCCCGTCCTCAGAAGTCATGGGTGGGACCAAAAGTTCCAACCCTCTGATCACAACGTTGGTTGTCCTGGTGACCAGCCCACATCCTCATTAACATGACAAGAGACACCTTTGTCACTCTGGACAAAGACGTGTATATGAGAAACAAGTTTTCTCCTCTGAATGGCTAAATAGATATTCTTCTTACAAGTCACAACATTGCAAACATGGCTCCAGTCTCTGCTTCTGTGCTCACAGGACGCCCTCCCAGCGGTGTGTCCAAATTTCTCTCCTCTTCTAAGGATGTTTGGATCGCCTTATTGCCTCACTATTTGTCAAATGATTGCTGGATCCTAAATTGCTTCTCAAAATATGGCTTTCTTCATGTTCAGCAACGGATCATGTGGAACACTTGGGCTCCCCATGTGAATTAGCTATTATAATACCTTGCTCATGTTCATCTGTTCAGAGTTTGCAGTTACATTTACAAGCAGCTTTGCTGTTAGTGACCTCAAGCTTGAAGGTAGTCCTCTTGACTTAGGTGTCATTGAAAAGACCCCTCGATGCTTTGTTTTGGGGTTTTGGGGGCATCGGTAGGTTTAGCTTGTATTTGTAGGACCCAGGACTCTATACATGCATTTATGTCAGGTAGATTTCTAGAAGTGTAATTGTTGGGTTAAAAGGCAAGTGCATTGAAAACCTTGATAAATAAAACCAAATTGCCCTCCAAAAAAGAAACCAGTCCCTGGATTAGGGTGCTTCCTACTGCACTGTGACTTGCTCTTAACTGCAAGGTCTGCAAAACCCTGTGTCCATATAAGCTGGCATCCACAGGTACCAGGGGTTAGAACACCAACGTATCTTTTTGGAGGACACAGTTCAACCCACAACAGAGCAGTTTTCGTACAACAAAGCTGTGGCCTCTACTCTGAGACCAGGACAGCATTTCCTAAGATGCTGGTGGCATCCTACAGACACCGGCTGTGTAGGCATCACTGAGAATTCAGCGTGCATCCATCTCTGGACAAGCTTCACCGCCCTGCTGCAGCCAGGGGTCATGGGCATGCCCTTTGTCCATCTGTCTGGTCACAGCTTGAGCGGTTCTTGTCCTTATTTGCTGAGTATTCCAGAGGACACCCGGGACCAAGAGCCCCTGGCCCCCTGGCCTGCACTCTGGCTGCTGCAGCCCTCCCCAGACTAATTAACCAACAGAAATTGACGGGAGGGAGAATGTGAGCTGGGCATCTCTGTGTGCATCCTGGTGTGGTTCAATTCTGAGATTCAGGGCCTGGCTACCACCATTCATGTTCCACAGGGTGTCAAAATGTCAAATGAGCACCTGCCCTACCCTAGGCCCGCCCTTCATTGTCACCTGACATTGGAGGGACCATGGGGCTTCCAGCTTAGGTCTGAGTCAGGGCAGAATAGGGGTGATCTGGCATGCAGAGCACTCACTGCACGCCCCGTCCCCAGTGAGGCTGCCACAAACCTGGGTGGGAGATGCCCTGGAGGGCCAGAGGAGATGGGGCTCACCTCCAGGGGGCACAGCCACTGGGGTGGACAGGTCTCTGTGGCAGCCCAGGTGTGCACGGAGAGGGGTGGCCCATGGAGAGCTCCTGGGCTTTGGGGACTTGCACCCAGTGTGGCGATCAGGGGGGGCTTCACGGAGGAGGAGCCATTTGAGATAGGTTGTCAGGGAAAAGGGATTTCACCGAGGACACAAGGGAAGGTAAGATTTACAAGGGCCCAGCAAAGCTAAATGTTCAAGGAGTGGGAAGAGCGAGGTGTTCCCAGGCCAGCTGACCCCTGTCTCTTTCCACCTGTAGCTCCGAGAAACACCGGTGCTACGACGTCATCCTGACGGCCTACAACATCATCGGCGAGAGCCCAGTAGCGCGCCCGTGGAGGTGTTCGTCGGCGAGGCCGGTAAGCTCCGGGTGCCCCCGCCTTCTGGGAGGCCTGGCCTGGCGCTCTCAGGGGCTGAGCAGCGTGCCCATGTTGAGGAGCATGGTGCCTGTGCGAGGCTAGGAGGCTCCGGCGTGGGTCAGCGTGGGGAGGGGTGTCGGAAGCGCCGGCGGGCAACTGCGGGGAACACGGTGGCATCAGTGGTGTCAGCGGCGGCAGCAGTAGTGCTGGCCGTCAGTCGGAGTCAGCGTTCGGCAGCAGCGGAAGCTCCCGGCAGCAGAGGCAGCAGCCGTATGAGCAGCGGGTGGCGGCAGCGGTAGGTGCCGGGATAGTGGGCGTCGGTATGTGGCAGCGGGAGGCGGTGGAGGCAGGGGCGGCAGGAAGCGGTGAGGCACAGGCAGCTGGCGCCGCAGGCAGGCAAGAGCCGGCAAACGGCAGGCAGGCGGCAACAGGAAGCGGCCACAGCGGTTTCAGGTGCCGGTGGCAGTAAGCGGCGGAAGACAGCGGAGGCAGGCGGCGGGGGAAGGTGGCAGGATGAGGGAGGCTGCAGTGGCGGCCGGCAGTGCGGGCAGCCGGTTCCAGGTGCCAGCGGTAGGCAAGCGGAGGCGGCAGGTAGGAGGTAGCAGGTGCAGGCTGCAGTAAGCAGCGGCTGGCAGGTAGGCCACGGCAGGCAAGGGCCGCGGGTGGTGCCAGGACATAGCAGGCGGCGGGGGCAGGCAGTCGGCGGGGGCAGGCAGGCGGCAGACAGCAGCATTAGGCAGACGGCAGCTGTGGCAATTGGCAGGTGGCAGCGGTAGGCAGACGGTGCCGGCAGTGGTGGGGGTAGGCAGGCAGCGTTGGCATGCATCCTCGGGGTTAGGTAGCTGGGCCCGGTGAGCCAGGCTGCGGCAGCAGACGGCGGTGGCAGGCGGCGGCAGGATGCGGAGGCAGGCAGGCGGCCACGGATGCCGGCGGGCAGCAGGCGGCGGGTGCACGCAAGAGCGGTGGTTGGAGAAGGCAGGTGGCGGCGGCAGGCAGAGGTAAGCGGCAGCAGGGGGCGGCAGTGGCAGACGGCAGTGGTAGTACTGACTGGTGGCGGCAGCAGGCAGGCGGTGGCAGGTGGCGGTGGCAGCACTGGTGGGCAGTGGCGGCAGGCAGCGGCAGGCAGGCGGTGGCAGTCGGTGGCAGGCGGCAGCGGGCAGCAGGAGAGGTGGCAGCGGTGACAGCACCAGCGGGTGGCGTCTGCGGCTGCAGCGGCTGCAGGGGCGGCAAGGGCTGCAGGGGCGCCAGCTTTGGGCAGCCCAGGGTCATTGGGCGGCAGTGTGTGGCAGCCTCAGCAGCAGGTGCCATTGGCTTCAGCGGGAGTCACCGGCGGGGGAAGCAGGCGCCGCAATAGGGGCGGGGTCAGCAGCAGGCGGGTCAGCGGCGGCAGCGTGGGTCAGCGTGGGGAGGGGCGCCGGAGGTGCCGCCGGGCATAGTCGGGTTACGCGGCTGCGTCGGCAGCGTCGGCGGCGTCAGCAGTAGTGCTGGCGTCAGTCGCCTTTAGCGTTGGGCAGCAGCGGAAGCTCCGGGCAGCAGAGGCAGCAGCAGGAGTATCAGCAGCGGGCGGCGGCAGCGGTAGGTGCCGGGTTAGTGGGGCCAGTATGTGGCAGAGGGAGGCGGTGGAGGCAGTGGAGGCAGGGGGCGGCAGTAAGCGGTGGGGGCAGGGAGGCAGGTAGCGGCAGGCAAGTGTAGTGGGCGGCGGCGGTAGGCGATTGCAGGCGGCGGGAGGAAGAGTTGGCAGGCTGTGGTAAGCAACGGCAAGCAGGCAGGCGGCCGCGGCAGGCACGCAAGGGCGGTGGGTGGCAGAAGGCAGGTGGCGGCGGCAGGCAGAGGTAAGCGGCAGCAGGGGCCGGCAGTGGCAGACAGCAGTGGTAGTACTGACTGGTGGCGGCAGCAGGCAGGCGGTGGCAGGCGGCGGTGGCAGCAGTGGTGGACAGTGGATGCAGGCAGCGGCAGGCAGGCGGTGGCAGGCGGTGGCAGGCGGCAGCGGGCAGCAGCAGAGGTGGCAGCGGTGGCAGCACCAGCGGGTGGAGTCTGCGGCTGCATCGGCTGCAGGGGCGGCAAGGGCTGCAGGGGCGCTAGCTTTGGGCAGCCCCGGGTCATTGGGCGGCGGTGTGTGGTAGCCTCAGCAGCAGGTGCCATTGGCTTCAGCCGGAGTCACCGGCGGGGGAAGCAGGCGCTGCGATAGGGGCGGGGTCAGCAGTAGGCGGGTCAGCGGCGGCAGCGTGAGTCAGCGTGGGGAGGGGCGCCGGAAGCGCCGCGGGCATCTGCGGGTTACGCGGTGGCGTCAGTGGCGTCAGTGGCGTCAGCGGCGTCAGCGGCGGCAGCAGTAGCGCTGGCGTCAGTCGGCTTCAGCTTTGTGCAGCAGCGGAAGCTCCAGGCAGCAGAGGCAGCAGCAGGCGTATCAGCAGCGGTCGGCGGCAGCGGTAGGTGCCGGGTTAGTGGGGTCAGTATGTGGCAGCGGGAGGCGGTGGAGGCAGTGGAGGCAGGGGGCGGAAGTAAGCGGTGGGGGCAGGGAGGCAGGTAGCGGCAGGGAAGTGTGGTGGGCAGCGGCAGGCAGGGTTGGCAGACAGGCGCCGGCGGTAGGCGATTGCAGGCGGCGGCAGGATGCGGTGGCAGGCTGTGGTAAGCAACAGCAGGCAGGCAGGCGGCCGCGGCAGGCAGGCAAGGGCGGCGGGCGGTGGAAGGAGGTAGCAGGCAGCGGCGTCGGCAGGGGGCGGGGGCAGGCAGGCTGCGGCAGGCAGGTGGCAGACAGTTGCAGGCAGGCTGCAGCACTGGGGGTATGCAGTAGCCGCAGGTGGCAACAGGCAGTGGCGGCAGGAAGCGGCGGCGGGCAGGTGGTGGGGGCAGGTGGCGGCGGCTTGCAGGCCACGGCTAGAGGCAGGCAGGGGGCCGCGGAGGCAAGAGGTAGCAGGCGGCGGTGGCGGCAGGGGGCGGGGGCAGGCAGGCTGTGGCAGGCAGGTGGCAGACAGTTGCAGGCAGGCTGCAGCACTGGGGGTACGCAATAGCCGCAGGTGGCAACAGGCAGTGGCGGCAGGAAGCGGCGGCGGGCAGGTGGTGGGGGCAGGTAGTGGCGGCCGGCAGACCCCGGCTAGGGGCAAGCTGGGGGCGGCGGCGGCAAGAGGTGGCAGACGGGGGCAGGCAGTGGTAACCCGCGGGAGGAAGCGGCGGCAGGCGGCAGGCCAGGCAACAGCGTTAGGTAGGCGGCAGCGGTAGGCATGTGGTGGCGGTGGGCTGCCGTGGCGGGTAGTGGTAAGTGGCAGCAGGCGGGGGTAGGCGGCGGTGGTAGGTAAGCAGCAGCAGGCCGTGGCGGGCTGCAGGGTGCAGGGGCCAGGCAGGAAGCGGCGGCTGACAGTCGCAGCCGGCTGTAAGCGGTGGCAGAAAGCGGCGGCAGGTGGCAGGGGCAGGTGGCAGGGGGAGGCGGGCTGCAGCGGCGGCAGGCAGTGAGGGCAGCAGACGGCAGCGGCAGGCGGTGGGGGCAAGCGGGCTGCAGGGGGCAGCGGCAGCAGGTGGCGGCGGTAGGCAGGCAATGTTGGCAGGCATCGTCGAGGTTCGGCAGCGGAGGCTGGTGGCAGTAGCCGCAGATGGCAACAGGCGGTGGTGGCAGGAAGCAGTGGCAGGCGGGTGGCGGGGACAAGTGGTGGCCGCAGGCAGCAGTGTTAGGAAGGCGGGAATTGCAGCTGTTGGGAGGCGGCAGTAGTAGGCATGCGGTGGTGGCAGGCTGCGGTGGCGGGCAGTGGTAAGCGGCAGCAGGCGGCGGTGGTAGGGAAGTGGCAGTGGGCTGTAGCGGGCAGCGGGCAGTCGGGGCAGACAGGCGGTGGCAGGCAACGTCGGCAGCGGGCTGCAAGCGGCCGCGGTAGGCAGGTGGTGGTGGTGGTGGCGGCAGGTGGCGGCGGTAGGCAGCGGTAAGCGGCGGCAGGGGGTGCGGGCAGGCAGGCGGAGGCACGGGGACACAGGCAAGGACGGCGGGCGGCGGCAGGCAGGGTTGGCAGACAGGCGGTGGTGGTAGGTAGTAGCAGGCAGCCCCGGCAGGAAGCGAAGGCAGGCGGCAGTGGCAGCAGGCGGCAGCGCGGGCAGGCTGTGGTAAGCCGTGGCTGGCAGTCAGGCAGCCACAAGCAAGGGAGGCGGGCGGTGCAAGGAGGTAGCAGGCGGCGGCGGCAGGAAGCGGTGGGACGCAGGCAGCTGGGGCGGCAGGCAGGAAGCCCCGGCATGCGTCAGGCAGGCGGCAACAGGAAGCGGCGGTAGCGGTGTCAGGCGGCAGTGGCAGGAAGCGGCGGCAGACAGAGGAGGCAGGTGGCGGGCGAAGGTGGCAGGAGGAGGCAGGCTGCAGCGTAGGCAGGCAGTGGGGGCAGTGGGCTGCAGGCGCCAGCGGTAGGCAGTGGCGGTAGGTAAGAGGTAGCAGGTGCAGGCTGCAGTAAGCAGCGGCTGGCAGGCAGGCCATGGCAGGTAAGGGCCGCGGGTGGTGTAAGGATATAGCAGGCGGCGGCGGCAGGCAGGCGGCGGGGGCAGGCAGGTGGCAGACAGCAGCATTAGGCAGGCGGCAGCAGTAGGCCGGCGGTGCCGGCAGCGGTTGGCGTAGGCAGGCAGCGTTGGCATGCATTCTCGGGGTTAGGTAGCTGGGCCCGGTGGAGCCAGGCTGCGGCAGCAGACGGCGGCGGCAGGCAGGCGGTCACGGATGCCGGCGGGCAGCAGGCTGCAGGCGCAGGCAAGGGCGGTGGGTGGCAGAAGGCAGGTGGCGGCGGCAGGCAGAGGTAAGCGGCAGCAGGGGCCGGCAGTGGCATACGGCAGTGGTAGTACTGACTGGTGGCGGCAGCAGGCAGGCGGTGGCAGGCGGCGGTTGCAGCACTGGTGGGCAGTGGCGGCAGGCAGCGGCAGGCAGGCGGTGGCAGGCGGTGGCAGGCGGCAGCGGGCAGCATCAGAGGGGGCAGCGGTGGCAGCACCAGCGGGTGAGGTCTGCGGCTGCATCGGCTGCAGGGGCGGCAAGGGCTGCAGGGGCGCTAGCTTTGGGCAGCCCCGGGTCATTGGGCGGCGGTGTGTGAAAGCCTCAAGAGCAGGTGCCATTGGCTTCAGCCGGAGTCACCGACGGGGGAGGCAGGCGCCGCGATAGGGGCGGGGTCAGCAGCAGGCGGGTAGCGGCGGCAGAGTGAGTCAGCGTGGGGAGGGGCGCCGGAAGCGCCGGCGGGCATCTGTGAGTTACGCGGCGGCGTCAGCGGCGTCAGCAGTACTGTTGGCGTCAGTCGGCTTCCGCGTTGGGCAGCAGCGGAAGCTCCGGGCAGCAGAGGCAGCAGCAGGAGTATCAGCAGCGGGCGGCGGCAGAGGTAGGTGCCGGGTTAGTGGGGTCAGTATGTGGCAGCGGGAGGCGGTGGAGGCAGTGGAGGCAGGAGGCGGCAGTAAGCGGTGGGGGCAGGGAGGCAGGTAGCGGCAGGCAAGTGTGGTGGGCGGCGGCGGTAGGCGATTGCAGGCGGCGGCAGGAAGCGGTGGCAGGCTGTGGTAAGCAACGGCAGGCAGGCAGGCGGCCGCGGCAGGCAGGCAAGGGCGGCGGGTGGTGGAAGGAGGTGGCAGGGGGCGGCGGCGGCAGGGGGCGGGGGCAGGCAGGCTGCGGCAGGCAGGTGGCAGGCAGTTGCAGGCAGGCTGCAGCACTGGGGGTACGCAGTAGCTGCAGGTGGCAACAGGTGGTGGCGGCAGGAAGCGGCGGCGGGCAGGTGGTGGGGGCAGGTGCCGGCGGCTTGCAGGCCACGGCCAGAGGCAGGCAGGGGGCCGCGGCGACAAGAGGTAGCAGGCGGCGGTGGCGGCAGGGGGCGGGGGCGGGCAGGCTGCGGCAGGCAGGTGGCAGACAGTTGCAGACAGGCTGCAGCACTGGGGGTACGCAGTAGCCGCAGGTGGCAACAGGCAGTGGCGACAGGCAGCGGCGGCGGGCAGGTGGTGGGGGCAGGTAGTGGCGGCCGGCAGGCCCCGGCTAGGGGCAGGCAGGGGGCGGCAGCGGCAAGAGGTGGCAGACGGGGGCAGGCAGTGGTAAGCGGCAGGAGGAAGCGGCGGCAGGTGGCAGGGCCAGGCAGCAGCGTTCGGTAGACGGCAGCGATAGGCGTGTGGTGGCCGTGGGCTGGCGTGGCGGGTAATGGTAAGTGGCAGCAGGCGGTGGTAGGCGGCGGTGGTAGGTAAGAAGCAGCAGGCCGTGGCGGGCTGCAGGCCCCAGGGCCCAGGCAGGAAGCGGCGGCTGATAATCGCAGCCAGCCATAAGCGGTGGCAGAAAGCGGCGGCAGGTGGGGGCAGGTGGCAGGGGGAGGCGGGCCACAGTGGGGGCAGGCAGTGTGGGAAGCAGGCGGCAGTGGCCGCAGGCAGCGGAGGCAAGCGGGCTGCAGGGAGCAGCGGCAGCAGTTGGCGGCGGTAGGTTGGCAGCGTTGGCAGGCACCGTCGAGTTTAGGCAGCGGAGGCTGGTGGCAGCAGAGGAGGTGGCAGGTTGCGGGCTGCAGGTGGCGGCGGTAGAGAGCGGTAAATGGCAGCAGGGGGTGCGGGCAGGCAGGCGGAGGCAAGGGGATGCAGGCAAGGGTGGCAGGCGGCAGTGGAAGGAAGCGGTGGCGGGCAGGTGGCTGGGGCGGTAGGCAGCGGTAACTGGCAGCAGCTGGCGGGGGCAGCGGCCCGGTGGTGGTACGGGCAGGGTCAGCGCTGGGCAGCCAGCGCCAGCAAGCAGCAGGCGGCAGAGAGCGGCAGCGTGGGCCAGCCGCGTCGGCGGTCAGCAGCAGCATCTGCGATGGGCAGCGGGTGTCAGTGGCGGTAGCTGGGGGCTGTGGCGGTATGGCTGGGAGCAGAGAGAGCCAGGGGCAGCGGTGTCCTTGGAACCCTAGCATGCTGCGGTTCCGAGGAAGAGGTGCCCCTCAGCCTGGTATCTGCAGGGCACACAGGGGGCCACCCAGGACCCAGAGGCTGAGCCTGAGGCGGCGTGCCAAGTCCTGCTTCCTCCCATTGGGGAGGCCAGTTGAGTTCGGCCTCTGCCCTGGGCCTGAGCTTCAGTCTCTCCATCTGTAAATTGGGCAGAACAGCAAAACCTTAGGGTTATGGTGCAGATTTAACGTAGGTAATGGGTTTCCTCTAGACTGGTTCAGAGTACAGGTTGTCATTCCTCTTATTCCACTTCCAGCTGTGTGACTTTGAGCAAGATAGGTAATCACCAGGCCTCAGAATTCTCATCTGAGAGATGGGTCTGCAAAGAGGACCTATATAGGCTTGTTTTGGGGATTTAGTGAAGTAGTACACAGAACCCATTTCCAAAATCAATGTAAATCATGGTTCCTGGCTCGAGATAAGTGCAGTACGAGTCTTTGGGATGAATATCACAGAAGTATTAGTTATTGTTATTGCTAGCACCGGGGAAGGAACACCGTGATTGCCATCCTCATGATTATCATCGTGAGTTAATTGAGGAGCTGCTCTGTGCCTGGCGCTGGCTAAGCATTCTACACCCTTTATCAGTTTGCACTTCTCCATGGGCTAGGATCCTGATAGGCCTCTGAGTCTTAGAGACGCAGATAATGCTTGGAACCAGATTTCAATCCCTTGTCTTTGCAGCTCCAAAACCTGTGCTTCCAACCTCTCCATGATTGGGGCGTATCCGAAACCCTCATGCCTCTCTGCTTGACTCTGCACCTTACAGCTTAGAATAGGGCCTAACACAGGGGAATACAGAGGGATAAGTATTCTCTATTTCTGTTACCGTCGTAGTCTTTATTCCCTCGCAGTGCTTTATGGGCACAGATGTAACGGCGTTGGTTAGTGATTCAGATCAAGAGCTGACAGACCATCCCAACTGAGAGAAATGAGACCCATTTTATGTGCTCCTCTCCCCCTAGAATGACGGTCAAGAGACAGTGATGACTCAGAGGTTGCCAGTGAGTTAAAGAAGTTGGCTGCCCAGCCGCAAGAGCCTGAGTAGACAGCAGCGGCGACCTTTGGTAGCATCTCAAAAGACACCTACACGATGGAACATGCCCAGGGATTTGGAAAACCGGTAAGGCACTTTCCATACACCCTGCCTTGTTCTTCCTCAACTTCTTCAGTATCTCCCAGGAACTCCCTGCTTCTTCCTGTCATTTGAATATAGTGACCTTTTTTTTTTTCTTTAAAGATTTTATTTATTTATTTGAGACAGAGAGAATGAGAGACAGAGAGCATGAGAGGGAGGAGGGTCAGAGGGAGAAGCAGACTCCATGCCCAGCAGGGAGTCCGATGCGGGACTCGATCCCGGGACTCCAGGATCATGACGTGAGCCGAAGGCAGTCCCTTAACCAACTGAGCCACCCAGGCGCCCCTGAATATAATGACCTTTACTTCTTCCTTTCCAATTTGGATGTATTTTATTTCTTTATTTTTCTTGTGTAATTGCTCTGGCTGGGATTTCCAGTAGTATAATTGACCGTTGTCCATCGTCGTTTTGAATTGTGTGGTCCACTTAATACATTTTTTATTCAGTAAATACAGGCATTGCTTCTAAAGGTATTGTCCTTTTGAATTTTTTTTTCTTTTAAAATGATTATTTATATTCTCCTTACTTAACATACAGTGCAATATTGGTTTCAGGAGAATTCCGTGATTCATGACTTGCTTACAACCCCTACTACTCATCATAACAGTGCCCTCCTTAATCCCATCACCCAGCTAGACCATCCCCCAAACACCTCCCCTCTGTCAAATCTCTGTTTTCCAGCATCAAGAGTTTCTTACAGTTTGTTTCCCTCTCTGTTCTTTGTATTCCCCCTCCCATTTGTTGATCTGTTTTGTTTCTTAAATCCTTAGGAGTGAAATCACATGGTATTCGTCTTTCTCTGACTCACTTATTTTGCTTAGCATAATACACTCTAGCTTCATCAGGATTTTTTTTTTTAAAGAATTTATTTATTTCTTTTTCTTTTTTTTTAATTTTATTATGTTATGTTAGTCACCATACAATACATCATTACTTTTTGATGTAGTGAGCCACGGTCCATTGTTTTCGTATAACACCCAGTGCTCCATGCAGTACGTGCCCTCCTTAATACCCATCACTGGGCTCACCAATCCTCCCAACCCCCCTCTAAAACCCTGTGTGTTTCTCAGGTCCATAGTCTTTCATGGTTCATCTCTCATCCAATCCCCCCCCCATTTTTCCCTTCCTTCTCCTAATGTCCTCCATGTTTTTCCTTACGTTCCACAAATTAGTGAAACCATGTGATAATTGACTTTCTCTGCTTGACTTACTTCACTTAGCATAATCTTCTCCAGTCCCATCCATGTTGATGTAAAAGGTGAGTATTCATCCTTTATGATGGCTGAGTAATATTCCAGTGTATATATGGACCACATCTTCTTTATCCATTCATCTGTTGAAGGGCATCTCGTCTCTTTCGACCGTTTGGCTATTGCGGGCATTGTTGCTATGAACATTGGGGTGCAAATGGCCCTTCTTTTCACTACATCTGGGTCTTTGGGACAAATACCCAGTAGTGCAATTGCTGGGTCATAGGGTACCTCTATTTTTAAATTTTTGAGGAACCTCCACACTATTATTTTTTGACAGAGAGAGACACAGCAAGGGAGGGAACACAAGCAGGGGGAGTTGGAAAGGAAGAAGGAGGCTCCCCACAGTCTTTGGATCCAATGTGGGGCTCGATTCCAGGACCCTGGGATCATGACCTGAGCCGAAGGCAGACGCTTAATAACTGAGCCCCAAGCTCCATCAGGATTTTCTTAATCACACTCTTTTTCTCTAGCTTACTTTGTTGTAAGAATACAGTCTAAAATACATATAACATTCAAAATATGTTGAATCAAATCTTTGTGTTCCTGATAACTTTTGTGGTCAACAGTAGGATATTAGTAGTTCAGTTTTGGGTGACTCAAAAGTATTCTCAGATTTTCAACTGCACAGGGGTTGGCAACCCTAATCCCTGCATTGTTCAAGGGCCAACTGTATGTTGAATAGAAGTGGCGAGAGTGTGCATCCTTGTCTTGTTCCTGATCTTAGAGGAGAAGCTTTCGGCTTTCACTCTTGCATAGGACGTGGCTTCTCAGGTATGGCCTTTATTAGGTTGAGTTACATTCTCTGTATACCTGCTTTGTTGAGAGCTTTTATCAAAATGGGTGTTGCGTTTTGTCAGATGCTTTTTCTGCATTGGTGGAGAAGATCATACGATTTTTACCCTTTGTTTTGTTAATGTGGCCTATTTCTTTGATTGATTTGTGGATGTTGAACCCCCCTTGCATCCCTAAAATAAATCTGACTTGTTCATACTTCTTCCTGTATTGTTGAATTTCGTTT
This sequence comes from Mirounga angustirostris, assembly GCF_029215605.1. Lineage (NCBI taxonomy): Eukaryota > Metazoa > Chordata > Mammalia > Carnivora > Phocidae > Mirounga > Mirounga angustirostris. Next base: position 94,590,871 of record NW_026991722.1, read on the forward strand.
GCTGTTATTTTGTTGAGGATTTTTATATCTATGTTCATCACAGATACGGGTCTGTAATTTTCTTTTCTTGTGGTATTTTGGTAGGGTTTGATAAGGGCAATGCTGGCCTCCTAAAAGGAGTTGAGAAGCATTCCTTCCTCTTGTATTTGTGGAAAAGTTTGAGAAGGATTGGTATTCATTTTTCTTTGAAAATTTGGTAGAATTCACCAGGAAACCATCTGGACTCCTGACTGTTGAGAGGTTTTTAATTACTCATTTTGTTTCCCTACTGGTAATTGGTCTGTTCAGAATTTGTGTCTTCATGATTCATTCGTGGAAGGTTGTGTGTTTCTTGGAATTTATCCTTTCCTTTTGGACGGTCAAACTTGTCGGGGTGTAATTGTTCACAGTAGTCTCTTATGAGCCTTTGTCTATGGTATCAATGGAAACATCTTTTTCATTTCTGATTATGTGTACTCATTCTTTTGTTTTTTACCTTGAGGCTAGCTGAAAATTTGTCAGCTTTTTTCTTTTCTTTCTTTCTTTTTTTTAAAGATATTATTTATTTATTTGAGACAGAAAGAATGAGAGAGACAGAGAGCACATGAGAGGGCGGGAGGGTCAGAGGGAGAAGCAGGCTCCCTGCTGAGCAGGGAGCCCGATGCGGGACTCGATCCCGGGACTCCAGGATCATGACCTGACCCGGAGGCAGTCACTTAACCAACTGAGCCACCCAGGCGCCCTCAGCTTTTTTCTTTTCAAAGAACCAGCTCTTTTGTTGATCTTTCTATTGCCTTCATAGTCTGTATTTGATTTATTTGTTTGAGATGTTACTTCCTTTCTTCTATTAAATTTGGGCTTCCGTGTTCTTTTTCTGGTTCCTTGAGGTGGAAAGTTAGGCCGCTTATTTGAGACGATTCTTGTTTCTTGATTTATGCCTGTATCACTATAAACTACCATCTTCGAACCACTGTTTTTTAATTTTTTTAAAAAATTTTTATTGTTATGTTAATCACCATACATCATTAGTTTTAGATGTAGTGTTCCATGATTCATTGTTTGTGCATAACACCCCGTGCTCCATTCAGAATGTGCCCTATTTAATACCCATCACCAGGCTAAACCATCCTCCCACCCCCCTCCCCTCTAGAACCCTCAGTTTGTTTTTCAGAGTCCATCATCTCTCATGGTTCATCTCCCCCTCCAATTTACCCCCCTTCATTCTTCCCCTCCTGATATCTTTTTCTTCTTTTTTTTTTTTTTTGTTTCTTAACATATATTGAATTATTCGTTTCAGAGGTACAGATCTGAGATTCAACCGTCTTGCACAATTCCCAAGGTTTACCAGAGCACATACCCTCCCCAATGTCTATCCCCCAGTCATCCCATCCCACCCCCCACTCCAGCAACCCTCAGTTTGTTTCCTGAGATTAAGAATTCCTCATTATCAGTGAGGTCATTTGATACATGTCTTTCTCTGTTTGACTTATTTCGCTCAGCATAATGCCCTCCAATTCCATCCACCTCGTTGCAAATGGCAAGATCTCATTCCTTTTGATCGCTACATAATATTCCATTGTATATATATACCATTTCTTCCTTATCCATTTATCTGTCGATGGACATCTTGGCTCTATCCACAGTTTGGCTATTGTGGACATTGCTGCTATAAACATCGGGGTGCATGTACCCCTTCGGGTCCCTACATTTGTATCTTTGGGATAAATACCCAGCAGTGCAGTTGCTGGATCATATGATAGATCTATTTTCAACTTCTGGAGGAACCTCCATACTGTTTTCCAGAGTGGCTGCACCAGCTTGCATTTCCACCAACAGTGTAGGAGGGTTCCCCTTTCTCTGGATCCCTGCCAATATCTGTCCTTTCCTGACTTGTTAATTTTAGCCATTCTGACTGGTGTGAGGTGGTATCTCATTGAGGTTTTGATTTGGATTTCCCTGATGCCGAGCGATGTTGAGCACTTTTTCATGTGTCTGTTGGCCATTTGGATGTCTTCTTTGGAAAAATGTCTGTTCATGTCTTCTGCCCATTTCTTGATTGGATTCTTTGTTCTTTGGGTGTTGAGTTTGATAATTTTGGATACTAGCCCTTTATCTGATATGTCATTTGCAAATATCTTCTCCCGCTCTGTCGGTTGTCTTTTCGTTTTGTTGACTGTTTCTTTCGCTGTTCAAAAGCTTTCTATCTTGATGAAGACCCAATAGTTGATTTTTGCCCTCGCTTCCCTTGCCTTTGGCAATGTTTCTAGGAAGAAGTTGCTGAGGCTGAGGTCGAAGAGGTTGCTGCCTGTGTTCTCCTTTAGGATTTGGATGGACTCCTGTCTCTCATTGAGGTCTTTCAACCATTTGGAGTCTATTTTTGTGTGTGGTGTAAGGAAATGGTCCAATTTCATTCTTCTGCATGTGGCTGTCCAATTTTCCCAACACCATTTGTTGAAGAGACTGTCTTTTTGCCATTGGACATTCTTTCCTGCTTTGTCGAAGATGAGTTGACCATAGAGTTGAGGGTCTACTTCTGGGCTCTCTATTCTGTTCCATTGATTGATGTGTCTGTTTTTGTGCCAGTACCATACTGTCTTGATGATGACAGCTTTGTAATAGAGCTGGAAGTCCGGAATTGTGATGCCGCCAGCTTTGCTTTTCTTTTTCAACATTCCTCTGGCTATTCGGGGTCTTTTCTGGTTCCATACAAATTTTAGGATGATTTGTTCCATTTCTTTGAGAAAAGTGGATGGTATTTTGGTGGGGATTGCATTGAATGTGTAGATTGCTCTAGGTAGCATTGACATCTTTACAATATTTGTTCTTCCAATCCATGAGCATGGAATGTTTTTCCATTTCTTTGTGTCTTCCTCAATTCCTTTCATGAGTATTTTATAGTTTTCTGAGTACAGATCCTTTGTCTCTTTGGTTAGATTTCTTCCTAGGTATCTTATGGTTTTGGGTGCAATTGTAAATGGGCTTGACTCCTTCATTTCTCTTTCTTCTGTCTTGTTGGTGTATAGGAATGCCACTGACTTCTGTGCATTGATTTTATATCCTGCGACTTAACTGAATTCCTGTATGAGTTCTAGCAGTTTTGGGGTGGAGTCTTTTGGGTTTTCCACATAAGGTATCATATCATCTGCAAAGAGTGAGAGTTTGACTTCTTCTTTGCCGATTTGGATGCCTTTGATTTCTTTTCGTTGTCTGATTGCTGTGTCTAGGACTTCGAATACTATGTTGAATAGCAGTCGTAGTAGTGGATATCGCTGCCGCGTTCCTGACCTTAGGGAGAAAGCTCTCAGTTTTTCCCCATTGAGAATGATATTCGCTTTAGGTTTTTCATAGATGGCTTTTATGATACTGAAGTATGTACCCTCTATCCCTATACTCTGAAGAGTTTTGATCAAGAAAGGATGCTGTACTTTGTCAAATGCTTTTTCTGCATCTATTGAGAAGATCAAATGATTCTTGTTCTTTCTTTTGTTAATGTATTGTATCACGTTGATTGATTTGTGGATGGTGAACCAACCTTGCAGCCCAGGGATAAATCCCACTTGGTTGTGGTGAATAATCCTTTGAATGTACTGTTGGATCCTATTGGCTAGTAGTTTGGTGAGAATTTTTGCATCCTTGTTCATCAGGGATATTGGTCTGTAATTCTCCTTTTTGATGGGGTCTTTGTCTGGTTTTGGGATCAAGGTAATGGTGGCCTCATATACTGAGTTTGGAAGTTTTCCTTCCATTTCTATTTTTTGGAACAGTTTCAGAAGAATAGGTATTAATTCTTCTGGAAATGTTTGGTAGAGTTCCCGTGGGAAGCCATCTGGCCCTGGGCTTTTGTTTGTGGGGAGATTTTGATGACTGCTTCAATTTCCTTAGTGGTTATAGGTCTGTTCAGGTTTTCTATTTCATCCTGGTTCAGTTTTGGTAGTTGATACATCTCTAGGAATGCATCCATCTCTTCCAGGTTATCTAATTTGCTGCCATAGAGTTGCTCATGATATGTTCTTATACTTGTTTGTATTTCTTTGGTGTTGGTTGTGATCTCTCCCCTTTCATTCATGATTTTATTTATTTGGGTCATTTCTCTTTTCTTTTTGATAAGTCTGGACAGGGGTTTATCAATTTTGTTAATTCTTTCAAAGAACCAGCTCCTAGTTTCGTTGATCTTTTCTACTGTTCTTTTAGTTTCTATTTCATTGATTTCTGCTCTGATCTTTATTATGTCTCTTCTCTTGCTGGGCTTAGGTTTTATTTGCTGTTCTTTCTCCAGCTCCTTTAGGTGTAGGGTTAGGTTGTGTATTTGAGACCTTTCTTGTTTCTTTTTTTTTTATTAAGATTTTATTTATTTATTTGAGACAGAGAGAATGAGAGAGACAGTGAGCACATGAGAGGGCGCGAGGGTCAGAGGGAGAAGCAGGCTCCCTGCTGAGCAGGGAGCCCGATGCGGGACTCGATCCTGGGACTCCAGGATCATGACCTGAGCTGAAGGCAGTCGCTTAACCAACTGAGCCACTTTCTTGTTTCTTGAAAAAGGCTTGTATTGCTATGTAATTTCCTCTTAGGGCTGCCTTTGCTGCATCCCAATGATTTTGAATAGTTGTGTTTTCATTTTCATTGGTTTCCACGAATTTTTTAAAATCTTCTTTAATTTCCTGGTTGACCCACTCATTCTTTAGTAGGATGCTCTTTAGCTTCCATGTATTTGAGTTCTTTGCGACTTTCCTCTTGTGATTGAGTTCTAGTTTCAAAGCATTGTGGTCTGAAAATAGGCAGGGAATGATCCCAATCTTTTGGTACCGGTTGAGACCTGCTTTATGACCTAGGATGTGATCTATTCTGGAGAATGTTCCATGGGCACTAGAGAAGAATGTGTATTCCGTTGCTTTGGCATGGAATATTCTGAATATGTCTGTGAAGTCCCTTTTGTCCAGTGTGTCATTTAAAGGCTTTATTTCCTTGTTGGCTTTTGCTTAGATATTCTGTCCATTTTAGTGAGGGGGGTGTTAAAGTCCCCCACTATTATTGTATTGTTTTCGATGTGTTTCTTTGCTTTTGTTATTAATTGCCTTATATAATTGGCTGCTCCCATGTTAGGGGCATAGATATTTACAATTGTTAGATCTTCTTGTTGGATAGACCCTTTAAGTAGGATATAGTGTCCTTCCCTATTTCTTATTACAGTCTTTGGTTTAAAATCTAATTTGTCTGATATAAGGATTGCCACCCCAGCTTTCTTTTGGTGTCCATTAGTATGGTAAATGGTTTTCCACCCCCTCACTTTCAATCTGGGGGTGTCTTTGGGTCTAAAATGAGTCTCTTGCAGACACCATATCGATGGGTCTTGTTTTTTAATCCAATCTGATAGACTGTGTCTTTTGATTGGGGCATTGAGCCCATTTCCATTCAGGGTAACTATTGAAAGATAGGAATTTAGTGCCATTGTTATTGCCTGTAAGGTGACTGTTAGTGTATATTGTCTGTGTTCCTTTCTGGTCTATGGTGCTTTTAGGCTCTCTCTTTGCTTAGAGGACCCCTTTCAAGATTTCCTGTAGGGCTGGTTTTGTGTTTGCAAATTCCTTTAGTTTTTGTTTATCCTGGAAGCTTTTTCTCTCTCCTTCAATTTTCAATGACAGCCCAGCTGGATAGAGTATTCTTGGCTGCATATTTTTCTCATTTATTGCTCTGAATATATCCTGCCAGTCCTTTCTGGCCTGCCAGGTCTCTGTCGATAGGTCTGTTGCCAATCTAACGTTTCTGCCATTGTAGGTTACATATCTCTTCCCCCGAGCTGCTTTCAGGATTTTCTCTTTGTCTCTGAGACTCGTAAATTTTACTATTAGATGTTGGGTTGTAGACCTATTTTTATTGATTTTGAGAGGGGTTCTCTGTGCCTCCTGGATTTTGATGCCTGTTTCCTTCCTCAAATTAGGGAAGTTCTCTGGTGTAATTTGCTCCAGTATACCTTCTGCCCCTCTCTCTCTTTCTTCTTCTTCTGGGATCCCAATAATTCTAATGTTGTTTCGTCTTACGGTATCGCTTCTCTCGAATTCTGCCCTCGTGATCCAGTAGTAAATGAAACATTTAAAAACAAATATATTGAACTCCATGCCCAATGGGGCACTCAAAGTTGCAATCACAGGATCAAGAGTCCCAATGCTCCGCCGTCTAGGCCAGCCAAGTGCAGCATTCTTGGAACCCATTTTGCTGCATTCCATAAATTTTGCTATGTTGTATTTCATTTTCATTTGTCTCCAAGTATTTCTTGGTTTCTCTTGTGGTTTGCTCACAGACCCACTAGTTATTCAGTAGCATGTTGTTTAATCTGCATGTTTGTGAAATTCCAGTTTTCTTCTTGTAATTGATTTCTCATTCCATACCACTGTGGTTGGAAAAGATGCTTGATTTGATTTCAGTCATCATTTTGGAAAATTCTAGGCTTCTTGAATTTATGGACTTGTGTGGCCTAACATATGGTCTAGCTTGGAGAATGTTCTATGTGCACTTGAGAGGAGTGTATCCCATGTGCTGCATTTGGACGGAGGCTTCTGTATGTATCTCTTAACTCCATCTAATTACCTAGTTGTCTGAGGCTGATGTTTCCTTATTGATCTTCTGTCTGGATGGTCTATCCATTGATACAAGTGAGGTGTGACAGTCCCCCACGGTATTGCTGCTGATTTCTCCTTTGAGGTGTGTTCATATATGCTCTACATATTTAGTTGCTCCTCTGTTGGGTGGGTAAATATTTACAAATGTTGCATCCTCTGTTTGGATTGATTCCTTTATCATTATGTAATTCCCTTCTTTGGCTCTTGTTACAATGTTTGGATTTTTTTTCTCCTTGGTTAGACTGAGAATCAGAAGATCATGCGTTACCTCTGCAGCCTTGAACAAAACATACCCCTTCTCTTAGTCTGTTTTTTTTTTTTCCTCTATAAAATAAAAGCAAAGTCTTCCCTGAGGACCATCTCATGACTCAAATAAGAGAATGTGTATAAAAGTGCTTTGTAAACTATAGATAACGCCCAAATATGAAAAGTTATACTGCTTTTGATTATACCACAGCCAAATGTTCAGGATAAGATTTTTTTTTTTTTTGACACATGTATTTACTTTAGGGAGAGAGAGCATGCACAGGCATGTATTCGAGAGGGGAGGGGCAGGGGCAGAGGGAGAGAGTGAATCCTCAGGCCGACTCCCTGCTGAGTGCAGAGTCCGATGTGGGGCTTTGTCCCAGGACCTTGAGATCATGACCTGAGCCAAAATCAAGAGTCAGCTGCTTAACTGACTGTGCCACCCAGGCACCCCCAGAATAAGATTTTAAAAAAATAATAATATTTATTGAGGGCTTACTGTTGTAGGAGTATTCTATGTGACCTCTATCTCATTTAATTCTAAAAACAATTTTTTCTTAAAGAAAATTAAAAACAAAAGCTATCCTAAAAGTAAATTTTCATATTATCCTCAGAGCTGGGGAAACACAGGCACAAGAGAGGTTAAGTAGGGGCACCTGGGTGGCTCATTTGGTTAAGCTTCTGCTTTTGGCTCAGGTCATAATCCCAGGGTCCTGAGATTGAGCCCGGTGTCGGGTTCCCTGCTCAGTGGGGAGTCTGCTTCTCCCTCTCTCTCTCCCCCTGCTTTTGCTCGCTCTCTGTATGTGTCTCTCTCACAGATAAATAAATAAAATAATAAAAAGAAGAAGTTAAGTGACTTGCTCAATGTCATAGTAAATATTAGAACCAGATACAGACCTGAGTGTGGGACTCTGAAGTCTGTGTTCTTTCTTTTTTAAGTTTACCAAATATATACATAACCCTCAAAATATTGTAGATTAAATTACTTTAGCCTTTCTCAAATCATTGCGCTTTGGATGATGCTATAATTTGGGTTACCTGGCTGGCGCGGTCAGTGTAGTATGAGACTCTTGATCTCACAGTTATGAGTTTGAGCCACATTGTGGGTTCAGCTTACTTACAATAGAAAGATGTTGTAATTGGGCTTGTTTTCTTTTTTCTTTTAACCTCTTCACCCATTTCTCCCACCTCCAACACCCTACCTCTGCCAATCACCCATTTGTTCTATCTAGGAGGTCAGTTTTTTGTTTTGGTTTTGTTTGAAGTTCCACAAGTAAGTGATGGATAGTGTTTGTCTGTTTCTGTCTGTCCTGTTTTACTTCACAGAATGCCTTAAAGGTCCATCCATTTGGCAGCTGGAAAGATTTCATTCTTTATTCTGGCTGAGTAGTATTCCATTGTGTTTACCTACGACAATTTCTTTATCCATTCATCCACTCATGGGCACTTAGGTTGTTTCTATATTTTCATTGTTGTAGATAATCCTGCAGTGAACACGGGTGCACATACCTGTTTCAGTTAGTGTGTTCAGTTTCCTCGGATAAATACTCTGAAGGGTAATTGCTGGACCATATGGTAGCTCTATTTTCAACTTTTTGAGGCACTCCCATACTATTTTCCAGAGTGGCTGCACCAGCTTGCATTCCCACCAACAGTTAATTTTCTTGTTTTTATTTTAAGTAAGAAACCAGTGGAGCAAATACACCAATGCCACTGAGATATGTCTTTGGGAAGCTAGGCCACACCCCTGGAGACCCACCAGTTTCTCTCAGTTGCTAGCAAAACTCGTGCAATGAGATGTATTGAGACAGTCTCAGTGGAAGAAACCATCATTTTTTCCCTCTGATAATGTAAGTTTTCAAACATTTAACAAAATATAATATTATTTTAAGTAGATCTCGACAGCCTTTCTCCCAGCTCATCTTACTCCGGATCATGTCCTTGTCACGTGTGGAAGGAAGTACCCCTAGAACCCCCCACGTCTGGAACAGTGCTTACAGATTCTGTATCCGGGAGTCTCCTCTTGTGAAATGCAAGCATTCCTTGATTGCCATTGCCACGTCATCAGTCCTCAGCTGTCCTGTTTGCTTAGTGTTTTCCAGGGACGAGGGGCTGAGGGTGGAGTCCTGAGGTTACAGGTTGCAGGGCTTGGCAAGTGGGAGGTGGAAGGGCACTCAGGCAACCGACGGAGGAAGGGAGCATCAGAGAGCCAACAGCAGTATCTGAGCAAAGGGGGACCTGAGGATTAGAGGCATCTTACAAAAAGGAAACAGGGACCCTGGAAAGAGTTGGGGAGGTGCTAAGAGCAAACTTTGTCTCTGTGTCTGTTCCCTGTCTGATCAGTGATTACCAGCGTGATCCCAGTTGCTGTTTCCAATGCCAAAGATAAAGAGAAGGGGCTTGGAGCTGGAATCGCCTATGTTGTTTGTTTAGATACAAGACAATAGTTCTCTGGAACACTGACCTTGTAAAGAACAGAATGTATTTGCTCTGCCTGCTCTGTATCTTCCAACAGGCCGCAGGCATCCAAGAATTCATCTCTTGTAATAAAATCAGCCCTTTCAACCACTCAGAAGACTTACGATAGGGATCACTACCCAGATTAATTTGCTACCAAATAAAGAATCAAATGCCAAGATAAACAAGAGAGAACAGGCAGCTGGTAGGGTGCCTCATCTTTTCTAAGCTGGTATCTGCTAAATTTTTAATGATTTTAAATTTGCTCATTATATTTCTACCAGAAGGTGGTTCTCTGAAGAGCCAGCCTCCTGTCAGGGTGCCTTGATGGCCCTCCACATTTCCCAAGGCAGCCTCCCAGGGCGGCTCTCCGCCTGGGTTGTACCCTTCACCCCTTGGGCAGTAAGTGGGGATGAACAGGATTGGTTGCATAGTTTGAGGGGCCCAATGCAAAATGAAAATGCAGGCACATTGTTCAAAAAGTGTAAGACTTTCAAGATAGCAGGGATAAATCAAGTGTGGAGGCCTTTGAGCACATGCCCTGGGTGAGCACACAGGTGACATGCCCATGACGCTGAGACTATAGGTGTCAGTGGGGGAGGAGCAAATCTTTTCTCGCTGTTGATTTAGTCACTTGTCATGCCCAAGACTTAACGTTTATAATATGGAAGCTGGATAAATTCTTTAGTCCAGAACGCTGATTTAAGAAAAGTTGTGCATCCACTTCTGAATATTTACCCCAAAGACACAGATGTAGTGAATCGAAGGGCCATATGCACCCCATATGCAATGTTCATAGCAGCAATGTCCGCAATAGCCAAACTGTGGAAAGAGCCGAGATGCCCTTCAACAGACGAATGGATAAAGAAGATGTGGTCCTTATATACAATGGAATATTACTCAGCCATCAGAAAGGATGAATACCCAACTTTTGCATCAACATGGATGGGACTGGAGGAGATTATGCTAAGTCAAATAAGTCAAGAGGAGAAAGTCAATTATCATATGGTTTCACTTATTTGTGGAACATAAGGAATAGCATGGAGGACATTAGGAGAAGGAAGGGAAAATGGAAGGGGGGAAATCGGAGGGAGAGATGAACCATGAGAGACTATGGACTCTGAGAAACAAACGGAGGGTTTTAGAGGGGAGTGGGTGAGGGGATGGGTTAGCCCGGTGATGGGTATTAAGGAGGGCACGTACTGCATGGAGCACTGGGTGTTATACAAAAACAATGAGTCATGGATCACTACATCAAAAACTAAAGACGTAATGTACGGTGATTAACATAACATAATAAAATTTAAAAAAAGTTTGAAGTATTATGAGAATAACCAAAATGTGACACAGAGACAGGAAGTAAGCAATTGCTATTGGGAAAATGGCACCAATAGATTTTCTCCATACAGTTTTGCCACAAACCTTCAATTTGTAAAAAGCACATTATCTGTGAAGTACAATAAAACAAAGTGCAATTAAAAAAAAAAAAAAAAAAAAAAAAAAAAAAAAAACTAGGGTGCCTGGGTGGCTCAGTTGGTTAAGCGACTGCCTTCAGCTCAGGTCATGATCCCACGGTCCTAGGATCGAGTCCCGCATCGGGCTCCCTACTCTGCAGGGAGCCTCCTTCTCCCTCTCCCACCCCCCCTGCTTGTGTTCCCTCTCTCGCTGTGTCTCTCTCTGTCAAATAAATAAATAAAATCTTAAAAAAAAAAAAAAAACTAATGATGTATTGTATGGTGACTAACATAACATAATAAAATTAAATTAAATTAAAAAAAAAAGAAAAGTTGTGCGTCCAGAAGGAAAAGGTCTATTTGCAGAGGCTTCACCTCGTTTTTTTCTTTTTTTTTTTTTCATCTTCAAGATGATTTGAATTACTTTAAAACTACTTTATAACTATCCCTGGGGACTCTCTCTTTGAGAAGGTTTTTTTTTTTTTTTCTTCCTTTAGATTCCATCTAGCTCTACATATTTATGTTCATAACATGAATTATTTGGGTAATAGCCTCATGCATTCCTGTGATATTTCAGGGCCCTCATTTGTGTTTGGCCCCCATTTGTTGGCTTTAAGATTCTGTCAGCATGAAGAAATCACCCCTGTGGACAGTATTTAATTTTTAATGCTGTGCTTCTCAAGCTGGGGTCTGTCCGCTGAGGTGTTCTTGGCTGCCTTAACTTTCAAGTTAGGAAAACACTGCTTGAGGCTCCAGTCAAATTCTAACCCAAAGGTTTTGAAGCCTTAATGATTAATGAGGTCTATACCCTTTCTAATGACCATATGCAAATCAAATGTTTAAGAGAATAGTTGAAGTAAAGGGGAAAATGACAATCTTCATTCAGATAAGATTGGGCCTATTGGTTAAAAAAAAATATGGGTAACTACTTATTGAAGAAGAGTAATGTTGCCAGCAAAAATAATCATCTTGAGTGTTTATTGCATGATAAAAACTTTTGAAGTATCAGGTTTTTTTCAGTTGAAATCCAGTTGAGCCTCCTATTTGCAAACGAGGGGCCTGAAGCACAGAGAGGTGCAGTAACCACCCAGCTCCAAAGCAGAAGGGCAGGAGACAACCTCAGGCTCCCCGAGAATCTGACTCTAAAGTGGGTTAGCCCGGTGATGTGTATTAAGGAGGGCACGTATTGCATGGAGCACTGGGTGTTATACGAAAACAATGGATCATGGGTCACTACATCAAAAACTAATGATGTACTGTATGGTGACTAACATAACATAAAAAAAAAAAAAGCCCATGTCTCCCCCTCCGGGCCATTTCTTTGCATATGTGTGCTAGAACATCTTTAATGCGTGAAGGTTTGGGTCATTTTCAGTTTTTACAGGAGCAGGAAGATCTGTGGCATTTGTTGGGGACTTGACTATTTTAAAATGTAGATTTTATTATTATTCAAATACGGTGAAGCCAGCAGATCAGATGACTGCCATTGAAAAGATGAGTGTCACTCACAGTTCCAAGAAGAGAGGCCATGCCACGCCATGCAGGGCCATATGGGAAGCAATGGGGTCCCTCAGGAGGCAGAACGTCAGACAAGGATGTGGGCAAGAGCCTTATTGTGGTTTCCATGGGAAGGAACAGGTGAAGCAGAATAAGCAGGCATAGGATTGGCTGGCTTGAATAATTTTGGTGGGCTCTGGGGTGTAGGGGTTGTCTCTAGTTGTCTGGTTCTTGACCCCAGGGGCATCTGTGTAAGGGGATAGTGGCCCAGAGTGTGAGAGCCCAGTCAAAGAGGTGGTTGGGAATGGGCTCTGTATTGGTTGGCTTACATATGGAAAGTGTGCTTGCAGGTGAATCATCTATCATCTCTAGGAATTGGCCAGCCCTGTGAGGGACAGTGTCTCCAGGTTGGCAAGGCCCCAGGAGTCAGAGCGTCAGAATACAAAGAAATGCTAAGACGGTGACCTGGAAGATCCAGGCTGACAAGAGATCCAGGAGCTCTTCTCATTAAGAGAAGACAGTAGGTCCTTCAAGAGCGGTCATCTAGAGATAATGCAAAAGTGCGTGTGCAGCTTGTAGAGACGGCCCCGTTCATCAGAGCTGCAACCGCAAGTCTTGAGATGGTGATTTGGGAATACAGGACCCTGGGAAAAGAAGCAATTGTGACACTTAGTGGCTGTCAGTAATCATGATTATGCTTCTTGGTAATGAGGCAGAGATGATAAGCAATTTCAAAAAGTTTCAAGTGCATATTACTTTTGATTTCCTCTACTCATGTTGCTAAGTTTCCTACTGTTGATAACCAGAATGATGAGATAGACCTTAGACCAGCCCCTTCTCCCCAGCCCTCCAGATAGTCAACAAGAACAGAGAGGGCAGTGTCCGCAGAACAGGGTGCTACCTTTCCCCCGCTTCACACGGCACCAGGTGCAGTCCCTCGGGCCCCACGTCCAGGGTCTCACTCCACCGGTGCCCCACCCTGTCCACCTGCTTTTGGGTAACTAGTCCCTCAGCTGGACTTTCAGCTGCCCTCTTATCCCAGCTGGGAATCTGGGAGTCCTGGGGCTCGAGGATGTAAGGGCACGGAGATGTCTGTGTGCAGAGGGGAGGAGTTCGGTGTTCCAAGAAGGTGTGCTAAGGGCTAGCACTGAAGGCAGAAGGCAAAGAGAAGATAGACTTGCCAACTGGCAGCGTAGGTCTGCCCCTGTAGGGGGCCCAGTAAGTGAGGGCCAGTCTCAAAACCCAGAGACTCAAGGAGTCAATCTGCAGAGCCTGTATGGGGTTCTCTCTTCCTTAACGGGTAGAGAATGTCCAAGTGGGGAGCATGGAGGTGAACAGTTTTTATACCCCGGGGCACATCAGGCCACAGGAGGAAGTCTCCAAATACAGGATCTCACTTAGTCCTCAGATAACCCAGTGAAGGCTTCCCAGAGCTTGGGTGCAAACACTTCCCATCTATTCATTTTCTTTCCTAACTAAAAATGGATTCGCCCTTCAAAGGGCCATCTTGTCTGAAAGTCCAACATCTCCCTCTTGAGGCTCTCTCCTCTGCAAATTGCTCAGGAACTTGGTGGGGTTGACCTGATCCAAATGGGCCAAACTTAATCAAACCCCACCCACGAAGCTGGGCTTGGATTGGTGCTAGCAGTCACATGGCTTGGGTTCACCGCTGGTTCCATCCACCTGAAAGTCTCTGCGGGGCAACCACTGACCAGACCATTGTGTATCTTCCAGGGTGAATGATGTGCCTCAGAGCTAAGCTCTGCTAATGGGACACCATGATTTGACCCAGAGGGTTTCAGCCTTTAGTACTTAACCCACTGGGATAATAAGTTTCCTGTTACCCCTCTCTCCTATGGTGGCACCCCAACTGCTCCCTGGGAGCCCAGGGCTTTAAAACCCAAAGACTGAATGGACTCCTTTGCCCAGAAAGTAGAGCTGGCCTCTGCCTACACATATGCACCTCCATCCCCCTCTTGAACTTCTTCAATGTCTCATTTACTTTAGTCACTGTGGGGAAGGCAAGGGGACATTCTTGTATTAGTCTTGCTAGAACTGAGGAAGAAAGAGAAAAACCAGAGGGCATTATCTTGCACTTGCCTTCTGAATGGTGCTGCCATTTCCCACCCAACCCCTCTGCTTTCTCTTCCCAGCACAGACATCTGTGAGTAGAACTTTAGGCCCAAAGTCAAACTCACCTTGCTCCACACACACACCCGAACATCTCAGCTGCCTGTTCTCTGGTACTTAAATCCATTTTTAAGTGGAGATAAGGTCTTTCTTTCCAATATTTTACTTGATAATTACAGCTTTATGATTGGCTGGTAGAAATGACATGTTTCTTTTTTTTTATTATTATGTTATTCTAATCACCATACATAACATCAGTAGTTTTTGAAGTAGTGTTCCATGATTCATTGCTTGTGTATAACACCCAGTGCTCCATGCAGAACGTGCCCTCTTTAATACCCATCACCAGGCTAACCCATCCCCCCACCCCCCTCCCCTCTAGAACCCTCAGTTTGTTTTTCAGAGTCCATAGTCTCTCATGGTTTGAGAAATGACACGTTTCACTCCGAATTCCTAGATTCATTCTGCAGTTCTTTGTCATGTCAGAACCTGTGATGGTCTCGGTGAAGGTTTGGCAAACCATCGCCCATGGGCCAGATCCAGGCAGCTGCTGGTTTTGTGTGACTGACAAGTGTCCATAAAACACTTACTGGAACACATCCATGCTCATTCATTCACGTGTTTTCTGTGGCTTTCTTGCTATAATAGCAGAGCTGAGAAGTTGCAATAGAGAATGTGTGGTCCACAAAGCCTGAAATATTTACTATCTGGCCCTTCACAGGGAATGTTTGCTAACCCCCAGTCTAGATGATGAGAAGATAGGTTTCTGGCTCCAACATTTGCTAGTTGGGGTGACACTGAGCTAGTCACTTAATCTCTTTGCATCTCAGTTGCCACATGTATAAACTGGGGATAATCATAACGACCTGGGGGATGTATGAGAGAAAGGAATCAATACTTGGAAAGTGCTCAGCAGTGTTTTGTACCCAGAAAGCGCACCATTTAGTAGTTATTGGCATGCAAATAATCTGGCAATGGGGATCTTAAGGAAAAATTGGTTGACTTTGGATAAACCTCTTGAAACTTTCAGTTCTCAGACTTCCTGGTTGCATCATGTCTATACAAACAGTCTATGCTTTGAGGTTTATCCAGCTCACGTCCATACACATATCTTGCATGTATAGGAGAGGGAACAATGCCTTTAACCTTGAGCGAGATGATATGTTTCTGAGCATCTGAGTTGTTGGTCAATGTTACACCAAGCACAATGTTTGACACCTGCTTTGGTAATGTCATAAAGTGTGGCATGTGGCAGGGGGACAAGAAATATCATTTAGATAAGAATTAAGAAGTCAGGAGAGTCTAAGATAAAAGAAGCGATTAAAATGCAATTTTCAGATGAGCTCAAATGCAGTCTGTCTCCTACTCCTTATTGTGGGCTGGATCCGGTCTTTCTTAGTTGAGGGGGTCAAACATCAGTTCTCCTAAACAAAAATGCTACAGCTTGGAAAAAATCATATGCCTTCCCTAATTTTAAGCCACATTTTGTGGTTCCTCTGTTTCCATTTCTCGAAGCAGTAAATAACAGACCATTGCTATTTATCAAAACTTCCATTTGATGCATCAACTACAAAAGAATTGATAAGAAGGAATTAAAGCTCCTTTGTGTTCTTGCCATTAGACAGCAGAGCTAAACAGGGCACCTTCACTCCCTCCTTACCTCTTTCCTCAAGTGTGGCACATGGGTCTCACGGTTTCACAGGGAGACAGTGTGTGTTAGGATCATACTGACTGGGGAACCAGAAGGTCTGAGCTCTGATGTTGGCTTTGTCATGTAAACTTGGACTATTGACTCAACCCCTCTAGGTCCTATATTCCTGTGATGGTCCATTTTATGTGTCAGCTTAGAAGGCTCTTTTGTATGAGACTAACATTTAAATTGATGAACTTAGGCTGAAGCAGACTGACGTCCATAATGTGGGTGGGCCTTATCCAAACCGTTGAGGGCCTGACTAGAACAAAAAGAGCAGCTTTTCTGAGTAAGAGAAAATTCCACAGAAGGCTGCTTTTGGACTTCATCTGCATGATTGTCTCTCCTGTGTCTGCACACTGCAGTTTTAGACTTGTCAGCCTCCATAACTGGGTGAGGCAATTCCTTCTAATAGACCTTTCTCTCTCTCTTTTTTTTTCTTCCTCAATTTCTTTTCTTTCATTCTTTCTTTTTCTTTCTCTCTTTCTCTTTCTTTTTTCTTCTTTCTTTCTTTTTCTTTCTTTCTTTCCTTCTTTCTTCTTTCTTTCTTTCTTCTTTCTTTCTTTCTTTCTTTCTTTCTTTCTTTGTTTCATTCTTCTTTCTTTCTTTCTTTCTTTCTTTCTTTCTTTCTTTCTTTCTTTCTTTCTTTCTTCTTTCTTTTCTTTTCTTTTCTTTCTCAGAGAGAGAGAGAAACACTGACTAGTACAGTTCCATTCATAAAATAAGACTTTAGTACAGTCCCTGATAACTCTATGATAAGAGGACCCCATGGACCCCTGGGTTGACTGTCATATATAAATATGTTTCTCCCCAAACAGATGACTTCACTTTCCTTCCTTGCACAAACTAAAGGCCTTCTCATCATTTGTGTGATTGAGAGCATAGGTGCTGAGGCCTGACTCCATGGGTTCAAATCTAAGCTCTGCCACTTGGTGGATTTTGACCATGGGAAAACTACTTAACTACTCTAGGCCTCAGTTTCCTCATCTGTAAAGGGGAGATAATAAACTATCTACCTCATAGGGTTATTGTGAGAATTAATGAGTTAATAAATGTAAAATGCTTAACAAGATATCTGGCACTCAGATAGGGTAGATCTAGTTATCCTGCAGTGATGACTATATTGTTTATGCTTAGACATTATTGGCTGGAAATTCTTAAGTAGTCAAGTAGAGCCTTAAGGAAGCAGGAAAAAAAAAATGATGATGTGCCTAGAGGGGGAGAAATCATACTTGGAGAACACAATTAATAACTTCCACAGTTATTCATATTATGTATTTATGTATAATTATATATATACATATTTAATTAATACTATGTATTATGTGGCCCACTTCACTTTGCTTCTTTGTTTATGGCAAAGGACTTTTTTCAACAATTCTTTCTGTAGGAAACATCTTCCCTGCCTTGCTTAGCGGAGATCACATGGTACAGCTCCTCCAATAGTTACAGCCTTGAGCAGTGAGATCATCAGTATCCATGTAAATAGACACAGTTTAGCATCTTGGGCTGGTATCAAGGAGCTTCTATATGGAAGCAATTACACCCTTGGTGGTGGTGGGGAATAGTTAAAAATGCAAATATATCATTATTCACTAGCTCTTGGAAGTCATGCCTCTTGCATTTCATTCTGAACTTCTTGCTTAATGCCTTTCAAATCTCCCCTGCTATTTTTGGCTTCTCTGAAATAATTCTGCCAAGGCAGAAAATTGGCAGTCAAATAAGTTTCATTGGCCTTTAGATCATTTTATTTCTTAACTTGTATTTTTCCTTTGCTCTCTGTTCTTTGCTGACTTTCCATTGCCCATCACTTCACACATATAGCATGTAGCATTGATCTTGACACATGATATGCATTTGCTTATCAAAGGTTGATCCATTAGGTGGACTCCTGCCAAGGAAACGTGGGCCATGTCTTTCAATTTAAAGATGTTATGTATTGATGTCCTATATGCTATTATAAATAACTTTTAAAACCCATGCATAGAGAAAATGCTTATGAGGAACATTTAAATGGATTTTCTTCATTTTCAGCTGAATCCCTATTAAGAGTTTAGGTATATGTCAGGAAAGTGGTCTGTGTCTTCAATAACTTTGTAGTTGTGCAAGTTTCTCTTTGAATTCACCAGGGTCTTATGATTGTGACTAGCTAATGGAGAGAATATCCTGAGGAAATCAGCTAACTGTGCCTCTTGGAAAGCTCAAGTTCTCTGAACAGAGGAGCAAGGCCATCCAATTATGCATTCAACCACTTTTTATAGAATGTCCACCAAGTGCTAGGTACAAATATAAGGAATGGGTACAGTGGTGAACTAGCTGACCAAGCCCTCTTAGAGCAAACATTCTAGTGGAGGGCATAGTTAGCCCCAAAGATATTTTGTAAATAGACAATGCAATTTCAGATAGTGATAAACAGGTTAAAGGAGCATAGAAAGGGTGTTTGAGGGGCTCTTTTGGATGGGGAATTCGGAAAGTCTTATCTGAGGAGGAAGTTTTTGAACAGAGACCTAAATGAACTGGAAGAAGAAGCCACAGGAAGGTATAGAGATAAAGGAATCTAGGCACAGAAAATATTAAATACACACTGGGTGCGGATTAACTTGGCGTATTCATGAAAAATTAAGGAGATCATTACAGCTGGAGCAAGGAGAGAGCTGAGGGGCTGAGTTCATTAAAGTGGGTGAAGGTTAGTGTTTCAAGACCTTGTAGGCTGAAGTAAGGGGTTTGGATCTTATACTTGAGGTGTGAGGGAGTGGGATTCAGCATATATTTTGGAGGACTATCCAGGCTGACTTTTTCCTGGATTGATTGCAAGATATAAAGAGAAAAACAAAGAGTCAAGGATGCCTCCTAAATTTTTGCTCTTTGCAAGTGGGTAAATGTTGGTGTTGTTAATTGAGAAGATGGGGAACCATATCTGTGAGCATTCAAACAGGGAAAAAGAAACTGCTCTAGGTCTTTTAAGCAGGAAGAGATTTAATATAGGGATTTGAGTGCTTACAAAAATGTTGAAAGAGCTGAGGAAACACAAGTTAGGGGAAGTGCCAGTGACATTCAGTTCTGCCATCACTGCTGGTCCAGTGAATATAGAAGTTGTTGCTTCCACCCAGAGATTAATAAAGTACAGGATATTGGTGGTGATGGTCACAGCTGGCCCATAGTACTGAGAGCAGTTATCACAGTGGAGCACCCAGAGGCTACTGCAAAGACTCACATCTGCCAAAGTTTTCATATCGAATGTTGACACATGGGGAAGCAGAATATATTCTATTTCTCCTCGACCTTCAAAATTTCACACTAGGGCTCTTTAGTAGCAGAACACGGATGCAACCCGAAACTGAAAGTTAGATGAGCCTGGTAGATAAAGTTCCCAGACTCAGCTTTTTGGCTTGCCAAGAAGAAGTACATGAAAGAGGGAGAGAAATAGAACTTTGCAAGCTAAAGAGGAGATAAGGAAACGTTTTTGGATTGTTTTGTCATGAGTTTGGCCTGTGTATGCAAACACATCCAAGTTGGCGGTGTCAAGTAGGTGTTTGGCTCTACAAGTCTAGAATTCAGGGGAAAGGTTGAGGACGGGGATGCAAATTGGGGAGCCATCAACATATAGATGGTAACTGAGGGAATGCAACTGGAAAATATTACCTGGAGTATAAGTGTTGTTGGAGGCGAGGTCCAGGAATAAAGCCCTCTATGCTCTTAGGAAAACTGGGATATTAGGGTAATTGAGAATTGCTTCTAGGATTAAGAGGATTAAAGTCAGGACCTGATGTAAGTTCAAAGGAACAGCCCAAGGAAAACAGTCAAGACTATGCGAGTGCTCAGAGGTCTGGAAGAAGAACAACTACCAGACAATGAACTGAGATTGTGGGAAAACAGTCTGGAGAGTGTGGTCCTCTTATAGTCAGGTGAAAGAGGAGGGAGTGATTATTGTGTCCAATACCGAGAAGAGTTTTAATGAGGTGCAGTATGAGAATTCAACATTAGACTTGGTGAGATGGAAGTTGTAGGTGACCTTAATCAGAGTTAGTTTCTAAAATCCTGAATGGAGCAGTTTGGAGGGAGCATATGTAGTGAGAAAGCAAAGAGTGAATTTACACAACTCTTCAGAGTAGTTGTGATGTCAGAGGAATAGAGCAGCAGTTGGAGAGGATGTAGAGTCTAGGGAAGGGGTTTTTAAAGAAAGGCGATTTGAAAGTATGTTTGTGTGTTGTTGAGAATGATGCATGATCTTGGAAGTCAATGTGAGAGTGGGGCGATCAAGACTCAAATTAATTGGTAGGTCATGTCCAACATGATAGGAATCTCTATTCTGATTCCAGATTATACCTGACATGGATTTTTTTTTAAGATTTTTTAATTTATTTATTTGACAGAGAGAGAGACAGCGAGAGCAGGAACACAAGCAGGGGGAGTGGGAGAGGGAGAAGCAGGCTTCCCGCCGAGCGGGGAGCCAATGTGGGGACTTGATCCCAGGACCCTGGGATCATGACCTGAGCCGAAGGCAGACAGTTAACGACTAAGCCACCCAGGAATCCCAGCCACCCCAGCCTCTTATCTGAGACTTCTGGAAAGTGAAGGTGATCACTTCAACAAATAATAGCATAAAACAGCTTGTAGCTGGAAACTCTCCCACAGTTTGAGTTTTCTCCCAGGAGACTCTTTGATCTGTCCCCCTGGCTGCCTTCCTGCCCATTCAACAGTTCTTCTGACATGGCGAGCATGTCTGCATTCTACCCAGCTAGTTCCCAAACCAAGGTCCCCCCACCTACTGACATGTATTTAAGAAGAGTTGCACTCACTGACAGTGTGGTGCTAAGTCTAGGGCTGCAGTGAGTAGTAATGCACAAGAAGTTTGTCCTCTGATAAGGCAGTTGGCCAGCTAGTAAGGACTTGTCAAGGGCTCAGACTGTGGGACCATGAGAGGGGCCCTTAAGTCTGTTGGGGCCCCAAGAAGGGCCTTCTGAAAGAAGGAGACCCTGAGTCGAGACAATAGCGTATGTGTTAGGCATATGTGTTATGTGGGTGAAGATGAGAGGCAAGGATAAACTAGGTGCAGGGAAAGTGACAAGGGAAGGCCAAGAGGCAGGGCATAGCTGGTTTTATAAGGAGGGTCCATCTAGTTTAGTTTGGGAAAAGCCTGAAATTCCATGAGGGGTGGCAAGGTGAACTGCAGCATCAGCAGGGAAGGGCACCAAGGGCCTGAGAGACATACCACAAAGCATAGATTTTGGAATGAAAGGAAAAGGGATCCTCTGGTAGACTTGTCAAGTTTCTCTCTCAGAATAATGGCCCCATGATGATTTCCAATGGTAGAAATGGAGAATGGTGTCTTCTGAGAGCAGAAGCTATCAGGATCACACTTTACACAGACTTTGGAAGGTTGCTCAAGTGGCAGTGTAATAAGGGGTTAGAAACTGGGGAGGACTTGAGGGTGTGGCCACCCGCTAAGAGGTGATTGCAATAGGCCAAGTGGATAATGATTTGGGCCTGTTCTCAGCCACTCAAGTAAGGGAGTCTGGACAGATAGGAGAGAGTACTTGCAGAGCTGGATGGTGGCCTGAGTGGAGCAGCAGGAGAGAGCATATACAGAGTGAATGATCGTCCCTAGTGGGACTGACCGTGCTGCCCCTCCAGCAGGAGGAGCAGAAGAAGGGTTAAAATGACATGTCTCAGGGTTATTTGCCTATGTCCCCAGGAGGCAGGGAGTGTGACTTAGGAATCTTTAGGCTTTATCAGCCAAGACTGGGATCTTGCCAATTTTAGAGAGCCCCTGGGGGATGGGGGATGCTTCAAGAAGGAGCCCCCCTGAGCTAAGTAATCAGTGATGATCTGTCATCCAGCTCATGAGCAACATCTCCCACCCTTGGGTCATGCCAGGGTTATGCTCCATTGACCAAGCACATCAGTGGACTCAGGGCTTGATATATTTCATTTCAATTAATCTTCCCCAAAATGATGGGTAAATGTGGTTACCCCATTTTAAAGACAAGAGAAGCAAAGACATTTTTATGTAGCTGGCTCTTAGTTTAGGCTGCCATAACAAATGACAATAGAGTGGATGGTGTAAACAACAAAAATGTATTTGTCATTATTCTGGAGGTTGAAAGTCTGAGATTAGGGTGCCAGGGCAGTAGGGTTCTTGGGAGAGCTCTTTTCTTGATTTATAGATGGTGGCCTCCTTGCTGTGTCCTCACATGGTGGAGAGAGAGAGGAAGCAAGAGCTCTCCTGCTTCTTGTTATAAGAGCACTAATTCCATCACAAGGGTTCCACTCTCTCCACTTAATTGCCTCTCAAAGGCCCCATCTCCAAATACCAGCACAATGAGGATCAGGGTTGGTGCAGATCCTAGAGCATAAGCTGAGACCAGGATTGGTGCCTGGATGGCCTTGGATACATCAGTTGACCTGTTTGAGAGCATTTGGACTAAGTACCTGTAAACAGAATTCTAGAGGTAACGTCCTATGACTTTAAAAAATTAGAAAGCTTTTCATTTATATATCAGAGGAAATTTTTTTCTTGGCATAATGAATGATCAAGGGCACAACTGGATGTCGACATGCAAAAGAATAAATGTGGACCTTTTCCTTATACTACACACCAAAAACAGCTCAAAATTAGAACTAAAAATAAGTTAAAATTATAAAACTCTTAGAAAGAAACGTAAGACAGTTTTGTAACTTTGAATTCGGCAATAGTTTTTTAGATACAATACCAAAATACACAAGGGACAAAAGAATAAACAGATAAAGTGGACTTCATCAAAACTAAAAAATTTGTGCTTCAAAGGACAAAATCAAGAAAGTGGAAAGACAACCCACAGAATGGAAAGAAATATTCACATATCATGTGTCTGATAAAAGACTTGTGTCCAGAATATACAAAGAACACTTGCAAATCAACAGTAGAGCAACATATACTTCAACTAAAAAAAGATGTGAATAGACATTTACTTACTTGAGAGAGAGAGAGCACACAGAAGGAGAGTAAGAGGGAGAAGCAGACTCTCTGCTGAGCAGAGAGACCAACTCGGGGCTTGATCCCAGGACCCTGAGATCATGACCTGAGCCAAAAGCAGACACTTAACCAACTGAGCCACCCAGGCACTCCAGTAAATAGACATTTCTATAAAAAGATACACAAATGGGGAAGAAACACATGAAAACACGCTAAGCCTCATTAGTCTTTCAGGAGATGCAAATCAAAACCACTGAGATAGTACTTCACCTGCACTAGAATGGCAAACATAAAAGGAGAAAAGATAGACAATGACAAGTGTTGAACAAGGATATATAGTTCCAAACTCCTGAATATTTGAGAGTTAAACAACATACCTCTAGAGAATCCATGTGTCAGAGAAGAAATCACAAGGGGACGAAGAATATTTAGAAGCAAAAGATAAGATTAGGATACAGTTTTTAATAATCTGAACTTCTACCTTAAGCTGTTAGAAATGACAAAAAAAAAAAAAACCAAAAACCAAAACAAAACAACTAACCCTCCCCAAAAAGATGGAATAATAAACATAAAAGGAGATATCAATGAAATGCAAAATTTTAAAAAGAGAAAAAGAATCCCATAAGCAGTTCCTCTGAGAAAAAAATCTATGAAATTGATTGATCTAACCAGATTTATTCAGAAAAAGAGAGAGAAGACACAATTTACCACCTCAGGAATGAAATAGAAGCATCACTACAGATCCTATAGACTTTATAAGGATAAGAAAGAAACATTATGAGCAATTTCACTCCAATTAATTCAATAACTTAAAAGAAATAGATAAATTCTTCATCCTAATGTTACTTTGGTTGTATTAAAGGATGTACTTATTCCTAGGAAATCATGCAGAAGTATTTAAGGTGTAACTTACTTTCCAATGGTGCAGCACAATTTGGACAATTGGTGAATCTAAGGGTAGGTATACAAATGTTCGTTGTGTTCTTCTTTTAGCTTTTTTGCATATTTGAACATTTTCATAATACAAAGATTGGAAAGGTAAATGAGGCACAAACTCTTGTCAGTAGAGAGGCTCTCACTCCAGATTCATCATTTGAAACAGGCTGATGATGGGAAGGACGTCATGATCTTTCACCCAGAGAGCAGTGTCGTGTCCTTCCCTCTGGGCCAGGATGAAGATTCTCGGTGATGCTGGAACCTCCTACAAGACGGACATAGAGAGGAAGGACTTAGGTCACTGGGGGCCAGTCTTGACCTTCCACTGGCAGTGAGGGCCAACAAAAGTACTGAGTCGCTTTCTGTAGATGTCCAGGCCCTAATAGCAACTAGTAAAATGGGTGGGCAGTCAGCATGGGCCTTGATTTTAAACAGAGGCCTGACCTACTTCATTCTTCCCAGAGGTTGGAGAAAGAGGCCTTGACTCCCACAGACATGAAACCTTGGGCTAATTGGATACTAATTACTCACAAGAGTTTTGTTGACCCAAACTTCCCATAACCCCACTTTGGTGTGAAAGGAGGGCATGCCCAAAGAAGAATTACTGCTAGGAAAATGACACAGATTTATTCAGTCCTGAAAGTCCTTTCCCAGAAATGATGTCCCAAATTGAGCAAGAATAAACAATGCATGACTGATAAATCCCACAGTTAGGGACTGGGAACAGCTTTCCTACGTTCCTAAGGAGCTGTATATTTGGAATCAGGTAAAACTGAAAGTAAGAGTAGTTGGTCATCTAAGGCCAGGTTGGATGAGACAAGTTCCCGTATTTTGATGTATCTCTTTGTGATTAGAGCACCTGTGAAGGACACAAACTGTGGTACCTCCACGACGTTAGTAACGTACAAAGGAAAGAAGTCTGATAGCGCGAGTCTCCTCTTGGCCCAGGGTCTTGACTGATGCTGGGCATCGAGCCACCCTGTCCGTCTTGAGGGGACACTTGAGAGGGAGGGATGGGTGGGATGAGCACCAAACCGTCTATGCAGGACATAATCAGACCACCTCCTACTCATTTCCTTATGATCCGTTTGTTCTATAAATGGGGCTCCTCAGTCTTTGGATGCTCTTACTGACGTGGGTATGGCGGAGGAAAAGACAAAATACCTGTCAGTTTCTATGCAGCTCACATTATGATTCACCTGGCAAAGTCAGAGTTACTTAGATAAAGGGAAGATGTGAGGAAGACTTTGGACTTGGGAAATCTGGGTTCTCATCCCAGCTGTGCAGCTGGCTTGTTGGGGCCTGAGTGACAAGTCCTCTGACCAACCCCCGCCCCCAAGGACCTCAAGGTCTCATCCTGGTGCGCAGAACCTGACCAGATTTCCAGTAGCAGCCCTTCCAGGCCGGTCTTCGAATGGGGGCCCATTTCCCCTCCAGCCCTCTGTCAGCCGATGCCCAGCCCATCAAGCTTTTGGCTAAAAATGGCAAGGGGGTCCCTACGAGCTCCCCCACTTTGACCATCTTCGATCTGAAGGACTGGAAAATTTCCTTCAGAAGAAAAAAGCCCTGTGGCATATACATTCATTATCCATACTGTTTCTGTTCCTTTTGGGAAATGTGTGCCTTTTAACAAGTCAGGGCCGTTTATCCTGTAGCCCATCACACATGGCGATCTGCGGTAGGGGGCAGAGAGACACAGGGCTCTGGGTTGCTGTGTGGCACCGTCTGCCACTCGGATGATACAGCAGTGGACAGGTCTCCTGGGTCCCCGTGTCAAGAGGAAGGCTCCCTGCGACAACTGTCATCTCCTCCCTGAGGGCCCTCATGTGGAAACATCGAGGACAAAGCTATCGAAATGGTCTGATATAGTACCATGATTTCTTCTAATTTCTAGAACATAATAAGTGATTAGTAGTACAAGACTGGGATCCAGAACTTATAGATAACTTGTACAGATTAATAACAAACTCATTTTTATGAGGAATTCTTAATCGCAGGAAACAAACTGAATGTTGCTGGAGTGGGTTGAGAGGGATGGGGTGACTGGGTGATAGACACTGGGGAGGGTTTGTGCTCTGGTAAGCGCTGTGAATTGTGCAAGACTGTTGAATCTCAGATCTGTACCTCTGAAACAAATAATGCAATATCTGTTAAGAAAAAAAAAAAGAAGAAGAAGAAGAAGAAGAAGAAGAAGGAGGGGGAGGGGGAGGGGGAGGAGGAGGAGGAGGAGGAGGAGGAAGAAGAAGAAAGAAGGAGGAGGTAGCGGGAGGGGAAGAATGAAGCGGGGGGAATCCGAGGGGTAGAGGAACCATGAGAGATGATAGACTCTGAAAAACAAACTGAGGGTTCTAGAGGGGAGGGGGGTGGGAGGATGGGTTAGCCTGGTGGTGGGTATTGAGGAGGGCACATTCTGCATGGAGCACTGGGTGTTGTGCACAAACAGTGAATCATGGAACACTTCATCTAAAACTAATGACGTAATGTATGGGGATTAACATAAGAATAAAAAAAAATAACAAACTCATTTTGCAATGGACAAACGTCCTCAGCAGAGGCTTTACTCTAGAGTAGGGGTCGGGAAATGAAGGCCCGGGAGACCAAATCCAACCCTTCAGGCTGTTTTATAAATAAAGTTTCATTGGAACACAGCCATGCCCGTTCGTTCATACATCGTCAATGCTGCTTTCCCCTACACCGTCAGGGCTGCGTGGCTGGAGTGGAGACCATCTGACCTGTAAACCAAAGATGTTTACCGTCAGACCCTTACAGAAAAACATGCAGACCCCTGTAACAGAGGAAACCAAGAGGCCAATAAGCATAGGGAAGGGTGCCCAACATTATTAGCCAACAGGAAAGTGCAAATTAAGCCTATAGTAAGATACCCTTGCGCACCCATCAGAATGGCTAAAATGGAAAAGATTGGCACCAAGTGTGACAACGACGGGGGATGGTTGCAGCTCCCGTCCGGGAAGGCTGCTGGGGGGAGTGGCACAGCGTTGGGAAATAGCATGTCCGTGTCTAGTACAGCTGAGCATGCAGATGTCCGTGGCCGGCATCCCTGGGTGTGTACTCAGGACAAGTGAGGGCTCTGGCCACCAGGATGGTCATAGCACCTTTGTTTCTAATAGCCCCAAACACAAAACAACCCAAGTGGTCACCAGCTGCAGAAGAAATTAAACTAATTGTGCTATAGTCACGTAATGGGACAGTATGCAACAATACAAAACCCCAAACTATTGCTATACACAAGGACATGTCATAGACTCAATATTGAGCTCAAGAAAGCAGGTCCTAGAATGCAGAGTGTATGATTCCATCTCTAAATTTTAAGTGTAGTGACATGTGCCAAAGGTCAGAGCAGCAGTTACCTCTAGGGTTGGGCGATTAGTTATTGAGCGATTAGTCTTTCTGGGCCTGAAAATGTTCTGCATCTTGCTCTGGGAGTTGCTTACATGGCTGTAGACGTATGTAAAAGGTCACTGAACAGTTAAGTGCCCCTAAGATTTGAGCACCTACAGTAGAAATGGTGTATATCTCAATAAAAAGTAAAACTATTAAAGAAAAGATACTGGGGATCCATTTGGCTTTGAACCTTATGCCTATATATATATTTTTTAATTCCAGTTAGTGAACATCGAGTGCTATATTAATTTCAGGTGTACAATGTAGTGCTCATCAGGACAAGTGTACTCCCTAGTCCCCATCCTCTATTTCCCCCTTCCCCCAACTTCCTCCCCTCTGCTAACCCTCTGTTTGTTCTCTATATTCAAGAGTTTGGTTTTTTGTTGTTGTTGTTTTTCTCCTTTTCTTTTGGTCTGTTTTGTTTCTTAATTTTCCATATGAGTGAAATCATATGTCTTTTTCTGACCCACTTATTTCACATAGGATTATACTGTCTAGATCCAACTGTGTTGTTGTAAATGGCAAGATTCATTTCCTTTTTATGGCTGAATAATATTCCATTTACATTTGTGTGTGTGTGTGTGTGTGTGTGTACATACATACATAACACATCTTCTTTATCCATCCATCCATATTTGGTTCTTATAAATAATGCTGAAGTAAGCCTAGAGGTACGTGTATCTTTTCAAATTAGTTTTTTCGTATTCATTGGGTAATTACCCCGTATTGGCATTATTGGATCATATGGTAATTCTATTTTTAATTTTTTGAGGACCCTCCATATTGTTTTCCACAGAGGCTGCACCAGTTTGCATTCCCACCGATAGTGCACGGGGGTTCCTTTTTCTCCACATCCTCACCAACATTTGTTGTTTCTTGCCTTTTTGATTTTAGCCATCCTCACAGTGTGAGGTGATATTTCCTTGTGGTTTTGATTTGCATTTCCCTGATGGTGAGTGATATTGAGCAGCTTTTCATGTGTCTGTTGGCCAACTGTATGCCCTCTTTGGAAAAATGTCTGTTTATGTCTTTTGTCCATTTTTAATTGGATTATTTGTTTTTTGGGTGTTTTTTGAGTTGTATCTGTTTTTTATATATTTTGGATACTAACCCTTTGTTGGATTTGTCACTCACAAATACATTCTCCCATTCAGTAGATTGTCTTTTAGTTTTGTTGGTCGTTTCCTTTGCTGTGCAGAAGCTTTTATTTTGATGTAGTCCCAATAGTGTATTTTTGCTTTTGTTTCTCTTGCCTCAGGGGACACATCTAGCAAATGTTGCTACCCCTGATGTCAGAGACATTACTGCCTGTGCCCTCCTCTAGGATTCTTATGGTTTTAGGTCTCACATTTAGGTCTTTAACTCATTTTGAATTTATTTTTGTGTATGGTGTAAAAAAGAGGTCCAGTTTCACTCTTTTGCACATTGCTGTCCAGTTTTTCCAACACTATTTGTTGAAGAGACTTTATTCCCCACTGGATATTCTTTCCTGCTTTGTCGAAGATTAACTGACCATATAAATGTGGGTTTATTTCTGGGCTCTCCATTCTGTTCCATTGATCTATGTGTCTATTTTTGTACCAGTACCATGGCATTTTGATTACTATTGCTTTATAGTATATCTTGAAATCTGGGATTGTCATACTTCCAGCTTTGTTCTTCTTTAAGACTACTTTGGCTATTCAGGGCTTTTTTTGTTGTGGTGATGTTTTTTTTTTTTTTTTTTTTTTTTCAGTTCCATACACATTTTTAGGACTATTTGTTCTAGTTTTGTGAAAAATGCTGTTGACATTTTGATAGGGATTGCATTGAATTTGTAGATTGCTTTGGGTAGTATGGACATTTTAATAATATTTTTTCTCCCAACCCATGAGCATGGAATATCTTTATTTGTCTGTGTCCTCTTCAATTTCTTTCATCAGTGTTTTGTTGTTTTCAGAGTAAAGTCTTTCATCTCCTTAGTTAAGTTTATTCTGAGGTATTTTATTCTTTTTGGTGCAATTGTAAATGGGACCGGTTCTTAATTTCTCTTTTGCAGAGTAAAGTTTTAACTAGGATACCTTTTAGGCTTTGCCATCAGAAAAAGCAAATTTTTAGAATGTAATTGTGCATCTGTGGTAAAATTCTCCATAGTAACCCATTCTCTCCCCTTCTTATACCCTCCTCATATCCTCGCATCTCCATTGCCTTCCTGTCCCATTTCTTCAAAGCTGAGGGGACTAACTGGTGGTTCACCTGACTCTCCAGCCTGATCTCTGATGGGGACATGTCTTAAGACATGTCTTAAGCCCAATGAAGGAACCCCTGGCCCAGGCTGATGCTGCTCCATGCACTGGTGACAATCAAGAGCCTTCTCCTTCACTCAAAGTTGCATGTAGTGGGGGAAGGGTCTCCACAGTGTCACTTGTCCCAGTAGCATCCAGGTAGACAAAGCCACAGGGCCAAGACCTTTCTAGGTGAACCCAAGCCTGACTCTGCAGAGCAAACACCAGGAACCCTGGCATGCCCCAGACAGGAAAGGACCCCCACCCTGTGATGTACAGGGTGCTGGTGGATGCAGGACCACAGACGTGAAGGAAGGACAGTGAATGCAGCCCCCTCTGGTCTTGAAGCAGGGCGAAAGATTGCTAGCGGGTGATTCGGGTCGTCGGCCACACTCTGTTCCCGCAACACTCCGTTACGGTCTGACGGCTTCACACGTGCTGAGATCGTGGTTCATGTGGTTGTGGAGGGCTGGAGTCCCATCAGAAGTGTCCCTGTCCCTCCCCCACCACTGCTTGGGGGGCGCTGGTGCCCCAAGTGCTGGATGGTGTCGTGTTGGAATGGCAGGTCCACAAACGCTTTTCCCACGAGGGGCTGACTTAGTGCACTCCGCACTGACAGTGGGGGCTGCCCAGAAGTGGAAGCCATGGGACAGAGTCTCCAACCCCCTCCTGGGAACACACCCCAAACAAAGCAACCTCTGGAAGAATAAGACAGAGGTTGGAGGGCGGCAGGCGAGCATTCCCGCGTGCCTTCCTGCCCGTCACTCTTGCTCAGTCCGCAGAGCAACCACTGGGGTGGTCTCCAGCCCGCAGCTGCGGGGTCACTCCCGGAGGCTAACTCTGCACCCAGGGTCATGGGTCCAGGTCATGATGGGCTCCCTAGGGGGTGACTTCTCACATCAGTATCCAAGAGGAGGGGCTCAATGGTTCGGGGCCATTTGTCTGGCGACATCTGTCCCTAGAAGCAGGAGGGGTGCACGTCAGACAGACACACGTCTTTCCTTTCCCCGCAGCTTCGGGCTCCTTGGATTCCAGCTCTGAGCATTTGCAAGGCCTGCATTTTGAGGGCTCTGTGGCACCGCATTCGTTTGCAGTGACTGCTCTTGCAAAACACCCCAAACCAGGCAGCTTGAGACCCCAGAACTGTATTCTCTCACTGTTCTGGAGGCCACAGTTCTGTAATCAGGGTCCGTCAGGTTCCGTCCCTTCTGGAGGCCCAAAGGGACATCCTTTCCATGCTTTTGTCCCAGCTTCTGGGCGCTGCGGCCAAGCAGGGCATTTCTGGGCTCGAAGCTGCTTCACCGAAGTCCCTGTCCCCGGCTGACCCGGCTTCCCTCCTGCCAGTCTGAGTCCGCCCGCTCCGCCTGTAAGGACACCAGTCGTGTTGGATCAGGCCTGTGCCATAGCCCAGTATGACCTCATCTCAACTAATTATGTCTCCAGAGACCCTATTTCCAAATAAGCTCACTTTCTGAGGCTCCAGGCAGACATGAATCTGAGGGGATGTTATTCAAGCCCGTACGGGCACCAAGCACCAAATGGGTGCATCTGTCACCTCGTTCTGCATGAGGCAGAAAGAACTCCGGTGACCACACCCTAGAGAGAACCTCAGGCCACACGTTGGAAAGGACAGGGGCCAGGACTAGGTGAGGAGGCCAGGGCTAGAGAGCACGTTGCCATGGTGATTGTGTTTCGTGTCCATCATGGTTCCCCAGCTCCCACGGGGTCCTGTCCTTCCCTCCATGGGTCTGGGTTATTCACGTCAAAGCATCTTACACACAGGGCCTGTGGGTGGCCAGCAGCCTTTCCTCCTCACCCGATAGTTTGGGGTCCATCAGAAGCCCGGTAGTAGGCTTGTCGCTCTGGGAGGGGAAGGAACAGCCTGCCCTTCCAGGAGGGTGCACAGCCCGTGAGTCCTGGGTGAGGGAGCACCCTCGATTTGTCAATCTAGCAATGGATGGAGGACCCTTCTAAGCCTAACCCAGGGCACAGTCACTCACACAGTTTCCCAGAGGGTCAACCTTTGGTGGTTAGACAAGAGTTCGGGTGGGGTTTTATGTCAAGGGATGGCAGAGCCTGGGGATTTAGTGTCCTCACTATGATGTCATGAACCTCAGGATGGGGTGGGGTTTGGCTTTGAGAACCCTGCCTGGGAGCTGAGCACAACAATGTCCCCATGCCCACCCAGGGAGAGGACAACTGTCATGGGCAGTGAGGGACCCCAGAGGGAGAATGCCCTGCAGTGCCAGAAACAGGGAAGCTTGTCACTGTCCTTATACTTGTAAGGTAGGAGCCTGAGTGTGGCCAACTGAACCTGTGAGCTGTCTCACCTTGTCTGTTCTGATGGACTCTGTGACTTTGGACAGTGCCTTCTCCTGAAGACAGGGTTTGCTATCAGCAGAACTATTATAAAATATAACCAGCAGGATTCTTTCATATGCAGGTGGTAGAAACTTATCTCAACCTGCTTAAGCCTCAAAGGGGACTCAGGTTAGGTCCTTTCTGAGACTCGGAAAGAAGCTTCAGGAACAGCTGGATCAAGGGTCCAGGTATCAGGATTTTGTTTCTTGCTGTCTTTTGGCTCTACTGTTTTCTCTGTGATAGCTTATGTTCTCGGAGGATTTCCAAAAGCAACATGATGGCCGTTGGCACCCCAAGATTAGAGTATTCTAGGTGCTTGTGAGTCAGGAGAGAGGTTCTCTAGCGGGACAAGATTGCCCGTTAGGACAGGAGCCCTGGACAGCGTAATTGGGAACAGTACATGTGCACAGGGTGTGCATCTATTCCGACTCCTGTTCGCACCCTCCCAGCGTTGAGTTTCTGGGCTCCAGAAAGCTAACTGCACAACCTTGCCTTGCTCACCAGACTAGGCTGTTTTGTGTCCCGTGGTTTTGCCTGTGTGTGCCTTCTGCCGGAAATGCCTTTGCGCCATCCACCTGCCCCCACTCGCTCCTAGCCCATCATCATCTAAGGATCCTTCCTACTCCATGTCTGGTCCCAGCATAGAGCTCACGTGGGGGCCGTGCAAGCTCTCAGCTCCACAACTTGAAATCAAAATCTTTCTGTAACAAGGTCTCCAAGATTTTCACATGCTCTTTCAAGTGTGAAAGCACCACTGATAACCGCTGCTTATCCATCAGTGTTCAGCTCAGAGGCCACCTCCTCCAGAGAGCCCCCCTGCCCTGCCACCCCACCCCAGCCTGTAGCAGGGACAGTTAGAGAGCCACGGCGGCCCAGTGCCAAAGACATCGTAGAAGCTGCAGAGATTCTCACTACATATGTGGGCGCAAATGCAGGCAGTAACACACACAGGCACACTTTGGGTCAAAGAGAGTCATGATTGCGGGTCGTTCTCCAAATTGCTCCTGAACCCTCTTCTGTCTGCCCTGTGCCCAAGGCTGACTCCTGTCTGCTCTCCAGGCCCTCTGGGGGCGGCCCTGCACCATTCCTGGGACAGCCCCCCACTGGGCTCAGCAGATGCCACCTCCCTGTCCTCCCTCCAGGCCCAGGGGTGGGACCACCTCCCCCTGTGGCTGGAGGCTGGGAGCCCCCTCCTTGGTCCTGCCCTACTCCCTGCTTCAGCTGGGGACTGTCCCCTGGCCTCTTCCTCCAGACCCTGTGGGAGAAGCGCTTCTGCCTGGGATCTTCCCTGGTCCATTTGGAGACTCTGCTCTCTGTGCAGAAGATCAAGGAGACTTTCCTCTCTTTACACATTGCACACACACGTTTTTTTCCTTTCAGTAATTTATTTATCTACAAGCAATTAATGAAATTGTCAATTCTATTTTTACATTTTCCAGGTACTCAAAAAACAACTACAATAGTCTAGATTCTGCATTCTGGGGTGTGCGCGTGTGCACGTGTCCACGTGCATGGGAGTGTATGCTTGTCTTCGGGAGAAAACGTTGTATTTTGACTGCTTAAAATATATAAGTGTTAAACAATAAATAGTATCATAAACAAAACAACAAAGATTAAGAAAAAAATCACGGAACAAGGAAGAAATGGTTGCAGATTCTTAAGCTTTCCTATCTATAAGTTTAAGATTAAATTAATCCCATGAATTTAGGACTAAAATAAGAATTAAAGACTAAAATATGAATTCATAAAACAACTACAATAGTCTAGGTTTGCATCCTGGGGTGTGTGCGTGTGCACGCGTCCACGTTCATGGGAGTGTATGCTTGTTATCAGGAGAAAAGTTTGTATTTTGACTGCATAAAATTCACAAATGTTAAACAACAAACAGTATCTTAAACAAAACAACAGAGGCTAAGAAGAAAAAAATTGCAGAACAAGGAAGAAATGGTTGCAAATTCCTAAGTTTTCCTATCTATAAATTTAAGACTAAACTATTGCTATGAATTTAGGACTAAAATATGAATTCAGAACTAAAATATGAACTTAGGACTAAAATGTGAATTTAGGACTAAAATTTGAATTTAAGACTAAAATTTGAATTTAGGACTAAAATTTGAATTTAGGACTAAAATATGAGTTTTAGGACTAAAATTTGAATTTAAGACAGCACAAACTCTTTCATACAGTTTGAGTGAGATGTTTTGTTTAAGGTTTTTCTGCTCTCTTTTTTTAAGGCAATCACATAAATACTGAGTTATTTCTGCGGAACTGTAACCCTAGTCCTAGAGCACAGAAATGGTCTTGTTTGAAAGTCTCTGTCTATGTCCACAATTGAGGATGTCTTCAGTCCCAGTGGCATTAATTTAAATCCGACCACCATACCTACAGCCGAGAGTTCTAAAGCGTCCGGCAGGGAAGCTATGTATTCATGACAATGTGGACAAAGCTCTAGTTACACAGTCTGTGATGGGGTTCCACCGCTATCCTGCAGAGAGTCACTGTGGCATCAGTTCCGAAATGGTAGCCGTTTCACTAGAGAGAGAGCCATCAGACGTTCTTCACGGAGCTCTGCGCAGATGCTGAGCCGGGCTTTGGCTGCTCAGAGCCCGGCTGCCCTGAGCCCGGTCACCCTTGCTGGCGACTCCGGGTCCCGGGGCCCTCACGGTGGACCTCCCATCCCCCCTGGGGGCCTGATGACCCCGGGTACCCCCTGACACTTCCCAGCCTGCGTGGGCTGTGGGCGGAGCAGCAGGACCAAGAGGGTCCCTCAGGACAGGCCGGCAGCTGGACTCCACACCGGCTAGCATCCGCCTCAAGTGATCATTCTCTTTCCTTAGCTCCTGGAACTCCCTCTCTCTGGATGCAGCCACCACCCAGCTCTTCGCGACTCTGTCCTGATGGAAGAGGACCAGCTTGCGATGATAGTAGGAGGTGGTTCTCTCCAGCTCTTTGCCCAGGTCTTGGGCCATCTTCTTGTAGAGGTTGCGAATCTGGCACGTGAATTCATTTCTCTGTGCACGCTGGCCAGTTTCTTCTTCATTTCCAAGCACTGAGCTTGCGCCTGAAACGCTTTTCGGTCAAGTTGCAGGATGTATTGCTCCTGTTCATCCAGGGGGTTCTGAAGTTTCAGCTTCAGCGGCTGAATCTCCTTGTCCAGCTGTGAAGTTTCCTTCTGCAAAGAGGCTTCCTGGGTTTGCAGGCTGTGGATTTGTCGTGTCAGCTCCACGATCTCTTGCCTTTCTGCCCACAGTCGTCTGGCTCTGTGTTGCTGTTCCCCTTCGGGACTTGGAGGGGACCCAGGGCAGCCAGCATCCTCAGGGACGCCCTTCAGATCCACTGCTGCCCGATGGGCGGGCTGATCACCATTTCCTGCTCCCCTCTTTGGCTGGACTCCCTGGGTCCCAGCACCGTTGTG
This sequence comes from Mirounga angustirostris, assembly GCF_029215605.1. Taxonomy (NCBI): domain Eukaryota; kingdom Metazoa; phylum Chordata; class Mammalia; order Carnivora; family Phocidae; genus Mirounga; species Mirounga angustirostris. The sequence continues at coordinate 94,626,271 of NW_026991722.1, forward strand.
CTCTGCAGGGAGGTCAGGCGGGGGGACGGCCTGCAGCCCGGGTCCGGCCCTGGACGGGGACTGGCTGGCTTGATCTTTCGGGACCAGCTCCATGCATGCCTTCGACGGCTCCAGCCTTTCTTCCTCCTCCTTCTCCTGCCCTTTCTGCCTCTATCTCGAAACTTCTTGGTTGAGCGGTTCGGGACCTTCTGGAAAAGGAGTGTTTTCACTCTGATCCTTCGTTCTTTTCGTCAGAAGCTGTTTTCCATCCTTCTCCGATGTTCTGAGGATGGGTTTTTCCCTAGGGACCTGGGGCAGGTCGGGAGGCTGGTCCAGTTCCTTCAGTACCTTCCTCAAAAAGTTGACAGTGTCCCTATCCACCAGCCTGCTCAGTTCTGTGTTCATTGCCGACAAGCACAGGGCTTGTAACAAGGGAGGACTGGCCACCACCGCGGGCGGCCTGAGGGCGGCCTCGGCTTGTGTGGTTGGGCCACTCTCCTCACGGCGGGCTCCACACACTTCGTGGCGGGCAGAGCCCCTGTGGCCCAGTGCCTTCGCGCTTCTTCGAGTGAGTTGTCTCTTCACTAGGAGAACCAGCAGCACAGTCCATATGAGCACCGCACAGGGCAACACGGGGAGACTCGGGGTGTGTCCCCAGCTTTCAGAAATCAGCTGCAGCGCCCCCCACAGGTGCTCCAACACCAGCTGGCAAGTGGATCTGGTGGCCAAGAGGGCGCCCTCCATGGCTGCGTCAGGCTCCACAGCTCTGTCTCCAAGTGCCAGAGTCCTGTGGCCACAACGGACCACTGAGAATCCTGTGGAGAGTTCCACCTATGAGGTCAACGGTGCCCGGCAACCAGGGCAGAGCAGTTGGGCTGGGGGAGGGGAGGCCAGCCAGGTTCCAGAAAACAGTTGCCCCTGACTTTGCCATGAAGTAGGAAGTTGTCTCAATCACACAAGCCCTGGGGGAGGTGGGAAGGGCTGATCCCGGCCCGGAGCCCAGCCACTCAGGCCCACCTGGCACTACAGCAAACCTAGGGGCTCAAGGCAGGGCCAGGTCACGTCCGTCCGTGCGCACAAGACAATCAGGGCAAAGTGTTCAGGCCTCCTTCCCGGGCGAGGCCCGTTCTCCTGATCTGAAGTTTCCCTTGGCTTCAGGGACTCCTGGTCCTGTCTGCAAATGTCCCAGGGATCTCCCTCCATTTTTAATTGCATCACATTAATAGCCTTTTTGATTTCAACACGCGCAGATTTTAGTTCTTTCATTTCTCCAGAAAGAGATTCTGTAGTGTCTTCTATGCTTTTTTCAAGCCCATCTATTATCTTTATAATCATTATTCTGAACTCTAGTTCTGACATCTTACTTACCTCCATACTGATTAGGTCCTTGGAAGTCAGTACTGCCTCTTGTTCTCTTTTGTTGAGGTGAGTTTTTCTGTCTTAGACCATTTTGTCCAGGAAGAATAGATGAATGAAAGAACAAAATACCACAATGACAGCAATGACCCCAGAGAAATATACACTAAACAAATCAGGAGAGATCTTAAACTAAAAAAAAAAAAAATTGAAATTAAAGAATCAAAAGGAGAATATAACCAGAGGTGAACAGAATAGAGCAATACACTGGATCCTGTGTGTATTTTGGTCTGTTTGTTAGAAAACTAGATCCCAAAATTGTAAAGTAAGAAAAACTTATGTGTGTACAATAATAAAATAAAATACAGTGAAAGAATAGAATGTAACTGTAGACATGAAAATTAAAAAAGAAAAAAATGAAAAAAAGAAGACAGGAATATAAACAGGTGAACAGAACAGAGCTATACATTATATCCTGAGCGTATTTTGTTCAGTTTGTTTGAAGAAACTACATCTCAAAATTATAAAGAAAGAATAACATATATATACAAAAATAACATTAAATACATTGAAAGGATAGAATGTAAGTGTAAAGATGAAAGTACAAAAATGACTTTAAGAAAACAAAACAAAACAAAGACAAAAAAGAGAGAATACGATCAGATAGGTGAAGAGAAGAGAACCATATGCTAAATTCTGGGTGTATTTTGGTCTATTTGTTAGAAGAAACTGCATCCCAAAATTGTAAAGAAAGAAAAACTTATATATATACAAAAATAAAATTAAATACAATGAAAGGATAAAATGTAAGTGTAAAAATGAAAAAAAAGATTTTAAAAAAAGTTGATAAAGTAAGAAATTGGTTGAATAATGAAAGAGAAAAAAATTAAAATAAAAGACTTCTCAATTTCCTATGGCTGCTATAATCAATTATTACAAACACGGTGGCTTGAACACAGTTCTGGAGGCCAAGAGCATGAAGTCAAGGAGTCAGCAGGGCCATGCTCCCTCCAGCCATTCTAGGAGGGAATCCTTCTTTGCCTCTTCAGTTCTGGTGTCTGTTCTCATTCTTTGGCTTGTGACATTGTCACTCTAATCTCTGACTCTGCTGTCCCATAGTGTTCCCTTTTGTGCGTCCATCTTCTTCTGTTTGTTAGAAGGACACCTATCATTGGATTTAGTGTGCACCTGGGCAATCTACAATGATCTCTCGATATCCTTAACTTAATTACATCTGTGTACTCTATATCTAAATATGATCACATTCACAGGCTCCAGGAGTTAAGATGTTGACATATCATTTTGCGGGCCACCATTCAATGCACTACAGAAGTAATACATTCACTTACTATTCTTTTAGTAACTGCAATCAAAGGTAAAAAGTATGCCTTTGACTTACTACAGACAAATATAAATTAGAGCCTCTGATCTTTTCCCAGAAAATATGAGGACACTAGAATACTTTAACTTCATTTACTACTCCCACAATCTACATATCATTGCTGAACTATATTTTATTGTATTCACTGTAAGCCCAAGAAGGCAGTGGAATATAAGGAACAATGCAGAGGATCATAGGGGAAGGGAGGAAAGATCAGAGAAGGAGACAAACCGTGAGAGACTCTTGACTCCAGGAAAAAAACTGAGGGTTGTGGAAAGGGAGGTGGGTGGGGGGATGGGGTAATTGGGTGATGGGATTTTTAAGGAGGGCACGTGTTGTGATATGCATTGGGTGTTATATGCAACTAATGAGTCATTGAACACTACACGAAAAACTAATGATGTACTATATGTTGGCTAATTGAATTTAAATTTTAAAAAAAGAATGCATTATCACTCTGGAAAACTGTATGGAGGTTCGTCAAAAAGTTGAAAATAGAGCTACCCTATGATCCAGCAATTACACTACTGGGTATTTACCCCAAAGATACAAAGGTAGGGTTCCGAAGGGGTACATGCACCCCGATGTTTATAGCAGCAATGTCCACAATAGCCAAACTGTGGAAAGAGCCAAGATGTCCATCGACAGATGAATGGATAAAGAAGAGGTGGTATATATATACAATGGAATATTATGCAGCCATCAAAAGGAATGAGATCTTGCCATTTGCAACGACGTGGATGCAACTGGAGGGTACTATGTTGAGTGAAATAAGTCAAACAGAGAAAGACATGTATCCTATGATCTCACTGATATGAGGAATTCTTAATCGCAGGAAACAAACTGAGTGTTGTTCGAGTGGGGGGTGGGTTGGGAGGGATGGGGTGACTGGGTGATAGACACTGGGGAGAGTATGTGCTCTGGTAAGCTCTGTGAATTGTGCAAGACTGTTGAGTCTCAGATCTGTACCTCTGAAACAAATGCAATATATGTTAAGAAAAAAAAAAAAGAAGAAGGTAGCGGGAGGGGAAGAATAAAGCGGGGGAAATCGGAGGGGTAGACGAACCATGAGAGACAATGGACTCTGAAAAACAAACTGAGGGTTCTAGAGGGGAGGGGGTGGGAGGATGGGTTAGCCTGGTGGTGGGTATTGAGGAGGGCACATTCTGCATGGAGCACTGAGTGTTATGCACAAACAATGAATCATGGAACACTTCATCTAAAACTAACGATGTAATGTATGGGGATTAACATAAGAATAAAAAAATAAATTAAAAAAAAGAAGGCATTATTATTGCTTTACACAGTTAATACATGGGCAGCACAACAAAATAGACAGAAATATTAAATTTTGGAAGTATCTAATTAATGAATATTTTTTTTTTCTTCAAGAGGAAAAGGATCAATTGGATTTATTTTTTCAAGTGGATCTTTTTTATTTATCCATGTTTTTACTCTACAAATGCTTATTTAGTGTCTTCTCTGTGGCAGGGATTGGGAATAGAGGAGCAAACATGGCAGACAAATTCTCCAAAGCTTGGGTTATAAAACTGTTGAACTGGAATTTTTGCCTGGAGAGGATCTCTAAGATTATCCGGTAAAGTGTATTGCGATGTTGAGGAATCTGAGGTTTAGTAGGTTGAATGACTTTCTGTTCCAGGAGGTCACACAATCAGAACCATGGGGTCCTTAAGCTCCCCATGTAGTGTTTCTAATCTCTAGAGCAGACATGAGCTACCCACTGCATTTGAAGCAGGCAAGGCTATGTGGGCTCCAGCAGAAAACTGTTTTATGGACACAATGCATCTTCACCCCTTGGAAACTATCTCATAAATGTATATCTTTGGTCAAATATAATACCCATGACCGATTCCGGAAAAAAAACAAGATCTGTGGAAGGTTCTAGTCGTGGAAAACTTTAATATGTTATTAGTAATGATCATAAGAGTTAGTATCTCTTGAGCACACACAATATGCCAGGGGCTGTGTTAAGAGTTTTGTGGGGGCATTCAGGTCTCATGACAGCTTTATGAAGTTGGTGTCATGATGCTCATCCTTCTTTTAAATGTGAGGACGTTGACACCAGCCTGTTCAGGTGGTGACATGGCGAATGGTGCAAACAGGTGCTCACCTGGAGAACTGGGCCTTCTCCAACTCTAGGCAGTCCCAGATGTGAGTGCTGATCGACAGAAGATGCAGCTGTTCTTTCCAGGAGTTCCCTGAGCTGTTCTAGCAAATTCCCAAGATCACACCAGTCCTCCCAGAGAGAAGGGGAGAGAAGAGTGGCCTAGTCCTTTCCCCCTTCTCTTAAATCTCTTGCTAGAATGCTGCCCTTGATGGTTCTTCTTTCACGTATTGAAGTAGTATTTTCCATCTAAATGTGGCCATTGCATCAGGAAGAGGGGGAGCTATGAAAACAGTCAATGTGTCCCATGTGGTTTGTCCACGCGGTGTTGGTACAGTGACACAGTGAAGGCAGGCGGCGGGGCAGGCACCTTGGCAGCAGGAGGTGGCAGGAAGCGTCGGCAGGAAGCGAAGGCAGGCGGCAGTGGCAGCGGGCCGGCAGGTGGTGACAGGAAGCGGCGGCAGGAAGCGAAGGCAGGCGGCGGGGCAGGGGGCATTGGCGGCGAAAGGCGGTGACAGGAAGCGGCGGCAGGAAGCGAAGGCAAGCGGCGGGGCAGGGGGCAGCGGCGGCGGCAGGTGGTGACAGGAAGCGGCGGCAGGAAGTGAAGGCAGGCGGCAGGGCAGGCGACAGTGGCAGCAGGCAGCAGCACGGGCAGGCTGTGGTAAGCAGTGGCTGGCAGTCAGGCAGCCACAAGCAAGGGAGGCGGGCGGTGCGAGGAGGTAGCAGGCGTCGGCGGCAGGAAGCGGTGGGACGCAGGCAGCTGGGGCGGCAGGCAGGCAAGCCCCGGCAAGCGGCAGGCAGGCGGCAACAGGAAGCAGCGGCAGCGGTGTCAGGAGGCAGTGGCAGGAAGCGGTGACAGACAGCAGAGGCAGGTGGCGCGGGAAGGTGGCAGGAGGAGGCAGGCTGCAGCGGAGGCAGGCAGTGGGGGCAGCGGGCTGCAGGCGCCAGCGGTAGGCAGGCAGTGGCGGCAGATAAGAGGTAGCAGGTGCAGGCTGCAGTAAGCAGCGGCTGGCAGGCAGGCCACGGCAGGTAAGGGCCGCGGGTGGTGCAAGGATATAGCAGGTGGTGGCAGCAGGCAGGTGGCAGACATCAGCATTAGGCAGGCGGCAGCTGTGGCGATTGGCAGGTGGCAGCGTTAGGCCGGCGGTGCTGTCAGCGGTGGGGTTAGGCAGGCAGCTTTGGCATGCATTCTCGGGGTTAGGTAGCTGGGCCCGGTGGAACCAGGCTGCGGCAGCAGACGGCGGTGGCAGGCAGGCGGCCACGGATGCGGCGGGCAGCAGGCGGCGGGCGCAGGCAAGGGCGGTGGGTTGCAGAAGGCAGGTGGCGGCGGCAGGCAGAGGTAAGTGGCAGCAGGGGGCGGCAGTGGTAGTACTGACTGGTGGCGGCAGCAGGCATGCGGTGGCAGGAGGCGGTGGCAGGCAGCGGCAGGCAGGTGGTGGAAGTCGGTGACAGGTGGCAGCGGGCAGCAGCAGAGGTGGCAGTGGTGACAGCACCAGCGGGTGGCGTCCTCGCCTGCAGTGGCTACAGGGGCGGCAAGGGCTGCAGGGGCGCCAGCTTTGGGCAGCCCCGGGTCATTGGGTGGCAGTGTGTGGCAGCCTCAGCAGCAGGTGGCATTGGCTTCAGCCGGAGTCACGGGCGGGGGAAGCAGGCGCCGCGATAGGGGCGGGGTCAGCAGCAGGCGGGTCAGCGTTGGCAGCGTGGGTCAGCGTGGGGAGGGGCGCCGGAAGCGCCGGCGGGCATCTGCGGGTTACGCGGCGGCGTCCCCGGCGTTAGCGGCGTCCGCGGCGTTCGCGGCGTCAGGAGTAGTGCTGGCGTCAGTCGGCTTCAGCGTTGGGCAGCAGAGGAAGCTCCGGGCAGCAGAGGCAGCAGCAGGAGTATCAGCAGCGAGCGGCGGCAGCGGTAGGTCCCGGGTTAGTGGGGGTCAGTATGTGGCAGCGGGAGGCGGTGGAGGCAGGGGAGGCAGGGGGCGGCAGTAAGCGGTGGGGGCAGGGAGGCAGGTAGCGGCAGGCAAGTGTGGTGGGCGGCGGCGGTAGGTGATTGCAGGCGGCGGCAGGAAGCGGTGGCGGGCTTGGGTAAGAAGCGGCAGGCAGGCAGGCGGCGGCGGCAGGCAGGCAAGGGCCACGGGCGGTGGAAGGAGGTAGCAGGCGGCGGCGGCGGCAGTGGGCGGGGGCAGGCAGGCTGCGGCAGGCAGCTGGCAGACAGTTGCAGGCAGGCTGCAGCACTGGGGGTACGCAGTAGCCGCAGGTGGCAACAGGCAGTGGCAGCAGGAAGTGGCAGCGGGCAGTGGTGGGGTCAGGTAGTGGCGGCCGGCAGGCCCCGGCTATGGGCAGGCAGGGGGCGGCAGCGGCAAGAGGTGGCAGACGGGGGCAGGCAGTGGTAAGCGGCGGCAGGCGCAGGTCCAGGCAGCAGCGTTAGGTAGGCGGCAGCGGTAGGCATGTGCTGGCGGGGGGCTGCCGTGGCGGGTAGTGGTAAGTGGCAGTAGGCGGGGGTAGGCGGCGATGCTGCAGGCCGTGGCGGGCTGCAGGCAGCAGGGGCCAGGCAGGAAGCGGCGGCTAACAGTCGCAGCCGGCCGTAAGCGGTGGCAGAAAGCGGCGGCAGGGGCAGGTGTCAGGGGGATGCGGGCCGCAGCGGCGGCAGGCAGTGAGGGCAGCAGACAGCAGCGGCGGCAGGTGGCAGCGGCTGGCGGTGGGGCCAAGCGGGCTGCAGGGGGCAGCGGCAGCAGGTGGCGGCGGTAGGCAGGCAACGTTGGCAACCATCGTCGAGGTTAGGCAGCGGAGGCTGGTGGCAGTAGCCGCAGATGGCAACAGGCGGTGGTGGCAGGTAGCAGTGGCAGGCGGTTGGCGGGGACAGGTGGTGGCCGCAGGCAGCAGTGTTAGGAAGGCGGGAATTGCAACTGTTGGGAGGCGGCAGTAGTAGGCATGCGTTGGTGGCGGACTGCGGTGGCGGGCAGTGGTAAGCGGCAGCAGGCGGCGGTGGTAAGGAAGCGGCAGCGGGCCGTGGCGGGCAACCGGCAGCGGTGTCAGGCGGCAGTGGCAGGAAGCGGTGGCAGACAGCGGAGGCAGGTGGCACGGGAAGGTGGCAGGAGGAGGCAGGCTGCAGCGGAGGCAGGCAGTGGGGGCAGCGGGCTGCAGGCGCCAGCGGTAGGCAGGCAGTGGCGGCAGGTAAAAGGTAGCAGGTTCAGGCTACAGTAAGCAGTGGCTGGCAGGCAGGCCACGGCAGGTAAGGGCCGCGGGTGGTGCAAGGATATAGCAGGCGGCGGCAGCAGGCAGGCGGCGGGGACAGGCAGGTGGCAGAGAGCAGCATTAGGGAGGTGGCAGCGGTAGGCCGGTGGTGCCGGCAGCGGTGGGGGTAGGCAGGCAGCGTTGGCATGCATTCTCGGGGTTAGGTAGCTGGGCCCGGTGGAGCCAGGCTGTGGCAGCAGACGGCGGCGGCGGCAGGCAGGCGGTCATGGATGCCGGCGGGCAGCAGGCTGCAGGCGCAGGCAAGGGCGGTGGGTGGCAGAAGGCAGGTGGCGGCGGCAGGCAGAGGTAAGCGGCAGCAGGGGGCGGCAGTGGCAGACGGCAGTGGTAGTACTGACTGGTGGCGGCAGCAGGCAGGCAGTGGCAGGCGGCGGTGGCAGCATTGGTGGGTAGTGGCTGCAGGCAGCGGCAGGCAGGCGGTGGCAGTCGGTGGCAGGCGGCAGCGGGCAGCAGCAGAGGTTGCAGCGGTGACAGCACTAGCGGGGGGCGTCTGCGGCTACAGCGGCTGCAGGGGCGGCAAGGGCTGCAGGGGCGCCAGCTTTGGGCAGCCCCGGGTCATCGGGTGGCGGTGTGTGGCAGCCTCAACAGCAGGTGCCATTGGCTTCAGCCGGAGTCACCGGCGCGGGAAGCAGGCGCCGCGATAGGGGCGGGGTCAGCAGCAGGCGGGTCAGCGGCGGCAGCGACGGTCAGCGTGGGGAGGGGCGCCGGAAGCGCCGGCGGGCAGAGTCGGGTTACGCGGCGGCGTCAGCGGCGTCAGCGGCGTCAGCGGCGTCAGCGGCGTCAGCGGCGTCAGCGGCGTCAGCGGCGTCAGCGGCGTCAGCGGCGTCAGCGGCGTCAGCGGCGTCAGCGGCGTTAGCAGTATTGCTGGCGCCAGTCAGCTTCCACGTTGGGCAGCAGAGGAAGCTCCGGGCAACAGAGGTAGCAGTGGGAGTATCAGCAGCGGGCGGCGGCAGCGGTAGTTGCCGGGTTAGTGGGGCCAGTATGTGGCAGCGGGAGGCGGTGGAGGCAGTGGAGGCAGGGGGCGGCAGTAAGCGGTGGGGGCAGGGAGGCAGGTAGCGGCAGTCAAGTGTGGTGGGCGGCGGCGGTAGGCGATTGCAGGCGGCGGCAGGAAGCGGTGGCAGGCTGTGGTAAGCAACGGCACGCAGGCAGGCGGCCGCGGCAGGCAAGCAAGGGCGGCGGGCGGTGGAAGGAGGTAGCAGGCAGCGGCAGGGGAAAGGGGCAGGCAGGCGGAGGCAAGGGGATGCAGGCAAGGGTGGCAGGCGGCAGCGGCAGGTAGGTGGCTGGGGCGGTAGGCAGCGATAATTGGCAGCAACTGGCGGGGGCAGCGGCCCGGTGGCGGTAGGGGCAGGGTCAGCGCTGGGCAGTCAGTGCCAGCAAGCAGCAGGCGGCAGAGGGCGGCAGCGTGGGCCAGCCGCGTCGGCGGTCAGAAGCATCGTCTGTGATGGGCAGCGGGTGTCAGTGGCGGTAGCTGGGGGCAGTGGCGGTAGCTGGGGGCAGTGGCGGTATGGCTGGGAGCAGAGGGAGCCGGGGGCATCGGCGTCCTTGGAACCCTAGCATGCTGCGGTTCCGAGGAAGAGGTGCCCCTCAGCCTGGTATCTGCAGGGGACACAGGGGGCCACACAGACCCAGTGGCCAAGCCTGAGACGGAGTGCCAAGTCCTGCTTCCTCCCATTGGGGAGGCCAGGTGAGTTCGGCCTCTGCCCTGGGCCTGAGCTTCAGTCTCTCCATCTGTAAAGTGGGCAGAACAGCCAAACCTTAGGGTTATGGTGCAGATTTAACGTAGGTAATGGGTTTCCTCTAGACTGGTTCAGAGTACAGGTTGTCATTCCTCTTATTCCACTTCCAGCTGTGTGTCCTTGAGCAAGATAGGTAATCGCCAGGCCTCAGAATTCTCATCTGAGAGATGGGCCTGCAAAGAGGACCTATATAGGCTTGTTTTGGGGATTTAGTGAAGTAGTACACAGAACCCATTTCCAAAGTCAATGTAAATCATGGTTCCTGGCACGAGATAAGTGCAGTAAGAGTCTTTGGGATTAATATCACAGAAGTATTAGTTATTGTTATTGCTAGCACTGGGGAAGGAACACCTTGATTGCCATCCTCATGATTATCATCGTGAGTTAATTGAGGAGCTGCTCTGTGCCTGGCACTGGCTAAGCATTCTACACCCTTTATCAGTTTGCACATCTCCGTGGGCTAGGATCCTGATAGGCCTCTGAGTCTTAGAGACGCAGGTAATGCTTGGAACCAGATTTCAAGCCCTTGTCTTTGCAGCTCCAAAACCTGTGCTTCCAACCTCTCCATGTTTGGGGCGTATCCGAAACCCTCATGCCTCTCTGCTTGACTCTGCACCTTACAGCTTAGAATAGGGCCTAACCCAGAGGAATACAGAGGGATAAGTATTCTCTATTTCTGTTACCATCGTAGTCTTTATTCACTCGCAGTGCTTTATGGGCACAGATGTAACGGCGGTGGTTAGTGATTCAGATCAAGAGCTGACAGACCATCCCAACTGAGAGAAATGAGACCCATTTTATGTGTTCCTCTCCCCCTAGAATGACGGTCAAGAGACAGTGATGACTCAGAGGTTGCCAGTGAGTTAAAGAAGTTGGCTGCCCAGCCGCAAGAGCCTGAGTAGACAGCAGCGGCGACCTTTGGTAGCATCTCAAAAGACACCTACACGATGGAACATGCCCAGGGATTTGGAAAACCGGTAAGGCACTTTCCATCCACCCTGCATTGTTCTTCCTCAACTTTTTCAGTATCTCCCAGGAACTCCCTGCTTCTTCCTGTACCCCTAAGCGGGATGCAGTGCCCAGTGCTCTGGGTAGAGAGGAGCCTAGCACTTTACATGCTGTTCTGTGCACGCACTCACCAGTGTACAAAGCTCTCCTTTAGCCTCTGTGAGGAACAGGAGGGCAGTTTCCCGCACAGATTTGGGCAGGTCCCTGCACTTTCTGAGTCCCCTGAACAATGGTGTACGGCTTACCTGTTTAAATCCAGTTTTGTCTTGGAGTGTTTTACAAGACCTTTTCCTTAGGATAACTTGTAAGATCACTCTCTTTACAACTTCGAAGCTTGTAATACAGTGTTATTAAATATAGCCGCCATGTTGTACGTTACATCCTGTGACTGACTGACTTTATACCTGTAAGTTTGAACCTTTGACCCCTGTCACCCATTTCACACCCATCCCCCTGCCTGTCAACCACCAATCTGACTGCTGTATCTTTAAGCTCAGTTTTTTGGTGTTTTTAGATTCCATATAAAAGTGTTGTCATAGAGTATTGGTCTCTGACTTCTTTCAGTTAGCATCGTGCCCTCAGGGTCCATCCATGTTGTTGTAAAAAGAACGATTTCGTTTTTTGTTATGGCTAAAGAGTATTGCAGTGTCTACATACACCACATCTTCCTTATCGATTCATCCCTCCGTGGACATGTAGGTTGTTCTCCTATCTTAGCTGTTATGAATAATGCTGCAGTGAACATGGGGGTTCAGGTATCTTTTCAAATGGGTGTTTTTGTTTTCCTTGGCTAAATGGCCAGGAGAAAAATTGCTGGATTGTAGGCTCGTTCTAGTTTTAATGTTTTGAGGAGCCTGCATACTCTTTTCCACAGTGGATGCACGTACCTACGTTCCCACCAACAGCTCACTGGGGTTCCCTTTCGGCCACATCCTTGCTAACATGTGTTATTTCTCATCTTTTTGATACTAAGTTTTCTAACCAGTGTGAGGTGCTATCCCATTGTTGTTTTGATTTGCATTTCCCTGATGATTCATGATGTTGAGCATCTTTTCACGTCCCTGTTGGATCTCTGGATGTCTTCTCTGGATAATGTCCATTTGGATAATCCTCCCACTTTTTAACCACTTTGTTTTTTTGCTGTAGTTATTGAGTGTAGGAGTGCTTTATATGTACTGGATACTAATCTTTTTTTTTTTTTTTTAAGGATTTATTTATTTATTTATTTGAGAGAGAGAATGAGATAGAGAGCATGAGAGGGGGGAGGGTCAGAGGGAGAAGCAGACTCCCTGCTGAGCAGGGAGCCTGACTTGGGACTCGATCCCGGGACTCTGGGATCATGACCTAAGCCGAAGGCAGTCGCTTAACCAACTGAGCCACCCAGGCGCCCCTCCATACAAATTTTAAAGATTCTTTGCCTTATGTCTTTAAAACGTGTTTCGAATTTTGGTAAGAATTGCATTCAATCTCTAGACGGTTTTGGGTAGTGTAGACATTTTAACACTTAATTCTTCTAATCTATGAGCATGGAATGTCGATTTACTTGTGTTGTCTTCCGTTTCTTTCCTTAGTGTCTTACAGTTTTCAGTATATAGGCTTTCACCTCCTTGGTTAAATTTATCTTTAAGTGTTTTTTGTGTTGTTTTTTTTTTTGATGCAGTTTTAAATATTATTTTTTAAATTTATTTTCCTGTTCATTATTAGTATATAAAAATGGAACATATTTTTATGTACTTTTTATCCTGCAACTTTATTGAATCTGTTTAATAGTTTTTTTCATGTTGTTTTTAGGGTTTTTTTACATATAAAATGTCATTTGAATATAGTGACCTTTTTTTTTTTTCTTTAAAGATTTTATTTATTTATTTGAGACAGAGAGAATGAGAGACAGAGAGCATGAGAGGGAGGAGGGTCAGAGGGAGAAGCAGACTCCCTACCCAGCAGGGAGCCCGACGCGGGACTCGATCCCGGGACTCCAGGATCATGACCTGAGCCGAAGGCAGTCGCTTAAACAACTGAGCCACCCAGGCGCCCCTGAATATAATGACCTTTACTTCTTCCTTTCCAATTTGGATGTATTTTATTTCTTTATTTTTCTTGTGTAATTGCTCTGGCTAGGATTTCCAGTAGTATAATTGACCGTTGTCCATCGTCGGTTTGAATTGTGTGGTCCAATGAATACCTTTTTTATTCAGTAAATACAGGCATTGCTTGTAAAGGTATTGTCCTTTTGAATTTTTTTTTCTTTTAAAATGATTATTTATATTCTACTTACTTAACATACAGTGCAATATTGCTTTCAGGAGAATTCCGTGATTCATGACTTGCTTACAACCCCTACTACTCATCATAACAGTGCCCTCCTTAATCCCATCACCCAGCTAGACCATCCCCCAAACACCTCCCCTCTGTCAAATCTCTGTTTTCCAGCATCAAGAGTTTCTTACAGTTTGTTTCCCTCTCTGTTCTTTGTATTCCCCCTCCCATTTGTTGATCTGTTTTGTTTCTTAAATCCTTAGGAGTGAAATCACATGGTATTCGTCTTTCTCTGACTCACTTATTTTGCTTAGCATAATACACTCTAGCTTCATCAGGATTTTTTTTTTTAAAGAATTTATTTATTTCTTTTTCTTTTTTTTTAATTTTATTATGTTATGTTAGTCACCATACAATACATCATTACTTTTTGATGTAGTGATCCACGGTCCATTGTTTTCGTATAACACCCAGTGCTTCATGCAGTACGTGCCCTCCTTAATACCCATCACTGGGCTAACCAATCCCCCCCACCCCCCTCTAAAACCCTGTGTGTTTCTCATGTCCATAGTCTTTCATGGTTCATCTCTCCCTCCAATTCCCCCCCCCATTTTTCCCTTCCTTCTCCTCATGTCCTCCATGTTTTTCCTTATGTTCCACAAATAAGTGAAACCATGTGATAATTGACATTCTCTGCTTGACTTACTTCACTTAGCATAATCTTCTCCAGTCCCATCCATGTTGATGTAAAAGGTGGGTATTCATCCTTTCTGATGGCTGAGTAATATTCCATTGTATATATGGACCACATCTTCTTTATCCATTCATCTGTTGAAGGGCATCTCGGCTCTTTCCACAGTTTGGCTGTTGCGGACATTGCTGCTATGAACATTGGGGTGCATATGGCCCTTCTTTTCACTACATCTGGGTCTTTGTGACAAATACCCAGTAGTGCAATTGCTGGGTCATAGGGTACCTCTATTTTTAAATTTTTGAGGAACCTCCACACTATTATTTTTTGACAGAGAGAGACACAGCAAGGGAGGGAACACAAGCAGGGGGAGTTGGAAAGGAAGAAGGAGGCTCCCCACAGTCTTTGGATCCAATGCGGGGCTCGATCCCAGGACGCTGGGATCATGACCTGAGCCGAAGGCAGACGCTTAATAACTGAGCCCCAAGCTCCATCAAGATTTTCTTAATCACACTCTTTTTCTCTAGCTTACTTTGTTGTAAGAATACAGTCTATAATACATGTAACATTCAAAATATGTCTGAATCAAATCTTTGTGTTCCTGATAACTTTTGTGGTCAACAGTAGGATATTAGTATTTCAGTTTTGGGTGACTCAAAAGTATTCTCAGATTTTCAACTGCACAGGGGTTGGCAACCCTAATCCCTGCATTGTTCAAGGGCCAACTGTATGTTGAATAGAAGTGGCGAGAGTGTGCATCCTTGTCTTGTTCCTGATCTTAGAGGAGAAGCTTTTGGCTTTCACTCTTGCATAGGACGTGGCTTCTCAGGTATGGCCTTTATTAGGTTGAGTTACATTCTCTGTATACCTGCTTTGTTGAGAGCTTTTATCAAAATGGGTGTTGCGTTTTGTCAGATGCTTTTTCTGCATTGGTGGAGAAGATCATAGGATTTTTACCCTTTGTTTTGTTAATGGGGCCTATTTCTTTGATTGATTTGTGGATGTTGAACCCCCCTTGCATCCCTGAAATAAATCTGACTTGTTCATACTTCTTCCTGTATTGTTGAATTTCGTTTGCTCTTCTTTTGTTGAGGATTTTTATATCTATGTTCATCACAGATACGGGTCTGTAATTTTCTTTTCTTGTGGTATTTTGGTAGGGTTTGATAAGGGCAATGCTGGCCTCCTAAAAGGAGTTGAGAAGCATTCCTTCCTCTTGTATTTGTGGAAAAGTTTGAGAAGGATTGGTATTCATTTTTCTTTGAAAATTTGGTAGAATTCACCAGGAAAGCCATCTGGACTCCTGACTGTTGAGAGGTTTTTAATTACTCATTTTGTTTCCCTACTGGTAATTGGTCTGTTCAGAATTTGTCTCTTCATGATTCATTCTTGGAAGGTTGTGTGTTTCTTGGAATTTATCCTTTCCTTTTGGACGGTCAAACTTGTCGGGGTGTAATTGTTCACAGTAGTCTCTTATGAGCCTTTGTCTATGGTATCAATGGAAACATCTTTTTCATTTCTGATTATGTGTACTCATTCTTTTTTTTTTTACCTTGAGGCTAGCTGAAAATTTGTCAGCTTTTTTCTTTTCTTTCTTTCTTTTTTTTAAAGATTTTATTTATTTATTTGAGACAGAGAGAATGAGAGAGACAGAGAGCACATGAGAGGGCGGGAGGGTCAGAGGGAGAAGCAGGCTCCCTGCTGAGCAGGGAGCCCGATGCGGGACTCGATCCCGGGACTCCAGGATCATGACCTGACCCGAAGGCAGTCACTTAACCAGCTGAGCCACCCAGGCGCCCTCAGCTTTTTTCTTTTCAAAGAACCAGCTCTTTTGTTGATCTTTCTATTGCCTTCATAGTCTGTATTTGATTTATTTGTTTGAGATGTTACTTCCTTTCTTCTATTAAATTTGGGCTTCCGTGTTCTTTTTCTGGTTCCTTGAGGTGGAAAGTTAGGCCGCTTATTTGAGACGATTCTTGTTTCTTGATTTACGCCTGTATCACTACAAACTACCGTCTTAGAAACACTGTTTTTAAAATTTTTTAAATTTTTTTTAAAATTTTTATTATGTTAATCACCATACATCATTAGTTTTAGATGTAGTGTTCCATGATTCATTGTTTGTGCATAACACCCCGTGCTCCATTCAGAATGTGCCCTATTTAATACCCATCACCAGGCTAAACCATCCTCCCACCCCCCTCCCCTCTAGAACCCTCAGTTTGTTTTTCAGAGTCCATCATCTCTCATGGTTCATCTCCCCCTCCACTTTCCCCCCCTTTATTCTTCCCCTCCTGATATCTTCTTCTTCTTTTTTTTTTTTTTTGTTTCTTAACATATATTGCATTATTCGCTTCAGAGGTACAGATCTGAGATTCAACCGTCTTGCACAATTCCCAAGGTTTACCAGAGCACATACCCTCCCCAATGTCTATCACCCAGTCTTCCCATCCCACCCCCCACTCCAGCAACCCTCAGTTTGTTTCCTGACATTAAGAATTCCTCATATCAGTGAGGTCATTTGATACATGTCTTTCTCTGTTTGACTTATTTCGCTCAGCATAATGCCCTCCAATTCCATCCACCTCGTTGCAAATGGCAAGATCTCATTCCTTTTGATGGCTAACTAATATTCCATTGTATATATATACCATTTCTTCCTTATCCATTTATCTGTCGATGGACATCTTGGCTCTATCCACAGTTTGGCTATTGTGGACATTGCTGCTATAAACATCGGGGTGCATGTACCCCTTCGGGTCCCTACATTTGTATCTTTGGGATAAATACACAGCAGTGCAGTTGCTGGATCATATGGTAGATCAAGTTTCAACTTCTGGAGGAATCTCCATACTGTTTTCCAGAGTGGCTGCACCAGCTTGCATTTCCACCAACAGTGTAGGAGGGTTCCCCTTTCTCCGGATCCCTGCCAACATCTGTCCTTTCCTGACTTGTTAATTTTAGCCATTCTGACTGGTGAGAGGTGGTATCTCATTGAGGTTTTGATTTGGATTTCCCTGATGCCGAGCGATGTTGAGCACTTTTTCATGTGTCTGTGGCCATTTGGATGTCTTCTTTGGAAAAATGTCTGTTCATGTCTTCTGCCCATTTCTTCATTGGATTCTTTGTTCTTTGGGTGTTGGGTTTGATAATTTTGGATACTAGCCCTTTATCTGATATGTCATTTGCAAATATCTTCTCCCACTCTGTCGGTTGTCTTTTGGTTTGGTTGACTGTTTCTTTTGCTGTTCAAAAGCTTTTTATCTTGATGAAGACCCAATAGTTCATTTTTGCTCTTGCTTCCCTTGCCTTTGGCAATGTTTCTAGGAAGAAGTTGCTGAGGCTGAGTCGAAGAGGTTTCTGCCTGTGTTCTCCTTTAGGATTTGGATGGACTCCTGTCTCACATTGAGGTCTTTCAACCATCTGGAGTCTATTTTTGTGTGTGGTGTAAGGAAATGGTCCAATTTCATTCTTCTGCATGTGGCTGTCGAACTTTCCCAACACAATTTGTTGAAGAGACTGTCTTTTTGCCATTGGACATTCTTTCCTGCTTTGTTGAAGATGAGTTGACCATAGAGTTGAGGGTCTACTTCTGGGCTCTCTATTCTGTTCCATTGATCGATGTGTCTGTTTTTGTGCCAGTACCATAGTGTCTTGATAATGACAGCTTTGTAATAGAGCTGGAAGTCCGGAATTGTGATGCCGCCAGCTTTGCTTTTCTTTTTCAACATTCCTCTGGCTATTCGGGGTCTTTTCTGGTTCCATACAAATTTTAGGATGATTTGTTCCATTTCTTTGAGAAAAGTGGATGGTATTTTGGTGGGGATTGCATTGAATGTGTAGATTACTCTAGGTAGCATTGACATCTTTACAATATTTGTTCTTCCAATCCATGAGCATGGAACGTTTTTCCATTTCTTTGTGTCTTCCTCAATTCCTTTCATGAGTATTTTATAGTTTTCTGAGTACAGGTCCTTTGTCTGTTTGGTTAGATTTCTTCCTAGGTATCTTATTGTTTTGGGTGCAATTGAAAATGGGATTGACTCCTTCATTTCTCTTTCTTCTGTCTTGTTGGTGTATAGGAATGCCACTGACTTCTGTGCATTGATTTTATATCCTGCAACTTAACTGAATTCCTGTATGAGTTCTAGCAGTTTTGGGGTGGAGTCTTTTGGGTTTTCCACATAAGGTATCATATCATCTGCAAAGAGTGAGAGTTTGACTTCTTCTTTGCCGATTTGGATGCCTTTGATTTCTTTTCATTGTCTGATTGCTGTGGCTAGGACTTCGAATACTATGTTGAATAGCAGTCGTTGTAGAGGACATCCCTGCCGCGTTCCTGACCTTAGGGAGAAAGCTCTCAGTTTTTCCCCATTGAGAATGATATTCGCTATAGGTTTTTCATAGATGGCTTTTATGATACTGAAGTATGTACCCTCTATCCCTATACTCTGAAGAGTTTTGATCAAGAAAGGATGCTGTACTTTGTCCAATGCTTTTTGTGCATCTATTGAGAAGATCATATGATTCTTGTTCTTTCTTTTGTTAATGTATTGTATCACGTTGTTTGATTTGCGGATGGTGAACCAACCTTGCAGCCCAGGGATAAATCCCACCTGGTTGTGGTGAATAATCCTTTGAATGTACTGTTGGATCCTATTGGCTAGTAGTTTGGTGAGAATTTTTGCATCCTTGTTCATCAGGGATATTGGTCTGTAATTCTCCTTTTTGATGAGGTCTTTGTCTGGTTTGGGGATCAAGGTAATGGTGGCCTCATACAATGAGTTTGGAAGTTTTCCTTCCATTTCTATTTTTTGGAAGAGTTTCAGAAGAATAGGTATTAATTCTTCTGGAAATGTTTGGTAGAATTCCCGTGGGAAGCCATCTGGCCCTGGGCTTTTGTTTGTGGGGAGATTTTTGATGACTGCTTCAATTTCCTTAGTGGTTATAGGTCTGTTCAGGTTTTCTATTTCATCCTGGTTCAGTTTTGGTAGCTGATACATCTCTAGGAATGCATCCATTTCTTCCAGGTTATCGAATTTGCTGGCATAGAGTTGCTCATAATATGTTCTTATAATTGTTTGTATTTCTTTGGTGTTGGTTGTGATCTCTCCCCTTTCATTCATGATTTTATTTATTTGGGTCATTTCTCTTTTCTTTTTGATAAGTCTGGCCAGGGGTTTATCAATTTTGTTAATTCTTTCAAAGAACCAGCTCCTAGTTTCGTTGATCTTTTCTACTGTTCTTTTAGTTTCTATTTCATTGATTTCTGCTCTGATCTTTATTATTTCTCTTCTCCTGCTGGGCTTAGGCTTTATTTGCTGTTCTTTCTCCAGCTCCTTTAGGTGTAGAGTTAGGTTGTGTATTTGAGACCTTTCTTGTTTCTTTTTTTTTTTTAAGATTTTATTTATTTATTTGAGACAGAGAGAATGAGAGAGACAGAGAGCACATGAGAGGGCACGAGGGTCAGAGGGAGAAGCAGGCTCCCTGCTGAGGAGGGAGCCCGATGCGGGACTCGATCCTGGGACTCCAGAATCATGACCTGAGCTGAAAGCAGTCGCTTAACCAACTGAGCCACTTTCTTGTTTCTTGAAAAAGGCTTGTATTGCCATGTACTTTCCTCTTAGGGCTGCCTTTGCTGCATCCCAATGATTTTGAATAGTTGTGTTTTCATTTTCATTGGTTTCCACGAATTTTTTAAAATCATCTTTAATTTCCTGGTTGACCCACTCATTCTTTAGTAGGATGCTCTTTAGCCTCCATGTATTTGAGTTCTTTCCGACTTTCCTCTTGTGATTGAGTTCTAGTTTCAAAGCATTGTGGTCTGAAAATAGGCAGGGAATGATCACAATATTTTGGTACCGGTTGAGACCTGATTTATGACCAAGGATGTGATCTATTCTGGAGAATGTTCCATAGGCACTAGAGGAGAATGTGTATTCCGTTGCTTTCGCATGGAATATTCTGAATATGTCTGTGAAGTCCCTTTTGTCCAGTGTGTTATTTAAAGTCTTTATTTCCTTGTTGTCTTTTGCTTAGATATTCTGTCCATTTTAGTGAGGGGGGTGTTAATTCCCCCACTATTATTGTATTGTTGTCGATGTGTTTCTTTGTTTTTGTTATTAATTGCCCTATATAATTGGCTGCTCCCATGTTAGGGGCATAGATATGTACAATTGTTAGATCTTCTTGTTGGATAGACCCTTTAAGTAGGATATAGTGTCCTTCCCTATCTCTTATTACAGTCTTTGGTTTAAAATCTATTTTGTCTGATATAAGGATTGCCACCCCAGCTTTCTTTTGGTGTCCATTAGTATGGTGAATGGTTTTCCATCCCCTCACTTTCAATCTGGGGGTGTCTTTGGGTCTAAAATGAGTCTCTTGCAGACACCATATGGATGGGTCTTGTTTTTTAATCCAATCTAATAGACTGTGTCTTTTGATTGGGGCATTGAGCCCATTTACATTCAGGGTAACTATTGAAAGATAGGAATTTAGTGCCATTGTTATTGCCTGTAAGGTGACTGTTACTGTATATTGTCTGTGTTCCTTTCTGGCCTATGTTGCTTTTAGGCTCTCTCTTTGCTTAGAGGACCCCTTTCAAGATTTCCTGTAGGGCTGGTTTTGTGTTTGCAAATTCCTTTAGTTTTTGTTTGTCCTGGAAGCTTTTTCTCTCTCCTTCAATTTTCAATGACAGCCCAGCTGGATAGAGTATTCTTGGCTGCATATTTTTCTCATTTATTGCCCTGAATATATCCTGCCAGTCCTTTCTCGCCTGCCAGGTCTCTGTCGATAGGTCTGTTGCCAATCTAACGTTTCTGCCATTGTAGGTTACATATCTCTTCCCCCGAGCTGCTTTCAGGATTTTCTCTTTGTCTCTGAGACTCGTAAATTTTACTATTAGATGTTGGGGTGTAGACCTATTTTTATTGATTTTGAGAGGGGTTCTCTATGCCTCCTGGATTTTGATGCCTGTTTCCTTCCTCAAATTAGGGAAGTTCTCTGGTGTAATTTGCTCCAGTATACCTTCTGCCCCTCTCTCTCTTTCTTCTTCTTCTGGGATCCCAATAATTCTAATGTTGTTTCGTCTTACGGTATCGCTTATCTCGAATTCTGCCCTCGTGATGCAGTAGTAAATGAAACATTTAAAAACAAATATATTGAACTCCATGCGCAATGGGGCACTCAAACTTGCAACCACAAGATCAAGAGTCCCAATGCTCCACCGTCTAGGCCAGCCAAGTGCAGCATTCTTGGAACCCATTTTGCTGCATTCCATAAATTTTGCTATGTTGTATTCCATTTTCATTTGTCTCCAAGTATTTCTTGGTTTCTCTTGTGGTTTGCTCACAAACCCACTGGTTATTCAGTAGCATGTTGTTTAATCTGCATGTTTGTGAAATTCCAGTTTTCTTCTTGTAATTGATTTCTCATTCCATACCACTGTGTTTGGAAAAGATGCTTGATTTGATTTCAGTCATCATTTTGGAAAATTCTAGGCTTCTTGAATTTATTGACTTGTGTGGCCTAACATATGGTCTAGCTTGGAGAATGTTCTATGTGCACTTGAGAGGAGTGTATCCCATGTGCTGCATTTGGACGGAGGCTTCTGTATGTATCTCTTAACTCCATCTAATTACCTAGTTGTCTGAGGCTGATGTTTCCTTATTGATCTTCTGTCTGGATGGTCTATCCATTGATACAAGTGAGGTGTGACAGTCCCCCACGGTATTGCTGCTGATTTCTCCTTTGTGGTGTGTTCATATATGCTCTACATATTTAGTTGCTCCTCTGTTGGGTGGGTAAATATTTACAAATGTTGCATCCTCTGTTTGGATTGATTCCTTTATCATTATGTAATTCCCTTCTTTGGCTCTTGTTACAATGTTTGGATTTTTTTTCTCCTTGGTTAGACTGAGAATCAGAAGATCATGCGTTACCTCTGCAGCCTTGAACAAAACATACCCCTTCTCTTAGTCTGTTTTTTTTTTTTCCTCTATAAAATAAAAACAACAAATTCTTCTCCGAGGACCATCTCATGACTCAAATAAGAGAATGTGTATAAAAGTGCTTTGTAAACTATAGATAACGCCCAAATATGAAAAGTTATACTGCTTTTGATTATACCACAGCCAAATGTTCAGGATAAGATTTTTTTTTTTTTGACACATGTATTTACTTTAGGGAGAGAGAGCATGCACAGGCATGTATTCGAGAGGGGAGGGGCAGGGGCAGAGGGAGAGAGTGAATCCTCAGGCCGACTCCCTGCTGAGTGCAGAGTCCGATGTGGGGCTTTGTCCCAGGACCTTGGGATCATGACCTGAGCCAAAATCAAGAGTCAGCTGCTTAACTGACTGTGCCACCCAGGCACCCCCAGAATAAGATTTTAAAAAATAATAATATTTATTGAGGGCTTACTGTTGTAGGAGTATTCTGTGTGACCTCTACCTCATTTAATTCTAAAAACAATTTTTTCTTAAAGAAAATTAAAAACAAAAGCTATCCTAAAAGTAAATTTTCATATTATCCTCAGAGCTGGGGAAACACAGGCACAAGAGAGGTTAAGTAGGGGCACCTGGGTGGCTCATTTGGTTAAGCTTCTGGTTTTGGCTCAGGTCATAATCCCAGGGTCCTGAGATTGAGCCCTGTGTCAGGTACCCTGCTCAGTGGGGAGTCTGCTTCTCCCTCTCTCTCTCCCCCTGCTTTTGCTCACTCTCTGTATGTGTCTCTCTCACAGATAAATAAATAAAATAATAAAAAGAAGAAGTTAAGTGAGTTGCTCAATGTCATAGTAAATATGAGAACCAGATACAGACCTGAGTGTGGGACTCTGAAGTCTGTGTTCTTTCTTTTTTAAGTTTACCAAATACATACATAATCCTCAAAATATTGTAGATTAAATTACTTTAGCCTTTCTCAAATCATTGCGCTTTGGATGATGCTATAATTTGGGTTACCTGGCTGGCTCGGTCAGTGTAGTATGAGACTCTTGATCTCACAGTTATGACTTTGAGCCACATTGTGGGTTCAGCTTACTTACAATAAAAAGATGTAATTGGGCTTGTTTTCTTTTTCCTTCTAACCTCTTCACCCATTTCTCCCACCTCCAACACCCTACGTCTGGCAATCACCCATTTGTTCTATCTAGGAGGTCAGTTTTTTGTTTTGGTTTTGTTTGAAGTTCCACAAGTAAGTGATGGATAGTATTTGTCTTTCTCTGTCTGGCCTGTTTCACTTCACAGAATGCCTTAAAGGTTCATCCATTTGGCAGCTGGAAAGATTTCATTCTTTATTCTGGCTGAGTAGTATTCCATTGTGTTTACCTACGAGAATTTCTTTATCCATTCATCCACTCATGGGCACTTAGGTTGTTTCTATATTTTCATTGTTGTAGATAATCCTGCAGTGAACACGGGTGCACATACCTGTTTCAGTTAGTGTGTTCAGTTTCCTCGGATAAATACTCAGAAGGGGAATTGCTGGACCATATGGTAGTTCTATTTTTAATTTTTTTGAGTGTCTTCTGTACTGTTTTCCATAGTGGCCGCACCAATTTATACTCCCAGTAACAATGCCCAAGAGTTTTCGTCTTCTTCACATCTTCACCAAAACTTGTTCATTCTTGTCTGTTTAATAATGGCCATTCTAACAGGTGTGAAGTGGTATCTCACTGTGGTTTTGATTTGCATTTCCCTGATGATTAATCATGTTGAGCAACTTTTCATGTTCATGTTTACCTATCTGTATGTCTTCTTTAGAAAAATGTCTATTTGGATGTGCCCATTTTTAAATTAGATTGTTTGTGGGGTTTTTTGTTGTTTTGTTTTGTGGTTTTGTTTTGTTGTTTTGCTTTTGAGTTGCACGAGTTCTTTATATTTTGGATAAATAACCCCTTATCCCGTATATGATTTGCAAATGTTTTCCCATACAGTAGGTTGCCTTATATTGTTGAAGTTTCCTTTGCTGTTTGGAAGCTTTTTAGTTCGATGTAGTCCCACTTTTTTTTTTTTTTTTTGGTTTTTACTTTTGGTATCAGGTTAAATAAATCATTACAAAGACCTATGTCAGGTAGCCTTTCCCTGTGTTTTCTGCTAAGAGTTTTATGGTTTCAAGTCTTATATTCTTTTGAGTTAATTCTTTTGTATGGTGTAAGATAGTGGTGCAGTTTCATTCTTTTGCATGTGGCTGTCCAGTTTTCCCAGCACCGTTTATTAAAGAAACTGTTCTTTCTCCCTTGTATATTCTTGGCTCCTTAGTCAGAAGTTACTGGGCCACTGATGTGTGGGTTATCTTCTGGGCTCTCTCTTCTGTTCTGGTGCTCTGTGTGTCTGCTTTTATGCCAATACTAGATTGTTTTGAGTACTGTAGCTTTGTAATAGTCTGAAATCAGCGAGTGTGATGCCTTTATCATTGTTCTTCTTTCCCTAGAGTGCTCTGGCTATTCAGAGTCTTTTGTGGCTTCATACAAATTTTTGGATCCTTTGTTCTATTTTTGTGAAAAATGAAATTGGAATTTTGATAGGAATTACATCAAATCTGTAGATGTTTTGGGGAAGTGTGGCATTTTCACACTATTCTAATCTTTGAGCATGGAATGTCTTTCCATTTACATGTCTTGTCTTCAGTTTCTTTCCTTAATGTCTTGTAGTTTTCAGTATATAGGGTTTCACCTCTTGGTGAAGTTTCTTCCTGGGTTATTTTGTTCTTTTTGATGCAACTTCAGGTGGGATCATCTTCCTAGTTTCTTTTTCTGGTAATTCTGTGTTTTCATTTCTGTTGGGTAGAAACCCAGGAGCAGAACTTCCAGGCTAGATGATAACTCTGTGTCTAGCGTTTTGAGGAACTGCCAGAATGCTTTCCAAAGTGGCTGATCCATCCCACGCTTCTACCAACACTGCACGAAGGTTCTGATTTCTCCCAGTCTTTGCCAACACTGGGTGTCCTCTGTCTTGGTGCCCACAGCCATCTTGGAGGGTTGGGTGTGGTTTCCTGTGAAGTTTCTGATTCCCATTTCCCTAACGGTTATGATGTTAGGCATCTTTTTGTCTGCTTTTTGGCCATTTGCATATCTTTTTCAGAGAAGTATCTGCTCAGATCCTTTACCCTCATTTTTCAAATTGGGTTATTTCTTAAAAATCAATTATTATTGAGTTGTAAAAGGTTTTATGTTCCTTCTCAGATACAAATCTGCCAACATTTTGTCCCAGTCTTTGGGTTGTCTTGTCCCTTTGATGTTTTCATTTAAAGCTCCATAGTTTTTAATTTTGATGAAGTCAGATTTATCTCTTTTTTTCTTGCTTTTGCTTTTGGCGGACCCCTTGGCTAATCCAAGGTCAGGAAGATCTGCTTCTGTGTTTTCTTCTAGTTGTGGTTGTAATTCTCTTAGGTTTAAATCCCTTTGAATTAATACCTGTAGATCATGTGAGGAAGGGGTCCACTTTGTTCCTTTCCATGTGGTTGTTTACTTGTTTCAGCATCATTTCCTGAAAAGACTATTGTTTCCCCCGAGTTGTCTTGGCAGCCTTTTCTAAAGCAATCGACCATATAAATATAAGGCTTATTTCTGGACTCTGAATTCGAATGGATTCGTTGATCCAGCTGTCAATCCTTACGCCACTACAACATTATCTTGATTACTGTAGCTTTGTTGTAAGCTTTCAAATGAGAAATTCTTAGTACTCATTTTTTCTTCTTTTTCAAGACTGTTTTGCTCTTCTGGGCCCCATTAATGTCCATGTGCATTTTCGGATGATTATGTGAATTTCTGGGAATAAAAAAAAAAGGCAGCTGGGATTTTGATATCAATTTCTTGACTATGTAGACAACCTGGGAAGCAGTTTCACTGATGTGCTCTACTGTTTTTCTGGTTTCTATTTCAATGATCTCTGCTCTAATCTTGATTTCCCTTCTCCTGCTTGGTTTAGATTTTATTTGCTGTTCTTTCTCCAGTTCCTTTAGGTGTAAGGTTAGCTTGTGCATTCAGGATTTTTCTGCTTTTTTGAGTGAGGCTTGGGTGGCAAAGTATTTTCCCTTAGGATTACCTTAGTAGTATCCCATAGGTTTTGGACTGATGTGTTTTCTTTCTCATTGGTTTTCATGAATTGTTTAAGTTCTTCTTTAATTTCCTGGTTGACCCAAACATTCTTAAGCAGGGTGGTCTTTAGCTTCCATGTGTTTGAATTTCATCTCATTTTTTTCTTGTGATTGAGTTTCATTATCAAAGCATTGTGGTCTGACAATATGCAGGGAATAATTCTCAGTCTCTTGGTATCATTTGAGACCTGATTTGTGACCCTGTATGTGGTCTATTCTGGGAAAGTTCATGTGTGTTGGAGAAAAAGGAGTAGTCTATTGTTTTAGGATGGAATGTTTGTATGTATCCCTGAAGTCCATCTAGTCAAGTGTGTCATTCAAATTTCTTGTTCCTTTGTTGATCTTCTGCTTAAACAGTCTATTGCTGAGTGGAATGTTGAGGTCTCCTACTATTCAACTATTATTATGGGGGGGCAAAGCAAGATGGCAGAGGAGTAGGAGACCTGGATATCGTCTGGTCTCAGGAATTCAGGTGGATGGGGATCAAACCATTCTAGACACCTACAAACTCAACAGGAGATCAAAGAAAAGAATAGCAACAACTCTCTGAACAGAGAAGCGACCACTTTCTGGAAAGTAGGACGTGCGGAGAAGTGAATCCGAGGCGATATTCGGGAGGATAGACAGTGGGGGAGGGGGCCTCCGTTGGCCGCTTCTGGCAAGTGATAGAGCCCCGGAGCACAAAATCGGAACTTTTAGAAGTCGGCTCCACTGAGGGATGTTGCTCCAGTGGCTAAGCAGGGGGTGGAACCCTCGCAGGACAGTGTGGTCCCAGGACCCTCAGGGTCACAGAAAGACCGGGGGTGCCTGAGTGCGGCAGAGCTCCCAGGTATAGGAGCGGGGAAGTCGGCTGCAGAGACGGAGCCGAGGTGAGGGCTCTCAGCTCGGGGTTGCCATAAACCGTGATCCGTGGCACAGTCGGGACACTGCTCCTCCAACAGGGACCCAACAAGCGGCAGGTCCAGGGAGACTCCCCTTCCTCCCTGGGAGGAGTGGCGTGGGAGCGCACCACAGGGATCTGCTGGGTCTGGAGACTCCACACGGGGTCGGGTGCCAGGGATAGAAATGCTCGGTCACAGGCTGGGTGAGCATGGAGCGTGGCAGGAGACCAGGGAGATGGGAGTGATTGACTGCTTTTCTCTGGGGGTGCACAGAGGAGAGGTGCCGCAAGGTCTTGGCTCCTCTGTGGCGCAGATTGGGAGGCCACCATTTTATCTCTCATCCTCCAAAGCTGTACGGAAAGCTTGCAGGGAACAAAAGCTCCCGAGAGCAAACCCAAGCAGATTACTTAGCCCGGACCGGGCAAGGGCGGGGCAATTCTGCCCCCGGCAAAGACATTTGGGAACCACGGCAACAGGCCCCTCCCCCAGAAGATCAGCAAGAACAGCCAGCCAAGACCAAGTTTTCGGAACATGAGAACGGCAGAACTCCAGCGCTAGGGGAATATGTACATAGAATCCATGGCTTTTTTACCATGATTCTTTAGGCTTTCAAAGTTAATTTTTTAACTGTCTTTTTTTTTTTGTATTTTTCTTTTTCCCTTTTTCAACCAACATCTTATCAATCCCTCTTTTAAAAAACATTTTTATTTTTCATTTAGAGTCATATTCTATCCCTTCATAGTAGTTACCCTTATTTTTGGCATATATATATAAGTTGTTCTGTCTTTAAATTTTTGAGATCGTTTTTTCTAACAGATCAAAATATACCCTAAATCTCTAGTGTATGGCTTTGTTCTAGTCTCCTGCTTGATCACATTCTCTCCCTTTTCTTTTCTTTTTTTAATCCTCTTCTTTCTTTTTTCAAACAACTTCTTATCAATTCCTTTTATAAAATTTTTTATAATTTTCATCTTTACAGTCATATTCCATCCCTTCATTATATCAACCCTTATTTTTGTGCATATATAAGTTTTTCTTTCTTTAAAATTTGGGAAGCACTTTCTTCTAACAAAACAAAATACACCCATAATCTAGTGTGTGATATTAATCTATGCACCAGCCTGATCATATTTGATCATATTCTGGTTTTTATTTTTTTTTGTTTTGTTCTGTTTTTGTTTGTTTTTATCTTTTTCTTTTTCTTCTTTCTTTTTTTCCCTTTCTTTTCCCCCAGCTTAGGGCTTTTCTGATTTGTTTAGAGTATACTTTCTGGGGACGTTGTTACCCTGTTGGCATTTTGTTCTCTCATTCACCAATTCTCCTGACACCTAGAGTCTGATGAAATGACAAGATGGAAAAAATCACCTCAACAAAAAGAACAAGAGGTAGTACAGACTGCCAGGGACCTAATCAATACGGACATTAGTACGATGTTGGATCGAGAGATTAGAAACATGACTTTAAAGATACTAGCTGGGCTTGAAAAAAGCATGGATGTTATTAGAGAAACCCTTTTTGGAGCAGTAAAAGAACTAAAATCTAACCAAGTCAAAATCAAAAAGGCTATTGATGAGGTGCAATCAAAAATGGGGGCACTCACTGCTAGGATAAATGAGGCAGAAGACAGAATCAGTGATATGGAAGACCAAATGATGGAAAATAAAGAAGCTGAGAAAAAGAGAGATAAACAAGTACTGGGTCACGAGGGCAGAATTCGAGAGATAAGCGATACAATAAGACGAAAGAACATTAGAATAATTGAGATCCCAGAAGAAGAAGAAAGAGAGAGAGGGGCTGAAGGTATACTGGAGCAAATTATAGCAGAGAACTTCCCTAATTTGGGGAAGGAGACAGACATCAAAATCCAGGAGTCACAGAGAACCCTTCTCAAAATCAATAAAAATAGGTCAACACCCTGACATCTAATAGTAAAATTTACGAGTCTCAGAGAAAAAGAGAAAATCCTGAAAGCAGCTCGGGAGAAGAGATATGTAACCTACAACGGTAGAAACATTAGATTGGCAACAGGCCTATCCACAAAGACCTGGCAGGCCAGAAAGGACTGGCAGGATATATTCAGAGCACTAAACGAGAAAAATATGCAGCCAAGAACACTATATCCCGCTAAGCAATAACTGTAAATAGAAGGAGAGATAAAAAGCTTCCAGGAGAAACAAAAAAACTAAAGGAATTTGCAAACACAAAACCAGCCCTACAAGAAATCTTGAAAGGGGTCCTCTAAGCAAAGAGAGAGCCTAAAAGCAACATAGACCAGAAAGGAACACAGACAATATACAGTAACAGTCACCTTACAGGCAATAACAATGGCACTAAATTCATACCGTCCAATAGTTACCCTGAATGTAAATGGGCTAAATGGCCCAATCAAAAGACACAGTCTATCAGATTGGATTAAAAAACAAGACCCATCGATATGGTGTCTGAAAGAGACTCATTTTAGACCCAAAGACACCCCCAGATTGAAAGCGAGGGGGTGGAAAACCATTTGCCATGCTAATGGACACCAAAAGAAAGCTGGGGTGGTAATCCCTATATCAGACAAATTAGATTTTAAACCAAAGATAGTAATAAGAGATGAGAAAGGACACTATATCCTATTTAAAGGGTCTATCCAACAAGAAGATCTAACAATTGTAAATATCTATGCCCCTAACATGGGAGCAGCGAATTATATAAGGCAATTAATAGCAAAAGCAAATAAACACATCAACAACAATACAATAATAGTGGGGGACTTTAACACCCCTCTCACTGAAATGGACAGATCATCTAAGCAAAAGACAACAAGGAAATAAAGACTTTAAATGACACACTGGACAAAAGGGACTTCACAGACACATTCAGAATATTCCATGTCAAAGCAACGGAATACACATTCTTCTCTAGTGCCCATGGAACATTTTCCAGAATAAAACCCATCCTAGGTCATAAATCAGGTCTCAACCAGTACCAAAAGATTGGGATCATTCCCTGCGTATTTTCAGACCACAGTGCTTTGAAACTAGAACTCAATCACAAGAGGAAAGTTGGAATGAACTGAAATACATGGAGGCTAAAGAGCATGCTACTAAAGAATGAATGGGTCATCCAGGAAATTAAGGAAGAATTTAAAAAGTTCATGGGAACCAATGAAAATGAAAACACAACTATTCAAAATCTTTAGGATGCAGCAAAGGCAGTCCTAAAGGAAAGTACATAGCAATACAAGCCTTTCTCAAGAAACGAAAAGGTCTCAAGTACACAACCTAACCCTACACCTAAAGGAGCTGGAGAAAAAAAGAGCAAATAAAGCCTAAACCCAGCAGAAGAAGAGAAATAATAAAGATCAGAGCAGAAATCAATGAAATAGAAACCAAAAGAACAGTAGAGCAGATCAACGAAACTAGGGGCTGGTTCTTTGAAACAATTAAAAAGATTGATAAATCCCTGGACAGACTTGTCAAAAAGAAAAGAGAAATGACCCAAATCAATAAAATCATGAATGAAAGAGGAGAGACCACAACCAACACCAAAGAAATACAAACAATTATAAGAACATATTATGAGCAACTCTATACCAGCAAATTTGATAACCTGGAAGAAATGGATGCATTCCTAGAGATGTATCAACTACCAAAAATGAACCAGGAAGAAATAGAAAACCTGAACAGAACTATAACCACTAAGGAAATTGAAGCAGTCATCAAAAATCTCCCAAAAACAAAAGCCCAGGGCCAGATGGCTTCCCACGGGAATTCTACCAAACATTTCCAGAAGAATTAATACCTCTTCTGAAATTGTTCCAAAAAATAGAAATGGAAGGAAACTTCCAAACTCGTTTTTGAGGCCAGCATTACCTTGATCCCCAAACCAGACAAAGCCCCCATCAAAAAGGAGAATTACAGACCAATATCCCTGATGAACAAGGATGCAAAAATTCTCACCAAACTACTAGCCAATAGGATCCAACAGTACATTCAAAGGATTATTCACCCTGACCAAGTGGGATTTATCCCTGGGCTGCAAGGTGGTTCAACATCTGCAAATCAATCAGTGTGATACAATACATTAATAAAAGGAAGAACAAAAAACATATGATCCTCTCAATAGATGCAGAAAAAGCATTGGACAAAGTACAGCATCCTTTCTTGATCAAAACTCTTGAGAGTATAGGGATAGAGGGTACATACCTCAATATCATAAAAGCCATCTATGAAAAACCCACAGCAAATATCATTCTCAATGGGGAAAAACTGAGAGCTTTACCCCTATAGTCTGGAACACGGCAGGGATGTCCACTATGAACACTGCTATTCAACATAGTATTAGAAGTCCTAGCCACAGCAATCAGACAACGAAAAGAAATCAAAGGCATCCAAATCAGAAAAGAAGTCACACTCTCACTGTTTGCAGATGATATGATACCTTATGTGGAAAACCCAAAAGACTCCACCCCAAAACTGCCTGGACTCATACAGGAATTCAGCAAAGTGGCAGGGTATAAAATTAATGCACATAGATCAGTGGCATTCCTATACACCACCACCAAGAGAGAAGAAAGAGAAATGAAGGAGTCAATCCCATTTTCAATTGCACCCAAAACCATAAGATACCTAGGAAGAAATCTAACCAAAGAGGCAATGATCTATACTCAGAAAACTATAAAATACTCATGAAAGGAATTGAGGAAGACACAAAGAAATGGAAAAACGTTCCATGCTCATGGATTGGAAGAACAAATATTGTAAAGATGTCAATGCTACCTAGAGCAATCTACACATTCAATGCAATCCCCACCAAAATACCATCCACTTTTCTCAAAGAAATGGAACAAATCATCCTAAAATTTGTATGGAACCAGAAAAGACCCCGCATAGCCAGAGGAATGTTGAAAAAAGAAAAGCAAAGCCGGCGGCATCACAATTCCAGACTTCCAGCTCTATTACAAAGCTGTCATCATCAAGACAGTATGGTACTGGCACAAAAACAGAGACATACGTCAATGGAATAGAATAGAGAGCCCAGAAATGGAGCCTCAACTCTATGGTCAACTCATCTTCGACAAAGCTGGAATGAATGTCCAGTGGCAAAAAGACAGTCTCTTCAACAAATGGTGTTGGGAAAATTGGACAGCCACATGCAGAAGAATGAAATTGGACCATTTCCTTACACCACACACAAAAATAGACTCCAAATGGTTGAAAGACCTCAATGTGAGACAGGAGTCCATCCAAATCCTAAAGGAGAACACAGGCAGCAACCTCTTTGACCCAGCCACAGCAGCTTCTAGAAACATCGCCAAAGGCAAGGGAAGGAAGGGCAAAAATGAATTATTGGGACTTCATCAAGATAAAAACCTTTTGAACAGCAAAAGATACGTCAACAAAACCAAAAGACAACTGACATAATGGGAGAAGATATTTGCAAATGACATATCAGATAAAGGACTAGTATCCAAAATCCATGAAGAACTTATCAAACCCAACACCCAAAGAACAAATGATCCAATCAAGAAATGGGCAGAAGACATGAAGAGACATTTTTCCAAAGAAGACAACAAAGTGGCCAATAGATGTATGAAAAAGTGCTCAACATCGCTCAGCATCGGGGAAATCCAAATCAGAACCTCAGTGAGATATCACCTCACACCACTCAGAATGGCTAAAATGAACAAGTCAGGAAACGACAGATGTTGGCGGGGATGCGGAGAAAGGGGAACCCTCCTACACTGTTGGTGGGAATGCAAGCTGGTGCAACCACTCTGGAAAACAGTATGGAGGTTCCTCAAAAAGTTGAAAATAGAGCTACCATATGAACGAGCAATTGCACTACTGGGTATTTACCCCAGAGATACAAATGTATGGAGCCCAAGGGGTACATGTACCCAGATATTTATAGCAGCAATGTCCACGATAGCCAAACTGAGGGAAGAGACAAGATGTCCATCGACAGATGAATGGATAAAGAACAAGTGATATATATATACAATGGAACATTATGCAGCCATAAAAAGGAATGAGATCTTGCCATTTACATCGACATGGATAGGACTGGAGAGTGTTATGCTGAGCGAAATAAGTCAATCAGAGAAAGACATAAATCATATGACCTCATTGATATGAGGAATTCTTAATCTAAGGAAACAAACTGAGGGTTGCTGGAGTGGTGGGGGTGGGAGGGATGGGGAGGCTGGCTGATAGACATTGGGGAGGGTATGTGCTATGGTGAGCGCTGTGAATTGTGCAAGACTGTTGAATGACAGATCTGTACCTCTGAAACAAGTAATACATTATATGTTAAAGAAAAAAAAGAAGATAGCAGGATGGGGAAGAATGAAGGGGGGGATCGGAGGAGGAGATGAACCATGAGAAACGATGGACTCTGGAAAACAAACTGAGGGTTTTAGAGGGGAGGGGGTGGGAGGATGGGTTACCCTGTTGATGGGTATTAAAGAGGGCACATTCTGCATGGAGTACTGGGTGTTATATGCAAATAACGAATCATGGAACACTACATGAAAAACTAAGGATGTATGGTGATTAACATAACAATAAAAAAGTTTAAAAAAAAGATTCTTTTATACTTTTTCCTTCTCTGTTCTTTGTATTCCCCCTCCCATTTGTTGATCTGTTTTGTTTCTTAATTTCCACAGGAGTGAAATCATATGGTATTCGCCTTTCTCTGATTTATTTTGCTGAGCATCATACACTCTAGCTCTATAAGGATTTTCTTAATCACATTGTTTTTCTGTAGCTTACTTTGTTGTAAGAATACAGTCTATGATACAGATAACATATACAATATGTGTTAATCGACTCATTGGGTTAGAGGTACAGTTTCTGGTCAAAAGAAGGCTATTAGCAGGTCACTTTTGGGTGAGTCAAAAGTATACTCAGATTTTCAACTGCACAGGGTTTTGGCAGTCCTAATCCCTGCATTGTTCAAGGGCCAACTGTATGTTGAATAAAAGTGGCAAGAGTGGGCATCCCTGTGTTGTTCATGATCTTAGAGGAGAAGCTTTTGGCTTTCACCATTGCATAGGATGTGGCTTCTCAGGTATGGCCTTTGTTATGTTCAGTTTCATTCTCTGTATACCTGCTTTGTTGAGAGCTTTTATCAAAATGGCTGTTGCATTTTGTCAGATGCTTTTTCTGCATTGGTTGAGATGATCATATGATTTTTATCCTTCATTTTGTTAATGCGGCCTATTACTTTGATTTGTGGATGTTGAACCCCCCCTTGCATCCCTGAAATATTTTTCATACCTCTTCCTGTATTGTTGAATTTGGTTTACTGTTATTTTGTTGAGGATTTTTATATCTATGTTCATCACAGATACTGATCTGTAATTTTCTTTCCTTGTGGCATCTTGGTAGGTTTTGATAAGGGCAGTGCTGGCCTCCTAAAAGGAGTTGGGAAGCATTCCTTCCTCTTGTTTTTTGTGGAAAGTTTGAGGATTGGTATTCATTTTTCTTTGAAAATTTGGTGGAATTCACCAGGAAAGCCACATGGTCCTGGACTTCTGTGTATTGAGAGGTTTTTGATTACTTATTTAATCTCCCTATGGGTAATTGGTCTGTTCAGATTTTCTGTCTCTTCAGGATTCAGTCTTGTAAGGTTGTATGTTTCTCGGAATTTATCCTTTTCCTCTAGATTGTCTAACTTTTTGGGGGGTAAATGTTCGAGTGGCCTTTTATGAGCCTTTGTATATCTGTGATATCAGTGGGAAGATCTCTTTCATTTCTGATTGTGAGTCCTCATTCTTTTTTTACCTTAAGTCTAGCTGAAAATTTGTCAGCTTTGTTTTTTTTCAAAGAACCAGCTCTTTTGTTAATCTTCCTGTTGTCTTTTTTTATCTTTCCATTGTCTTCATAGTCTGTATTTGATTTATTTCTGTTCTGATAGGTTACTTCCTTTCTTCTAGTAACTTTGGACTTCCATTTTTTTTTTCTGTTTTCTTGAGGTGGAAAGTCAGTTTGCTTATTCGAGATGTTTCTTTTTTTTTAAGATTTTATTTATTTATTTGACAGAGAGAGACACAGCGAGAGAGGGAACACAAGCAGGGGGAGTGGGAGAGGGAGAGGCAGGCTTCCCGCTGAGCAGGGAGCCTGATGTGGGACTCGATCCCAGGAACCTGAGATCATGACCTGAGCCAAAGGCAGACGCTTAACGACTGAGCCACCCAGGCGCCCTCGAGATGTTTCTTGTTTATTGAGTTCGGCCTGTATCACTATAAACGTCCCTCTTAGAACCATTTTTTTTTTAAAGTAAGCTCTGAGGGGTGCCTGGGTGGCTCAATCAGTTAAGTGTCTGCCTTGGGCTCAAGTCATGATGTTAGGTTCCTGGGATCAACACCTGCATTGGGCTCCCTGCTCAGCGGGTGGAACCTGCTTCTCCCTTTCCCACTGCCTGCAGCTCCCCCTGCTTGTGCTCAATCTCTCTCTCTCTCTGTCAAATAAATAAATGAAATATTTTTTAAAAATAAAGTGAGTTCTATGCCCAGTGTGTGGCTCAAACTCAACTACAAGTTCAAGAGTCACAACGGTCTACCGTCTAAGCCAGCCAGGTGTCCCATTCTCATAACCCCTTTTGCTGCATTCCATAAATTTTGCTATGTTGTATTCCATTTTCATTTGTCTCAAAGTATTTCTTGGTTTCTGTTGTGGTTTGCTCAGGGACCCATTTAGTAGCATGTTGTTTAATCTGCATGTTTGTGAATTTCCAGTTTTCTTCTTGTAATTGATTTCTCATTCCATACCACTGTGGTTGGAAAAGATGCTTGATTTGATTTCAGTCATCATTTTGGAAATTTCTAGGCTTCTTGAATTTATTGTCTTGTCTTGTGGCCTAACGTATTGTCTAGCTTGGAGAGTGTTCTATGTGCACTTGAGAGGGAGTGGATCCCATGTGCTACTTTTGGACGGCCGCTTCTGTATGTATCTGTTAAGTCCCTAATTACCTTGTTGTCTGAGGCTAATGATTCCATTTATATAAGTGAGGTATGAAAGTCCCCCACGGTATTGCTGCTGGTTTCTCCTTTGAGATGTGTATATATATGCTCTACATATTTAGTTGCGCCTCTGTTGGGTGGGTAAATATTTACAAATGTTGCATCCTCTTTTTGGATTGATTCCTTTATCATTATGTAATGCCCTTCTTTGGCTCTTGATAACAGTGTTTGGATTTTTTTTCTCCTGCATTAGACTGAGAATCAGAAGATCATTTTTTAGCTGCAACCTTGAACAAAACACAGTCTGTTGTTTTTTTTTTTTCTCTGTAAAGTAGAAATAATAAATTTTTCTCCTAGGACTATCTCATGACTCAAATAAGAGAATGTACTGTAAAAGTCTTTTCTGAAGTATGGGTACTGCCCAAATATAAAAAGTTGTAATGCTCATGACTATGCAACAGCCAAATGTTCAGGATAAGATTTTTTTTTAGACATATTTATTTACTTGAGAAGAGAGAGAGAGAGAGAGAGAGAGAATGCACAGGCATGTGTTAGAGAGGGGTGGGGCAAGGGCAGAGGGAGAGAGCGAATCCCTGCTGAGTGCGGAGCTCGATGCAGGGCTCTATCCCAGGAGCTTGGGACCATGACCTGACCCAAAAGCAAGAGTCAGCTGCTTAACTGACTGTGTCATCCAGGCACCGCGGAATAAGATTTAAAAAGCAATTTTTTTTGAGGGCTTACTGTTGTAAGTCCTATTCTAAGTGGCCTCTATCACATTTAATTCTAAAATCAATTCTTAAAAAAATGAAAAATAGAACCTATTCTAAAAGTACATATTCCTATGATCCTCAGAGTTTGGGAAACGCAGGCAGAAGAGAGGTTAAGTAGGGGCCCCTAGGTGGCTCAGTCGGTTAAGCTTCTGCCTTCGGCTCAGACATTATAATTGAGGGCAACTGGCAGGCTCGGTCAGTGGAATATGTGACTCGATCTCAGGGTTATGAGTTTGAGCAATTTGTGCGTACGGCTTACTTAGTTAAAATAAAAAGATGTTGTAATTGGGCTTGTTTTCTTTTTCCTTTTGACCCTTTCACCCATTTCTCCCACCTCCAACCCCCTACCTCTGGCAAACACCCATCTGTTCTGTCTAGGAGCTCAGTTTTTTCGTTTTTGTTTTGTTTCATTTAAGGTTCTCCAAGTAAGTGATGGATAGTATTTGACTTTCTCTGTGTGGCCTGCTTGACTTAGCAGAATGCCTTCAAGGTCCAGCCATGGTGCAAGTGGAAAGATTCCATTCTTTATTCTGGCTGAGTAGTATCCAGTGTGTGTATCTACCACAATTTCTTTATTCATTCATCCACTCATGGGCACTTAGGTTGTTTCTAGTTTCCTTGTACATAACCCTGCAGTGAACACAGGGGTGCATATACCTTTTTGAGTTAATGTTTTCGTTTTCTTCGGATAAATACTCAGAAGGGGAATTCCTGGATCTTACAGGAGTTCTCTTTTTAATTTTTTTGAGGATCGTCTGTACTGTGTCCCATCGTGGCTGCACCAACTTATATTCCCACTAACAGTGCACAAGAGTTTTTGTCTTCTTTACATCTTCACCAAAACTTGTCATTTCTTGTCTGTTTGAAAATGGCCATTCTAACAGGTGTGAAGTGGTGTCTCATTGTGGTTTTGATTTGCATTTCCCTGGTGGTTAATGATGTTGAGCATCTTTTCATGTTCGTGTTGACCATCTGTATCTCTTCTTTAGAAATATGTCTATTTGGATCTTCCTATTTCTTTTTAATTTTATTATGTTATGTTAGTCACCATACAATACATCATTAGTTTTTGATGTAGTGATCCACGATCCATTGTTTTCGTATAACACCCTGTGCTCCATGCAGTACGTGCCCTCCTTAATACCCATCACCAGGCTAACCAATCCCCCCTCCCCCCTCCCCTCTAAAACCCTGTTTGTTTCTCAGGTCCATAGTCTCTCATGGTTCATCTCTCCCTCCAATTCCCCCCGGCCATTTTTCCCTTCCTTCTCCTAATGTCCTCCATGCTATTCCTTATGTTCCACAAATAAGTGAAACCATATGATAATTGACTTTCTCTGCTTGACTTGTTTCACTTAGCATAATCTCCTCCAGTCCCATTCATGTTGATGTAAAAGTTGGGTATTCATCTTTTTTGATGGCTGAGTAATATTCCATTGTATATATGGACCACATCTTCTT
The DNA here is from genome assembly GCF_029215605.1 of Mirounga angustirostris. Lineage (NCBI taxonomy): Eukaryota > Metazoa > Chordata > Mammalia > Carnivora > Phocidae > Mirounga > Mirounga angustirostris. The sequence goes on from NW_026991722.1 coordinate 94,664,197, forward strand.
TATCCATTCATCTGTTGAAGGGCATCTCGGCTCTTTCCACAGTTTGGCTATTGCGGACATTGCTGCTATGAACATTGGGGTGCATATGGCCCTTCTTCTCACTACATCTGTGTCTTTGGGGTAAATACCCAGTAGTGCCATTGCTGGGTCATAGGGGAGCTCTATTTTTAAATTTTGAGGAACCTCCACACTGTATTCCAAAGTGGCTGTACCAACTTGCATTCCCACCAACAGTGTAAGAGGGTTCCCCTTTCTCCACAACCTCTCCAACATTTGTTGTTTCTTTCCCTGTCCATTTTGGCCATTCTAACTGGTGGAAGGTGGTATCTCAAGATCTCCCTATTTTTAAATTAGTTTGCTTGTGGGTTTTTTGGTTTTGTTTTGTTTCTGTTTTTTTTCTTGTTTTTTTTCTTTTCCCGATTGTTTTGTTTTGTTTTGCTGTTGAGTTGCATGAGTGATATTAACCCCTTATCAGATATATGATTTGCAAATGTTTTCCCATACAGTAGGTTGCCTTTTTATTTTGTTGATGGTTTCCTTGCTGATGTCATCCCACACTTTTTTTAATTGTTTTTACTTTTGGTATCAGGTTAAAAAATCACTACCAAGACCTCTATCAAGTGGCTTTTCCCTGTGTTTTCTGTTAAGAGTTTTAGGGTTTCAGGTCTTATATTCAATTCTTGAATGCATTTGGAGTTAATTTTTTGTGTAGTGTAAGATAGTGGTGTGGTTTCGTTGTTCTGCATGTGACTGTCCACTTTTCCCAGCCTTGTTGTTTAAAGAGACTGTTCTTTCCCCCTTGTATATTCTTGGCTCCTTGGTCATAAGGTACTGTACCTTGGATGGGTGGGTTTCCTTCTGGGCTCTCTCTTTTGTTCTGGTGCTCTGTGTGTGTCTGTTTTTTTGCCAACACTAGATTGTCTTGAATACTCTAGCTTTGCAATAATCTGAAATCAGTGAGTGTGATGCCTTTAGCGTTGTTCTTCTTTCTCTAGATTGCTCTGGCTATTCAGAGTCTTCTGTGGCTTCATACAAGTTTTTGGATCCTTTGTTATATTTCTGTGAAAAATAGAATTACAATTTTGATAAGAATTGCATTGAATCTGTAGATGGTTTGGGGAAGTGTGGAGAATTTAACACCATGATTTCTTCTAATCCAAGAGCATGGAGTATCTTTCCATTTCCATGTGTTGTCTTCGTTTTCTTTCCTTAACATCTTGTAGTTTTCAGTATAAGCTTTCACGTCTTGGTGAAGTTTCTTTCTGGGTATTTTATTCTTTTTGATGCAACTTCACGTGGGATGATCTTCCCAATTTCTTTTTCTGATAGTTCGTTATTAGTGTATAGACATGCAACAGATTTTTGTATATTGATATTGGATCCTGTACCTTTATTGAATTCAGTCGTTATTTCGAACAATTTTTCTGTGGAGTCTTTAAGGTTTTCCTTATATACTCTGCCTGCCATCTGCAAATAGTGAAAGGTTTACTTTTTCCTTTCCAATTTAGATGCCTTGTTTATTTTTGTTGCATAATTGCTCTGCCTAGGTTTTCCGATACTATGTTGAATAAAAGTGGCGAGGAAAGACCAGGCAAGTTCCTAATGTAGAGGATCTTAGAGGAAATAGTAACAGCTGAAACTTTTCTCTATTGGATGTGATGTTATCTGTGGGCTTGTCCTGTATGGCCTTTATCATGTTGAGGTATGTTCCCGCTCCACTCACTCTGTTGAGAATATTGACCGTCAATGGATATTGAGTTTTTTCAAATGCTTTTTGTGCATCTCTCAAGATGGTAGCATGATTTTTATTCTTCAGTTTGTTAATGTGATGGATCACTTGGGTTGATGTGCACGTGTGAACCCTCCTTGCATTCCTGGAACAAATCCCAGGATCATAGCATATGATCCTTTCAGCATATTGGTGAACTTGGTTTGCTAGTATTTTGTTGAACATTTTGCCTCTGTGTTCATCATGGATATTGGCCTGTAATTTTATTTTCTTGGGGTGTCCTTGTCTGGATTTGGTATCAGGATAATGTTGGACTCAGGAAATGATTTTGGAAGCTTTCTCTTCTGTTTTTTGGAAATGTTTGAGAAGGATTGGTATGAATTCTTCCCTGAATGGAAGAATTCACCAGTAAAGGCATCTGGTCCTGGAACTTGGTTTTTGGGAGGTTGTAAATTGCTGATATGACGAGCATTGGGTGCTTTATGTAAGTGTTGAATCACTGAATTCTATTCCTGAAATTAATACTGTACTCTGTATGTCACTAGTTCGAATTTATTTATTTATTATTTTTAAGATTTTCTTTTCTATTTTTTTTTTGTTTTTTTTTTTTAAGACTTTATTTATTTGACAGAGAGAGACACAACAAGAGAGGGAACACCAGCAGGGGGATTAGGGGAGTGAGAAGCAGGTTTACCGCCGAGCAGGGAGCCTCATGTGGGGTTCGATCCGAGGACCCTGGATGATGACCTGAGCCAAAGGCAGACGCTTAATGACTGAGCCACCTAGGCGCCCCTAAGATTTTATTTTTATGAGAGAGAGAGAGACCATGGACAGCAGGAGGTGTAGAGGGAGAGGAGGAGAGAGAGAGTCTCAAGAAGACTCCATGCTGAGTTTGGAGCCTGGCCTGCGGCTCAGTCACATGCCCCTGAGACCATAGCATGAGCCGGAACCAAGAGTTGGATGCTCAACCGACTGAGCCATCAGGTGCCGCAAGGAACTAGAATTGAAATAAAAACGTATAACATAAATATGAATAAATAAAGCTCTGATTCTTTGAGGTTGTCCAAATTGTTGCTGTGTACTCTTCACAATAGTTCCTTTGAGCCTTTGTTTTGGTGTGTCCATTGTGATATGTTAGCCAACTAGAAATCGTGGTTTTGAATAGCCTTGGTGTGACTGTTCTCAGCGAGAGCGAGGTGAGTGGCTTGGGGAAGGGGAGCAGGAGGGCCGTGTGATTGCTGACCAAGGGGGACCCCAGGCTGTGCCCCACGGATGCCCCTGCTCTGCAATAGCCATCGTTCCCTCCCACTTCTCACTTGTGTTCGTGGCGCCTGTCACAGGGGACCCGTCAATGCCCCACATCGTGGCCCAGGTGGTGCCCGTCAAAAAAACACCAAATGGAACAAATGGCATGGCCTGAAACCTGTTACATTTGCAAAATTCTAGTGAGAATCCTGTGTTCAGGAACCTCTGGTAATTTCCTAAGTTGGTACTTACTCTTGGTGTTAAAAAATGAAGGGGTACGCAGGTCTCGGTGCTTCACATGGTGATTTTCTGGTTGGGATTTACTTTGTGCTAGGGGAGGTCATAGAACGAGACAGAACATCTCTCTTTGCACGGTAGCCCAGCCCCACCCATAGCATCTGGCTGTGAGCTGTGGGTAGATCGTGTGCCCTGGGGTGAAATTGTGAGACCTGGAACAAGATCATCTCACCAGCAGGGGCCTGAAGCCAGTGTAGGGATACACCCCTGCAAGCTGCTTTGCATTGCTGGGGGGATTACAGAATGATCATTTGATCCCTGTCCGTGTTCGAAAATGGCCAAGTCATTATTGTGAAATCTGAAAATCAGGCCCTCCTGAGAGAAGAGAATCCTTCACCAATGTTGGTGGGGCCCTGAAACCCTGCCACTCCATTCATGTCATCTTCCCTGAGTGCCTGCCCTGGGCAAGGCAAGGGCTTTGCGGGGAGGCCAAGATAGATGCAGTCCCGGCGTCCAGGGGCCCAGGTTCCCATCAAGGCGTGTGGCCTGTCAACAAGTATGTGGTGAGCAGAACAGAGAGGGGAAGGCACTCCGTGCCGTTTGAGGGGCTAGAGGAAGGTTTCCTGTGCCATTTGAGGGTGATGTCACTGACGCATGGCCCTCCTGTCCACCCCGCGGGGTACCAGATCGCCACCGCCTGGCCGGCAGTAGCCCCAGCACGTTCACCACTGTGGAGGTGGGTGCCATGGTGAGGCAGTTCATGGGCACCAAGCTGGCCCTGGAGTCGGCATACATCTTCAGGCTGCCGGCCAAGATGAGGCAGGGCTGGGCAAGCTGCTGTAGGCCCCCGTCGTCACCACTGAGAAGAGAGGTAAGACCCGAGGCCCAAGTCCACTGTCGTGGTGCTACAGGGAGGAGAGCTGGGCAGGAAACGGAGCCGGGAACTTGCATGGTCCACGACGTCCAGGTCAGGCCCTGTACCGTCGCGTGTCTACACAGCCTGACATTTATCAGCCAGGCAGGAATGTCCCCGGTTTAATGCTAGAGACTCGGCTCAGAAAGGTTGTGTAACTGGCCCAGGGTGGCTCTGAGTCACTGTGTTGGAGGGCAGCTCCCTGAAGCCAGGCACTTGGTCTCTGATGTTCAAAACCATGTGCCCAGCTGAGCAGGTGCTCATTAAAGTTTCCTGTGGAGCAGTCGTAGGGAGATCTGTCTTCATGGACGCCGCTTCTGTTGCAAACACTGGCGAGATGCTTATTGTACATTGTCTTGGTTTATCCTCACCAAAGCCTGGGGAACAAAGCTCTGTGAGCCCCAGTTCTACAGAAGAAGTGGGGGCCCAGACAGATTCAGTCATTTCCTGCTGTGGGGGCAGTGATGTGAACACCCTTCATAGACCCCCCCCCCGACCCCCTTTTCCCACACCAATCTTCTGTGAGTTCCCATCTCGGCAAGCCCCTGACATGCCCTTCAGCCTCGCTGTGGAATCTGCCTCAGCAGGCTCCCTAACCAAGGCCACCCCAATTCCAGGTGTGGAGGTCAGGGCCAGACCCAGAGGTCTGAGGGAAGAGGAGGACAGGAAGGCACTTGCACGCAGAGCCAACGGGTGCGCTCGGAGAGATGGCCTGTCCTACCTCCCATGTGGGAGTGCCTAGCGCCAGGCTCTGGAGCTGTGTGACCTTAGGCAAGGCCCTTCCCCTCTCTGTGCCCTGGCGCCCACCTGGTGGCCTCTTGGGAAGCACCCAAGGGCCAGCACCGTCCACGTGGTGCCATGGCCTTGCTCAGAGTGTGAGCCGGTGTCCCCGCGTGTGATCACTCTAGGACAAGATCTAGAGCAGATGGTTTAAGTGAGGCAGGGGTTGAACCCAGAGTGCTTGAAAAACAATCCAAAGGGCTGATCTGAAACCTACCAAAGATAGAAGGCAAAAGAGGCCGGCGTGCACTGAGCTCTTGCCACCTTCTGGCCACCTTCCAGGCATTGCAGCCCATTGCTCTCTCTACTTCCACACATCAGGCCGAACCTGTCCTCTGGGGTTCTTGTGGAGGCTTCATTCCATAGGCTAGACTGATGAAAGCATTGGCCATTGGCCATTGATTGAACCTCCAGCCCCTCTCCCGTCCTCAGAAGTCATGGGTGGGACCAAAAGTTCCAACCCTCTGATCACAACGTTGGTTGTCCTGGTGACCAGCCCACATCCTCATTAACATGACAAGAGACACCTTTGTCACTCTGGACAAAGACGTGTATATGAGAAACAAGTTTTCTCATCTGAATGGCTAAATAGATATTCTTCTTACAAGTCACAACATTGCAAACATGGCTCCAGTCTCTGCTTCTGTGCTCACAGGACGCCCTCCCAGTGGTGTGTCCAAATTTCTCTCCTCTTCTCAGGATGTTTGGATCGCCTTATTGCCTCACTATTTGTCAAAGGATTGCTGGATCCTAAATTGCTTCTCAAAATATGCCTTTCTTCATGTTCAGCAATGGATCATGTGGAACACTTGGGCTCCCCATGTGAATTAGCTATTATAATACCTTGCTCATGTTCATCTGTCCAGAGTTTGCAGTTACATTTATAAGCAGCTTTGCTGTTAGTGACCTCAAGGTTGAAGGTAGTCCTCTTGACTTAGGTGTCATTGAAAAGACCCCTCGATGCTTTGTTTTGGGGTTTTGGGGGCATTGGTAGGTTTAGCTTGTATTTGTAGGACCCAGGACTCTATACATGCATTTATGTCAGGTAGATTTCTAGAAGTGTAATTGTTGGGTTAAAAGGCAAGTGCATTGAAAACCTTGATAAATAAAACCAAATTGCCCTCCAAAAAAGAAACCAGTCCCTGGATTAGGGTGCTTCCTACTGCACTGTGACTTGCTCTTAACTGCAAGGTCTGCAAAACCCTGTGTCCATATAAGCTGGCATCCACAGGTACCAGGGGTTAGAACACCAACGTATCTTTTTGGAGGACACAGTTCAACCCACAACAGAGCAGTTTTCGTACAACAAAGCTGTGGCCTCTACTCTGAGACCAGGACAGCATTTCCTAAGATGCTGGTGGCATCCTATAGACAGCGGCTGTGTAGGCATCACTGAGAATTCAGCGTGCATCCATCTCTGGACAAGCATCACTGCCCTGTTGCAGCCAGGGGTCATGGGCGTGCCCTTTGTCCATCTGTCTGGTCACAGCTTGAGCGGTTCTTGTCCTTATTTGCTGAGTATTCCAGAGGAGACCCGGGACCCAGAGCCCCTGGCCCCCTGGCCTGCACTCTGGCTGCTGCAGCCCTCCCCAGACTAATTAACCAACAGAAATTGACGGGAGGGAGAATGTGAGCTGGGCATCTCTGTGTGCATCCTGGTGTGGGTTCAATTCTGAGATTCAGGGCCTGGCTACCACCATTCATGTTCCACAGTGTGTCAAAATGTCAAATGAGCACCTGCCCTACCCTAGGCCCGCCCTTCATTGCCACCTGACATTGGAGGGACCACGGGGCTTCCAGCTTAGGTCTGAGTCAGGGCAGAATAGGGGTGATCTGGCATGCAGAGCACTCACTGCACGCCCCGCCCCCAGTGAGGCTGCCACAAACCTGGGTGGGAGATGCCCTGGAGGGCCAGAGGAGATGGGGCTCACCTCCAGGGGGCACAGCCACTGGGGTGGACAGGTCTCTGTGGCAGCCCAGGTGTGCACGGAGAGGGGTGGCCCATGGAGAGCTCCTGGGCTTTGGGGACTTGCACCCACTGTGGCGATCAGGGGGGGCTTCACGGAGGAGGAGCCATTTGAGATAGGTTGTCAGGGAAAAGGGATTTCACCGAGGACACAAGGGAAGGTAAGATTTACAAGGGCCCAGCAAAGCTAAATGTTCCAGGAGTGGGAAGAGCGAGGTGTTCCCAGGCCAGCTGACCCCTGTCTCTTTCCACCTGTAGCTCCGAGAAACACCGGTGCTACGACGTCATCCTGACGGCCTACAACATCATCGGCGAGAGCCCAGTAGCGCGCCCGTGGAGGTGTTCGTCGGCGAGGCCGGTAAGCTCCGGGTGCCCCTGCCTTCTGGGAGGCCTGGCCTGGCGCTCTCAGGGGCTGAGCAGCGTGCCCATGTTGAGGAGCATGGTGCCTGTGCGAGGCTAGGAGGCTCCGGCGTGGGTCAGCGTGGGGAGGGGTGTCGGAAGCGCCGGCGGGCACCTGCGGGGAACACGGTGGCATCAGTGGTGTCAGCGGCGGCAGCAGTAGTGCTGGCCGTCAGTCGGAGTCAGCGTTCGGCAGCAGCGGAAGCTCCCGGCAGCAGAGGCAGCAGCCGTATGAGCAGCGGGTGGCGGCAGCGGTAGGTGCCGGGATAGTGGGCGTCGGTATGTGGCAGCGGGAGGCGGTGGAGGCAGGGGCGGCAGGAAGCGGTGAGGCACAGGCAGCTGGCGCCGCAGGCAGGCAAGAGCCGGCAAACGGCAGGCAGGCGGCAACAGGAAGCGGCCACAGCGGTTTCAGGTGGCGGTGGCAGTAAGCGGCGGAAGACAGCGGAGGCAGGCGGCGGGGGAAGGTGGCAGGAGGAGGGAGGCTGCAGTGGCGGCCGGCAGTGCGGGCAGCCGGTTCCAGGTGCCAGCGGTAGGCAAGCGGAGGTGGCAGGTAGGAGGTAGCAGGTGCAGGCTGCAGTAAGCAGCGGCTGGCAGGTAGGCCACGGCAGGCAAGGGCCGCGGGTGGTGCCAGGACATAGCAGGCGGCGGGGGCAGGCAGTCGGCGGGGGCAGGCAGGCGGCAGACAGCAGCATTAGGCAGACGGCAGCTGTGGCAATTGGCAGGTGGCAGCGGTAGGCAGGCGGTGCCGGCAGCGGTGGGGGTACGCAGGCAGCGTTGGCATGCATCCTCGGGGTTAGGTAGCTGGGCCCGGTGGAGCCAGGCTGCGGCAGCAGACGGCGGCGGCAGGCGGCGGCAGGATGCGGAGGCAGGCAGGCGGCCACGGATGCCGGCGGGCAGCAGGCGGCGGGCGCACGCAAGAGCGGTGGTTGGCAGAAGGCAGGTGGCGGCGGCAGGCAGAGGTAAGCGGCAGCAGGGGGCGGCAGTGGCAGACGGCAGTGGTAGTACTGACTGGTGGCGGCAGCAGGCAGGCGGTGGCAGGCGGCGGTGGCAGCACTGGTGGGCAGTGGCGGCAGGCAGCGGCAGGCAGTCGGTGGCAGTCGGTGGCAGGCGGCAGCGGGTAGCAGCAGAGGTGGCAGCGGTGACAGCACCAGTGTGTGGCGTCTTCGGCTGCAGCCGCTGCAGGGGCGGCAAGGGCTGCAGGGGTGCCAGCTTTGGGCAGCCCCGGGTCATCGAGCGGCAGTGTGTGGCAGCCTCAGCAGCAGTTGCCATTGGCTTCAGCCGGAGTCACCGGCGGGGGAAGCAGGCGCCGCGATAGGGGCGGGGTCAGCAGCAGGCGGGTCAGCGACGGCAGCGTGGGTCAGCGTGGGGAGGGGCGCCGGAGGTGCCGGCGGGCATAGTCGGGTTACGCGGCGGGGTCGGCAGCGTCGGCGGCGTCAGCAGTAGTGCTGGCGTCAGTTGCCTTCAGCATTGGGCAGCAGCGGAAGCTCCGGGCAGCAGAGGCAGCAGAAGGAGTATCAGCAGCGGGTGGCGGCAGCGGTAGGTGCCGGGTTAGTGGGGGTCAGTATGTGGCAGCTGGAGGCGGTGGAGGCAGTGGAGGCAGGGCGCGGCAGTAAGCGGTGGGGGCAGGGAGGCAGGTAGCGGCAGGCAAGTGTAGTGGGCGGCGGCGGTAGGCGATTGCAGGCGGCGGCAGGAAGCGTTGGCAGGCTGTGGTAAGCAACGGCAGGCAGGCAGGCGGCCGCGGCAGGCAGGCAAGGGCGGCCGGCGGTGGAAGGAGGTAGCAGGCGGCGGCAGGGGGCGGGGGCAGGCAGGCTGCGGCAGGCAGGTGACAGACAGTTGCAGGCAGGCTGCAGCACTGGGGGTACGCAGTAGCCGCAGGTGGCAACAGGTGGTGGCGGCAGGAAGCGGCGGCGGGCAGGTGGTGGGGGCAGGTGGCGGCGGCTTGCAGGCCACGGCCAGAGGCAGGCAGGGGGCCGCGGGGACAAGAGGTAGCAGGCGGCGGTGGCGGCAGGGGGCGGGGGCAGGCAGGCTGCAGCAGGCAGGTGGCAGACAGTTGCAGGCAGGCTGCAGCACTGGGGGTACGCAGTAGCCGCAGGTGGCAACAGGCAGTGGCCACAGGAAGCGGCGGCGGGCAGGTGGTGGGGGCAGGTAGTGGCGGCCGGCAGACCCCGGCTAGGGGCAGGCAGGGGGCGGCGGCGGCAAGAGGTGGCAGACGGGGGCAGGCAGTGGTAACCCGCGGGAGGAAGCGGCGGCAGGCAGCAGGGCCAGGCAGCAGCGTTAGGTAGGCGGCAGCAATAGGCGTGTGGTGGCCTTGGGCTGGCGTGGCGGGTAATGGTAAGTGGCAGCAGGCGGCGGTGGTAGGTAAGCAGCAGCAGGCCGTGGCGGGCTGCAGGCCCCAGGGCCCAGGCAGGAAGCGGCGGCTGATAATCGCAACCAGCCATAAGCGGTGGCAGAAAGCGGCGGCAGGTGGGGGCAGGTGGCAGGGGGAGGCGGGCCACAGTGGGGGCAGGCAGTGTGGGAAGCAGGCGGTAGTGGCCGCAGGCAGCGGAGGCAAGCGGGCTGCAGGGAGCAGCGGCAGCAGTTGGCGGTGGTAGGTTGGCAGCGTTGGCAGGCACCGTCGAGTTTAGGCAGCGGAGGCTGGTGGCAGCAGAGGAGGTGGCAGGTGGCGGGCTGCAGGTGGCGGCGGTAGACAGCGGTAAATGGCAGCAGGGGGTGCGGGCAGGCAGGCGGAGGCAAGGGGATACAGGCAAGGGTGGCAGGCGGCAGCGGAAGGAAGCGGTGGCGGGCAGGTGGCTGGGGCGGTAGGCAGCGGTAACTGGCAGCAGCTGGCGGGGGCAGCGGCCCGGTGGTGGTATGGGCAGGGTTAGCGCTGGGCAGCCAGCGCCAGCAAGCAGCAGGCGGCAGAGGGCGGCAGCGTGGGCCAGCCATGTCGGCGGTCAGCAGCAGCGTCTGCGATGGGCAGCGGGTGTCAGTGGCGGAAGCTGGGGGCAGTGGCGGTAGCTGGGGGCTGTGGCGGTATGGCTGGGAGCAGAGAGAGCCGGGGGCAGCGGCGTCCTTGGAACCCTAGCATGCTGCGGTTCCGAGGAAGAGGTGCCCCTCAGCCTGGTATCTGCAGGGCACACAGGGGGCCACCCAGGACCCAGAGGCTGAGCCTGAGGCGGCGTGCCAAGTCCTGCTTCCTCCCATTGGGGAGGCCAGTTGAGTTCGGCCTCTGCCCTGGGCCTGAGCTTCAGTCTCTCCATCTGTAAAGTGGGCAGAACTGCAAAACCTTAGGGTTACGGTGCAGATTTAACGTAGGTAATGGGTTTCCTCTAGACTGGTTCAGAGTACAGGTTGTCATTCCTCTTCTTCCAGTTCCAGCTGTGTGACCTTGAGCAAGGTAGGTAATCGCCAGGCCTCAGAATTCTCATCTGAGAGATGGGCCTGCAAAGAGGACCTATATAGGCTTGTTTTGGGGATTTAGTGAAGTAGTACACAGAACCCATTTCCAAAGTCAATGTAAATCATGGTTCCTGGCACGAGATAAGTGCAGTACGAATCTTTGGGATTAATATCACAGAAGTATTAGTTATTGTTATTGCTAGCACCGGGGAAGGAACACCGTGATTGCCATCCTCATGATTATCATCGTGAGTTAATTGAGGAGCTGCTCTGTGCCTGGCGCTGGCTAAGCATTCTACACCCTTTATCAGTTTGCACATCTCCATGGGCTAGGATCCTGATAGGCCTCTGAGTCTTAGAGACGCAGATAATGCTTGGAACCAGATTTCAATCCCTTGTCTTTGCAGCTCCAAAACCTGTGCTTCCAACCTCTCCATGATTGGGGCGTATCCGAAACCCTCATGCCTCTCTGCTTGACTCTGCACCTTACAGCTTAGAATAGGGCCTAACACAGGGGAATACAGAGGGATAAGTATTCTCTATTTCTGTTACCGTCGTAGTCTTTATTCCCTCGCAGTGCTTTATGGGCACAGATGTAACGGTGTTGGTTAGTGATTCAGATCAAGAGCTGACAGACCATCCCAACTGAGAGAAATGAGACCCATTTTATGTGCTCCTCTCCCCCTAGAATGACGGTCAAGAGACAGTGATGACTCAGAGGTTGCCAGTGAGTTAAAGAAGTTGGCTGCCCAGCCGCAAGAGCCTGAGTAGACCGCAGCGGCGACCTTTGGTAGCATCTCAAAAGACACCTACAAGATGGAACATGCCCAGGGATTTGGAAAACCGGTAAGGCACTTTCCATACACCCTGCCTTGTTCTTCCTCAACTTCTTCAGTATCTCCCAGGAACTCCCTGCTTCTTCCTGTACCCATAAACGGGATGCAGTGCCCACTGCTCTGGGTAGAGAGGAGCCCGGCACTTTACATGCTGTTCTGTGCACGCACTCACCAGTGTACAAAGCTCTCCTTTAGCCTCTGTTAGGAACAGGAGGGCAGTTTCCCGCACAGATTTGGGCAGGTCCCTGCACTTTCTGAGTCCCCTGAACAATGGTGTACGGCTTACCTGTTTAAATCCAGTTTTGTCTTGGAGTGTTTTACAAGACCTTTTCCTTAGGATAACTTGTAAGATCACTCTCTTTACAAATTCGAAGCTTGTAATACAGTGTTATTAAATATAGCCGCCATGTTGTACGTTACATCCTGTGACTGACTGACTTTATACCTGTAAGTTTGAACCTTTGACCCCTGTCACCCATTTCACACCCATCCCCCTGCCTGTCAACCACCAATCTGACTGCTGTATCTTTAAGCTCAGTTTTTTGGTGTTTTTAGATTCCATATAAATGTGTTGTCATAGAGTATTTGTCTCTGACTTCTTTCAGTTAGCATCGTGCCCTCAGGGTCCATCCATGTTGCTGTAAAAAGAACGATTTCGTTTTTTGTTATGGCTAAAGAGTATTGCAGCGTCTACATACACCACATCTTCCTTATCGATTCATCCCTCCGTGGACATGTAGGTTGTCCTCCTATCTTAGCTGTTATGAATAATGCTGCAGTGAACATGGGGGTTCAGATATCTTTTCAAATGGGTGTTTTTGTTTTCTTTGGCTAAATGGCCAGGAGAAAAATTGCTGGATTGTAGGCTCGTTCTAGTTTTAATGTTTTGAGGAGCCTGCATACTCTTTTCCACAGTGGATGCACCTACCTACGTTCCCACCAACAGCTCACTGGGGTTCCCTTTCGGCCACATCCTTGCTAACATGTGTTATTTCTCATCTTTTTGATACTAAGTTTTCTAACCAGTGTGAGGTGCTATCCCATTGTTGTTTTGATTTGCATTTCCCTGATGATTCATGATGTTGAGCATCTTTTCACGTCCCTGTTGGCTCTCTGGATGTCTTCTCTGGATAATGTCCATTTGGATAATCCTCCCACTTTTTAACCACTTTGTTTTTTTGCTGTAGTTATTGAGTCTAAGAGTGCTTTATATGTACTGGATACTTATCTTTTTTTTTTTTTTAAAGGATTTATTTATTTATTTATTTGAGAGAGAGAATGAGATAGAGAGCATGAGAGGGGGGAGGGTCAGAGGGAGAAGCAGACTCCCTGCTGAGCAGGGAGCCTGACGTGGGACTCGATCCCGGGACTCTGGGATCATGACCTAAGCCGAAGGCAGTCGCTTAACCAACTGAGCCACCCAGGCGCCCCTCCATACAAATTTTAAAGATTCTTTGCCTTATGTCTGTAAAACGTGTTTCGAATTTTGGTAAGAATTGCATTCAATCTCTAGACAGTTTTGGGTAGTATAGACATTTTAACACTTAATTCTTCTAATCCATGAGCATGGAATGTCGATTTACTTGTGTTGTCTTCCGTTTCTTTCCTTAGTGTCTTACAGTTTTCAGTATATAGGCTTTCACCTCCTTGGTTAAATTTATCTTTAAGTGTTTTTTGTGTTTTTTTTTTTTTGATGCAGTTTTAAATATTATTTTTTAAATTTATTTTCCTGTTCATTATTAGTATATAAAAATGGAACATATTTTTATGTACTTTTTATCCTGCAACTTTATTGAATCTGTTTAATAGTTTTTTTCATGTTGTTTTTAGGGTTTTTTTACATATAAAATGTCATTTGAATATAGTGACCTTTTTTTTTTTTTCTTTAAAGATTTTATTTATTTATTTGAGACAGAGAGAATGAGAGACAGAGAGCATGAGAGGGAGGAGGGTCAGAGGGAGAAGCAGACTCCCTGCCCAGCAGGGAGCCCGATGCGGGACTCGATCCCGGGACTCCAGGATCATGACCTGAGCCGAAGGCAGTCCCTTAACCAACTGAGCCACCAAGGCGCCCCTGAATATAATGACCTTTACTTCTTCCTTTCCAATTTGGATGTATTTTATTTCTTTATTTTTCTTGTGTAATTGCTCTGGCTGGGATTTCCAGTAGTATAATTGACCGTTGTCCATCGTCGGTTTGAATTGTGTGGTCCACTTAATACATTTTTTATTCAGTAAATACAGGCATTGCTTGTAAAGGTATTGTCCTTTTGAATTTTTTTTTCTTTTAAAATGATTATTTATATTCTACTTACTTAACATACAGTGCAATATTGGTTTCAGGAGAATTCCGTGATTTATGACTTGCTTACAACCCCTACTACTCATCATAACAGTGCCCTCCTTAATCCCATCACCCAGCTAGACCATCCCCCAAACACCTCCCCTCTGTCAAATCTCTGTTTTCCAGCATCAAGAGTTTCTTACAGTTTGTTTCCCTCTCTGTTCTTTGTATTCCCCCTCCCATTTGTTGATCTGTTTTGTTTCTTAAATCCTTAGGAGTGAAATCACATGGTATTCGTCTTTCTCTGACTCACTTATTTTGCTTAGCATAATACACTCTAGCTTCATCAGGATTTTTTTTTTAAAGAATTTATTTATTTGTTTTTCTTTTTTTTTTTTTAATTTTATTATGTTATGTTAGTCACCATACAATACATCATTACTTTTTGATGTAGTGATCCACGGTCCATTGTTTTCGTATAACACCCAGTGCTTCATGCAGTACGTGCCCTCCTTAATACCCATCACTGGGCTAACCAATCCCCCCCACCCCCCTCTAAAACCCTGTGTGTTTCTCAGGTCCATAGTCTTACATGGTTCATCTCTCCCTCCAATCCCCCCCCCCATTTTTCCCTTCCTTCTCCTCATGTCCTCCATGTTTTTCCTTATGTTCCACAAATTAGTGAAACCATGTGATGATTGACTTTCTCTGCTTGACTTACTTCACTTAGCATAATCTTCTCCAGTCCCATCCATGTTGATGTAAAAGGTGGGTATTCATCCTTTCTGATGGCTGAGTAATATTCCATTGTATATATGGACCCCATCTTCTTTATCCATTCATCTGTGGAAGGGCATCTCGGCCCTTTCCACAGTTTGGCTATTGTGGACATTGCTGCTATGAACATTGGGGTGCATATGGCCCTTCTTTTCACTACATCTGTGTCTTTGGGGCAAATACCCAGTAGTGCAATTGCTGGGTCATAGGGTACCTCTATTTTTAAATTTTTGAGGAACCTCCACACTATTATTTTTTGACAGAGAGAGACACAGCAAGGGAGGGAACACAAGCAGGGGGAGTTGGAAAGGAAGAAGGAGGCTCCCCACAGTCTTTGGATCAAATGCGGGGCTCGATCCCAGGATCCTGGGATCATGACCTGAGCCAAAGGCAGACGCTTAATAACTGAGCCCCAAGCTCCATCAGGATATTCTTAATCACACTCTTTTTCTCTAGCTTACTTTGTTGTAAGAATACAGTCTATAATACATATAACATTCAAAATATCTCTGAATCAAATCTTTGTGTTCCTGATAACTTTTGTGGTCAACAGTAGGATATTAGTAGTTCAGTTTTGGGTGACTCAAAAGTATTCTCAGATTTTCAACTGCACAGGGGTTGGCAACCCTAATCCCTGCATTGTTCAAGGGCCAACTGTATGTTGAATAGAAGTGGCGAGAGTGTGCATCCTTGTCTTGTTCCTGATCTTAGAGGAGAAGCTTTCGGCTTTCACTCTTGCATAGGACGTGGCTTCTCAGGTATGGCCTTTATTAGGTTGAGTTACATTCTCTGTATACCTGCTTTGTTGAGAGCTTTTATCAAAATGGGTGTTGGGTTTTGTCAGATGCTTTTTCTGCATTGGTGAAGATCATATGATTTTTACCCTTTGTTTTGTTAATGTGGCCTATTTCTTTGATTGATTTGTGGATGTTGAACCCCCCTTGCATCCCTGAAATAAATCTGACTTGTTCATACTTCTTCCTGTATTGTTGAATTTCGTTTGCTGTTATTTTGTTGAGGATTTTTATATCTATGTTCATCACAGATATGGGTCTGTAATTTTCTTTTCTTGTGGTATTTTGGTAGGGTTTGATAAGGGCAATGCTGGCCTCCTAAAAGGAGTTGAGAAGCATTCCTTCCTCTTGTATTTGTGGAAAAGTTTGAGAAGGATTGGTATTCATTTTTCTTTGAAAATTTGGTAGAATTCACCAGGAAAGCCATCTGGACTCCTGACTGTTGAGAGGTTTTTAATTACTCATTTTGTTTTCCTACTGGTAATTGGTCTGTTCAGAATTTGTCTCTTCATGATTCATTCTTGGAAGGTTGTGTGTTTCTTGGAATTTATCCTTTCCTTTTGGACGGTCAAACTTGTCGGGGTGTAATTGTTCACAGTAGTCTCTTATGAGCCTTTGTCTATGGTATCAATGGAAACATCTTTTTCATTTCTGATTATGTGTACTCATTCTTTTTTTTTTTACCTTGAGGCTAGCTGAAAATTTGTCAGCTATTTTCTTTTCTTTCTTTCTTTTTTTTAAAGATTTTATTTATTTATTTGAGACAGAGAGAATGAGAGAGACAGAGAGCACATGAGAGGGCGGGAGGGTCAGAGGGAGAAGCAGGCTCCCTGCTGAGCAGGGAGCCCGATGCCGGACTCAATCCCGGGACTCCAGGATCATGACCTGACCCGAAGACAGTCACTTAACCAACTGAGCCACCCAGGCGCCCTCAGCTTTTTTCTTTTCAAAGAACCAGCTCTTTTGTTGATCTTTCTATTGCCTTCATAGTCTGTATTTGATTTATTTGTTTGAGATGTTACTTCCTTTCTTCTATTAAATTTGGGCTTCCGTGTTCTTTTTCTGGTTCCTTGAGGTGGAAAGTTAGGCCGCTTATTTGAGACGATTCTTGTTTCTTGATTTACGCCTGCATCACTATAAACTACCGTCTTAGAACCACTGTTTTTTAATTTTTTAAAAAAAATTTTATTGTTATGTTAATCACCATGCATCATTATTTTTAGATGTAGTGTTCCATGATTCATTGTTTGTGCATAACACCCCGTGCTCCATTCAGAATGTGCCCTATTTAATACCCTTCACCAGGCTAAACCATCTTCCCACCCCCTCCCCTCTAGAACCCTCAGTTTGTTTTTCAGAGTCCATCATCTCTCATGGTTCATCTCCCCCTCCAATTTACCCCCCTTCATTCTTCCCCTTCTGATATCTTTTTCTTCTTCTTTTTTTTTTTTTGTTTCTTAACATATATTGAATTATTCGTTTCAGAGGTACAGATCTGAGATTCAACCGTCTTGCACAATTCCCAAGGTTTACCAGAGCACATACCCTCCCCAATGTCTATCCCCCAGTCATCCCATCCCACCCCCCACTCCAGCAACCCTCAGTTTGTTTCCTGAGATTAAGAATTCCTCATATCAGTGAGGTCATTTGATACATGTCTTTCTCTGTTTGACTTATTTCGCTCAGCATAATGCCCTCCAATTCCATCCACCTCGTTGCAAATGGCAAGATCTCATTCCTTTTGATGGCTACATAATATTCCATTGTATATATATATACCATTTCTTCCTTATCCATTTATCTGTCGATGGACATCTTGGCTCTATCCACAGTTTGGCTATTGTGGACATTGCTGCTATAAACATCGGGGTGCATGTACCCCTTCGGGTCCCTACATTTGTATCTTTGGGATAAATACCCAGCAGTGCAGTTGCTGGATCATATGATAGATCTATTTTCAACTTCTGGAGGAACCTCCATACTGTTTTCCAGAGTGGCTGCACCAGCTTACATTTCCACCAACAGTGGAGGAGGGTTCCCCTTTCTCTGGATCCCTGCCAACATCTGTCCTTTCCTGACTTGTTAATTTTAGCCATTCTGACTGGTGTGAGGTGGTATCTCATTGAGGTTTTGATTTGGATTTCCCTGATGCCGAGCGATGTTGAGCACTTTTTCATGTGTCTGTTGGCCATTTGGATGTCTTCTTTGGAAAAATGTCTGTTCATGTCTTCTGCCCATTTCTTGATTGGATTCTTTGTTCTTTGGGTGTTGAGTTTGATAATTTTGGATACTAGCCCTTTATCTGATATGTCATTTGCAAATATCTTCTCCCGCTGTGTCGGTTGTCTTTTGGTTTTGTTGACTGTTTCTTTCGCTGTTCAAAAGCTTTCTATCTTGATGAAGACCCAATAGTTCATTTTTGCCCTTGCTTCCCTTGCCTTTGGCAATGTTTCTAGGAAGAAGTTGCTGAGGCTGAGTCGAAGAGGTTGCTGCCTGTGTTCTCCTTTAGGATTTGGATGGACTCCTGTCTCACATTGAGGTCTTTCAACCATTTGGAGTCTATTTTTGTGTGTGGTGTAAGGAAATGGTCCAATTTCATTCTTCTGCATGTGGCTGTCGAACTTTCCCAACACCGTTTGTTGAAGAGACTGTCTTTTTGCCATTGGACATTCTTTCCTGCTTTGTCGAAGATGAGTTGACCATAGAGTTGAGGGTCTACTTCTGGGCTCTCTATTCTGTTCCATTGATCGATGTGTCTGTTTTTGTGCCAGTACCATAGTGTCTTGATAATGACAGCTTTGTAATAGAGCTGGAAGTCCGGAATTGTGATGCCGCCAGCTTTGCTTTTCTTTTTCAACATTCCTCTGGCTATTCGGGGTCTTTTCTGGTTCCATACAAATTTTAGGATGATTTGTTCCATTTCTTTGAGAAAAGTGGATGGTATTTTGGTGGGGATTGCATTGAATGTGTAGATTGCTCTAGGTAGCATTGACATCTTTACAATATTTGTTCTTCCAATCCATGAGCATGGAACGTTTTTCCATTTCTTTGTGTCTTCCTCAGTTCCTTTCATGAGTATTTTATAGTTTTCTGAGTACAGGTCATTTGTCTCTTTGGTTAGATTTCTTCCTAGGTATCTTATGGTTTTGGGTGCAATTGTAAATGGGATTGACTCCTTCATTTCTCTTTCTTCTGTCTTGTTGGTGTATCGGAATGCCACTGACTTCTGTGCATTGATTTTATATCCTGCGACTTAACTGAATTCCTGTATGAGTTCTAGCAGTTTTGGGGTGGAGTCTTTTGGGTTTTCCACATAAGGTATCATATCATCTGCAAAGAGTGAGAGTTTGACTTCTTCTTTGCCGATTTGGATGCCTTTGATTTCTTTTCGTTGTCTGATTGCTGTGGCTAGGACTTCGAATACTATGTTGAATAGCAGTCGTTGTAGAGGACATCCCTGCCGCGTTCCTGACCTTAGGGAGAAAGCTCTCAGTTTTTCCCCATTGAGAATGATATTCACTATAGGTTTTTCATAGATGGCTTTTATGATACTGAAGTATGTACCATCTATCCCTATACTCTGAAGAGTTTTGATCAAGAAAGGATGCTGTAATTTGTCTAATGATTTTTGTGCATCTATTGAGAAGATCATATGATTCTTGTTCTTTCTTTTGTTAATGTATTGTATCACGTTGATTGATTTGCGGATGGTGAACCAACCTTGCAGCCCAGGGTTAAATCCCACCTGGTTGTGGTGAATAATCCTTTGAATGTACTGTTGGATCCTATTGGCTAGTAGTTTGGTGAGAATTTTTGCATCCTTGTTCATCAGGGATATTGGTCTGTAATTCTCCTTTTTGATGAGGTCTTTGTCTGGTTTTGGGATCAAGGTAATGGTGGCCTCATACAATGAGTTTGGAAGTTTTCCTTCCATTTCTATTTTTTGGAACAGTTTCAGAAGAATAGGTATTAATTCTTCTGGAAATGTTTGGTAGAATTCCCGTGGGAAGCCATATGGCCCTGGGCTTTTGTTTGTAGGGAGATTTTTGATGACTGCTTCAATTTCCTTAGTGGTTATAGGTCTGTTCAGGTTTTCTATTTCATCCTGGTTCAGTTTTGGTAGCTGATACATCTCTAGGAATGCATCCATTTCTTCAAGGTTATCGAATTTGCTGGCATAGAGTTGCTCATAATATGTTCTTATAATTATTTGTATTTCTTTGGTGTTGGTTGTGATCTCTCCCCTTTCATTCATGATTTTATTTATTTGGGTCATTTCTCTTTTCTTTTTGATAAGTCTGGCCAGGGGTTTATCAATTTTGTTAATTCTTTCAAAGAACCAGCTCCTAGTTTCGTTGATCTTTTCTACTGTTCTTTTAGTTTCTATTTCATTGATTTCTGCTCTGATCTTTATTATATCTCTTCTCCTGCTGGGCTTAGGCTTTATTTGCTGTTCTTTCTCCAGCCCCTTTAGGTGTAGGGTTAGGTTGTGTATTTGAGACCTTTCTTGTTTCTTTTTTTTTTTTTAAGATTTTATTTATTTATTTGAGACAGAGAGAATGAGAGAGACAGAGAGCACATGAGAGGGCACGAGGGTCAGAGGGAGAAGCAGGCTCCCTGCTGAGCAGGGAGCCTGATGCGGGACTCGATCCTGGGACTCCAGGATCATGACCTGAGCTGAAGGCAGTCGCTTAACCAACTGAGCCACTTTCTTGTTTCTTGAAAAAGGCTTGTATTGCCATGTACTTTCCTCTTAGGGCTGCCTTTGCTGCATCCCAATGATTTTGAATAGTTGTGTTTTCATTTTCATTGGTTTCCACGAATTTTTTAAAATCATCTTTAATTTCCTGGTTGACCCACTCATTCTTTAGTAGGATGCTCTTTAGCCTCCATGTATTTGAGTTCTTTCCGACTTTCCTCTTGTGATTGAGTTCTAGTTTCAAAGCATTGTGGTCTGAAAATAGGCAGAGAATGATCCCAATCTTTTGGTACCGGTTGAGACCTGATTTATGACCAAGGATGTGATCTATTCTGGAGAATGTTCCATAGGCACTAGAGGAGAATGTGTATTCCGTTGCTTTGGGATGGAATGTTCTGAATATGTCTGTGAAGTCCCTTTTGTCCAGTGTGTCATTTAAAGTCTTTATTTCCTTGTTGTCTTTTGCTTAGATATTCTGTCCATTTTAGTGAGGGGGGTGTTAAAGTCCCCCACTATTATTGTATTGTTGTCGATGTGTTTCTTTGCTTTTGTTATTAATTGCCCTATATAATTGGCTGCTCCCATGTTAGGGGCATAGATATTTACAATTGTTAGATCTTCTTGTTGGATAGACCCTTTAAGTAGGATATAGTGTCCTTCCCTATCTCTTATTACAGTCTTTGGTTTAAAATCTATTTTGTCTGATATAAGGATTGCCACCCCAGCTTTCTTTTGGTGTCCATTAGCATGGCAAATGGTTTTCCACCCCCTCACTTTCAATCTGGGGGTGTCTTTGGGTCTAAATTGAGTCTCTTGCAGACACCATATCGATGGGTCTTGTTTTTTAATCCAATCTGATAGACTGTGTGTTTTGATTGGGGCATTGAGCCCATTTACATTCAGGGTAACTATTGAAAGATAGGAATTTAGTGCCATTGTTATTGCCTGTAAGGTGACTGTTACTGTATATTGTCTGTGTTCCTTTCTGGTCTATGTTGCTTTTAGGCTCTCTCTTTGCTTAGAGGACCCCTTTCAAGATTTCCTGTAGGGCTGGTTTTGTGTTTGCAAATTCCTTTCGTTTTTGTTTGTCCTGGAAGCTTTTTCTCTCTCCTTCAATTTTCAATGACACCCCAGCTGGATAGAGTATTCTTGGCTGCATATTTTTCCATTTAGTGCTCTGAATATATCCTGCCAGTCCTTTCTGGCCTGCCAGGTCTCTGTCGATAGGTCTGTTGCCAATCTAACGTTTCTGCCATTGTAGGTTACATATCTCTTCCCCCGAGCCGCTTTCAGGATTTTCTCTTTGTCTCTGAGACTCGTAAATTTTACTATTAGATGTTGGCGTGTAGACCTATTTTTATTGATTTTGAGAGGGGTTCTCTGTGCCTCCTGGATTTTGATGCCTGTTTCCTTCCTCAAATTAGGGAAGTTCTCTGGTGTAATTTGCTCCTGTATACCTTCTGCCCCTCTCTCTCTTTCTTCTTCTTCTGGGATCCCAATAATTCTAATGTTGTTTCGTCTTACGGTATCGCTTATCTCGAATTCTGCCCTCGTGATCCAGTAGTAAATGAAACATTTAAAAACAAATATATTGAACTCCATACCCAATGGGGCACTCAAACTTGCAACCACAAGATCAAGAGTCCCAATGCTCCGCCGTCTAGGCCAGCCAAGTGCAGCATTCTTAGAACCCATTTTGCTGCATTCCATAAATTTTGCTATGTTGTATTCCATCTTCATTTGTCTCAAAGTATTTCTTGGTTTCTCTTGTGGTTTGCTCACAAACCCACTGGTTATTCAGTAGCATGTTGTTTAATCTGCATGTTTGTGAAATTCCAGTTTTCTTCTTGTAATTGATTTCTCATTCCATACCACTGTGTTTGGAAAAGATGCTTGATTTGATTTCAGTCATCATTTTGGAAAATTGTAGGCTTCTTGAATTTATTGACTTGTGTGGCCTAACATATGGTCTAGCTTGGAGAATGTTCTATGTGCACTTGAGAGGAGTGTATCCCATGTGCTGTATTTGGACGGAGGCTTCTGTATGTATCTCTTAACTCCATCTAATTACCTAGTTGTCTGAGGCTGATGTTTCCTTATTGATCTTCTGTCTGGATGGTCTATCCATTGATACAAGTGAGGTGTGACAGTCCCCCATGATATTGCTGCTGATTTCTCCTTTGAGGTGTGTTCATATATGCTCTACATATTTAGTTGCTCCTCTGTTGGGTGGGTAAATATTTACAAATGTTGCATCCTCTGTTTGGATTGATTCCTTTATCATTATGTAATTCCCTTCTTTGGCTCTTGTTACAATGTTTGGATTTTTTTTCTCCTTGGTTAGACTGAGAATCAGAAGATCATGCGTTACCTCTGCAGCCTTGAACAAAACATACCCCTTCTCTTAGTCTGTTTTTTTTTTTTCCTCTATAAAATAAAAACAACAAATTCTTCTCCGAGGACCATCTCATGACTCAGATAAGAGAATGTGTATAAAAGTGCTTTGTAAACTATAGATAACACCCAAATATGAAAAGTTATACTGCTTTTGATTATACCACAGCCAAATGATCAGGATAAGATTTTTTTTTTTTGACACATGTATTTACTTTAGGGAGAGAGAGCATGCACAGGCATGTATTAGAGAGGGGAGGGGCAGGGGCAGAGGGAGAGAGTGAATCCTCAGGCCGACTCCCTGCTGAGTGCAGAGTCCGATGTGGGGCTTTGTCCCAGGACCTTGGGATCATGACCTGAGCCAAAATCAAGAGTCAGCTGCTTAACTGACTGTGCCACCCAGGCACCCCCAGAATAAGATTTTAAAAAATAATAATATTTATTGAGGGCTTACTGTTGTAGGAGTATTCTATGTGACCTCTACCTCATTTAATTCTAAAAACAATTTTTTCTTAAAGAAAATTAAAAACAAAAGCTATCCTAAAAGTAAATTTTCATATTATCCTCAGAGCTGGGGAAACACAGGCACAAGAGAGGTTAAGTAGGGGCACCTGGGTGGCTCATTTGGTTAAGCTTCTGGTTTTGGCTCAGGTCATAATCCCAGGGTCCTGAGATTGAGCCCTGTGTTGGGTACGCTGCTCAGTGGGGAGTCTGCTTCTCCCTCTCTCTCTACCCCTGCTTTTGCTCACTCTCTGTATGTGTCTCTCTCACAGATAAATAAATAAAATAATAAAAAGAAGAAGTTAAGTGACTTGCTCAATGTCATAGTAAATATGAGAACCAGATACAGACCTGAGTGTGGGACTCTGAAGTCTGTGTTCTTTCTTTTTTAAGTTTACCAAATACATACATAACCCTCAAAATATTGTAGATTAAATTACTTTAGCCTTTCTCAAATCATTGCGCTTTGGATGATGCTATAATTTGGGTTACCTGGCTGGCTCGGTCAGTGTAGTATGAGACTCTTGATCTCACAGTTATGACTTTGAGCCACATTGTGGGTTCAGCTTACTTACAATAAAAAGATGTAATTGGGCTTGTTTTCTTTTTCCTTCTAACCTCTTCACCCATTTCTCCCACCTCCAACACCCTACGTCTGGCAATCACCCATTTGTTCTATCTAGGAGGTCAGTTTTTTGTTTTGGTTTTGTTTGAAGTTCCACAAGTAAGTGATGGATAGTATTTGTCTTTCTCTGTCTGGCCTGTTTCACTTCACAGAATGCCTTAAAGGTTCATCCATTTGGCAGCTGGAAAGATTTCATTCTTTATTCTGGCTGAGTAGTATTCCATTGTGTTTACCTACGACAATTTCTTTATCCATTCATCCACTGATGGGCACTTAGGTTGTTTCTATATTTTCATTGTTGTAGATAATCCTGCAGTGAACATGGGTGCACATACCTGTTTCAGTTAGTGTGTTCAGTTTCCTCGGATAAATACTCAGAAGGGGAA
Organism: Mirounga angustirostris; assembly: GCF_029215605.1. Classification (NCBI taxonomy): domain Eukaryota; kingdom Metazoa; phylum Chordata; class Mammalia; order Carnivora; family Phocidae; genus Mirounga; species Mirounga angustirostris. Next base: position 94,688,140 of record NW_026991722.1, read on the forward strand.
TTGCTGGACCATATGGTAGTTCTATTTTTAATTTTTTTGAGTGTCTTCTGTACTGTTTTCCATAGTGGCCGCACCAATTTATACTCCCAGTAACAATGCCCAAGAGTTTTCGTCTTCTTCACATCTTCACCAAAACTTGTTCATTCTTGTCTGTTTAATAATGGCCATTCTAACAGGTGTGAAGTGGTATCTCACTGTGGTTTTGATTTGCATTTCCCTGTTGATTAATGATGTTGAGCAACTTTTCATGTTCATGTTGACCTATCTGTATGTCTTCTTTAGAAAAATGTCTATTTGGATGTGCCTATTTTTAAATTAGATTGTTTGTGGGTTTTTTTGTTGTTTTGTTTTGTTTTGTGGTTTTGTTTTGTTGTTTTGCTTTTGAGTTGCACGAGTTCCTTATATTTTGGATAAATAACCCCTTATCCCGTATATGATTTGCAAATGTTTTCCCATACAGTAGGTTGCCTTATTTTGTTGATAGTTTCCTTTGCTGTTTGGAAGCTTTTTAGTTCGATGTAGTCCCACTTTTTTTTTTTTTTTTTTGGTTTTTATTTTTGGTATCAGGTTAAATAAATCATTACAAAGACCTATGTCAGGTAGCCTTTCCCTGTGTTTTCTGCTAAGAGTTTTATGGTTTCAAGTCTTATATTCTTTTGAGTTAATTCTTTTGTATGGTGTAAGATAGTGGTGCAGTTTCATTCTTTTGCAAGTGGCTGTCCAGTTTTCCCACCACCGTTTATTAAAGAAACTGTTCTTTCTCCCTTGTATATTCTTGGCTCCTTAGTCAGAAGTTACTGGGCCACTGATGTGTGGGTTATCTTCTGGGCTCTCTCTTCTGTTCTGGTGCTCTGTGTGTCTGCTTTTATGCCAATACTAGATTGTTTTGAGTACTCTAGCTTTGTAATAGTCTGAAATCAGCGAGTGTGATGCCTTTATCATTGTTCTTCTTTCCCTAGAGTGCTCTGGCTATTCAGAGTCTTTTGTGGCTTCATACAAATTTTTGGATCCTTTGTTCTATTTTTGTGAAAAATGAAATTGGAATTTTGATAGGAATTACATCAAATCTGTAGATGTTTTGGGGAAGTGTGGCATTTTCACACTATTCTAATCTTTGAGCATGGAATGTCTTTCCATTTACGTGTCTTGTCTTCAGTTTCTTTCCTTAATGTCTTGTAGTTTTCAGTATATAGGGTTTCACCTCTTGGTGAAGTTTCTTCCTGGGTTATTTTGTTCTTTTTGATGCAACTTCAGGTGGGATCATCTTCCTAGTTTCTTTTTCTGGTAATTCTGTGTTTTCATTTCTGTTGGGTAGAAACCCAGGAGCAGAACTTCCAGGCTAGATGATAACTCTGTGTCTAGCGTTTTGAGGAACTGCCAGAATGCTTTCCAAAGTGGCTGATCCATCCCACGCTTCTACCAACACTGCACGAAGGTTCTGATTTCTCCTAGTCTTTGCCAACACTGGGTGTCCTCTGTCTTGGTGCCCACAGCCATCTTGGAGGGTTGGGTGTGGTTTCCTGTGAAGTTTCTGATTCCCATTTCCCTAACGGTTATGATGTTAGGCATCTTTTTGTCTGCTTTTTGGCCATTTGCATATCTTTTTCAGAGAAGTATCTGCTCAGATCCTTTACCCTCATTTTTCAAATTGGGTTATTTCTTAAAAATCAATTATTATTGAGTTGTAAAAAGGTTTTATGTTCCTTCTCAGATACAAATCTGCCAACATTTTGTCCCAGTCTTTGGGTTGTCTTGTCCCTTTGATGTTTTCATTTAAAGCTCCATAGTTTTTAATTTTGATGAAGTCAGATTTATCTCTTTTTTTCTTGCTTTTGCTTTTGGCGGACCCCTAGGCTAATCCAAGGTCATGAAGATCTGCTTCTGTGTTTTCTTCTAGTTGTGGTTGTAATTCTCTTAGGTTTAAATCCCTTTGAATTAATACCTGTAGATCATGTGAGGAAGGGGTCCACTTTGTTCCTTTCCATGTGGTTGTTTACTTGTTTCAGCATCATTTCCTGAAAAGACTATTGTTTCCCCCGAGTTGTCTTGGCAGCCTTTTCTAAAGCAATCGACCATATAAATATAAGGTTTATTTCTGGACTCTGAATTCGAATGGATTCGTTGATCCAGCTGTCAATCCTTACGCCACTACAACATTATCTTGATTACTGTAGCTTTGTTGTAAGCTTTCAAATGAGAAATTGTTAGTACTCATTTTTTCTTCTTTTTCAAGACTGTTTTGCTCTTCTGGGCCCCATTAATGTCCATGTGCATTTTCGGATGATTATGTGAATTTCTGGGAATAAAAAAAAAAGGCAGCTGGGATTTTGATATCAATTTCTTGACTATGTAGACAACCTGGGAAGCAGTTTCACTGATGTGCTCTACTGTTTTTCTGGTTTCTATTTCAATGATCTCTGCTCTAATCTTGATTTCCCTTCTCCTGCTTGGTTTAGATTTTATTTGCTGTTCTTTCTCCAGTTCCTTTAGGTGTAAGGTTAGCTTGTGCATTCACGATTTTTCTGCTTTTTTGAGTGAGGCTTGGGTGGCAAAGTATTTTCCCTTAGGATTACCTTAGTAGTATCCCATAGGTTTTGGACTGATGTGTTTTCTTTCTCATTGGTTTTCATGAATTGTTTAAGTTCTTCTTTAATTTCCTGGTTGACCCAAACATTCTTAAGCAGGGTGGTCTTTAGCTTCCATGTGTTTGAATTTCATCTCATTTTTTTCTTGTGATTGAGTTTCATTTTCAAAGCATTGTGGTCTGACAATATGCAGGGAATAATTCTCAGTCTCTTGGTATCATTTGAGACCTGATTTGTGACCCTGTATGTGGTCTATTCTGGGAAAGTTCATGTGTGTTGGAGAAAAAGGAGTAGTCTATTGTTTTAGGATGGAATGTTTGTATGTATCCCTGAAGTCCATCTGGTCAAGTGTGTCATTCAAATTTCTTGTTCCTTTGTTGATCTTCTGCTTAGACAGTCTATTGCTGAGTGGAATGTTGAGGTCTCCTACTATTCAACTATTATTATGGGGGGGCAAAGCAAGATGGCAGAGGAGTAGGAGACCTGGATTTCGTCTGGTCTCAGGAATTCAGGTGGATGGGGATCAAACCATTCTAGACACCTACAAACTCAACAGGAGATCAAAGAAAAGAATAGCAACAACTCTCTGAACAGAGAAGCGACCACTTTCTGGAAAGTAGGACGTGCGGAGAAGTGAATCCGAGGCGATATTCGGGAAGATAGACAGTGGGGGAGGGGGCCTCCGTTGGCCGCTTCTGGCAAGTGATAGAGCCCCGGAGCACAAAATCGGAACTTTTAGAAGTCGGCTCCACTGAGGGATGTTGCTCCAGTGGCTAAGCAGGGGGTGGAACCCTCGCAGGACAGTGTGGTCCCAGGACCCTCAGGGTCACAGAAAGACCGGGGGTGCCTGAGTGCGGCAGAGCTCCCAGGTGTAGGAGCGGGGAAGCCGGCTGCAGAGACGGAGCCGAGGTGAGGGCTCTCAGCTCGGGGTTGCCATAAACCGTGATCCGTGGCACAGTCGGGACACTGCTCCTCCAACAGGGACCCAACAAGCGGCAGATCCAGGGAGACTCCCCTTCCTCCCTGGGAGGAGTGGCGTGGGAGCGCACCACAGGGATCTGCTGGGTCTGGAGACTCCACATGGGGTCGGGTGCCAGGGATAGAAATGCTCGGTCACAGGCTGGGTGAGCATGGAGCGTGGCAGGAGACCAGGGAGATGGGAGTGATTGACTGCTTTTCTCTGGGGGCGCACGGAGGAGAGGTGCCCCAAGGTCTTGGCTCCTCCGTGGCGCAGATTGGGAGGCCACCATTTTATCTCTCGTCCTCCAAAGCTGTACGGAAGGCTTGCAGGGAACAAAAGCTCCCGAGAGCAAACCCAAGCAGATTACTTAGCCCGGACCGGGCAAGGGTGGGGCAATTCTGCCCCCGGCAAAGACATTTGGGAACCATGGCAACAGGCCCCTCCCCCAGAAGATCAGCAAGAACAGCCAGCCAAGACCAAGTTTACTGAACGATGAGAACGGCAGAACTCCAGCGCTAGGGGAATATGTACATAGAATCCATGGCTTTTTTACCATGATTCTTTAGTCTTTCAAAGTTAATTTTTTAACTGTCTTTTTTTTTTTTGTATTTTTCTTTTTCCCTTTTTCAACCAACATCTTATCAATCCCTCTTTTAAAAAACATTTTTATTTTTCATTTAGAGTCATATTCTATCCCTTCATAGTAGTTACCCTTATTTTTGGCATATATATATAAGTTGTTCTCTCTTTTAATTTTTGAGATCGTTTTTTCTAACAGATCAAAATATACCCTAAATCTCTAGTGTATGGCTTTGTTCTAGTCTCCTGCTTGATCACATTCTCTCCCTTTTCTTTTCTTTTTTTAATCCTCTTCTTTCTTTTTTCAAACAACTTCTTATCAATTCCTTTTATAAAATTTTTTATAATTTTCATCTTTACAGTCATATTCCATCCCTTCATTATATCAACCCTTATTTTTGTGCATATATAAGTTTTTCTTTCTTTAAAATTTGGGAAGCACTTTCTTCTAACAAAACAAAATACACCCATAATCTAGTGTGTGATATTAATCTATGCACCAGCCTGATCATATTTGATCATATTCTGGTTTTTATTTTTTTTTTTTGTTTTGTTCTGTTTTTCTTTGTTTTTATCTTTTTCTTTTTCTTCTTTCTTTTTTTCCCTTTCTTTTCCCCCAGCTTAGGGCTTTTCTGATTTGTTTAGAGTATACTTTCTGGGGACGTTGTTACCCTGTTGGCATTTTGTTCTCTCATTCACCAATTCTCCTGACACCTAGTCTCTGATGAAATGACAAGATGGAAAAAATCACCTCAACAAAAAGAACAAGAGGTAGTACCGACTGCCAGGGACCTAATCAATACGGACATTAGTACGATGTTGGATCGAGAGATTAGAAACATGACTTTAAAGATACTAGCTGGGCTTGAAAAAAGCATGGAAGTTATTAGAGAAACCCTTTCTGGAGCAGTAAAAGAACTAAAATCTAACCAAGTCAAAATCAAAAAGGCTATTGATGAGGTGCAATCAAAAATGGGGGCGCTCACTGCTATGATAAATGAGGCAAAAGACAGAATCAGTGATATGGAAGACCAAATGACGGAAAATAAAGAAGCTGAGAAAAAGAGAGATAAACAAGTACTGGGTCACGAGGGCAGAATTCGAGAGATAAGCGATAAAATAAGACGAAAGAACATTAGAATAATTGAGATCCCAGAAGAAGAAGAAAGAGAGAGAGGGGCTGAAGGTATACTGGAGCAAATTATAGCAGAGAACTTCCCTAATTTGGGGAAGGAGACAGACATCAAAATCCAGGAGTCACAGAGAACCCCTCTCAAAATCAATAAAAATAGGTCAACACCCTGACATCTAATAGTAAAATTTACGAGTCTCAGAGAAAAAGAGAAAATCCTGAAAGCAGCTCGGGAGAAGAGATATGTAACCTACAATGGTAGAAACATTAGATTGGCAACAGACCTATCCACAAAGACCAGGCAGGCCAGAAAGGACTGGCAGGATATATTCAGAGCACTGAACGAGAAAAATATGCAGCCAAGAACTCTATATCCCGCTAAGCAATAAGTGTAAATAGAAGGAGAGATAAAAAGCTTCCAGGAGAAACAAAAAAACTAAAGGAATTTGCAAACACAAAACCAGCCCTACAAGAAATCTTGAAAGGGGTCCTCTAAGCAAAGAGAGAGCCTAAAAGCAACATAGACCAGAAAGGAACACAGACAATATACAGTAACAGTCACCTTACAGGCAATAACAATGGCACTAAATTCATACCGTCCAATAGTTACCCTGAATGTAAATGGGCTAAATGGCCCAATCAAAAGACACAGTCTATCAGATTGGATTAAAAAACAAGACCCATCGATATAGTGTCTGCAAGAGACTCATTTTAGACCCAAAGACACCCCCAGACTGAAAGCGAGGGGGTGGAAAACCATTTGCCATGCTAATGGACACCAAAAGAAAGCTGGGGTGGTAATCCCTATATCAGACAAATTAGATTTTAAACCAAAGATAGTAATAAGAGATGAGGAAGGACACTATATCCTATTTAAAGGGTCTATCCAACAAGAAGATCTAACAATTGTAAATATCTATGCCCCTAACATGGGAGCAGCCAATTATATAAGGCAATTAATAGCAAAAGCAAATAAACACATCAACAACAATACAATAATAGTGGGGGACTTTAACACCCCTCTCACTGAAATGGACAGATCATCTAAGCAAAAGACAACAAGGAAATAAAGACTTTACATGACACACTGGACAAAAGGGACTTCACAGACACATTCAGAACATTCCATGTCAAAGCAACGGAATACACATTCTTCTCTAGTGCCCATGGAACATTCTCCAGAATAGAACCCATCCTAGGTCATAAATCAGGTCTCAACCAGTACCAAAAGATTGGGATTATTCCCTGCGTATTTTCAGACCACAGTGCTTTGAAACTAGAACTCAATCACAAGAGGAAAGTTGGAATGAACTCAAATACATGGAGGCTAAAGAGCATGCTACTAAAGAATGAATGGGTCATCCAGGAAATTAAGGAAGAATTTAAAAAGTTCATGGAAACCAATGAAAATGAAAACCCAACTATTCAAAATCTTTAGGATGCAGCAAAGGCAGTCCTAAAGGAAAGTATATAGCAATACAAGCCTTTCTCAAGAAACGAAAAGGTCTCAAGTACACCACCTAACCCTACACCTAAAGGAGCTGGAGAAAAAAAGAGCAAATAAAGCCTAAACCCAGCAGAAGAAGAGAAATAATAAAGATCAGAGCAGAAATCAATAAAATAGAAACCAAAAGAACAGTAGAGCAGATCAACGAAACTAGGGGCTGGTTCTTTGAAACAATTAAAAAGATTGATAAATCCCTGGACAGACTTGTCAAAAAGAAAAGAGAAATGACCCAAATCAATAAAATCATGAATGAAAGAGGAGAGACCACAACCAACACCAAAGAAATACAAACAATTATAAGAACATATTATGAGCAACTCTATACCAGCAAATTTGATAACCTGGAAGAAATGGATGCATTCCTAGAGATGTATCAACTACCAAAAATGAACCAGGAAGAAATAGAAAACCTGAACAGAACTATAACCACTAAGGAAATTGAAGCAGTCATCAAAAATCTCCCAAAAACAAAAGCCCAGGGCCAGATGGCTTCCCACGGGAATTCTACCAAACATTTCCAGAAGAATTAATACCTCTTCTGAAATTGTTCCAAAAAATAGAAATGGAAGGAAACTTCCAAACTCGTTTTTGAGGCCAGCATTACCTTGATCCCCAAACCAGACAAAGCCCCCATCAAAAAGGAGAATTACAGACCAATATCCCTGATGAACAAGGATGCAAAAATTCTCACCAAACTACTAGCCAATAGGATCCAACAGTACATTCAAAGGATTATTCACCCTGACCAAGTGGGATTTATCCCTGGGCTGCAAGGTGGTTCAACATCTGCAAATCAATCAGTGTGATACAATACATTAATAAAAGGAAGAACAAAAAACATATGATCCTCTCAATAGATGCAGAAAAAGCATTGGACAAAGTACAGCATCCTTTCTTGATCAAAACTCTTCAGAGTATAGGGATAGAGGGTACATACCTCAATATCATAAAAGCCATCTATGAAAAACCCACAGCAAATATCATTCTCAATGGGGAAAAACTGAGAGCTTTACCCCTATAGTCTGGAACACGGCAGGGATGTCCACTATGAACACTGCTATTCAACATAGTATTAGAAGTCCTAGCCACAGCAATCAGACAACGAAAAGAAATCAAAGGCATCCAAATCAGAAAAGAAGTCACACTCTCACTGTTTGCAGATGATATGATACCTTATGTGGAAAACCCAAAAGACTCCACCCCAAAACTGCCTGGACTCATACAGGAATTCAGCAAAGTGGCAGGGTATAAAATTAATGCACATAGATCAGTGGCATTCCTATACACCACCACCAAGAGAGAAGAAAGAGAAATGAAGGAGTCAATCCCATTTTCAATTGCACCCAAAACCATAAGATACCTAGGAAGAAATCTAACCAAAGAGGCAATGATCTGTACTCAGAAAACTATAAAATACTCATGAAAGGAATTGAGGAAGACACAAAGAAATGGAAAAACGTTCCATGTTCATGGATTGGAAGAACAAATATTGTAAAGATGTCAATGCTACCTAGAGCAATCTACACATTCAATGCAATCCCCACCAAAATACCATCCACTTTTCTCAAAGAAATGGAACAAATCATCCTAAAATTTGTATGGAACCAGAAAAGACCCCGCATAGCCAGAGGAATGTTGAAAAAGAAAAGCAAAGCCGGCGGCATCACAATTCCAGACTTCCAGCTCTATTACAAAGCTGTCATCATCAAGACAGTATGGTACTGGCACAAAAACAGAGACATACGTCAATGGAACAGAATAGAGAGCCCAGAAATGGAGCCTCAACTCTATGGTCAACTCATCTTCGACAAAGCTGGAATGAATGTCCAGTGGCAAAAAGACAGTCTCTTCAACAAATGGTGTTGGGAAAATTGGACAGCCACATGCAGAAGAATGAAATTGGACCATTTCCTTACACCACACACAAAAATAGACTCCAAATGGTTGAAAGACCTCAATGTGAGACAGGAGTCCATCCAAATCCTAAAGGAGAACACAGGCAGCAATCTCTTTGACCCAGCCACAGCAGCTTCTAGAAACATCGCCAAAGGCAAGGGAAGCAAGGGCAAAAATGAATTATAGGGACTTCATCAAGATAAAAACCTTTTGAACAGCAAAAGTAACGTCAACAAAACCAAAAGACAACTGACATAATGGGAGAAGATATTTGCAAATGACATATCAGATAAAGGACTAGTATCCAAAATCCATGAAGAACTTATGAAACCCAACACCCAAAGAACAAATGATCCAATCAAGAAATGGGCAGAAGACATGAAGAGACATTTTTCCAAAGAAGACAACGAAGTGGCCAATAGATGTATGAAAAAGTGCTCAACATCGCTCATCATCGGGGAAATCCAAATCAGAACCTCAGTGAGATATCACCTCACACCACTCAGAATGGCTAAAATGAACAAGTCAGGAAACGACAGATGTTGGCGGGGATGCGGAGAAAGGGGAACCCTCCTCCACTGTTGGTGGGAATGCAAGCTGGTGCAAACACTCTGGAAAACAGGATGGAGGTTCCTCAAAAAGTTGAAAATAGAGCTACCATATGAACGAGCAATTGCACTACTGGGTATTTACCCCAAAGATACAAATGTAGGGAGCCCAAGGGGTACATGTACCCAGATGTTTATAGCAGCAATGTCCACGATAGCCAAACTGAGGGAAGAGACAAGATGTCCATCGACAGATGAATGGATAAAGAACAAGTGATATATATATACAATGGAACATTATGCAGCCATAAAAAGGAATGAGATCTTGCCATTTACAACGACATGGATAGGACTGGAGAGTGTTATGCTGAGCGAAATAAGTCAATCAGAGAAAGACATAAATCATATGACCTCATTGATATGAGGAATTCTTAATCTAAGGAAACAAACTGAGGGTTGCTGGAGTGGTGGGGGTGGGAGGGATGGGGAGGCTGGCTGATAGACATTGGGGAGGGTATGTGCTATGGTGAGCACTGTGAATTGTGCAAGACTGTTGAATGACAGATCTGTACCTCTGAAACAAGTAATACATTATATGTTAAAGAAAAAAAAGAAGATAGCAGGATGGGGAAGAATGAAGGGGGGGATCGGAGGAGGAGATGAACCATGAGAAACGATGGACTCTGTAAAACAAACTGAGGGTTTTAGAGGGGAGGGGGTGGGAGGATGGGTTACCCTGTTGATGGGTATTAAAGAGGGCACATTCTGCATGGAGTACTGGGTATTATATGCAAATAACGAATCATGGAACACTACATGAAAAACTAAGGATGTATGGTGATTAACATAACAATAAAAAACTTAAAAAAAGACTCTCTTATACTTTTTCTTTCTCTGTTCTTTGTATTCCCCCTCCCATTTGTTGATCTGTTTTGTTTCTTAATTTCCACAGGAGTGAAATCATATGGTATTTGCCTTTCTCTGATTTATTTTGCTGAGCATCATACACTCTAGCTCTATAAGGATTTTCTTAATCACATTGTTTTTCTGTAGCTTACTTTGTTGTAAGAATACAGTCTATGATACAGATAACATATACAGTATGTGTTAATCGACTCATTGGGTTAGAGGTACAGTTTCTGGTCAAAAGAAGGCTATTAGCAGGTCACTTTTGGGTGAGTCAAAAGTATACTCAGATTTTCAACTGCACAGGGTTTTGGCAGTCCTAATCCCTGCATTGTTCAAGGGCCAACTGTATGTTGAATAAAAGTGGCAAGAGTGGGCATCCCTGTGTTGTTCATGATCTTAGAGGAGAAGCTTTTGGCTTTCACCATTGCATAGGATGTGGCTTCTCGGGTATGGCCTTTATTATGTTCAGTTTCGTTCTCTGTATACCTGCTTTGTTGAGAGCTTTTATCAAAATGGCTGTTGGATTTTGTCAGATGCTTTTTCTGCATTGGTTGAGATGATCATATGATTTTTATCCTTCATTTTGTTAATGCGGCCTATTACTTTGATTTGTGGATGTTGAACCCCCCCTTGCATCCCTGAAATATTTTTCATACCTCTTCCTGTATTGTTGAATTTGGTTTACTGTTATTTTGTTGAGGATTTTTATATCTATGTTCATCACAGATACTGATCTGTAATTTTCTTTTCTTGTGGCATCTTGGTAGGTTTTGATAAGGGCAGTGCTGGCCTCCTAAAAGGAGTTGGGAAGCATCCCTTCCTCTTGTTTTTGTGGAAAAGTTTGAGGATTGGTATTCATTTTTCTTTGAAAATTTGGTGGAATTCACCAGGAAAGCCACATGGTCCTGGACTTCTGTGTATTGAGAGGGTTTTGATTACTTATTTAATCGCCCTATGGGTAATTGGTCTGTTCAGATTTTCTGTCTCTTCGGGATTCAGTCTTGTAAGGTTGTATGTTTCTCGGAATTTATCCTTTTCCTCTAGATTGTCTAACTTGTTGGGGTGTAATTGTTCGAGTGGCCTTTTATGAGCCTTTGTATATCTATGATATCAGTGGGAACATCTCTTTCATTTCTGATTGTGAGTCCTCATTCTTTTTTTACCTTAAGTCTAGCTGAAAATTTGTCAGCTTTGTTTTTTTTTCAAAGAACCAGCTCTTTTGTGAATCTTCCTGTTGCCTTTTTTTTCTTTCTATTGTCTTCATAGTCTGTATTTGATTTATTTCTGTTCTGATAGGTTACTTCCTTTCTTCTAGTAACTTTGGACTTCCATTTTTTTTTTCTGTTTTCTTGAGGTGGAAAGTCAGTTTGCTTATTCGAGATGTTTCTTTTTTTTTTAAGATTTTATTTATTTATTTGACATAGAGAGACACAGCGAGAGAGGGAACACAAGCAGGGGGAGTGGGAGAGGGAGAGGCAGGCTTCCCGCTGAGCAGGGAGCCTGATGTGGGACTCGATCCCAGGAACCTGAGATCATGACCTGAGCCGAAGGCAGACGCTTAACGACTGAGCCACCCAGGCGCCCTCGAGATGTTTCTTGTTTATTGAGTTCGGCCTGTATCAGTATAAACGTCCCTCTTAGAACCATTTTTTTTTTTTTTAAAGTAAGCTCTGAGGGGTGCCTGGGTGGCTCAATCAGTTAAGTGTCTGCCTTGGGCTCAATTCATGATGTTAGGTTTCTGGGATCGACACCTGCATTGGGCTCCCTGCTCAGCGGGTGGAACCTGCTTCTCCCTTTCCCACTGCCTGCAGCTCCCCCTGCTTGTGCTCAATCTCTCTCTGTCTCTGTCAAATAAATAAATGAAATATTTTTAAAAAATAAAGTGAGTTCTATGCCCAGTGTGTGGCTCAAACTCAACCACAAGTTCAAGAGTCACAACGGTCTACCGTCTAAGCCAGCCAGGTGTCCCATTCTCATAACCCCTTTTGCTGCATTCCATAAATTTTGCTATGTTGTATTCCATTTTCATTTGTCTCAAAGTATTTCTTGGTTTCTCTTGTGGTTTGCTCAAGGACCCATTTAGTAGCATGTTGTTTAATCTGCATGTTTGTGAATTTCCAGTTTTCTTCTTGTAATTGATTTCTCATTCCATACCACTGTGGTTGGAAAAGATGCTTGATTTGATTTCAGTCATCATTTTGGAAATTTCTAGGCTTCTTGAATTTATTGTCTTGTCTTGTGGCCTAACGTATTGTCTAGCTTGGAGAGTGTTCTATGTGCACTTGAGAGGGAGTGGATCCCATGTGCTACTTTTGGACGGCCGCTTCTGTATGTATCTGTTAAGTCCCTAATTACCTTGTTGTCTGAGGCTAATGATTCCATTTATATAAGTGAGGTATGAAAGTCCCCCACGGTATTGCTGCTGGTTTCTCCTTTGAGATGTGTATATATATGCTCTACATATTTAGTTGCGCCTCTGTTGGGTGGGTAAATATTTACAAATGTTGCATCCTCTTTTTGGATTGATTCCTTTATCATTATGTAATGCCCTTCTTTGGCTCTTGATAACAGTGTTTGGATTTTTTTTCTCCTGCATTAGACTGAGAATCAGAAGATCATTTTTTAGCTGCAACCTTGAACAAAACACAGTCTGTTGTTTTTTTTTTTTTTCTCTGTAAAGTAGAAATAATAAATTTTTCTCCTAGGACTATCTCATGACTCAAATAAGAGAATGTACTGTAAAAGTCTTTTCTGAAGTATGGGTACTGCCCAAATATAAAAAGTTGTAATGCTCATGACTATGCAACAGCCAAATGTTCAGGATAAGATTTTTTTTTAGACATATTTATTTACTTGAGAAGAGAGAGAGAGAGAGAGAATGCACAGGCATGTGTTAGAGAGGGGTGGGGCAAGGGCAGAGGGAGAGAGCGAATCCCTGCTGAGTGCGGAGCTCGATGCAGGGCTCTATCCCAGGAGCTTGGGACCATGACCTGACCCAAAAGCAAGAGTCAGCTGCTTAAGTGACTGTGTCATCCAGGCACCCCGGAATAAGATTTAAAAAGCAATTTTTTTTGAGGGCTTACTGTTGTAAGTCCTATTCTAAGTGGCCTCTATCACATTTAATTCTAAAATCAATTCTTAAAAAAATGAAAAATACAACCTATTCTAAAAGTACATATTCCTATGTTCCTCAGAGTTTGGGAAACGCAGGCAGAAGAGAGGTTAAGTAGGGGCCCCTAGGTGGCTCAGTCGATTAAGCTTCTGCCTTCGGCTCAGACATTATAATTGAGGGCAACTGGCAGGCTCGGTCAGTGGAATATGTGACTCGATCTCAGGGTTATGAGTTTGAGCAATTTGTGTGTACGGCTTACTTAATTAAAATAAAAAGATGTTGTAATTGGGCTTGTTTTCTTTTTCCTTTTGACCCTTTCACCCATTTCTCCCACCTCCAACCCCCTACCTCTGGCAAACACCCATCTGTTCTGTCTAGGAGCTCAGTTTTTTCGTTTTTGTTTTGTTTCATTTAAGGTTCTCCAAGTAAGTGATGGATAGTATTTGTCTTTCTCTGTGTGGCCTGTTTGACTTAGCAGAATGCCTTCAAGGTCCAGCCATGGTGCAAGTGGAAAGATTCCATTCTTTATTCTGGCTGAGTAGTATCCAGTGTGTGTATCTACCACAATTTCTTTATTCATTCATCCACTCATGGGCACTTAGGTTGTTTCTAGTTTCCTTGTACATAACCCTGCAGTGAACACAGGGGTGCATATACCTTTTTGAGTTAATGTTTTCGTTTTCTTCGGATAAATACTCAGAAGGGGAATTCCTGGATCTTACAGGAGTTCTCTTTTTAATTTTTTTGAGGATCGTCTGTACTGTGTCCCATCGTGGCTGCACCAACTTATATTCCCACTAACAGTGCACAAGAGTTTTTGTCTTCTTTACATCTTCACCAAAACTTGTCATTTCTTGTCTGTTTGAAAATGGCCATTCTAACAGGTGTGAAGTGGTGTCTCATTGTGGTTTTGATTTGCATTTCCCTGGTGGTTAATGACGTTGAGCATCTTTTCATGTTCGTGTTGACCATCTGTATCTCTTCTTTAGAAATATGTCTATTTGGATCTTCCTATTTTTTTTAATTTTATTATGTTATGTTAGTCACCATACAATACATCATTAGTTTTTGATGTAGTGATCCACGATCCATTGTTTTCGTATAACACCCTGTGCTCCATGCAGTACGTGCCCTCCTTAATACCCATCACCAGGCTAACCAATCCCCCCTCCCCCCTCCCCTCTAAAACCCTGTTTGTTTCTCAGGTCCATAGTCTCTCATGGTTCATCTCTCCCTCCAATTCCCCCCGGCCATTTTTCCCTTCCTTCTCCTAATGTCCTCCATGCTATTCCTTATGTTCCACAAATAAGTGAAACCATATGATAATTGACTTTCTCTGCTTGACTTGTTTCACTTAGCATAATCTCCTCCAGTCCCATCCATGTTGATGTAAAAGTTGGGTATTCATCCTTTTTGATGGCTGAGTAATATTCCATTGTATATATGGACCACATCTTCTTTATCCATTCATCTGTTGAAGGGCATCTCGGCTCTTTCCACAGTTTGGCTATTGCGGACATTGCTGCTATGAACATTGGGGTGCATATGGCCCTTCTTCTCACTACATCTGTGTCTTTGGGGTAAATACCCAGTAGTGCCATTGCTGGGTCATAGGGGAGCTCTATTTTTAAATTTTGAGGAACCTCCACACTGTATTCCAAAGTGGCTGTACCAACTTGCATTCCCACCAACAGTGTAAGAGGGTTCCCCTTTCTCCACAACCTCTCCAACATTTGTTGTTTCTTTCCCTGTCCATTTTGGCCATTCTAACTGGTGTAAGGTGGTATCTCAAGATCTCCCTATTTTTAAATTAGATTGCTTGTGGGTTTTTTGGTTTTGTTTTGTTTCTGTTTTTTTTTCTTGTTTTTTTTTTTTTTCCCGATTGTTTTGTTTTGCTGTTGAGTTGCATGAGTGATATTAACCCCTTATCAGATATATGATTTGCAAATGTTTTCCCATACAGTAGGTTGTCTTTTTATTTTGTTGATGGTTTCCTTGCTGATGTCATCCCACACTTTTTTTAATTGTTTTTACTTTTGGTATCAGGTTAAAAATCACTACCAAGACCTCTATCAAGTGGCTTTTCCCTGTGTTTTCTGTTAAGAGTTTTAGGGTTTCAGGTCTTATATTCAATTCTTGAATGCATTTGGAGTTAATTTTTTGTGTAGTGTAAGATAGTGGTGTGGTTTCGTTGTTCTGCATGTGACTGTCCACTTTTCCCAGCCTTGTTGTTTAAAGAGACTGTTCTTTCCCCCTTGTATATTCTTGGCTCCTTGGTCATGAGGTACTGTACCTTAGATGGGTGGGTTTCCTTCTGGGCTCTCTCTTTTGTTCTGGTGCTCTGTGTGTGTCTGGTTTTTTGCCAACACTAGATTGTCTTGAATACTCTAGCTTTGCAATAATCTGAAATCAGTGAGTGTGATGCCTTTAGCGTTGTTCTTCTTTCTCTAGATTGCTCTGGCTATTCAGAGTCTTCTGTGGCTTCATACAAGTTTTTGGATCCTTTGTTGTATTTCTGTGAAAAATAGAATTACGATTTTGTTAAGAATTGCATTGAATCTGTAGATGGTTTGGGGAAGTGTGGAGAATTTAACACCATGATTTCTTCTAATCCAAGAGCATGGAGTATCTTTCCATTTCCATGTGTTGTCTTCGTTTTCTTTCCTTAACATCTTGTAGTTTTCAGTATAAGCTTTCACGTCTTGGTGAAGTTTCTTTCTGGGTATTTTATTCTTTTTGATGCAACTTCACGTGGGATGATCTTCCCAATTTCTTTTTCTGATAGTTCGTTATTAGTGTATAGACATGCAACAGATTTTTGTATATTGATATTGGATCCTGTACCTTTATTGAATTCAGTCGTTATTTCGAACAATTTTTCTGTGGAGTCTTTAAGGTTTTCCTTATATACTCTGTCTGCCATCTGCAAATAGTGAAAGGTTTACTTTTTCCTTTCCAATTTAGATGCCTTGTTTATTTTTGTTGCATAATTGCTCTGCCTAGGTTTTCCGATACTATGTTGAATAAAAGTGGCGAGGAAAGACCAGGCAAGTTCCTAATGTAGAGGATCTTAGAGGAAATAGTAACAGCTGAAACTTTTCTCTATTGGATGTGATTTTATCTGTGGGCTTGTCCTGTATGGCCTTTATCATGTTGAGGTATGTTCCCGCTCCACTCACTCTGTTGAGAATATTGACCGTCAATGGATATTGAGTTTTTTCAAATGCTTTTTGTGCATCTCTCAAGATGGTAGCATGATTTTTATTCTTCAGTTTGTTAACGTGATGGATCACTTGGGTTGATGTGCACGTGTGAACCCTCCTTGCATTCCTGGAACAAATCCCAGGATCATAGCATATGATCCTTTCAGCATATTGGTGAACTCGGTTTGCTAGTATTTTGTTGAACATTTTTGCCTCTGTGTTCATCATGGATATTGGCCTGTAATTTTATTTTCTTGGGGTGTCCTTGTCTGGATTTGGTATCAGGATAATGTTGGACTCAGGAAATGATTTTGGAAGCTTTCTCTTCTGTTTTTTGGAAATGTTTGAGAAGGATTGGTATGAATTCTTCCCTGAATGGAAGAATTCACCAGTAAAGGCATCTGGTCCTGGAACTTGGTTTTTGGGAGGTTGTAAATTGCTGATATGACGAGCATTGGGTGCTTTATGTAAGTGTTGAATCACTGAATTCTATTCCTGAAATTAATACTGTACTCTGTATGTCACTAGTTCGAATTTATTTACTTATTATTTCTAAGATTTTCTTTTATTTATTTATTTATTTTTTTAAGACTTTATTTATTTGACAGAGAGAGACACAACAAGAGAGGGAACACCAGCAGGGGAATTAGGGGAGTGAGAAGCAGGTTTTCCGCCGAGCAGGGAGCCTCATGTGGGGTTCGATCCGAGGACCCTGGATGATGACCTGAGCCAAAGGCAGACGCTTAATGACTGAGCCACCTAGGCGCCCCTAAGATTTTATTTTTATGAGAGAGAGAGGGACCATGGACAGCAGGAGGGGTAGAGGGAGAGGAGGAGAGAGAGAGTCTCAAGAAGACTCCATGCCGAGTTTGGAGCCTGGCCTGCGGCTCAGTCACATGCCCCTGAGATCATAGCATGAGCTGGAACCAAGAGTTGGATGCTCAGCCGACTGAGCATCAGGTGCCGCAAGGAACTAGAATTGAAATAAAAACTTATAACATAAATATGAATAAATAAAGCTCTGATTCTTTGAGGTTGTCCAAATTGTTGCTGTGTACTCTTCACAATAGTTCCTTTGAGTCTTTATTTTGGTGGTGTCCATTGTGATATGTTAGCCAACGGGAAATCGTGGTTTTGAATAGCCTTGGTGTGACTGTTCTCAGCGAGAGCGAGGTGAGTGGCTTGGGGAAGGGGAGCAGGAGGGCCGTGTGATTGCTGACCAAGGGGAACCCCAGGCTGTGCCCCACGGATGTCCCTGCTCTGCAATAGCCATCGTTCCCTCCCACTTCTCACTTGTGTTCCTGGCGCCTGTCACAGGGGACCCGTCAATGCCCCACATCGTGGCCCAGGTGGTGCCCGTCAAAAAAACACCAAATGGAACAAATGGCATGGCCTGAAACCTGTTACATTTGCAAAATTCTAGTGAGAATCCTGTGTTCAGGAACCTCTGGTAATTTCCTAAGTTGGTACTTACTCTTGGTGTTAAAAAATGAAGGGGTACGCAGGTCTCGGTGCTTCACATGGTGATTTTCTGGTTGGGATTTACTTTGTGCTAGGGGAGGTCATAGAACGAGACAGAACATCTCTCTTTGCACGGTAGCCCAGCCCCACCCATAGCATCTGGCTGTGAGCTGTGGGTAGATCGTGTGCCCTGGGGTGAAATTGTGAGACCTGGAACAAGATCATCTCACCAGCAGGGGCCTGAAGCCAGTGTAGGGACACACCCCTGCAAGCTGCTTTGCATTGCTGGGGGGATTACAGAATGATCATTTGATCCCTGTCCGTGTTCAAAAATGGCCAAGTCATTATTGTGAAATCTGAAAATCAGGCCCTCCTAAGAGAAGAGAATCCTTCACCAATGTTGGTGGGGCCCTGAAACTCTGCCACTCCATTCATGTCATCTTCCCTGAGTGCCTGCCCTGGGCAAGGCAAGGGCTTTGGGGGGAGGCCAAGATAGATGCAGTCCCGGCGCCCAGGGGCCCAGGTTCCCATCAAGGCGTGTGGCCTGTCAACAAGTATGTGGTGAGCAGAACAGAGAGGGCAAGGCACTCCGTGCCGTTTGAGGGGCTAGAGGAAGGTTTCCTGTGCCATTTGAGGGTGATGTCACTGAGGCATGGCCCTCCTGTCCACCCCGCGGGGTACCAGATCGCCACCGCCTGGCCGGCAGTAGCCCCAGCACGTTCACCACTGTGGAGGTGGGTGCCATGGTGAGGCAGTTCATGGGCACATGCTGGCCCTGGAGTTGGCATACATCTTCAGGCTGCCGGCCAAGATGAGGCAGGGCTGGGCAAGCTGCTGTAGGCCCCCATCATCACCACTGAGAAGAGAGGTAAGACCCGAGGCCCAAGTCCACTGTCGTGGTGCTACAGGGAGGAGAGCTGGGCAGGAAACGGAGCCGGGAACTTGCATGGTCCACGACGTCCAGGTCAGGCCCTGTACCGTCGCGTGTCTACACAGCCTGACATTTATCAGCCAGGCAGGAATGTCCCCGGTTTAATGCTAGAGACTCGGCTCAGAAAGGTTGTGTAACTGGCCCAGGGTGGCTCTGAGTCACTGTGTTGAGGGCAGCTCCCTGAAGCCAGGCACTTGGTCTCTGATGTTCAAAACCATGTGCCCAGCTGAGCAGGTGCTCATTAAAGTTTCCTGTGGAGCAATCGTAGGGAGATCTGTCTTCATGGACGCCGCTTCTGTTGCAAACACTGGCGAGATGCTTATTGTACATTGCCTTGGTTTATCCTCACCAAAGCCTGGGGAACAAAGCTCTGTGAGCCCCAGTTCTACAGAAGAAGTGGGGGCCCAGACAGATTCAGTCATTTCCTGCTGTGGGGCAGTGATGTGAACACCCTTCATAGACCCCCCCCCCCAACCCCCTTTTCCCACACCAATCTTCTGTGAGTTCCCATCTCGGCAAGCCCCTGACATGCACTTCAGCCTCGCTGTGGAATCTGCCTCAGCAGGCTCCCTAACCAAGGCCACCCCAATTCCAGTTGTGGAGGTCAGGGCCAGACCCAGAGGTCTGAGGGAAGAGGAGGACAGGAAGGCACTTGCACGCAGAGCCAACGGGTGCGCTCGGAGAGATGGCCTGTCCTACCTCCCATCTGGGAGTGCCTAGCGCCAGGCTCTGGAGCTGTGTGACCTTAGGCAAGGCCCTTCCCCTCTCTGTGCCCTGGTGCCCACCTGGTGGCCTCTTGGGAAGCACCCAAGGGCCAGCACCGTCCACGTGGTGCCATGGCCTTGCTCAGAGTTTGAGCCAGTGTCCCCGCGTGTGATCACTCTAGGACAAGATCTAGAGCAGATGGTTTAAGTGAGGCAGGGGTTGAACCCAGAGTGCTTGAAAAACAATCCAAAGGGCTGATCTGAAACCTACCAAAGATAGAAGGCAAAAGAGGCCGGCGTGCACCGAGCTCTTGCCACCTTCTGGCCACCTTCCAGGCATTGCAGCCCATTGCTCTCTCTACTTCCACACATCAGGCCGAACCTGTCCTCTAGGGTTTTTGTGGAGGCTTCATTCCATAGGCTAGACAGATGAAAGCATTGGTCATTGGCCATTGATTGAACCTCCAGCCCCTCTCCCGTCCTCAGAAGTCATGGGTGGGACCAAAAGTTCCAACCCTCTGATCACAACGTTGGTTGTCCTGGTGACCAGCCCACATCCTCATTAACATGACAAGAGACACCTTTGTCACTCTGGACAAAGACGTGTATATGAGAAACAAGTTTTCTCATCTGAATGGCTAAATAGATATTCTTCTTACAAGTCACAACATTGCAAACATGGCTCCAGTCTCTGCTTCTGTGCTCACAGGACGCCCTCCCAGCGGTGTGTTCAAATTTCTCTCATCTTCTAAGGATGTTTGGATCGCCTTATTGCCTCACTATTTGTCAAATGATTGCTGGATCCTAAATTGCTTCTCAAAATATGCCTTTCTTCATGTTCAGCAACGGATCATGTGGAACACTTGGGCTCCCCATGTGAATTAGCTATTATAATACCTTGCTCATGTTCATCTGTCCAGAGTTTGCAGTTACATTTACAAGCAGCTTTGCTGTTAGTGACCTTCAAGCTTGAAGGTAGTCCTCTTGACTTTAGGTGTCATTGAAAAGACCCCTTGATGCGTTGTTTTGGGGTTTTGGGGGCATCGGTAGGTTTAGCTTGTATTTGTAGAACCCAGGACTCTATACATGCATTTATGTCAGGTAGATTTCTAGAAGTGTAATTGTTGGGTTAAAAGGCAAGTGCATTGAAAACCTTGATAAATAAAACCAAATTGCCCTCCAAAAAAGAAACCAGTCCCTGGATTAGGGTGCTTCCTACTGCACTGTGACTTGCTCTTAACTGCAAGGTCTGCAAAACCCTGTGTCCATATAAGCTGGCATCCACAGGTACCAGGGGTTAGAACACCAACGTATCTTTTTGGAGGACACAGTTCAACCCACAACAGAGCAGTTTTCGTACAACAAAGCTGTGGCCTCTACTCTGAGACCAGGACAGCATTTCCTAAGATGCTGGTGGCATCCTATAGACAGCGGCTGTGTAGGCATCACTGAGAATTCAGCGTGCATCCATCTCTGGACAAGCTTCACCGCCCTGCTGCAGCCAGGGGTCATGGGCGTGCCCTTTGTCCATCTGTCTGGTCACAGCTTGAGCGGTTCTTGTCCTTATTTGCTGAGTATTCCAGAGGAGACCCGGGACCCAGAGCCCCTGGCCCCCTGGCCTGCACTCTGGCTGCTGCAGCCCTCCCCAGACTAATTAACCAACAGAAATTGACGGGAGGGAGAATGTGAGCTGGGCATCTCTGTGTGCATCCTGGTGTGGGTTCAATTCTGAGATTCAGGGCCTGGCTACCACCATTCATGTTCCACAGGGTGTCAAAATGTCAAATGAGCACCTGCCCTACCCTAGGCCCGCCCTTCATTGTCACCTGACATTGGAGGGACCACGGGGCTTCCAGCTTAGGTCTGAGTCAGGGCAGAATAGGGGTGATCTGGCATGCAGAGCACTCACTGCACGCCCCGCCCCCAGTGAGGCTGCCACAAACCTGGGTGGGAGATGCCCTGGAGGGCCAGAGGAGATGGGGCTCACCTCCAGGGGGCACAGCCACTGGGGTGGACAGGTCTCTGTGGCAGCCCAGGTGTGCACGGAGAGGGCTGGCCCATGGAGAGCTCCTGGGCTTTGGGGACTTGCACCCAGTGTGGCGATCAGGGGGGGCTTCACGGAGGAGGAGCCATTTGAGATAGGTTGTCAGGGAAAAGGGATTTCACCGAGGACACAAGGGAAGGTAAGATTTACAAGGGCCCAGCAAAGCTAAATGTTCAAGGAGTGGGAAGAGCGAGGTGTTCCCAGGCCAGCTGACCCCTGTCTCTTTCCACCTGTAGCTCCGAGAAACACCGGTGCTACGACGTCATCCTGACGGCCTACAACATCATCGGCGAGAGCCCAGTAGCGCGCCCGTGGAGGTGTTCGTCGGCGAGGCCGGTAAGCTCCGGGTGCCCCCGCCTTCTGGGAGGCCTGGCCTGGCGCTCTCAGGGGCTGAGCAGCGTGCCCATGTTGAGGAGCATGGTGCCTGTGCGAGGCTAGGAGGCTCCGGCGTGGGTCAGCGTGGGGAGGGGTGTCGGAAGCGCCGGCGGGCAACTGCGGGGAACACGGTGGCATCAGTGGTGTCAGCGGCGGCAGCAGTAGTGCTGGCCGTCAGTCGGAGTCAGCGTTCGGCAGCAGCGGAAGCTCCCGGCAGCAGAGGCAGCAGCCGTATGAGCAGCGGGTGGCGGCAGCGGTAGGTGCCGGGATAGTGGGCATCGGTATGTGGCAGCGGGAGGCGGTGGAGGCAGGGGCGGCAGGAAGCGGTGAGGCACAGGCACCTGGCGCCGCAGGCAGGCAAGAGCCGGCAAACGGCAGGCAGGCGGCAACAGGAAGCGGCCACAGCGGTTTCAGGTGGCGGTGGCAGGAAGCGGCGGAAGACAGCGGAGGCAGGCGGCGGGGGAAGGTGGCAGGAGGAGGGAGGCTGCAGTGGCGGCCGGCAGTGCGGGCAGCCGGTTCCAGGTGCCAGCGGTAGGCAGGCGGAGGCGGCAGGTAGGAGGTAGCAGGTGCAGGCTGCAGTAAGCAGCGGCTGGCAGGCAGGCCACGGCAGGCAAGGGCCGCGGGTGGTGCCAGGACATAGCAGGCGGCGGCAGCAGGCAGTCGGCGGGGGCAGGCAGGCGGCAGACAGCAGCATTAGGCAGACGGCAGCTGTGGCAATTGGCAGGTGGCAGCGGTAGGCAGACGGTGCCGGCAGTGGTGGGGGTAGGCACGCAGCGTTGGCATGCATCCTCGGGGTTAGGTAGCTGGGCCCGGTGAGCCAGGCTGCGGCAGCAGACGGCGGTGGCAGGCGGCGGCAGGATGCGGAGGCAGGCAGGCGGCCACGGATGCCGGCGGGCAATAGGCGGCGGGCGCAGGCAAGGGCGGTGGGTGGCAGAAGGCAGGTGGCGGCGGCAGGCAGAGGTAAGAGGCAGCAGGGGGCGGCAGTGGCAGACGGCAGTGGTAGTACTGACTGGTGGCGGCAGCAGGCAGGCGGTGGCAGGCGGCGGTGGCAGGCAGCGGCAGGCAGGTAGTGGCAGTCGCTGACAGGTGGCAGCGGGCAGCAGCAGAGGTGGCAGCGGTGACAGCACCAGTGGGTGGCGTAGGCGGCTGCAGCGGCTGCAGGGGCGGCAAGGGCTACAGGGGCGCCAGCTTGGGACAGCCCCGGGTCATTGGGCGGCGGTGTGTGGCAGCCTCAACAGCAGGTGCCATTCACTTCAGCCGGAGTCACCGGCGGCGGAAGCAGGCGCCGCGATAGGGGCGGGGTCAGCAGCAGGCGGGTCAGCGGCGGCAGCGTGGGTCAGCGTGGGGAGGGGCGCCGGAAGCGCCGGCGGGCAGAGTCGGGTTAGGCGGAGGCGTCAGCGGCGGCAGCAGTAGTGCTGGGGTCAGTCGGCTTCAGCTTTGTCCAGCAGCGGAAGCTCCAGGCAGCAGAGGCAGCAGCAGGCGTATCAGCAGCGGGCGGCGGCAGCGGTAGGTGCCGGGTTAGTGGGGTCAGTATGTGGCAGCGGGAGGCGGTGGAGGCAGGGGGCGGCAGGCAAGTGTGGTGGGCGGCGGCAGGCAGGGTTGGCAGACAGGCGCCGGCGCTAGGCGATTGCAGGCGGCGGCAGGAAGCGGTGGCAGGCTGTGGTAAGCAACGGCAGGCAGGCAAGGGCGGCGGGCGGTGGAAGGAGGTAGCAGACGGCGACGGCGGCAGGGGGCGGGGGCAGGCAGGCTGCGGCAGGCAGGTGGCAGGCAGTTGCAGGCATGCTGCAGCACTGGGGGTACGCAGTAGCCGCAGGTGGCAAGAGGTGGTGGCGGCAGGAAGCGGCGGCGGGCAGGTGGTGGGGCCAGGTGGTGGCGGCTGGCAGGCCCCGGCTAGGGGCAGGCAGGGGGCGGCGGCGGCAAGAGGTGGCAGACGGTGGCAGGCAGTGGTAAGCGGCGGGAGGAAACGGCGGCAGGCGGCAGGGCCAGGCAGCAGCGTTAGGTAGGCGGCAGCGGTAGGCATGTGGTGGCGGTGGGCTGCCGTGGCGGGTAGTGGTAAGTGGCAGCAGGCGGGGGTAGGCGGCGGTGGTAGGTAAGCAGCAGCAGGCCGTGGCGGGCTGCAGGCAGCAGGGGCCAGGCAGGAAGTGGCGGCTGATAGTCGTAGCCGGCCATAAGCGGTTGCAGAAAGTGGCGGCAGGCGGCAGGGGCAGGTGGCAGGGGGAGGCGGGCCACAGTGGGGGCAGGCAGTTTGGGCAGCAGGCGGCAGTGGCCGCAGGCAGCGGAGGTAAGCGGGCTGCAGGGGGCAGCGGCAGTAGGTGGCGGCGGTAGGTTGGCAGCGTTGGCAGGCACCGTCCAGTTTAGGCAGCGGAGGCTGGTGGCAGGAGAGGAGGTGGCAGGTGGCGGGCTGCAGGTGGCGGCGGTAGACAGCGGTAAACGGCAGCAGGGGGTGCGGGCAGGCAGGCGGACGCAAGGGGATGCAGGCAAGGGTGGCAGGCGGCAGCGGCAGGAAGCGGGGGCAGGCAGGTGGCTGGGACGGTAGGCAGCGGTAACTGGCAGCAGCTGGCGGGGGCAGCGGCCCGGTGGTGGTACGGGCAGGGTCAGCACTGTGCAGCCAGCGCCAGCAAGCAGCAGGCGGCAGAGGGCGGCAGCGTGGGCCAGCCGCGTCGGCGGTCAGCAGCAGCGTCTGCGATGGGCAGCGGGTGTCAGTGGTGGTAGCTGGGGGCAGTGGCGGTATGGCTGGGAGCAGAGGGAGCCGGGGGCAGCGGCGTCCTTGGAACCCTAGCATGCTGCGGTTCCGAGGAAGAGGTGCCCCTCAGCCTGGTATCTGCAGGGGACACAGGGGGCCACCCAGGACCCAGAGGCCGAGCCTGAGGCGGAGTGCCAAGTCCTACTTCCTCCCATTGGGGAGGCCAGGTGAGTTCGGCCTCTGCCCTGGGCCTGAGCTTCAGTCTCTCCATCTGTAAAGTGGGCAGAACAGCAAAACCTTAGGGTTATGGTGCAGATTTAACATAGGTAATGGGTTTCCTCTAGACTGGTTCAGAGTCCAGGTTGTCATTCCTCTTATTCCACTTCCAGCTGTGTGACCTTGAGCAAGATAGGTAATCGCCAGGCCTCAGAATTCTCATCTGAGAGATGGGCCTGCAAAGAGGACCTATACAGGCTTGTTTTGGGGATTTAGTGAAGTAGTACACAGAACCCATTTCCAAAGTCAATGTAAATCATGGTTCCTGGCACAAGATAAGTGCAGTACGAGTCTTTGGGATTAATATCACAGAAGTATTAGTTATTGTTATTGCTAGCACCGGGGAAGGAACACCGTGATTGCCATCCTCATGATTATCATCGTGAGTTAATTGAGGAGCTGCTCTGTGCCTGGCGCTGGCTAAGCATTCTACACCATTTATCAGTTTGCACATCTCCATGGGCTAGGATCCTGATAGGCTTCTGAGTCTTAGAGACGCAGATAATGCTTGGAACCAGATTTCAATCCCTTGTCTTTGCAGCTCCAAAACCTGTGCTTCCAACCTCTCCATGATTGGGGCATATCCGAAACCCTCATGCCTCTCTGCTTGACTCTGCACCTTACAGCTTAGAATAGGGCCTAACCCAGAGGAATACAGAGGGATAAGTATTCTCTATTTCTGTTACCGTCGTAGTCTTTATTCCCTCGCAGTGCTTTATGGGCACAGATGTAACGGCGGTGGTTAGTGATTCAGATCAAGAGCTGACAGACCATCCCAACTGAGAGAAATGAGACCCATTTTATGTGCTCCTCTCCCCCTAGAATGACGGTCAAGAGACAGTGATGACTCAGAGGTTGCCAGTGAGTTAAAGAAGTTGGCTGCCCAGCCGCAAGAGCCTGAGTAGACCGCAGCAACGACCTTTGGTAGCATCTCAAAAGACACCTACACGATGGAACATGCCCAGGGATTTGGAAAACCGGTAAGGCACTTTCCATACACCCTGCCTTGTTCTTCCTCAACTTCTTCAGTATCTCCCAGGAACTCCCTGCTTCTTCCTGTACCCCTAAGCGGGATGCAGTGCCCACTGCTCTGGGTAGAGAGGAGCCCGGCACTTTACATGCTGTTCTGTGCACGCACTCACCAGTGTACAAAGCTCTCCTTTAGCCTCTGTGAGGAACAGGAGGGCAGTTTCCCGCACAGATTTGGGCAGGTCCCTGCACTTTCTGAGTCCCCTGAACAATGGTGTACGACTTAACCTGTTTAAATCCAGTTTTGTCTTGGAGTGTTTTACAAGACCTTTTCCTTAGGATAACTTGTAAGATCACTTTCTTTACAACTTCGAAGCTTGTAATACAGTGTTATTAACTATAGCCGCCATGTTGTACGTTACATCCTGTGACTGACTTACTTTATACCTGTAAGTTTGAACCTTTGACCCCTGTCACCCATTTCACACCCATCCCCCTGCCTGTCAACCACCAATCTGACTGCTGTATCTTTAAGCTCAGTTTTTTGGTGTTTTTAGATTCCATATAAAAGTGTTGTCATAGAGTATTTGTCTCTGACTTCTTTCAGTTAGCATCGTGCCCTCAGGGTCCATCCATGTTGTTGTAAAAAGAACGATTTCGTTTTTTGTTATGGCTAAAGAGTATTGCAGCGTCTACATACACCACATCTTCCTTACCGATTCATCCCTCCGTGGACATGTCGGTTGTTCTCGTATCTTAGCTGTTATGAATAATGCTGCAGTGAACATGGGGGTTCAGATATCTTTTCAAATGGGTGTTTTTGTTTTCTTTGGCTAAATGGCCAGGAGAAAAATTGCTGGATTGTAGGCTCGTTCTAGTTTTAATGTTTTGAGGAGCCTGCATACTCTTTTCCACAGTGGATGCACCTACCTACGTTCCCACCAACAGCTCACTGGGGTTCCCTTTCGGCCACATCCTTGCTAACATGTGTTATTTCTCATCTTTTTGATACTAAGTTTTCTAACCAGTGTGAGGTGCTATCCCATTGTTGTTTTGATTTGCATTTACCTGATGATTCATGATGTTGAGCATCTTTTCACGTCCCTGTTGGCTCTCTGGATGTCTTCTCTGGATAATGTCCATTTGGATAATCCTCCCACTTTTTAACCACTTTGTTTTTTGCTGTTGTTATTGAGTGTAGGAGTGCTTTATATGTACTGGATAATAATCTTTTTTTTTTTTTAAGGATTTATTTATTTATTTATTTGAGAGAGAGAATGAGATAGAGAGCATGAGAGGGGGGAGGGTCAGAGGGAGAAGCAGACTCCCTGCTGAGCAGGGAGCCTGACGTGGGACTCGATCCCGGGACTCTGGGATCATGACCTAAGCCGAAGGCAGTCGCTTAACCAACTGAGCCACCCAGGCGCCCCTCCATACAAATTTTAAAGATTCTTTGCCTTATGTCTGTAAAACGTGTTTCGAATTTTGGTAAGAATTGCATTCACTCTCTAGACGGTTTTGGGTAGTATAGACATTTTAATACTTAATTCTTCTAATCCATGAGCATGGAATGTCGACTTACTTGTGTTGTCTTCCGTTTCTTTCCTTAGTGTCTTACAGTTTTCAGTATATAGGCTTTCACCTCCTTGGTTAAATTTATCTTTAAGTGTTTTTTGTGTTTTTTTTTTTGATGTAGTTTTAAATATGATTTTTTAAATTTATTTTCCTGTTCATTATTAGTATATAAAAATGGAACATATTTTTATGTACTTTTTATCCTGCAACTTTATTGAATCTGTTTAATAGTTTTTTTCATGTTGTTTTTAGGGTTTTTTTACATATAAAATGTCATTTGAATATAGTGACCTTTACTTCTTCCTTTCCAATTTGGATGTATTTTATTTCTTTATTTTTCTTGTGTAATTGCTCTGGCTGGGATTTCCAGTAGTATAATTGACCGTTGTCCATCGTCGGTTTGAATTGTGTGGTCCACTTAATACATTTTTTATTCAGTAAATACAGGCATTGCTTGTAAAGGTATTGTCCTTTTGAATTTTTTTTTCTTTTAAAATGATTATTTATATTCTACTTACTTAACATACAATGCAATATTGGTTTCAGGAGAATTCCGTGATTCATGACTTGCCTACAACCCCTACTACTCATCATAACAGTGCCCTCCTTAATCCCATCACCCAGCTAGACCATCCCCCAAACATCTCCCCTCTGTCAAATCTCTGTTTTCCAGCATCAAGAGTTTCTTACAGTTTGTTTCCCTCTCTGTTCTTTGTATTCCCCCTCCTATTTGTTGATCTGTTTTGTTTCTTAAATCCATAGGAGTGAAATCACATGGTATTCGTCTTTCTCTGACTCACTTATTTTGCTTAGCATAATGCACTCTAGCTTCATCAGGATTTTTTTTTTAAAGAATTTATTTATTTCTTTTTCTTTTTTTTTTTAATTTTATTATGTTATGTTAGTCACCGTACAATACATCATTACTTTTTGATGTAGTGATCCACGGTCCATTGTTTTCGTATAACACCCAGTGCTTCATGCAGTACGTGCCCTACTTAATACCCATCACTGGGCTAACCAATCCCCCCCACCCCCCTCTAAAACCCTGTGTGCTTCTCAGGTCCATAGTCTTTCATGGTTCATCTCTCCCTCCAATCCCGCCCCCATTTTTCCCTTCCTTCTCCTAATGTCCTCCATGTTATTGCTTATGTTCCACAAATAAGTGAAACCATGTGATAATTGACTTTCTCTGCTTGACTTACTTCACTTAGCATAATCTTCTCCAGTCCCATCCATGTTGATGTAAAAGGTGGGTATTCATCCTTTCTGATGGCTGAGTAATATTCCATTGTATATATGGACCACATCTTCTTTATCCATTCATCTGTTGAAGGGCATCTAGGCTCTTTCCACAGTTTGGCTATTGCGGACATTGCTGCTATGAACATTGGGGTGCATATGGCCCTTCTTTTCACTACATCTCTGTCTTTGGGGCAAATACCCAGTAGTGCAATTGCTGGGACATAGGGTACCTCTATTTTTAAATTTTTGAGGAGCCTCCACACTATTATTTTTTGACAGAGAGAGACACAGCAAGGGAGGGAACACAAGCAGGGGGAGTTGGAAAGGAAGTAGGAGGCTCCCCACAGTCTTTGGATCCAATGCGGGGCTCGATCCCAGGACCCTGGGATCATGACCTGAGCCGAAGGCAGACACTTAATAACTGAGCCCCAAGCTCCATCAGGATTTTCTTAATCACACTTTGTCTCTAGCTTACTTTGTTTTAAGAATACAGTCTATAATACATATAACATTCAAAATATGTCTGAATCAAATCTTTGTGTTTCTGATAACTTTTCTGGTCAACAGTAGGATATTAGTAGTTCAGTTTTGGGTGACTCAAAAGTATTCTCAGATTTTCAACTGCACAGGGGTTGGCAACCCTAACCCCTGCATTGTTCAAGGGCCAACTATATGTTGAATAAAAGTGGCGAGAGTGTGCATCCTTGTCTTGTTCCTGATCTTAGAGGAGAAGCTTTCGGCTTTCACTCTTGCATAGGACGTGGCTTCTCAGGTATGGCCTTTATTAGTTTGAGTTACATTCTCTGTATACCTGCTTTGTTGAGAGCTTTTATCAAAATGGGTGTTGTGTTTTGTCAGATGCTTTTTCTGCATTGGTGGAGAAGATCATATGATTTTTACCCTTTGTTTTGTTAATGTGGCCTATTTCTTTGATTGATTTGTGGATGTTGAACCCCCCTTGCATCCCTGAAATAAATCTGACTTGTTCATACTTCTTCCTGTATTGTTGAATTTTGTTTGCTGTTATTTTGTTGAGGATTTTTATATCTATGTTCATCACAGATACGGGTCTGTAATTTTCTTTTCTTGTGGTATTTTGGTAGGGTTTGATAAGGGCAATGCTGGCCTCCTAAAAGGAGTTGAGAAGCATTCCTTCCTCTTGTATTTGTGGAAAAGTTTGAGAAGGATTGGTATTCATTTTTCTTTGAAAATTTGGTAGAATTCACCAGGAAAGCCATCTGGACTCCTGACTGTTGAGAGGTTTTTAATTAGTCATTTTGTTTCCCTACTGGTAATTGGTCTGTTCAGAATTTGTCTCTTCATGATTCATTCTTGGAAGGTTGTGTGTTTCTTGGAATTTATCCTTTCCTTTTGGACGGTCAAACTTGTCGGGGTGTAATTGTTCACAGTAGTCTCTTATGAGCCTTTGTCTATGGTATCAATGGAAACATCTTTTTCATTTCTGATTGTGTGTACTCATTCTTTTTTTTTTTTTTACCTAAGGCTAGCTGAAAATTTGTCAGCTTTTTTCTTTTCTTTCTTTCTTTTTTTTAAAGATTTTATTTATTTATTTGAGACAGAGAGAATGAGAGAGACAGAGAGCACATGAGAGGGCGGGAGGGTCAGAGGGAGAAGCAGGCTCCCTGCTGAGCAGGGAGCCCGATGCGGGACTCGATCCCGGGACTCCAGGATCATGACCTGACCCGAAGGCAGTCACTTAACCAACTGAGCCACCCAGGCGCCCTCAGCTTTTTTCTTTTCAAAGAACCAGCTCTTTTGTTGATTTTTCTATTGCCTTCATAGTCTGTATTTGATTTATTTGTTTGAGATGTTACTTCCTTTCTTCTATTAAATTTGGGCTTCCGTGTTCTTTTTCTGGTTCCTTGAGGTGGAAAGTTAGGCTGCTTATTTGAGACGATTCTTGTTTCTTGATTTACGCCTGTATCACTACAAACTACCGTCTTAGAAACACTGTTTTTTAAATTTTTAAATTTTTTTTAAAAAAAATTTATTGTTATTTTAATTACCATACATCATTGGTTTTAGATGTAGTGTTCCATGATTCGTTGTTTGTGCATAACACCCAGTGCTCCATTCAGAATGTGCCCTATTTAATACCCATCACCAGGCTAAACCATCCTCCTACCCCCTTCCCCTCTAGAACCCTCAGTTTGTTTTTCAGAGTCCATCATCTCTCATGGTTAATCTCCCCCTCCAATTTCCCCCCCTTCATTCTTCCCCTCCTGATATCTTCTTCTTCTTTTTATTTTTTTGTTTCTTAACATATATTGCATTATTCGTTTCAGAGGTACAGATCTGAGATTCAACCGTCTTGCACAATTCCCAAGGTTTACCAGAGCACATACCCTTCCCAATGTCTATCACCCAGTCATCCCATCCCAACCCCCACTCCAGCAACCCTCACTTTGTTTCCTGAGATTAAGAATTCCTCATATCAGTGAGGTCATTTGATACATGTCTTTCTCTGTTTGACTTATTTCGCTCAGCATAATGCCCTCCAATTCCATCCACCTCGTTGCAAATGGCAAGATCTCATTCCTTTTGATGGCTACATAATATTCCATTGTATATATATACCATTTCTTCCTTATCCATTTATCTGTCGATGGACATCTTGGCTCTATCCACAGTTTGGCTATTGTGGACATTGCTGCTATAAACATCGGGGTGCATGTACCCCTTCGGGTCCCTACATTTGTATCTTTGGGATAAATACCCAGCAGTGCAGTTGCTGGATCATATGGTAGATCTAGTTTCAACTTCTGGAGGAACCTCCATACTGTTTTCCAGAGTGGCTGCACCAGCTTGCATTACCACCAACAGTAGAGGAGGGTTCCCCTTTCTCTGGATCCCTGCCAACATCTGTCCTTTCCTGACTTGTTAATTTTAGCCATTCTGACTGGTGTGAGGCGGTATCTCATTGAGGTTTTGATTTGGATTTCCCTGATGCCGAGCGATGTTGAGCACATTTTCATATGTCTGTTGGCCATTTGGATGTCTTCTTTGGAAAAATGTCTGTTCATGTCTTCTGCCCATTTCTTGATTGGATTCTTTGTTCTTTGGGTGTTGAGTTTGATAATTTTGGATACTAGCCCTTTATCTGATATGTCATTTGCAAATATCTTCTCCCACTCTGTCGGTTGTCTTTTGGTTTTGTTGACTGTTTCTTTTGCTGTTCAAAAGCTTTTTATCTTGATGAAGACCCAATAGTTCATTTTTGCCCTTGCTTCCCTTGCCTTTGGCAATGTTTCTAGGAAGAAGTTGCTGAGGCTGTGGTTGAAGAGGTTGCTGCCTGTGTTCTCCTTTAGGATTTGGATGGACTCCTGTCTCACATTGAGGTCTTTCAACCATTTGGAGTCTATTTTTGTGTGTGGTGTAAGGAAATGGTCCAATTTCATTCTTCTGCATGTGGCTGTCCAATTTTCCCAACACCATTTGTTGAAGAGACTGTCTTTTTGCCTTTGGACATTCTTTCCTGCTTTGTCGAAGATGAGTTGACCATAGAGTTGAGGGTCTACTTCTGGGCTCTCTATTCTGTTCCATTGATCGATGTGTCTGTTTTTGTGCCAGTACCATACTGTCTTGATAATGACAGCTTTGTAATAGAGCTGGAAGTCCGGAATTGTGATGCCGCCAGCTTTGCTTTTCTTTTTCAACATTCCTCTGGCTCTTCGGGGTCTTTTCTGGTTCCATACAAATTTTAGGATGATTTGTTCCATTTCTTTGAGAAAAGTGGATGGTATTTTGGTGGGGATTGCATTGAATGTGTAGATTGCTCTAGGTAGCATTGACATCTTTACAATATTTGTTCTTCCAATCCATGAGCATGGAACGTTTTTCCATTTCTTTGTGTCTTCCTCAATTCCTTTCATGAGTATTTTATAGTTTTCTGAGTACAGATCCTTTGTCTCTTTGGTTAGATTTCTTCCTAGGTATCTTATGGTTTTGGGTGCAATTGTAAATGGGATTGACTCCTTCATTTCTCTTTCTTCTGTCTTGTTGGTGTATCGGAATGCCACTGACTTCTGTGCATTGATTTTATATCCTGCGACTTAACTGAATTCCTGTATGAGTTCTAGGATTTTTGGGGTGGAGTCTTTTGGGTTTTCCACATAAGGTATCATATCATCTGCAAAGAGTGAGAGTTTGACTTCTTCTTTGCCGATTTGGATGCCTTTGATTTCTTTTCGTTGTCTGATTGCTGTGGCTAGGACTTCGAATACTATGTTGAATAGCAGTCGTAGTAGTGGACATCCCTGCCGCGTTCCTGACCTTAGGGAGAAAGCTCTCAGTTTTTCCCCATTGAGAATGATATTCGCTATAGGTTTTTCATAGATGGCTTTTATGATACTGAAGTATGTACCCTCTATCCCTATACTCTGAAGAGTTTTGATCAAGAAAGGATGCTGTACTTTGTCAAATGCTTTTTGTGCATCTATTGAGAAGATCATATGATTCTTGTTCTTTCTTTTGTTAATGTATTGTATCACGTTGATTGATTTGCGGATGGTGAACCAACCTTGCAGCCCAGGGATAAATCCCACCTGGTTGTGGTGAATAATCCTTTGAATGTACTGTTGGATCCTATTGGCTAGTAGTTTGGTGAGAATTTTTGCATCCTTGTTCATCAGGGATATTGGTCTGTAATTCTCCTTTTTGATGGGGTCTTTGTCTGGTTTTGGGATCAAGGTAATTGTGGCCTCATACAATGAGTTTGGAAGTTTTCCTTCCATTTCTATTTTTGGAAGAGTTTCAGAAGAATAGGTATTAATTCTTCTGGAAATGTTTGGTAGATTTCCCGTGGGAAGCCATCTGGCCCTGGGCTTTTGTTTGTAGGGAGATTTTGATGACTGCTTCAATTTCCTTAGTGGTTATAGGTCTGTTCAGGTTTTCTATTTCATCCTGGTTCATTTTTGGTAGCTGATACATCTCTAGGAATGCATCCATTTCTTCCAGGTTATCGAATTTGCTGGCATAGAGTTGCTCATAATATGTTCTTATAATTGTTTGTATTTCTTTGGTGTTGGTTGTGATCTCTCCCCTTTCATTCATGATTTTATTTATTTGGGTCATTTCTCTTTTCTTTTTGATAAGTCTGGCCAGGGGTTTATCAATTTTGTTAATTCTATCAAAGAACCAGCTCCTAGTTTCGTTGATATTTTCTACTGTTCTTTTAGTTTCTATTTCATTGATTTCTGTTCTGATCTTTATTATTTCTCTTCTCCTGCTGGGCTTAGGCTTTATTTGCTGTTCTTTCTCCAGCTCCTTTAGGTGTAGGGTTAGGTTGTGTATTTGAGAACTTTCTTGTTTCTTTTTTTTTTTTTTTTTTTTTAAGATTTTATTTATTTATTTGAGACAGAGAGAATGAGAGAGACAGAGAGCACATGAGAGGGCACGAGGGTCAGAGGGAGAAGCAGGCTCCCTGATGAGCAGGGAGCCCGATGCGGGACTCGATCCTGGGACTCCAGGATCATGACCTGAGCTGAAGGCAGTCGCTTAATCAACTGAGCCACTTTCTTGTTTCTTGAAAAAGGCTTGTATTGCCATGTACTTTCCTGTTAGGGCTGCCTTTGCTGCATCTCAATGATTTTCAATAGTTGTGTTTTCATTTTCATTGTTCTTCACGAATTTTTTAAAATCATCTTTAATTTCCTGGTTGACCCACTCATTCTTTAGTACATGCTCTTTAGCCTCCATGTATTTGAGTTCTTTCCGACTTTCCTCTTGTGATTGAGTTCTAGTTTCAAAGCATTGTGGTCTGAAAATAGGCAGGGAATGATCCCAATCTTTTGGTACCGGTTGAGACCTGATTTATGACCTAGGATGGGATCTATTCTGGAGAATGTTCCATGGGCACTAGAGAAGAATGTGTATTCCGTTGCTTTGGCATGGAATATTCTGAATATGTCTGTGAAGTCCCTTTTGTCCAGTGTGTCATTTAAAGTCTTTATTTCCTTGTTGTCTTTTGCTTAGATATTCTGTCCATTTTAGTGAGGGGGGTGTTAAAGTCCCCCACTATTATTGTATTGTTGTCGATGTGTTTCTTTGCTCTTGTTATTAATTGCCTTATATAATTGGCTGCTCCCATGTTAGGGGCATAGATATTTACAATTGTTAGATCTTCTTGTTGGATAGACCCTTTAAGTAGGATATAGTGTCCTTCCCTATCTCTTATTACAGTCTTTGTTTTAAAATCTAATTTGTCTGATATAAGGATTGCCACCCCAGCTTTCTTTTGGTGTCCATTAGCATGGTAAATGGTTTTCCACCCCCTCACTTTCAATCTGGGGGTGTCTTTGGGTCTAAAATGAGTCTCTTGCAGACACCATATCGATGGGTCTTGTTTTTTAATCCAATCTGATAGACTGTGTCTTTTGATTGGGGCATTGAGCCCATTTCCATTCAGGGTAACTATTGAAAGATAGGAATTTAGTGCCATTGTTATTGCCTGCAAGGTGACTGTTACTGTATATTGTCTGTGTTCCTTTCTGGTCTATGTTGCTTTAGGCTCTCTCTTTGCTTAGAGGACCCCTTTCAAGATTTCCTGTAGGGCTGGTTTTGTGTTTGCAAATTCCTTTCGTTTTTGTTTGTCCTGGAAGCTTTTTCTCTCTCCTTCAATTTTCAATGACAGCCCAGCTGGATAGAGTATTCTTGGCTGCATATTTTTCTCATTTATTGCTCTGAATATATCCTGCCAGTCCTTTCTGGCCTGCCAGGTCTCTGTCGATAGGTCTGTTGCCAATCTAACGTTTCTGCCATTGTAGGTTACATATCTCTTCCCCCGAGCTGCTTTCAGGATTTTCTCTTTGTTTCTGAGACTCGTAAATTTTACTATTAGATGTTGGCATGTAGACCTATTTTTATTGATTTTGAGAGGGGTTCTCTGTGCCTCCTGGATTTTGATGCCTGTTTCCTTCCTCAAATTAGGGAAGTTCTCTGGTGTAATTTGCTCCAGTATACCTTCTGCCCCTCTCTCTCTTTCTTCTTCTTTTGGGATCCCAATAATCCTAATGTTGTTTCGTCTTACGGTATCGCTTCTCTCGAATTCTGCCCTCGTGGTCCAGTAGTAAATGAAACATTTAAAAACAAATATATTGAACTCCATGCCCAATGTGGCACTCAAACTCGCAACCAGAAGATCAAGAGTCACAACGCTCCGCCGCTAGGCCAGCCAAGTGCAGCATTCTTGGAACCCATTTTGCTGCATTCCATAAATTTTGCTATGTTGTATTCCATCTTCATTTGTCTCAAAGTATTTCTTGGTTTCTCTTGTGGTTTGCTCACAGACCCATTGGTTATTCAGTAGCATGTTGTTTAATCTGCATGTTTGTGAAATTCCAGTTTTCTTCTTGTAATTGATTTCTCATTCCATACCACTGTGGTTGGAAAAGATGCTTGATTTGATTTCAGTCATCATTTTGGAAAATTGTAGGCTTCTTGAATTTATGGACTTGTGTGGCCTAACATATGGTCTAGCTTGGAGAATGTTCTATGTGCACTTGAGAGGAGTGTATCCCATGTGCTGCATTTGGACGGAGGCTTCTGTATGTATCTCTTAACTCCATCTAATTACCTAGTTGTCTGAGGCTGATGTTTCCTTATTGATCTTCTGTCTGGATGGTCTATCCATTGATACAAGTGAGGTGTGACAGTCCCCCACGGTATTACTGCTGATTTCTCCTTTGAGGTGTGTTCATATATGCTCTACATATTTAGTTGCTCCTCTGTTGGGTGGGTAAATATTTACAGATGTTGCATCCTCTGTTTGGATTGATTCCTTTATCATTATGTAATTCCCTTCTTTGGCTCTTGTTACAATGTTTGGATTTTTTTTCTCCTTGGTTAGACTGAGAATCAGAAGATCATGCGTTACCTCTGCAGCCTTGAACAAAACATACCCCTTCTCTTAGTCTGTTTTTTTTTTTTTCCTGTATAAAATAAAAACAACAAGTTCTTCTCCGAGGACCATCTCATGACTCAAATAAGAGAATGTGTATAAAAGTGCTTTGTAAACTATAGATAACGCCCAAATATGAAAAGTTATACTGCTTTTGATTATACCACAGCCAAATGTTCAGGATAAGATTTTTTTTTTGACACATGTATTTACTTTAGGGAGAGAGAGCATGCACAGGCATGTATTAGAGAGGGGAGGGGCAGGGGCAGAGGGAGAGAGGAAATCGTCAGGCCGACTCCCTGCTGAGTGCAGAGTCCGATGTGGGGCTTTGTCCCAGGACCTTGGTATCATGACCTGAGCCAAAATTAAGAGTCAGCTGCTTAACTGACTGTGCCACCCAGGCACCCCCAGAATAAGATTTTAAAAAATAATAATATTTATTGAGGGCTTACTGTTGTAGGAGTATTCTATGTGACCTCTATCTCATTTAATTCTAAAAACAATTTTTTCTTAAAGAAAATTAAAAACAAAAGCTATCCTAAAAGTAAATTTTCATATTATCCTCAGAGCTGGGGAAACACAGGCACAAGAGAGGTTAAGTAGGGGCACCTGGGTGGCTCATTTGGTTAAGCTTCTGCTTTTGGCTCAGGTCATAATCCCAGGGTCCTGAGATTGAGCCCGGTGTCGGGTTCCCTGCTCAGTGGGGAGTCTGCTTCTCCCTCTCTCTCTCCCCCTGCTTTTGCTCGCTCTCTGTATGTGTCTCTCTCACAGATAAATAAATAAAATAATAAAAAGAAGAAGTTAAGTGACTTTCTCAATGTCATAGTAAATATTAGAATCAGATACAGACCTGAGTGTGGGACTCTGAAGGCTGTGTTCTTTCTTTTTTAAGTTTACCAAATATATACATAACCCTCAAAATATTGTAGATTAAATTACTTTAGCCTTTCTCAAATCATTGCGCTTTGGATGATGCTATAATTTGGGTTACCTGGCTGGCTCGGTCAGTGTAGTATGAGACTCTTGATCTCACAGTTATGACTTTGAGCCACATTGTGGGTTCAGCTTACTTACAATAAAAAGATGTTGTAATTGGGCTTGTTTTCTTTTTCCTTTTAACCTCTTCACCCATTTCTCCCACCTCCAACACCCTACGTCTGGCAATCACCCATTTGTTCTATCTAGGAGGTCAGTTTTTTGTTTTGGTTTTGTTTGAAGTTCCACAAGTAAGTGATGAATAGTATTTGTCTTTCTCTGTCTGGCCTGTTTTACTTCACAGAATGCCTTAAAGGTCCATCCATTTGGCAGCTGGAAAGATTTCATTCTTTATTCTGGCTGAGTAGTATTCCATTGTGTTTACCTACGACAATTTCTTTATCCATTCATCCACTCATGGGCAGTTAGGTTGTTTCTATATTTTCATTGTTGTAGATAATCCTGCAGTGAACACGGGTGCACATACCTGTTTCAGTTAGTGTGTTCAGTTTCCTCGGATAAATACTCAGAAGGGGAATTGCTGGACCATATGGTAGCTCTATTTTCAACTTTTTGAGGCACTTCCATACTATTTTCCAGAGTGGCTGCACCAGCTTGCATTCTCACCAACAGTTAATTTTCTTGTTTTTATTTTAAATAAGAAACCAGTGGAGCAAATACTCCAATGCCACTGAGATATGTCTTTGGGAAGCCAGGCCACACCCCTGGAGACCCACCAGTTTCTCTCAGTTGCTAGCAAAACTCGTGCAAGGAGATGTATTGAGATAGTCTCAGTGGAAGAAACCATCATTTTTTCCCTCTGATAATGTAAGTTTTCACACATTTAAACAAAATATAATATTATTTTAAGTAGATCTCGACAGCCTTTCTCCCAGCTCATCTTACTCCGGATCATGTCCTTGTCACGTGTGGAAGGAAGTACCCCTAGAACCCCCCACGTCTGGAACAGTGCTTACAGATTCTGTATCCGGGAGTCTCCTCTTGTGAAATGTAAGCATTCCTTGATTGCCACTGCCACGTCATCAGTCCTCAGCTGTCCTGTTTGCTTAGTGTTTTCCAGGGACGAGGGGCTGAGGGTGGAGTCCTGAGGTTACAG
The DNA here is from genome assembly GCF_029215605.1 of Mirounga angustirostris. Taxonomy (NCBI): domain Eukaryota; kingdom Metazoa; phylum Chordata; class Mammalia; order Carnivora; family Phocidae; genus Mirounga; species Mirounga angustirostris. Next base: position 94,726,845 of record NW_026991722.1, read on the forward strand.
GTTGAAGGGCTTGGCAATTGGGAGGTGGAAGGGCACTCAGGCAACCGACGGAGGAAGGGAGCATCAGAGAGCCAACAACACTATCTGAGCAAAGGGGGACCTGAGGATTAGAGGCATCTTACAAAAAGGAAACAGGGACCCTGGGAAGAGTTGGGGACGTGCTAAGAGCAAACTTTGTCTCTGTGTCTGTTCCCTGTCTGATCAGTGATTACCAGCGTGATCCCAGTTGCTGTTTCCAATGCCAAAGACAAAGAGAAGGGGCTTGGAGCTGGAATCGCCTATGTTGTTTGTTTAGATACAAGACAATAGTTCTCTGGACCACTGACCTTGTAAAGAACAGAAGGTATTTGCTCTGCCTGCTCTGTATCTTCCAACAGGCCGCAGGCATCCAAGAATTCATCTCTTGTAATAAAATCAGCCCTTTCAACCACTCAGAAGACTTACGATAGGGATCACTACCCAGATTAATTTGCTACCAAATAAAGAATCAAGTGCCAAGATAAACAAGAGAGAACAGGCAGCTGGTAGGGTGCCTCCTCTTTTCTAAGCTGGTATCTGCTAAATTTTTACTGATTTCAAATTTGCTCATTATATTTCTACCAGAAGGTGGTTCTCTGAAGAGCCAGCCTCCTGTCAGGGTGCCTTGATGGCCCTCCACATTTCCCAAGGCAGCCTCCCAGGGCGGCTCTCCGCCTGGGTTGTACCCTTTACCCCTTGGGCAGTAAGTGGGGATGAACAGGATTGGTTGCATAGTTTGAGGGGCCCAATGCAAAATGAAAATGCAGGCACATTGTTCAAAAGTGTAAGACTTTCAAGACAGCAGAGATAAATCAAGTGTGGAGGCCTTTGAGCACATGCCCTAGGTGAGCACACAGGTCACATGCCCATGACGCTGAGACTATAGGTGTCAGTGGGGAGGAGCAAATCTTTTCTCGCTGTTGATTTAGTCACTTGTCATGCCCAAGACTTAACGTTTATAATATGCAAGCTGGATAAATTCTTTAGTCCAGAAAGCTGATTTAAGAAAAGTTGTGCATCCACTACTGAGTATTTACCCCAAAGACACAGATGTAGTGAATTGAAGGGCCATATGCACCCCATATGCAATGTTCATAGCAGCAGTGTCCGCAATAGCCAAACTGTGGAAAGAGCCGAGATGCCCTTCAACAGACGAATGGATAAAGAAGACGTGGTCCTTATATACAATGGAATATTACTCAGCCATCAGAAAGGATGAATACCCAACTTTTGCATCAACATGGATGGGACTGGAGGAGATTATGCTAAGTCAAATAAGTCAAGAGGAGAAAGTCAATTATCATATGGTTTCATTTATTTGTGGAACATAAGGAATAGCATGGAGGACATTAGGGGAAGGAAGGGAAAATGGAAGGGGGGAAATCGGAGGGAGAGATGAACCATGAGAGACTTTGGACTCTGAGAAACAAACGGAGGGTTTTAGAGGGGAGTGGGTGAGGGGATGGGTTAGCCCGGTGATGGGTATTAAGGAGGGCACGTACTGCATGAAGCACTGGGTGTTATACAAAAACAATGAGTCATGGATCACTACATCAAAAACTAAAGATGTAATGTACGGTGATTAACATAACATAATAAAATTAAAAAAAAGTTTCAAGTATTATGAGAATAACCAAAATGTGACACAGAGACAGGAAGTAAGCAATTGCTATTGGGAAAATGGCACCAATAGATTTTCTCCATACAGTTTTGCCACAAACCTTCAATTTGTAAAAAGCACAGTATCTGTGAAGTGCAATAAAACAAAGTGCAATTAAAAAAAAAAAAAAAAAAAAAAAACTAGGGCGCCTGGGTGGCTCAGTTGGTTAAGCGACTGCCTTCAGCTCAGGTCATGATCCCACGGTCCTGGGATCGAGTCCCGCATCGGGCTCCCTGCTCTGCGGGGAGCCTCCTTCTCCCTCTCCCACCCCCCCTGCTTGTGTTCCCTCTCTCGCTGTGTCTCTCTCTGTCAAATAAATAAGTAAAATCTTTAAAAAAAAAAAAAACCTAATGATGTATTGTATGGTGACAAACATAACATAATAAAATTAAATTAAATTAAAAAAAAAAGAAAAGTTGTGCGTCCAGAAGAAAAAGGTCTATTTGCAGAGGTTTCACCTCGTTTTTTTCTTTTTTTATTTTCATCTTCAAGATGATTTGAATTACTTTAAAACTACTTTATAACTATCCCTGGGGACTCTCTCTTTGAGAAGGTTTTTTTTTTTTCTTCCTTTAGATTCCATCTAGCTCTACATATTTATGTTCATAACATGGATTATTTGGGTAATAGCCTCATGCATTCCTGTGATATTTCAGGGCCCTCATTTGTGTTTGGCCCCCATTTGTTGGCTTTATGATTCTGTCAGCATGAAGAAATCACCCCTGTGGACAGTATTTAATTTTTAATGCTGTGCTTCTCAAGCTGGGGTCTGTCCGCTGAGGTGTTCTTGGCTGCCTTAACTTTCAAGTTAGGAAAACACTGCTTGAGGCTCCAGTCAAATTCTAACCCAAAGATTTTGAAGCCTTAATGATTAATGAGGTCTATACCCTTTCTAATGACCATATGCAAATCAAATGTTTAAGAGAATAGTTGAAGAAAAGGGGAAAATGACAATCTTCATTCAGATAAGATTGGGCCTATTGGTTAAAAAAAAATATGGGTAACTAATTATTGAAGAAGAGTAATGTTGCCAGCAAAAATAATCATCTTGAGTGTTTATTGCATGATACAAACTTTTGAAGTATCAGGTTTTTTAGTTGAAATCCAGTTGAGCCTCCTATTTACAAACGAGGGGCCTGAAGCACAGAGAGGTGCAGTAACCACCCAGCTCCAAAGCAGAAGGGCAGGAGACAACCTCAGGCTCCCCCAGAATCTGACTCTAAAGTGGGTTAGCCCGGTGATGTGTATTAAGGAGGGCACGTATTGCATGGAGCACTGGGTGTTATACGAAAACAATGAATCATGGGTTACTACATCAAAAACTAAGGATGTACTGTATGGTGACTAACATAACATAAAAAAAAAAAAAAGCCCATGTCTCCCCCTCCGGGCCATTTCTTTGCATATTTGTGCTAGAACATCTTTAATGCGTGAAGGTTTGGGTCATTTTCAGTTTTTACAGGAGCAGGAAGATCTGTGGCATTTGTTGGGGACTTGACTATTTTAAAATGTAGATTTTATTATTATTCAAATACGGTGAAGCCAGCAGATCAGATGACTGCCATTGAAAAGATGTGTGTCACTCACAGTTCCCAAGAAGAGAGGCCATGCCACGCCATGCAGGGCCATATGGGAAGCAATGGGGTCCCTCAGGAGGCAGAACGTCAGACAAGGATGTGGGCAAGAGCCTTATTGTGGTTTCCATGGGAAGGAACAGGTGAAGCAGAATAAGCAGGCATAGGATTGGCTGGCTTGAATAATTTTGGTGGGCTCTGGGGTGTAGGGGCTGTCTCTAGTTGTCTGGTTCTTGACCCCAGGGGCATCTGTGTAAGGGGATAGTGGCCCAGAGTGTGAGAGCCCAGTCAAAGAGGTGGTTGGGAATGGGCTCTGTATTGGTTGGCTTACATATATATGGAAAGTGTGCTTGCAGGTGAATCATCTACTATCTCTAGGAATTGGCCAGGCCTGTGAGGGACAGTGTCTCCAGGTTGGCAAGGCCCCAGGAGTCAGGGCGTCAGAATACAAAGAAATGCTAAGACGGTGACCTGGAAGATCCAGGCTGACAAGAGATCCAGGAGCTGCTTCCTGGTCTGCAGAGTCACGTCTTGGGAGCAGTGTCCTGTCCTTCCTTAAGAGAAGACAGTAGGTCCTTCAAGAACGGTCATCTAGAGATAATGCAAAAGTGCGTGTGCAGCTTGTAGAGACGGCCCCGTTCATCAGAGCTGCAACCGCAAGTCTTGAGATGGTGATTTGGGAATACAGGACACTGGGAAAAGAAGCAATTGTGACACTTAGTGGCTGTCAGTAATCATGATTATGCTACTTGGTAATGAGGCAGAGATGATAAGCAATTTCAAAAAGTTTCAAATGCATATTACTTTTGATTTCCTCTACTCATGTTGCAAAATTTCCTACTGTTGATAACCAGAATGATGAGATAGACCTTAGACCAGCCCCTTCTCCCCAGCCCTCTAGATAGTCAACAAGAACAGAGAGGGCAGTGCCCGCAGAACAGGGTGCTACCTTTCCCCCACTGCACACGGCACCAGGTGCAGTCCCTTGGGCCCCACTTCCAGGGTCTTACTCCACCGGTGCCCCACCCTGTCCACCTGCTTTTGGGTAATTAGTCCCTCAGCTGGACTTTCAACTGCCCTCTTATCCCAGCTGGGAATCTGGGAGTCCTGGGGCTCGAGGATGTAAGGGCACGGAGATGTCTGGGGGCAGAGGGGAGGAGTTCGGTGTTCCAAGAAGGTGTGCTAAGGGCTAGCACTGAAGGCAGAAGGCAAAGAGAAGATAGACTTGCCAACCGGCAGCGTAGGTGTGCCCCTGCAGGAGGCCCAGTAAGTGAGGGCCAGTCTCAAAACCCAGAGACTCAAGGAGTCAATCTGCAGAGCCTGTATGGGGTTCTCTCTTCCTTAATGGGTGGAGAATGTCCAAGTGGGGAGCATGGAGGTGAACAGTTTTTATACCCCGGGGCACATCAAGCCACATGAGGAAGTCTCCAAATACAGGATCTCACTTAGTCCTCAGATAACCCAGTGAAGGCTTCCCAGAGCTTGGGTGCAAACACTTCCCATCTATTCATTTTCTTTCCTGACTAAAAATGGATTCGCCCTTCAAAGGGCCATCTTGTCTGAAAGTCCAACACCTCCCTCTTGAGGCTCTCTCCTCTGCAAATTGCTCAGGAACCTGGTGGGGTTGACCTGATCCAAATGGGCCAAACTTAATCAAACCCCACCCACGAAGCTGGGCTTGGATTGGTGCCAGCAGTCACATGGCTTGGGTTCACCGCTGGTTCCATCCACCTGAAAGTCTCTGCGGGGCAACCACTGACCAGACCATTGTGTATCTTCCAGGGTGGATGATGTGCCTCAGAGCTAAGCTCTGCTAATGGGACACCATGATTTGACCCAGAGGGTTTCAGCCTTTAGTGCTTAACCCACTGGGATAATAAGTTTCCTGTTACCCCTCTCTCCTATGGTGGCACCCCAACTGCTCCCTGGGAGCCCAGGGCTTTAAAACCCAAAGACTGAATGGACTCCTTTGCCCAGAAAGTAGAGCTGGCCTCTGCCTACCCATAGGCACCTCCATCCGCCTCTTGAACTTCTTCAATGTCTCATTTACTTTAGTCACTGTAGGGAAGGCAAGGGGACATTCTTGTATTAGTCTTGCTAGAACTGAGGAAGAAAGAGAAAAACCAGAGGGCATTATCTTGCACTTGCCTTCTGAATGGTGCTGCCATTTCCGACCCAACCCCTCTGCTTTCTCTTCCCAGCACAGACATCTGTGAGTAGAACTTTAGGCCCAAAGTCAAACTCACCTTGCTCCACACACACCCGAACATCTCAGCTGCCTGTTCTCTGGTACTTAAATCCATTTTTAAGTGGAGATAAGGTCTTTCTTTCCAATATTTTACTTGATAATTACAGCTTTATGATTGGCTGGTAGAAATGACATATTTCTTTTTTTTATTATTATGTTATGCTAATCACCATACATAACATCAGTAGTTTTTGAAGTAGTGTTCCATGATTCATTGCTTGTGTATAACACCCAGTGCTCCATGCAGAACGTGCCCTCTTTAATACCCATCACCAGGCTAACCCATCCCCCCCCTCCCCTCTAGAACCCTCAGTTTGTTTTTCAGAGTCCATAGTCTCTCATGGTTTGAGAAATGACATGTTTCACTCCGAATTCCTAGATTCATTCTGCAGTTCTTTGTCAAGTCAGAACCTGTGATGGTCTCGATGAAGGTTTGGCAAACCATCGCCCATGAGCCAGATCCAGGCAGCTGCTGGTTTTGTGTGACTCACAAGTGTCCATAAAACACTTACTGGAACACATCCATGCTCATTCATTCACGTGTTTTCTGTAGCTTTTTTGCTATAATAGCAGAGCTGAGAAGTTGCAATAGAGAATGTGTGGTCCCCAAAGCCTGAAATATTTACTCTCTGGCCCTTCACAGGGAATGTTTGCTAACCCCCAGTCTAGATGATGAGAGGATAGGTTTCTGGCTCCAACATTTGCTAGTTGGGGTGACACTGAGCTAGTCACTTAATCTCTTTGCATCTCAGTTGCCACATGTATAAACTGGGCATAATCGTAACGACCTCAGGGATGTATGAGAGAAAGGAATCAATACTTGGAAAGTGCTCAGCAGTGTTTTGTACCCAGAAAGCGCGCCATTTAGTAGTTATTGGCATGCAAATAATCTGGCAATGGGGATCTTAAGGAAAAATTGGTTGACTTTGGATAAACCTCTTGAAACTTTCAGTTCTCAGACTTCCTGGTTGCATCATGTCTATACAAACAGTCTATGCTTTGAGGTTTATCCAGCTCATGTCCATACACATATCTTGCATGTATAGGAGAGGGAACAATGCCTTTAACCTTGAGCGAGATGATATGTTTCTGAGCATCTGAGTTGTTGGTCAATGTTACACCAAGCACAATGTTTGACACCTGCTTTGGTAATGTCATAAAGTGTGGCATGTGGCAGGGGGACAAGAAATATCATTTAGATAAGAATTAAGAAGTCAGGAGAGTCTAAGATAAAAGAAGCGATTAAAATGCAATTTTCAGATGAGCTCAAATGCAGTCTGTCTCCTACTCCTTATTGTGGGCTGGATCCGGTCTTTCTTAGTTGAGGGGGTCAAACATCAGTTCTCCTAAACAAAAATGCTACAGCTTGGAAAAAATCATATGCCTTACCTAATTTTAAGCCACATTTTGTGGTTCCTCTGTTTCCATTTCTCGAAGCAGTAAATAACAGACCATTGCTATTTATCAAAACTTCCATTTGATGCATCAACTACAAAAGAATTGATAAGAAGGAATTAAAGCTCCTTTGTGTTCTTGCCATTAGACAGCAGAGCTAAACAGGGCACCTTCACTCCCTCCTTACCTCTTTCCTCAAGTGTGGCACATGGGTCTCACGGTTTCACAGGGAGACAGTGTGTGTTAGGATCATACTGACTGGGGAACCAGAAGGTCTGAGCTCTGATGTTGGCTTTGTCATGTAAACTTGGACTATTGACTCAACCCCTCTAGGTCCTATATTCCTGTGATGGTCCATTTTATGTGTCAGCTTAGAAGGCTCTTTTGTATGAGACTAACATTTAAATTGATGAACTTAGGCTGAAGCAGACTGACGTCCATAATGTGGGTGGGCCTTATCCAAACCGTTGAGGGCCTGACTAGAACAAAAAGAGCAGCTTTTCTGAGTAAGAGAAAATTCCACAGAAGGCTGCTTTTGGACTTCATCTGCATGATTGTCTCTCCTGTCTGCACACTGCAGTTTTAGACTTGTGAGCCTCCATAACTGGGTGAGGCAATTCCTTCTAATAGACCTTTCTCTCTCTCTTTTTTTTTCTTCCTCAATTTCTTTTCTTTCTCTCTTTCTTTCTTTCTCTTTCTCTCTTTCTTTCTTTTTCTCTTTTTTTCTTCTTTCTTTCTTTTTCTCTTTCTTTCTTTCTTCTTTCTTTCTTTCTTTCTTTCTTTCTTTCTTTCTTTCTTTCTTTCTTTCTTTCTTTCTTTCTTTCTTTCTTTCTTTCTTTTCTTTCTCAGAGAGAGAAAGACTGACTAATACAGTTCCATTCATAAAATAAGACTTCAGTACAGTCCCTGATAACTCTATGATAAGAGGACCCCATGGACCCTTGGGTTGACTGTCATATATAAATATGTTTCTCCCCAAACAGATGACTTCACTTTGCTTCCTTGCACAAACTAAAGGCCTTCTCATCATTTGTGTGATTGAGAGCATAGGTGCTGAGGCCTGACTCCATGGGTTCAAATCTAAGCTCTGCCACTTGGTGGATTTTGACCATGGGAAAACTACTTAACTACTCTAGGCCTCAGTTTCCTCATCTGTAAAGGGGAGATAATAAACTATCTACCTCATAGGGTTATTGTGAGAATTAATGAGTTAATAAATGTAAAATGCTTAACAAGATATCTGGCACTCAGATAGGGTAGATCTAGTTATCCTGCAGTGATGACTATATTGTTTATGCTTAGACATTATTGGCTGGAAATTCTTAAGTAGTCAAGTAGAGCCTTAATGAAGCAGGAAAAAAAATTGATGATGTGCCTAGAGGGGGAGAAATCATACTTGGAGAACAGAATTAATAACTTCCACATTATTCATATTATGTATTTATATATAGTTATGTATATACATATTTAATTAATACTATGTATTATGTGGCCTACTTCACTTTGCTTCTTTGTTTAAGGCAAAGGACTTTTTTCAACAATTCTTTCTGTAGGAAACATCTTCCCTGCCTTGCTTAGCGGAAATCACATGGTACAGCTCCTCCAATAGTTACAGCCTTGAGCAGTGAGATCATCATTATCCATGTAAATAGACACAGTTTAGCATCTTGGGCTGGTATCAAGGAGCTTTTATATGGAAGCAATTACACCCTTGGTGTTGGTGGGGAATAGTTAAAAATGCAAATATATCATTATTTACTAGCTCTTGGAAGTCATGCCTCTTGCATTTCATTCTGAACTTCTTGCTTAATGCCTTTCAAATCTCCCCTGCTATTTTTGGCTTCTCGGAAATAATTCTGCCAAGGCAGAAAATTGGCAGTCAAATAAGTTTCATTGGCCTTTAGATCATTTTATTTCTTAACTTGTATTTTTCCTTTGCTCTCTGTTCTTTGCTGACTTTCCATTGCCCATCACTTCACACATATAGCATGTAGCATTGATCTTGACACATGATATGCATTTCCTTATCAAAGGTTGATCCATTAGGTGGACTCCTGCCAAGGAAAGGTGGGCCATGTCTTTCAATTTAAAGATGTTATGTAGTGATGTCCTATATGCTATTATAAATAACTTTTAAAACCCATGCATAGAGAAAATGCTTATGAGGAACATTTAAATGGATTTTCTTCATTTTCAGCTGAATCCCTATTAAGAGTTTAGGTATATGTCAGGAAAGTGGTCTGTGTCTTCAATAACTTTGTAGTTTTGCAAGTTTCTCTTTGATTTCACCAGGGTCTTATGATTGTGACTAGCTAATGGAGAGAATATCCTGAGGAAATCAGCTAACTGTGCCTCTTGGAAAGCTCAAGTTCTCTGAACAGAGGAGCAAGGCCATCCAGTTATGCATTCAACCACTTTTTATAGAATGTCCAGCAAGTGCTAGGTACAAATATAAGGAATGGGTACAGTGGTGAACTAGCTGACCAAGCCCTCTTAGAGCAAACATTCTAGTGGAGGGAGGGCATAGATAGCCCCAAAGATATTTTGTAAATAGGCAATGCAATTTCAGATAGTGATAAACAGGTTAAAGGAGCATAGAAAGGGTGTTTGAGGGGCTCTTTTAGATGGGTAATTTGGAAAGTCTTATCTGAGGAGGAAGTTTTTGAACAGAGACCTAAATGAACTGGAAGAAGAAGCCACAGGAAGGTATAGAGATAAAGGAATCTAGGCACAGAAAATATTAAATACACACTGGGTGCGGATTAACTTGGCGTATTCATTAAAAATTAAGGAGATCATTACAGCTGGAGCAGGAGAGAGCTGAGGGGCTGAGTTCATTAAAGTGAGTGAAGGTTAGTGTTTCAAGACCTTGTAGGCTGAAGTAAGGGGTTTGGATCTTATACTTGAGGTGTGAGGGAGTGGGATTCAGCATATATTTTGGAGGACTATCCAGGCTGACTTTTTCCTGGATTGATTGCAAGATGTAAAGAGAAAAACAAAGAGTCAAGGATGCCTCCTAAATTTTTGCTCTTTGCAAGTGGGTAAATGTTGGTGTTGTTAATTGAGAAGATGGGGAACCATATCTGTGAGCCTTCAAACAGGGAAAAAGAAACTGCTCTAGGTCTTTTAAGCAGGAAGAGATTTAATATAGGGAATTGAGTGCTTACAAAAATGTTGAAAGAGCTGAGGAAACACAAGTTAGGGGAAGGGCCAGTGACATTCAGTTCTGCCATCACTGCTGGTCCAGTGAATATAGAAGTTGTTGCTTCCACCCAGAGATTAAAAAAGTACAGGATATTGGTGGTGATGGTCATAGCTGGCCCATAGTACTGAGAGCAGTTATCACAGTGGACCACCCAGAGGCTACTGCAAAGACTCACATCTGCCAAAGCTTTCATCTCGAATGTTGACACATGGGGAAGCAGAATATATTCTATTTCTCCTCGACCTTAAAATTTCACACTAGGGCTCTTTATTAGCAGAACACGGATGCAACCCGAAACTGAAAGGTAGATGAGCCTGGTAGATAAAGTTCCCAGACTTTCTGCTTTTTTGCTTGCCAAGAAGAAGTACATGAAAGAGGGGGAGAAATAGAACTTTGCAAGCTAAAGAGGAGATAAGGAAATATGTTTGGATTCTTTTGTCATGAGTTTAGCCTGTGTATGCAAATACATCCAAGTTGGAAGTGTCAAGTAGGCATTTGGCTATACAAGTCTAGAATTCAGGGAAAAGGTTGAGGATGGGGATGTAAATTGGGGAGCCATCAACATATAGATGGTAACTGAGGGAATGCAACTGGAAAATATTACCTGGAGTATAAGTGTCGTTGGAGGCGAGGTCCAGGAATAAAGCCCTCTATGCTCTTAGGAAAACAGGGATATTAGGGTAATTGAGAATTGCTTCTAGGATTAAGAGGATTAAAGTCAGGACCTGATGTAAGTTCAAAGGAACAGCCCAAGGAAAGCAGTCAAGACTATGCGAGTGCTCAGAGGTCTGGAAGAAGAACAAGTACCAGCCAATGAACTGAGATTGTGGGAAAACAGTCTGGAGAGTGTGGTCCTCTGATAGTCAGGTGAAAGAGGAGGGAGTGATTATTGTGTCCAATACCGAGAAGAGTTTTAATGAGGTGCAGTATGAGAATTCAACATTAGACTTGGTGAGATGGAAGTTGTAGGTGACCTTAAACAGAGTTAGTTTCTAAAATCCTGAATGGAGCAGTTTGGAGGGAGCATATGTAGTGAGAAAGCAAAGAGTGAATTTACACAACTCTTCAGAGTAGTTCTGATGTCAGAGGAATAGAGCAGCAGTTGGAGAGGATGTAGAGTCTAGGGAAGGGGTTTTTAAAGAAAGGCGATTTGAAAGTATGTTTGTGTGTTGTTGAGAATGATGCATGATCTTGGAAGTCAATGTGAGAGTGGGGCGATCAAGACTCAAATTAATTGGTAGGTCATGTCCAACATGATAGGAATCTCTATTCTGATTCCAGATTATACCTGACATGCATTTTTTTTAAAGATTTTTTAATTTATTTATTTGACAGAGAGAGAGACAGCGAGAGCAGGAACACAAGCAGGGGGAGTGGGAGAGGGAGAAGCAGGCTTCCCGCCGAGCAGGGAGCCCGATGTGGGGACTCGATCCCAGGACCCTGGAATCATGACCTGAGCCGAAGGCAGACACTTAACGACTAAGCCACCCAGGAATCCCAACCACCCCAGCCTCTTATCTGAGACTTCTGGAAAGCGAAGGTGATCAGTTCAACAAATAATAGCGTAAAACAGCTTGTAGCTGGAAACTCTCCCACAGTTTGAGTTTTCTCCCAGGAGACTCTTTGATCTGTCCCCCTGGCTGCCTTCCTGCCCATTCAACAGTTCTTCTGACATGGCGAGCATGTCTGCATTCTACCCAGCTAGTTCCCAAACCAAGGTCCCCCCACCTACTGACATGTATTTAAGAAGAGTTGCACTCACTGACAGTGTGGTGCTAAGTCTAGGGCTGCAGTGAGTACTAATGCACAAGAAGTTTGTCCTCTGATAAGGCAGTTGGCCAGCTAGTAAGGACTTGTCAAGGGCTCAGACTGTGGGACCATGAGAGGGGCCCTTAAGTCTGTTGGGGCCCTAAGAAGGGCCTTCTGAAAGAAGGAGACCCTGAGTCGAGACAATAGCATATGTGTTATGCATATGTGTTATGTGGGTGAAGATGAGAGGCAAGGATAAACTAGGTGCAGGGAAAGTGACAAGGGAAGGCCAAGAGGCAGGGCATAGCTGGTTTTATAAGGAGGGTCCATCTAGTTTAGTTTGGGAAAAGCCTGAAATTCCATGAGGGGTGGCAAGGTGAGCTGCAGCATCAGCAGGGCAGGGCACCAAGAGCCTGAAAGACATACCACAAAGCTTAGATTTTGGACTGAAAGGAAAAGGGATCCTCTGGTAGACTTGTCAAGTTTCCCTCTCAGAATAATGGCCCCATGATGATTTCCAATGGTAGAAATGGAGAATGGTGTCTTCTGAGAGCAGAAGCTATCAGGATCACACTTTACACAGACTTTGGAAGGTTGCTCAAGTGGCAGTGAAACAAGGGGTTAGAAACTGGGGAGGACTTGGGGGTGTGGCCACCCGCTAAGAGGTGATTGCAATAGGCCAAGTGGATAATGATTTGGGCCTGTTCTCAGCCACTCAAGTAAGGGAGTCTGGACAGACAGGAGAGAGTATTTGCAGAGCTGGATGGTGGCCTGAGTGGACCAGCAGGAGAGAGCTTATACAGAGTGAATGATCGTCCCTGGTGGGACTGACCGTGCTGCCCCTCCAGCAGGAGGAGCAGAAGAAGGGTTAAAATGACATGTCTCAGGGTTATTTGCCTATGTCCCCAGGAGGCAGGGAGTGTGACTTAGGAATCTTTAGGCTTTATCAGCCAAGACTGGGATCTTGCCAATTTTAGAGAGCCCCTGGGGATGGGGGATGCTTCAAGAAGGAGCCCCCCTGAGCTAAGTAATCAGTGATGGTCTGTCATCCAGCTCATGAGCAACGTCTCCCACCCTTGGGTCATGCCAGGATTATGCTCCATTGACCGAGCATATCAGTGTACTCAGGGCTTGATATATTTCATTTCAATTAATCTTCCCCCAAATGATGGGTAAATGTGGTTACCCCATTTTAAAGATAAGAGAAGCAAAGACATTTTTATGTAGCTGGCTCTTAGTTTAGGCTGCCATAACAAATGACAATAGAGTGGATGGTGTAAACAACAAAAATTTATTTGTCATTATTCTGGAGTTTGAAAGTCTGAGATCAGGGTGCCAGAGCAGTAGGGTTCTTGGGAGAGCTCTTTTCTTGATTTATAGATGGTGGTCTCCTTGCTGTGTCCTCACATGGTGGAGAGAGAGAGGAAGCAAGAGCTTTCCTGCTTCTTGTTATAAGAGCATTAATTCCATCACAAGGGTTCCACTCTCTCCACTTAATTGCCTCTCAAAGGCCCCATCTCCAAATACCAGCACAATGAGGATCAGGGTTGGTGCAGATCCTAGTGCATAAGCTGAGACTAGGATTGGTGCCTGGATGGCCTTGGATACATCAGTTGACCTGTTTGAGAGCATTTGGACTATGTACCTGTAAACAGAATTCTAGAGGTAATGTCCTATGACTTTAAAAAATTAGAAAGCTTTTCATTTATATATATGAGAGGAAATTTTTTTCTTGGCATAATGATGAATGATCAAGGGCACAACTGGATGTCGACATGCAAAAGAATAAAGGTGGACCTTTTCCTTATACTACACACCAAAAACAGCTCAAAATTAGAACTAAAAATAAGTTAAAATTATAAAACTCTTAGAAAGAAACATAAGACAGTTTTGTAACTTTGAATTAGGCAATAGTTTTTTAGATACAATACCAAAAAACACAAGGGACAAAAGAATAAACAGATAAAGTGGACTTCATCAAAACTAAAAAATTTGTGCTTCAAAGGACAAAATCAAGAAAGTGGAAAGACAACCCACAGAATGGAAAGAAATATTCACATATCATGTGTCTGATAAAAGACTTGTGTCCAGAATATACAAAGAACACTTGCAAATCAACAGTAGAGCAACACCTACTTCAATTAAAAAAAGATGTGAATAGACATTTATTTACTTGAGAGAGAGCACACAGAAGGAGAGTAAGAGGGAGAAGCAGACTCTCTGCTGAGCAGAGAGACCAACTCGGGGCTTGATCCCAGGACCCTGAGATCATGACCTGAGCCAAAAGCAGACACTTAACCAATTGAGCCACCCAGGCACTCCAGTAAATAGACATTTCTATAAAAAGATACACAAATGGGGAAGAAACACATGAAAACACGCTAAACCTCATTAGTCTTTCAGGAGATGCAAATCAAAACCACTGAGATATACTTCACCTGCACTAGAATGGCAAAGATAAAAGGAGAAAAGATAGACAATGACAAGTGTTGAACAAGGATATATAGTTCCAAACTCCTGAATATTTGAGAGGTAAACAACATACCTCTAGAGAATCCATGTATCAGAGAAGAAATCACAAGGGGACGAAGAATATTTAGAAGCAAAAGATAAGATTAGGATACAGTTTTTAAAAATCTGAACTTCTACCTTAAGCTGTTAGAAATGACAAAAAAAAAACAAAAAAACAAAAACAACTAACCCTCCCCAAAAAGATGGAATAATAAACATAAAAGGAGAAATCAATGAAATGCAAAATTTAAAAAAGAGAAAAAGAATCCCATAAGCAGTTCCTTTGAGAAAAAAAATCTATGAAATTGATTGATCTAACCAGATTTATTCAGAAAAAGAGAGAGAAGACACAATTTACCACCTCAGGAATGAAATAGAAGCATCAGTACAGATCCTATAGACTTTAAAAGGATAAGAAAGAAACATTATGAGCAATTTCACTCCAATTAATTCAATAACTTAAAAGAAATAGATAAATTCTTTGTCCTAATGTTACTTTGGTTGTATTAAAGGATGTACTTATTCTTAGGAAATCATGCAGAAGTATTTAAGGTGTAACTTACTTTCCAATGGTGCAGCACAATTTGGACAATTGGTGAATCTAAGGGTAGGTATACAAATGTTCGTTGTGTTCTTCTTTTAGCTTTTTTGTATATTTGAACATTTTCATAATACAAAGCTGGGAAAGGTAAATGAGGCACAAACTCTTGTCAGTAGAGAGGCTCTCACTCCAGATTCATCATTTGAAACAGGCTGATGATGGGAAGGACGTCATGATCTTTCACCCAGAGAGCAGTGTCGTGTCCTTCCCTCTGGGCCAGGATGAAGCTTCTCGGTGATGCTGGAACCTCCTACAAGACGGACATAAAGAGGAAGGACTTAGGTCACTGGGGGCCAGTCTTGACCTTCCACTGGCAGTGAGGGCCAACAAAAGTACTGAGTCACTTTCTGTAGATGTCCAGCCCCTAACAGCAACTAGTAAAATGGGTGGACAGTCAGCATGGGCCTTGATTTTAAACAGAGGCCTGACCTACTTCATTCTTCCCAGAGTTTGGAGAAAGAGGCCTTGACTCCCACAGACATGAAACCTTGGCCTAATTGGATACTAATTACTCACAAGAGTTTTGTTGACCCAAACTTCCCATAACCCCACTTTGGTAGGAAAGGAGGGCATGCCGAAAGAAGAATCACTGCTAGGAAAATGACACAGATTTATTCAGTCCTGAAAGTCCTTTCCCAGAAATGATGTCCCAAATTGAGCAAGAATAAACAATGCATGACTGATAAATCCCACAGTTAGGGACTGGGAACAGCTTTCCTACGTTCCTAAGGAGCTGTATATTTGGAATCAGGTAAAACTGAAAGTAAGAGTAGTTGGTCATCTAAGGCCAGGTTGGATGAGACAAGTTCCCGTATTTTGATGTATCTCTTTGTGATTAGAGCACCTGTGAAGGACACAGACTGTGGTACCTCCACGACGTTAGTAACGTACAAAGAAAAGAAGTCTGATACCGCGAGTCTCCTCTTGGCCCAGGGTCTTGACTGATGCTGGGCATCGAGCCACCCTGTCCATCTTGAGGGGACACTTGAGAGGGAGGGATGGGTGGGACGAGCACCAAACCGTCTCTGCAGGACATAATCAGACCACCTCCTACTCATTTCCTTATGATCCGTTTGTTCTATAAATGGGGCTCCTCAGTCATTGGATGCTCTTACTGACGTGGGTATGGCGGAGAAAAAGACAAAATACCTGGCAGTTTCTATGCAGCTCACATTATGATTCACCTGGCAAAGCCTGAGTTACTTAGATAAAGGGAAGATGTGAGGAGGACTTTGGACTTGGGAAATCTGGGTTCTCATCCCAGCTGTGCAGCTGGCTTGTTGGGGCCTGAGTGACAAGTCCTCTGACCAACCCCCGCCCCCAAGGACCTCAAGGTCTCACCCTGGTGGGCAGAACCTGACCAGATTTCCAGTAGCAGCCCTTCCAGGCCGATCTTCGAATGGGGGCCCATTTCCCCTCCAGCCCTCTGTCAGCCGATGCCCAGCCCGTCAGGTTTTGGCTAACAATGGCAAGGGGGTCCCTACCAGCTCCCCCACTTTGACCATCTTCGATCTGAAGGACTGGAAAATTTCCTTCAGAAGAAAAAAGCCCTGTGGCATATACATTCATTATCCATACTGTTTCTGTTCCTTTTGGGAAATGTGTGCCTTTTAACAAGTCAGGGCCGTTTATCCTGTAGCCCATCAGGCATGGCGATCTGCGGTAGGGGGCAGAGAGACACAGGGCTCTGGGTTGCTGTGTGGCACCGTCTGCCACTCGGATGATACAGCAGTGGACAGGTCTCCTGGGTCCCCGGGTCAGGAGGAAGGATCCCTGCGACAACTGTCATCTCCTCCCTGAGGGCCCTCATGGTGGAAACATCGAGGACAAAGGTATCGAAATGGTCTGATATAGTACCATGATTTCTTCTAATTTCTAGAACATAATAAGTGATTAGTAGTACAAGACTGGGATCCAGAACTTATAGATAATTGTACAGATCAATAACAAACTCATTTTGCAATGGACAAACGTCCTCAGCAGAGGCTTTACTCTAGAGTAGGGGTCGGGAAATGAAGGCCCGGGAGACCAAATCCAACCCTTCAGGCTGTTTTATAAATAAAGTTTCATTGGAACACAGCCATGCCCGTTCGTTCATACATCGTCAACGCTGCTTTCCCCTACACCGGCAGGCCTGCGTGGCTGGAGTGGAGACCATCTGACCTGTAAACCAAAGATGTTTACCGTCAGGCCCCTACAGAAAAACATGCAGACCCCTGTAACAGAGGAAACCAAGAGGCTAATAAGCATAGGGAAGGGTGCCCAACATTATTAGCCAACAGGAAAATGCAAATTAAGCCTATAGTAAGATACCCTTGCGCACCCATCAGAATGGCTAAAATGAAAAAGATTGGCACCAAGTGTGACAATGACGGGGGACAGTTACAGCTCCCGTCCTGGAAGGCTGCTGGGGGGAGTGGCACAGCGTTGGGAAATAGCATGGCCGTGTCTAGTACAGCTGAGCATGCAGATGTCCGTGGCCGGCATCCCTGGGTGTGTACTCAGGGCAAGTGAGGGCTCTGGCCACCAGGATGGTCATAGCACCTTTGTTTCTAATAGCCCCAAACACAAAACAACCCAAGTGGTCACCAGCTGCAGAAGAAATTAAACTAATTGTGCTATAGTCACGTAATGGGACAGTATGCAACAATACCAACCCCCAAACTATTGCTCTACACAAGGACATGTCATAGACTCAATATTGAGCTCAAGAAAGCAGGTCCTAGAATGCAGAGTGTATGATTCCATCTCTAAATTTTAAGTGTAGTGACATGTGCCAAAGGTCAGAGCAGCAGTTACCTCTAGGGTTGGGCGATTAGTTATTGAGGAGGGGCTTTCTGGGCCTGAAAACGTTCTGCATCTTGTTCTGGGAGTTGCTTACATGGCTGTAGACGTATGTAAAAGGTCACTGAACACTTAAGTGCCCCTAAGATTTGAGCACCTACAGTAGAAATGGTGTATATCTCAATAAAAAGTAAAACTATTAAAGATAAGATACTGGGAATCCATTTGGCTTTGAACCTTATGCCAATATATATATATATTTTTAATTCCAGTTAGTGAACATCGAGTGCTATATTAATTTCAGGTGTACAATGTAGTGCTCATCAGGACAAGTGTCCTCCCTAATCCCCATCCTCTATTTCCCCCTTCCCCCAACTTCCTCCCCTCTGCTAACCCTCTGTTTGTTCTCTATAGTCAAGAGTCTGGTTTTTTGTTGTTGTTGTTTTTCTCCTTTTCTCTTGGTTTGTTTTGTTTCTTAAATTTTCCATATGAGTGAAATCATATGTCTTTTTCTGACCCACTTATTTCACATAGGATTATACTTTCTAGATCCAACTGTGTTGTTATAAATGGCAAGATTCATTTCCTTTCTTTGGCTGAATAATATTCCATTCACATTTGTGTTTGTGTGTGTTGTGTGTGTACATACATACATGACACATCTTCTTTTTTTTTATTTTTTTTATTCTTATGTTAATCCCCATGCATTACATCATGAGTTTTAGATGAAGTGTTCCATGATTCATTGTTTGTGCATAACACCCAGTGCTCCATGCAGAATGTGCCCTCCTCAATACCCACCACCAGGCTAACCCATCCTCCCACCCCCCTCCCCTCTAGAACCGTGTTTGTTTTTCAGAGTCCATCGTCCCTCATGGTTCGTCTACCCCTCCGATTTCCCCCGCTTCATTCTTCCCCTCCCGCTACCTTCTTCTTCTTCCTTTTTTTCCCTTAACCTATATTGCATTATTTCATAACACATCTTCTTTATCCATCCATCCATATTTGGTTATTATAAATAATGCTGAAGTAAGCATAGAGGTATGTGTATCTTTTCAAATTAGTTTTTTCGTATTCATTGGGTAATTACCCCGTATTGGCATTATTGGATCATATGGTAATTCTATTTTTAATTTTTTGAGGACCCTCCATATTGTTTTCCACAGAGGCTGCACCAGTTTGCATTCCCACCGATAGTGCACGAGGGCTCCTTTTTCTCCACATCCTCACCAACATTTGTTGTTTCTTGCCTTTTTGATTTTAGCCATCCTCACAGTGTGAGGTGATATTTCCTTGTGGTTTTCATTTGCATTTCCCTGATGGTGAGTGATATTGAGCAGCTTTTCATGTCTGTTGGCCAAGTGTATGCCCTCTTTGGAAAAATGTCTGTTTATGTCTTCTGTCCATTTTTAATTGGATTATTTGTTTTTTGGGTGTTTTTTGAGTTGTATCTGTTTTTTATATATTTTGGATACTAACCCTTTGTTGGATTTGTCACTCACAAATACATTCTCCCATTCAGTAGATTGTCTTTTAGTTTTGTTGGTCGTTTCCTTTGCTGTGCAGAAGCTTTTATTTTGATGTAGTCCCACTAGTGTATTTTTGCTTTTGTTTCTCTTGCCTCAGGGGACACATCTAGCAAATGTTGCTACCCCTGATGTCAGAGACATTACTGCCTGTGCCCTCCTCTAGGATTCTTATGGTTTTAGGTCTCACATTTAGGTCTTTAACTCATTTTGAATTTATTTTTGTGTATGGTGTAAGAAAGAGGTCCAGTTTTATTCTTTTGCACATTGCTGTCCAGTTTTTCCAACACTATTTGTTGAAGAGACTTTTTTCCCCACTGGATATTCTTTCCTGCTTTGTCGAAGATTAACTGACCATATAAATGTGGGTTTATTTCTGGGCTCTCCATTCTGTTCCATTGATCTATGTGTCTATTTTTGTACCAGTACCATGCTATTTTGATTACTATTGCTTTATAGTATATCTTGAAATCTGGGATTGTCATACCTCCAGCTTTGTTCTTCTTTAGGACTACTTTGGCTATTCAGGGCTTTTTTTGTTGTGGTGATGGTTTTTTTTTGTTTTTGTTTTTGTTTTTTTTCAGTTCCATACACATTTTCAGGACTATTTGTTCTAGTTTTGTGAAAAATGCTGTTGACATTTTGATAGGGATTGCATTGAAATTGTAGATTGCTTTGGGTAGTATGGACATTTTAATAATATTTTTTCTCCCAACCCATGAGCATGGAATATCTTTATTTGTCTCTGTCCTCTTCAATTTCTTTCATCAGTGTCTTGTTGTTTTCAGAGTAAAGTCTTTCATCTCCTTAGTTAAGTTTATTCTGAGGTATTTTATTCTTTTTGCTGCAATTGTAAATGGGACCGGCTCTTAATTTCTCTTTTGCAGAGTAAAGTTTTAACTAGGATACCTTTTAGGCTTTGCCATCAGAAAAAGCAAATTTTTAGAATGTAATTGTGCATCTGTGCTAAAATTCTCCATAGTAACCCATTCTCTCCCCTTCTTATACCCTCCTCATATCCTCGCCTCTCCATTGCCTTCCTGTCCCCTTTCTTCAAAGCTGAGGGGACTAACTGGTGGTTCACCTGACTCTCCAGCCTGATCTCTGATGGGGACATGTCTTAAGACATGTCTTAAGCCCAATGAAGGAACCCCTGGCCGAGGCTGATGCTGCTCCATGCACTGGTGAAAATCAAGAGCCTTCTCCTTCACTCAAAGGTGAATGTAGTGGGGGAAGGGTCTCCACAGTGTCACTTGTCCCAGGAGCATCCAGGCAGACAAAGACACAGGGCCAAGACCTTTCTAGGTGAACCCAAGCCTGACCCTGCAGAGCAAACACCAGGAACCCTGACATGCCCCAGACAGGAAAGGACCCCCACCCTGTGATGTACAGGGTGCTGGTGGATGCAGGACCACAGACGTGAAGGAAGGACAGTGAATGCAGCCCCTTCTGGTCTTGAAGCAGGGCAAAAGATTGCTAGCGGGTGATTCGGGTCGTCGGCCACACTCTGTCCCCGCAACACTCAGTTACGGTCTGACGGCTTCACACGTGCTAAGATCGTGGTTCATGTGGTCGTGGAGGGCTGGAGTCCCATCAGAAGTGTCCCTGCCCCGCCCCAGCACTGCTTGGGGGGCGCTGGTGCCCCAAGTGCTGGATGGTGTCGTGTTGGAATGGCAGGTCCACAAACGCTTTTCCCACGAGGGGCTGACTTAGTGCACTCCGCACCGACAGTGGGGGCTGCCCAGAAGTGGAAGCCATGGGACAGAGTCTCCAACCCCCTCCTGGGAACACACACCAAACAAAGCAACCTCTGGAAGAATAAGACAGAGGTTGTAGGGCGGCAGGCGAGCATTCCCGCATGCCTTCCTGCCCGTCACTCTTGCTCAGTCCGCAGAGCAACCGCTGGGGTGGTCTCCAGCCCGCAGCTGCGGGGTCACTCCCGGAGGCTAACTCTGCACCCAGGGTCATGGGTCCAGGTCATGATGGGCTCCATAGGGGGTGACTTCTCACATCAGTATCCAAGAGGAGGGGCTCAATGGTTCGGGGCCGTTTGTCTGGCGACATCTTTCCCTAGAAGCACGAGGGGTGCACGTCAGACAGACACACGTCTTTCCTTTCCCCGCAGCTTCGGGCTCCTTGGATTCCAGCTCTGAGCATTTGCAAGGCCTGCATTTTGAGGGCTCTGTGGCACCGCATTCGTTTGCAGTGACTGCTCTTGCAAAACACCCCAAACCAGGCAACTTGAGACCCCAGAACTGTATTCTCTCGCTCTTCTGGAGGCCACAGTACTGAAATCAGGGTCCGTCAGGGTCCGTCCCTTCTGGAGGCCCAAAGGGACATCCTTTCGAAGCTTTTGTCCCAGCTTCTGGGCGCTGCGGCCAAGTGGGGCATTTCTGGGCTCGAAGTTGCTTCACCGAAGTCCCTGCCCCTGGCTAACCCGGCTTCCCTCCTGCCAGTCTGAGTCCACCCGCTCCGCCTGTAAGGACACCAGTCGTGTTGGATCAGGGCTGTGCCATAGTCCAGTATGACCTCACCTCAACTAATTATGTCTCCAGAGACCCTATTTCCAAATAAGCTCACTTTTTGAGGCTCCAGGCAGACATGAATCTGAGGGGATGTTATTCAAGCCCGTACGGGCACCAAGCACCAAATGGGTGCATCTGTCACCTCGTTCTGCATGAGGCAGAAAGAACTCCGGTGACCACACCCTAGAGAGAACCTCAGGCCACACGTTGGAAAGGACAGTGGCCAGGACTAGGTGAGGAGGCCAGGGCTAGAGACCACGTTGCCATGGTGATTGTGTTTTGTGTCCATCATGGTCCCCCAGCTCCCACGGGGTCCTTTCCCTCCCTCCATGGGTCTGGGTTATTCACGTCAAAGCATCTTACACACAGGGCCTGTGGGTGGCCAGCAGCCTTTCCTCCTCACCCAATAGTTTGGGGTCCATCAGAAGCCCGGTAGTAGGCTTGTCGCTCTGGGAGGGGTAGGAACGGCCTGCCCTTCCAGGAGGGTGCGCAGCCCGTGAGTCCTGGGTGAGGGAGCACGCTCGATTTGTCACCCTAGCAATGGATGGAGGACCCTTCTAAGCCTAACTCAGGGCACAGTCCCTCACACAGTTTCCCAGAGGGTCAACCTTTGGTGGTTAGACAAGAGTTCTGGTGGGGTTTTATGTCAAGGGACGGCAGAGCCTGGGGATTTAGTGTCCTCACTATGATGTCATGAACCTCAGGATGGGGTGGAGTTTGGCTTTGAGAACCATGCCTGGGAGCTGAGCACAACAATGTCCCCATGCCCACCCAGGGAGAGGACAACTGTCATGGGCAGTGGGGGACCCCAGAGGGAGAATGCCCTGCAGTGCCAGAAACAGGGAAGCTTGTCACTGTCCTTATACTTGTAAGGTAGGAGCCTGAGTGTGGCCAACTGAACCTGTGAGCTGTCTCACCTTGTCTGTCCTGATGGACTCTGTGACTGTGGACAGTGCCTTCTCCTGAAGACAGGGTTTGCTATCAGCAGAACGATTATAAAATATAACCAGCAGGATTCTTTCATATGCAGGTGGTAGAAACTTATCTCAACCTGCTTAAGCCTCAAAGGGGACTCAAGTTAGGTCCTTTCTGAGACTCGGAAAGAAGCTTCAGGAACAGCTGGATCAAGGGTCCAGGTATCAGGATTTTGTTTCTTGCTGTCTTTTGGCTCTACTGCTTTCCCTGTGATAGTTTATGTTCTCAGAGGATTTCCAAAAGCAACATGATGGCTGTTGGCACCCCAAGATTAGAGTATTCTAGGTGCTTGTGAGTCAGGAGAGAGGTTCTCTAGCGGGACATGATTGCCCGTTAGGACAGGAGCCCTGGACAGCGTAATTGGGAACAGTACATGTGCACAGGGTGTGCATCTATTCCGACTCCTGTCCCCACCCTCCCAGCGTTTAGTTTTTGGGCTCCAGAAAGCTAACTGCACAACCTTGACTTGCTCACCAGACTAGGCTGTTTTGTGTCCCGTGGTTTTGCCTGTGTGTGCCTTCTGCCGGAAATGCCTTTGCACCATCCACCTGCCCCCACTTGCTCCTAGCCCATCATCATCTAAGGATCCTTCCTACTCCATCTCTGGTCCCAGCATAGAGCTCACGTGGGGGCCGTGCAGGCTCTCAGCTCCACAACCTGAAATCAAAATCTTTCTGTGGCAAGGTCTCCAAGATTTTCACATGCTCTTTCAAGTGTGAAAGCACCACTGATAACCGCTGCTTATCCATCAGTGTTCAGCTCAGAGGCCGCCTCCTCCAGAGAGCCCCCCTGTCCTGCCACCCCACCCCAGCCTGTAGCAGGGACAGTTAGAGAGCCACGGCGGCCCAGTGCCAAAGACATCGTAGAAGCTGCAGAGATTCGCACTACATATGTGGGCGCGAAAGCAGGCAGTAACACACTCAGGCACACTTTGGGTCAAAGAGAGTCATGAGTGCGGGTCCTTCTCCAAATTGCTCCTGGACCCTCTTCTGTCTGCCCTGTGCCCAAGGCTGACTCCTGTCTGCTCTCCAGGCCCTCTGGGGGCGGCCCTGCACCATTCCTGGGACAGCCCCCCCACCCGGGCTCAGCAGATGCCACCTCCCTGTCCTCCCTCCAGGCCCAGGGGTGGAACCACCTCCCACTGTGGCTGGAGGCTGGGAGCGCCCTCCTTGGTCCTGCCCTACTCCCTGCTGCAGCTGGAGACTGTCCCCTGGCCTCTTCCTCCGGACCCTGTGGGAGAAGCGCTCCTGCCTGGGATCTTCCCTGGTCCATCGGGAGACTCTGCTCTCTGTGCAGAAGATCAAGGAGACTTTCCTCTCTTTACACATTGCACACACACGTTTTTTTCCTTTCAGTAATTTATTTATCTACAAGCAATTAATGAAATTGTCAATTCTATTTTTACATTTTCCAGGTACTCACAAAACAACTACAATAGTCTAGATTCTGCATCCTGGGGCTTGTGCGTGTGCACGCGTCCATGTGCATGGGAGTGTATGCTTGTCATCGGGAGAAAACGTTGTATTTTGACTGCTTAGAATACATGTGTTAAACAATAAATAGTATCTTAAACAAAACAACAAAGATTAAGAAAAAAATCACAGAACAAGAAGGAAATGGTTGCAGATTCTTAAGCTTTCCTATCTATAAGTTTAAGATTAAACTAATCCCATGAATTTAGGACTAAAATAAGAATTAAGGACTAAAATATGAATTCATAAAACAACTACAATAGTCTAGATTTGCATCCTGTGGTGTGTGCGTGTGCACGCGTCCACGTGCATGGGAGTGTGTGCTTGTTACCAGGAGAAAACTTTGTATTTTGACTGCATAAAATTCACAAATGTTAAACAACAAACAGTATCTTAAACAAAACAACAAAGGCTAAGAAGAAAAAAATTGCAGAACAAGGAAGAAATGGTTGCAAATTCCTAAGTTTTCCTATCTATAAATTTAAGACTAAACTATTGCTATGAATTTAGGACTAAAATATGAATTCAGAACTAAAATATGAACTTAGGACTAAAATGTGAATTTAGGACTACAATTTGAGTTTAAGACTAAAATTTGAATTTAGGACTAAAATTTGAATTTATGACTAAAATATGAATTTTAGGACTAAAATTTGAATTTAGGACTGCACTAACTATTTCATACAGTTTGAGTGAGATGTTGTTTTGTTTAAGTTTTTTCTCTCTCTCTTTTTTTAAGGCAATCACATAAATCCTGAGTTATTTCTGCGGAACTGTAACCCTAGTCCTAGAGCACAGAAATGGTCTTGTTTGAAAGTCTCTATCTATGTCCACAATGGAGGATGTCTTCAGTCCCAGTGGCATTAATTTAAATCCGACCACCATACCTACAGCAGAGAGTTCTAAAGCGTCTGGCGGGGAAGCTGTGTATTCATGACAATCTGGACGAAGCTCTAGTTACACAGTCCGCGATGGGGTTCCACCGCTATCCTGCAGAGAGTCACTGTGGCGTCAGTTCCGAAATAGTAGCCGTTTCACTAGAGAGAGAGCCATCAGACGTTCTTCACGGAGCTCCACGCAGATGCTGAGCCGGGTTTTGGCTGCTCAGAGCCCGGCTGCCCTGAGCCCGGTCACCCTTGCAGGCGACTCCGGGTCCCGGGGCCCTCACGGTGGGCCTTCCATCCCCCCTGGGGGCCCGATGACCCCGGGGACCTCCTGACACTTCCCAGCCTGCGTGGGCTGTGGGCGGAGCTGCAGGACCAAGAGGGTCCCTCAGGACAGGCCAGCAGCTGGACTCCACACCGGCTAGCAACCGCCTCAAGTGATCATTCTCTTTCCTTAGCTCCTGGAACTCCCTCTCTCTGGATGTAGCCACCACCCAGCTCTTTGCGACTCTGTCCTGATGGAAGAGGACCAGCTTGCGATGATAGTAGGAGGTGGTTCTCTCCAGCTCCTTGCCCAGGTCTTGGGCCATCTTCTTGTAGAGGTTGCGAATCTGGCACGTGAAGTTCATTTCTCTGTGTGCGCTGGCCAGTTTCTTCTTCATTTCCAAGCACTTAGCTTCCGCTTGAAACACTTTTCGGTCAAGTTGCAGGATGTATTGGTCCTGTTCATCCAGGGGGTTCTGAAGTTTCAGCTTCAGCGGCTGAATCTCCTTGTCCAGCTGTGAAGTTTCCTTCTGCAAAGAGGCTTCCTGGGTTTGTAGGCTGTGGATTTGTCGTGTCAGCTCCACGATCTCTTGCCTTTCTGCCCACAGTCGTCTGGCTCTGTGTTGCTGTTCCCCTTCGGGACTTGGAGGGGACCCAGGGCAGCCAGCATCCTCAGGGACGCCCTTCAGATCCACTGCTGCCTGATGGGCGGGCTGATCACCGTTTCCTGCTCCCCTCTTTGGCTGGACTCCCCGGGTCCCGGCACCGTCGTGCTCTGCCGGGAGGTCAGGCGGGGGGACGGCCTGCAGCCCGGGTCCGGCCCTGGACGGGGACTGGCTGGCTTGATCTTTCGGGACCAGCTCCATGCATGCCTTCAACGGCTCCAGCCTTTCTTCCCCCTCGTTCTCCTGCCCTTTCTGCCTCCATCTCGAAACTTCTTGGTTGAGCGTTTCCCGTCCTTCTGGAAAAGGAGTCTTTTCACTCTGATCCTTCGTTCTTTTCGTCAGAAGCTGTTCTCCATCCTTCTCCAATGTTCTGAGGATGGGTTTTTCCCCAGGGACCTGGGGCAGGTCGGGATGCTGGTCCAGTTCCTTCAGTGCCTTCCTCAAAAAGTTGACAGTGTCCCTATCCACCAGCCTCCTCAATTCTGTGTTCATTGCCGTCAAGCACAGGGCTTGTAACAAGGGAGGACTAGCCACCACCTTGGGCGGCCTGAGGGCGGCCTCGGCTTTTGTGGTTGGGCCACTCTCCTCACGGCGGGCTCCACACACTTCGTGGTGGGCAGAGCCCCTGTGGCCCAGTGCCTTCGTGCTTCTTCGAGTGAGTTGTCTCTTCACTAGGAGAACCAGCAGCACAGTCCATAGGAGCACCACGCAGGGCAACATGGGGAGACTCGGGCTGTGTCCCCAGCTTTCAGAAATCAGCTGCAGCGCCCCCCACAGGTGCTCCAACACCAGCTGGCAAGTGGATCTGGCGGCCAAGAGGGGGCCCTCCATGGCTGCGTCGGGCTCCACAGCTCTGTCTCCAAGTGCCAGAGTCCTGTGGCCCCAACGGACCCCTGAGAACCCTGTGGAGAGTTCTACCTATGAGGTCAACGGTGCCCGGCAACCAGGGTAGAGCAGTTGGGCTGGGGGAGGAGAGGCCAGCCAGGTTCCAGAAAACAGTTGCCCCTGACTTTGCAGTGAAGTAGAAAGTTGTCTCAATCACACAAGCCCTGGGGGGCGTGGGAAGGCCTGATCCCGGCCAGGAGCTCAGCCACTCAGGCCCACCTGGCCCTACAGCAAACCTAGGGGCTCAAGGCAGGGCCACGTCACGTCCGTCCGTGCGCACAAGACAATCAGGGCAAAGTGTGCAGGCCTCCTTCCCGGGCGAGGCCCATTCTCCTGATCTGAAGTTTCCCTTGGCTTCAGGGACTCCTGGTCCTGTCTGCAAATGTCCCAGGGATCTCTCTCCATTTTTAATTGCATCACATTAATAGCCTTTTTGATTTCAACACGAGCAGATTTTAGTTCTTTCATTTCTCCAGAAAGAGATTCTGTAGTGTCTTCTATGCTTTTTTCAAGCCCATCTATTATCTTTATAATCATTATTCTGAACTCTAGTTCTGACATCTTACTTACCTCCATACTGATTAGGCCCTTGGAAGTCAGTACTGCCTCTTGTTCTCTTTTTTTGAGGTGAGTTTTTCTGTCTTAGACCATTTTGTCCAGGAAGAATAGATGAATGAAAGAACAAAATACCACAATGACAGCAATGACCCCAGAGAAATATACACTAAACAAATCAGGAGAGATATTAAACTTAAAAAAAAAAATTGACATTAAAGAATCAAAAGGAGAATATAACCAGAGGTGAACAGAATAGAGCAATACACTGGATCCTGTGTGTATTTTGGTCTGTTTGTTAGAAAACTAGATCCCAAAATTGTAAAGTAAGAAAAACTTATGTGTGTACAATAATAAAATTAAATACAGTGAAAGGATAGAATGTAACTGTAGAAATGAAAATTAAAAAAGAAAAAAATGAAAAAAAGAAGACAGGAATATAAACAGGTGAACAGAACAGAGCTATACATTATATCCTGAGCGTATTTTGTTCAGTTTGTTTGAAGAAACTACATCTCAAAATTATAAAGAAAGAATAACATATATATACAAAAATAACATTAAATACATTGAAAGGATAGAATGTAAGTGTAAAGATGAAAGTACAAAAATGACTTTAAGAAAACAAAACAAAACAAAGACAAAAAAGAATACGATCAGATAGGTGAAGAGAACAGAACCATATGCTGGATTCTGGGTGTATTTTGGTTTGTTTGTTAGAAGAAACTGCATCCCAAAATTGTAAAGAAAGAAAAACTTATATATATACAAAAATAAAATTAAATACAATGAAAGGATAAAATGTAAGTGTAAAAATGAAAAAAGATTTTAAAAAAAGAGTTGATAAAGTAAGAAATTGGTTGAATAACCAAAGAGAAAAAAATTAAAAGACTTCTCAATTTCCTATGGCTGCTATAATAAATTATTACAAACACGGTGGCTTGAACAAAGTTCTGGAGGCCAAGAGCATGAAGTCAAGGAGTCAGCAGGGCCATGCTCCCTCCAGCCATTCGAGGAGGGAATCGTTCTTTGCCTCTTCAGTTCTGGTGTCTTTTCTCATTCTTTGGCTTGTGACATTGTCACTCTAATCCTTCCTCTGCTGTCCCATAGTCTTCCCTTCTGTGTGTCCATCTTCTTCTGTTTGTTAGAAGGACACGTATCATTGGATTTAGTGTGTACCTGGGCAATCTACGATGATCTCTCAAGATCCTTAACTTAATTACAGCTGTGTACTCTATATCTAAATATGATCACATTCACAGGCTCCAGGAGTTAAGATGTTGACATATCATTTTGCGGGCCACCATTCAATGCACTACAGAAGTAATACATTCACTTACTATTCTTTTAGTAACTACAATCAAAGGTAAAATGTATGCCTTTGACTTACTACAGACAAATATAAATTAGAGCCTCTGATCTTTTCCCAGAAAATATGAGGACACTAGAATACTTTAACTTCATTTACTACTCCCACAATCTACATATCATTGCTGAACTATATTTTATTGTATTCACTGTAAGCCTAAGAAGGCAGTGGAATATAAGGAACAATGCAGAGGATCATAGGGGAAGGGAGGGAAGATCAGAGAAGGAGACAAACCATGAGAGACTCTTGACTCCAGGAAAAAAACTGAGGGTTGTGGAAAGGGAGGTGGGTGGGGGGATGGGGTAATTGGGTGATGGGATTTTTAAGGAGGGCACGTGTTGTGATATGCATTGGGTGTTATATGCAACTAATGAGTCATTGAACACTACACCAAAAACTAATGATGTACTATATGTTGGCTAATTGAATTTAAATTTTAAAAAAAGAAGGCATTATCACTCTGGCAAACTGTATGGAGGTTCCTCAAAAAGTTGAAAGTAGAGCTACCCTATGATCCAGCAATTGCACTACTGGGTATTTACCCCAAAGATACAAAAGTAGGGTTCCGAAGGGGTACGTGCACCCCGATGTTTATAGCAGCAATGTCCACAATAGCCAAACTGTGGAAAGAGCCAAGATGTCCATCGACAGATGAATGGATAAAGAAGAGGTGGTATATATATACACAATGGAATATTATGCAGCCATCAAAATGAATGAGATCTTGCCATTTGCAACGACGTGGATGCAACTGGAGGGTATTATGTTGAGTGAAATAAGTCAAACAGAGAAAGATATGTATCATATGATCTCACTGATATGAGGAATTCTTAATCGCAGAAAACAAACTGAGTGTTGTTGGAGTGGGGGTGGGTTGGGAGTGATGGGGTGACTGGGTGATAGACACTGGGGAGGGCATGTGCTCTGGTAAGCGCTGTGAATTGTGCAAGACTGTTGAATCTCAGATCTGTACCTCTGAAACAAATGCAATATATGTTAGGAAAAAAAAAAGAAGAAGAAGAAGGTAGCGGGAGGGGAAGAATGAACCGGGGGAAATCGGAGGGGTAGACGAACCATGAGAGACGATGGACTCTGAAAAACAAACTGAGGGTTCTAGAGGGGAGGGGGGTGTGAGGATGGGTTAGCCTGGTGGTGGGTATTGAGGAGGGCACATTCTGCATGGAGCACTGGGTGTTATGCACAAACAATGAATCATGGAACACTTCATCTAAAACTAATGATGTAATGTATGGGGATTAACATAAGAATAAAAAAAATAAAAAAAAAGAAGGCATTATTATTGCTTTACACAGTTAATACATGGGCAGCACAACAAAATGGACAGAAATATTAAATTTTGGAAGTATCTAAATAATGAATAATTATTTTTTTTTCTTCAAGAGGAAAAGGATCAATTGGATTTATTTTTTCAAGTGGATCTTTTTTATTTATCCATGTTTTTACTCTACAAATGCTTATTTAGTGTCTTCTCTGTGGCAGGGATTGGGAATAGAGGAGCAAACATGGCAGACAAATTCTCCAAAGCTTGGGTTATAAAAATGTTGAACTGGAATTTTTGCCTGGTGAGGATCTCTAAGATTATCCGGTAAAGCTTATTATGCTGTTGAGGAATCTGAGGTTTAGTAGGTTGAATGACTTTCTGAGCCAGGAGGTCACACAATCAGAACCATGGGGTCCTTAAGCTCCCCATGTAGTGTTTCTAATCTCTAGAGCAGACATGAGCTACCCACTGCATTTGAAGCAGGCAAGGCTATGTGGGCTCCAGCAGAAAACTGTTTTATGGACACAATGCATCTTCACCCCTTGGAAACTATCTCCTAAATGTATATCTTTGGTCAAATATAATACCCATGACCGATTCCGGAAAAAAACAAGATCTGTGGAAGGTTCTAGTCGTGGAAAACTTTAATATGTTATTAGTAATGATCATAAGAGTTAGTATCTCTTGAGCACACACAATATGCCAGGGGCTGTGTTAAGAGTTTTGTGGGGGCATTCAGGTCTCATGACAGCTTTATGAAGTTGGTGTCATGATGCTCATCCTTCTTTTAA
This sequence comes from Mirounga angustirostris, assembly GCF_029215605.1. NCBI lineage: Eukaryota > Metazoa > Chordata > Mammalia > Carnivora > Phocidae > Mirounga > Mirounga angustirostris. The sequence goes on from NW_026991722.1 coordinate 94,757,783, forward strand.
ATGTGAGGACGTTGACACCAGCCTGTTCAGGTGGTGACATGGCGAATGGTGCAAACAGGTGCTCACCTGGAGAACTGGGCCTTCTCCAACTCTAGGCAGTCCCAGATGTGAGTGCTGATCGACAGAAGATGCAGCTGTTCTTTCCAGGAGTTCCCTGAGCTGTTCTAGCAAATTCCCAAGATCACACCAGTCCTCCCAGAGAGAAGGGGAGAGAAGAGTGGCCTAGTCCTTTCCCCCTTCTCTTAAATCTCTTGCTAGAAGGCTGCCCTTGATGGTTCTTCTTCCACGTATTGAAGTAGTATTTTCCATCTAAATGTGGCCATTGCATCAGGAAGAGGGGGAGCTATGAAAACAGTCAATGTGTCCCATGTGGTTTGTCCATGCGGTGCTGGTACAGTGACTCAGTGAACGGGGACAGATGAGCAGGAGCACTGCTGGATGTGTCGTATTTTAACAGAGTGTTTGCTCTTCCGAAAAAATGACCCCAGAGTGTTTGCTTTGCAATCAGGCAAGCCCTTGTTAAAAATGCCCATATTTCTAAGAGGCATTAGGAACTGACAGAAACATGCCGCCATCACTTGTGAATTCACACCAACTGTGATGAATATGAATGAGAAGGAGCTGGAGTTCTAAATGGACCCATGCAGACTCATCACAGTGCTCTCGACATTTGACAAGCTGGTTTTCCAGGGGGACCTGCAGGGAGCTGGTTGGCAATGGCCGGCGATGACGCTAAGTGCCACACGGGACTAGAATGTCAGCATTAGTATTCTCTGCAGGGAGGATGCCAGCTTCAGGCTCTAATCACAAACCCATTTTGGTGCATCTGAAATATCATTTAGGTAAAATTAATTCTGATTAATTGGGCCCCATTCTTGCTTTTAGTTTGGAGTTGTTTGGTCTGTCTATAACTGGGCTGAGACTCACACACAGTGGCTTTGAGAAAGATGAGGATAGGCTGGCTTTGCCATCAATGTGCTACAATGGGCCTCTTAATTAGGACCTTAAATGTCACATGTCTTCTGGAAGGGACAGATTGCAGTAGTATGGGCACTGGTCTTTTTTTTTCTTCACATTTTCTAAATTAAACTTTTTGTAAAATACACTTCAAAATGTTAAAAAGTGAAGTTCCAAGGAATTGTGAGGGTCAATTTCCTCCTTTGCTCATAAGGGAGGCTGAGGCAGGATCTACATTCTTTTCAAGGCCATTTCCATGACTCTGAGTCCCAGCACGTACAGCTGTGTTAATTACCTCCTCTGTGGCACAGAGAAGGACCTATGGATGCTTTCCCTGTTGCCTCCTCCTCTGGGAACTGTGTTAGTAAGTAGAAGAAAACTAACATAGAACATCTAAGAATTAAAATGACTAACTCTTTTAAAAAAATATTCCATAAAAATGATAGCAACAATTGTTTCTTACTATCCCTATGAAACAATTGGGAGCCCAGGAAGGTGCCTGGCCCCAATGCCATTAGCTAGAACAAATGGCCCAAGCTAGGGACATCCAAGGAGCTGAAGACAGGGGCCATCTCAATGCTAGGGATCACCACACAAGGATGGACACAGCTTCAATCCAGATCTGGGAAGGGCAGGATGGAAAGTTGTCCTTCTTGGAGAGAAGTCTAATCGGACCCCAAGAATCAGGGGTCACTTTCAGCAAAATGATTTCACACATTTCCAGTGGGCAATTGACAGAGGCATACAGCAGCCTTAAATCTGATTTTTACCTTATCAGAATTCATTGCTACTAAGGCAAGCTACAAAATGGGCAATGGTATGAAGAGTGACTGAAAAATCAGCAATATTCAAAGTCTTGACATTAGACTTTCTTTTCCAAAATACAGAAGTCATGCATTCTTGTTGTTGTTGTTGTTGTTGTTGTTGTTGTTGTTTTAAAGAGAATCTTCTCCACCGGACCACTCTGCAACTCCACCATCCTGGAGGCCTAATATTAATAGCACATGCTTCCTCTGTCTCTTTTTCCTGTTCCTGTAAATCTTTTCCAGGCAATTATACACACTTGGGAATTTTTGTTGGTTTTTACCAAAATGTCTTCTCAATTAATGTATCAAAGATCTCTCAATGAGTACATGGATATGGATCTAGCCTCCCCCCACCCCCACAGGTTAGTAACAACAGGTACGATTTATTCAGAATTTTTATGTGCAGTCTTACACAAGCATGAGGAGCAGGAATTATACCCACTTCTCAGAGAGAAGAGATTGAAGCTCAGAGTAAGTGTTAACACTACACTGCTGGAGCTGGAATTCCAATTCGAGGCTATCCATCCCAAATGCTATGCTTTGAACCATTACGTTATGCCATTCCTCAAAAGCATAATCCTTTAAAAATCCTAGTTTCATATAACAAAAAGTCCTGAATGGCCACATATTTGCGGATAAAGACCTGCTACTTACCTAATTCATCTGAACACTTTTAATAAAATTGTTTGTCTGAAGGAGATTTGGCAGCATAACTATTTAGCTATATTGCTAATTAACCTTCAAGTCTTCGTAGCAAATAAGAAATAACACTGCTCACGTATTGGATCTATCTTTTATCTTCCCCCCTTCTTTCTGCATCTATATACACTTATGTAAATTTATGTGAAGGTAATTATATCAGACGTGGTAATATTTGTAGCGCACGTTTAAAAAATTTTGTGCTTGTCTTCCCACCCCATCATCTCTCCTCTGGTGTTTCTCTCTGTGTTCACTTAGTCATATATAAATACACACACCCACACACACACACTGTTGTTTTTAGGGTCTTCGTTTTGTTCTAAATGCAATCATCTAAATGCACATCTTGCTTTTCTTACTTGGCAATGCCACATGGTATTTCTGCAAGTCAGGGGCTAGTGCCCTAACTAATTTTTTAATAACTATAAACTTCCACAACTAGTAGAGTTTATTCTGCCACTTCTCTCTTAATGGGCTTTCACTTGATTGTCATGTTTTGTCATGGAAACAAAGCTATATAGACCATCCTTATACATGCATCTGTATATGCTGACCTTTATTCTCTGGAGTAATTCCCTAAGACTGGGATTGGTGGGTTACAGGTATTTTTTTTTTTTTTTTTTGTAGAATGCAATTTTTTTTTACATCATTGGTTTCGATATACTGTTCAATGATTCGTTAGTTGCGTATAACACCCAGTGCTCATCACATCACGTGTCCTCTTTAATTATCATATGGTTTCACTCATATGTGGAATATAAGGAATAGTGCAGAGGACAATAGGGGAAGGGAGGGAAAACTGAATGGGAAGAAATCAGAGAGGGAAACAAACCATTAGAGACTCTTGACTCCAGGAAACAAACTGAGGGTTGTGGAAAGGGAGGTGGGTGGGTGGATGGGGTAACTGGGTGGTGACTCTGCATCTTACTAGGTTATTCCAAGATCACATTCCAGGAGGAGGCACCAATTCATGCTCCCACTGGCTACGTTAGAGTTCCCATTTTTCCACATTCTCAACACGGTCGAGGGCTTTTGTTTTCTAATATTTGTCCATCTAAAACTACGTCACATGGTCACTTACTACTGAGTTTGAGTATCTTCTCATATTTGGTGCTCCTTTGAATTGGTTTTTCTGCGAATCAATTTTCTATTATGTTATTTATATTCTCTTACCAATGTAAGACGTTTTTATTATTTTATATTTTTTCTAAATCTGTAGCTTCTTAAAACTCTGCTTATAGTATACATCTCTAGAGATAGATATAGATATATTTATAACGTTATCACTATAAAAATGTTCACCTTGCAAGGGGGAAGCATCTGTCTTTATCTCCTCCTAGATTTCCTCCCATGGGACTCGCTCTCCGCTGGATGATGGGGCTGGGACCGCCCAGCCAGGGGACCCTCAGAGCACAAGGAGATGGTGAGCTGCCGCCAGGGGCCACCCACGCCCCTCTCATCACCATGCAGAGACTTGCTCTCCTTTCAAATGGGGCATGGATGGAGAAGTAAGTGGGGGGATCCAGATCTCTCTCAGCATCATGGCTTGGACTGAGTAACCCAGAGGAACGGTGCTAAAGGCCTGAACTGGGCACTAGCAGTGAGAAGGAAAAGTTAGGGGAAATGATAAAATTATCATTATTTCATACCTTTTTCTTATTAAAAATTTAAATATTGCCAAGAACTTTGTTACGTACCCCAAATAGTATTATTGAAATTAAATGGATGACAGACATTTTCTTTTCTTTTTTTTTAAAGATTTTATTTATTTTGAGAGAGAAAGAGAGAGCACACACATGTGTGAGTTGGGGAAGGGGCAGAGGCAGAGGGAGAGAGAGAATCTCAAGCAGAATCTATGCTGAGCACAGAGCCCCACGGGGGCTCGATCTCATGACCCTGAGATCAAGACCTGAGCCTAAACCAAGAGTCGGATGCTTAACCAAATGAGCCACCCAGGTGCCCCCAGACATTTTCTGGAGATGCAATTAATTAATACCATGCAGTATTTCTGGGGTTCACTCCCTTCAAAATGTCCCCCCTGGTTAACAGTGGGTGAGGGCTTCTTGCTTCGCTCTCGACTGCCACTTTTCTCCAAGGCAGAGATGTTTTCTTATCCTTTGTGTCTCCACAGTAGCTCTAGCCTCTGGACCCCCAAACACACACACCCCTCCCAGCTACCTAGAAGCTCTCTGCAAGTCTGCCAGCGAGTCCCTGTCCCTTGGGTACCCCTTGGTCTTAGTGAGAAGCTGGTGCCAGCAGGAGCCACAAGGACCTGGCATGACCATAAGGCCTGGGCACAAGACAGATGACCCATTGTTACTGGTGCCACATCATGGCTCTTGGCTTTCCATATGGGCTCACAGGTCCACTCAGCAGGAGACACTGATGGGATGTTTAGGAGTTCATAAATATCCTCTCTGTCCCACCAGAGTTATGAACAAACAGGAGGGCAGACACAGAAGCAGACAGATGGAGACCAAACCATCCATTTTATTGCTCATCCAAGGGAGGTCATTTGATGGAGCTCACGCCTTCTCCTGATGGGCTTGTTGCTCCTCTGCATGTCCCTTCTCCCATCTGCTTTTTGGAGCAGCTCTCGACAGTAAAGTTGGGATCTCCAAGTCAGACACTTTACCCTTCTGCCGCCTCCCAGGGGTCCTAGCTGGAGAGGGAAGAAAGGAGATCGAATCCCTGTTGTTTCCAGCCTTCTGAGAGATCAGCTTTACGCAATCATGGAGCATGAGCCAACGGCAGTCACCTGCTCCTCCATGGTGAGCAACCAGTGAGACTGGAACAAGAGGCCAGGAGTCATTCAAGTAGCATTCCCTCCACATGTAAATGTGAGGAATGGGGAACTAAGGGGACCCCTGTGCTTTTTGTTCTCTTAACCTTTGGGTCCAGGGGTGTCCTGCCCTGCGCTGGTGAGCTGTGCATCTGGCCAGCCCTGCTCCTGCCTTCAGCAGCCCACACCCCCTTGGGGTACGTTCCTGGAACTGCCACTGGGCAGTATATATTTTACTCCCAGAAGCTGTCCATTGGGTTGAAGTAGTGAAATACTCATATTAATTTTGAGCCACGCTGGAGTCAAGGCTGGAAATTTATTCTTTTCTTTATTTCTTTGCATTTTTTCCCCCAGCCATATTGCCCAGTGGAGCTACAGCAATGTGATTAAAGGTCAACATTAAGATGATCTGGGAAGAAAATATTAATAATCTGGAGATGGCTCAAGTTGAATATAAAGCCCTTCTTTTATTAAATTCTGTTTTAGTAGGTAGACCAAGTTATGCTGCAGTAGGAAGCAAGCCACAGATCTCAGTGGACTAATACTAGGAAGGTTTATTCCTGAGGACTTCACTGGCCAGTTGGGGCTTCTGTTCTGCTTCACTGTGGTCTTGCTCTGATACCTGGCTAGGAGAACAGCCACCATCTGGAATATTGCTGGCCAGATGCCAGAGGGAGCACCAACCTTAACTAAGCACACACTGGTGCCTAAAACTTTCACTTGGAAGTGACAATGTCTTTTCTGCTCACATGTCATAAGCCAAAGTAAGTGACATGGCAATGCTTACGTTCAAAAGTGGCACAGAAGCCCAATGCTCCCACGTGCCTGGAGGACAAGAGCCAGAATAGTAGAAACAGCTCTAAGGACCAGCTTTTTCTTTCTTCAGGAAGAAATTAAAAGCCACAAATATTAAATATTCTTGTAAGATAAAGTTCAACTCATTTTGTGTCTGAAGTAACAAAATCCAAATTTAAATATTCTTGCCCTGTGGAAGTCAAGTCCAAAGTCTATACATAATTCCTAATTGTAAATTAATGTTCAATGAGATTAAGGCCCTCTTGGATTTCTTTTTGTGTTCATTAGAGTCTGGGATTTTCCAACAATCACGTGTGAACCAGGTCACCATTATCACGATGGGCTTAATGCCATTGGGCTTCGAAGTTGAGTTAGATGCGTTTCTCATTCCCCACTTTAAAGAGTATAAGGTGGTTGTGGGACCCACAGAATTATCACAGCACTGACTTTATGTCACTAACTAACCTCAAGTCCTAGGGAGATACCCCAAGTGAAATGTGGCTCTCAGGACATCACACTTGGTTCAATCTTGACCTGTATTACTGATATCAAATATGAAGTGGAAGCTCCATGGAATCTGAGAGCAGTTTGGTGGACAGAGAAAAAACAGCATCGATGGCTTCATCTTTGCAGGATGCTATTGGCACCAACGAGAGGTCAATTGTGGCAGTGTTTAACCTACGGAGGAGGCATTTTGGAGACACATTTGGGACAATGCTATTTTCTTCCATAGCATAAAATATGGGGTGGTGGCAGCTTTTCTTTCTTATCTTTGCATTTCCCCTATGAGGCTTGTGTTTAATGTCCCTTAGGCTGCTTTGAGGGTTGGCTTTGTCCAGTGGTGTGGTTGCTCCCAAATCTTATGACTACACATTTTAAGTCCTGTGACATAGTGACTTGCTTCTGTTGCTTCTTGTGGAATTGCAAAGGTCTGGGAAATCTGGCTTCTGGGGATGATTTCCCTCTGGTCCTCACATTGGTTTTCAGTGAATCAAAGAGCCCTTAACTGAAGGGTTCAAAAATCAGTGTTAACATTTCAAAAATCTGTGTTTCTAGAGCATAGTTCTCACCTTTGAATGTAACTTAGGAAACTTGGGGAGCTTTAGCAATCTTGAGGCCCACATTGCGCCATAACCAATTATGTCACAGTCTCTGGCATGGTGTGATGGTTAAATTCATGTGTCAACTTGGCTGGGCCACAGTACCCAGATTTGAATTGGGTGCCAACTTTGTAGTTTTGGGGATCTTTGCATTTTTAGGAGACACGCAGTTCCATTTTATCACCAATGATAAGGTGGGTATGGTTACCATTATGAATAGCAGGACCAAGTTAGTAATGAGAGTCATATGACAGAGGACATGGGTATCAGTCAATGATGCTGTTCCTAGAACTGAAATAGATGGGCAGCTTACCAATTGTTTTACATTTGTATAAATAGAAAGCTCCAATTGGCACATGTTTTGGCTTGCTACTGAACCTTACCAGAGACTCTATGCTCCTTATTAGGCACTGAGTTTCTATGTAATTGAGCTGCCTGCCTGAACTGGGTGTTATCGGACCAACCATGCCACGGCACTGGGCACTTATAGCAGCTCTCCATCATCAAACAGAAGAGATAATTCGAGATCGGGCTTCACCAGATCCTGAAAGCACAGGTGAGTTGCATGAGGAAGAGGCCCAATGCCCATGACCCCAACCCATACTGCCTTGTGCTCTATCTGGCACAATTATGCCCCAGCAGGAACAAGCCTATGAACAGCTGATATAGAGCAAAAACCGTAGGGCTGGTTTACAGAGGTTCCTGTATGATGTGCAGCCCACTCTGCTAGTCAACAGTGTTAGTTTTGCAGCCCTCATCAGGGACACTCCTGCATAATGTGGGTGGGGATTCAGTAAGGCGACTTTGAGCAGAAGGCTTGATTTATTTTACCTGGATGGAGAGAAGGACAGAAGTGGCTTTATTGTAACCTATGGTCTCTGACTCAGTTATGGCTAGACGGTCAGAGACATGGAAGAAACACAATAAGGAAAGTGGTGGAAGATGTTTGAGGAAGAGATATGTGAGTGGAACCCACCCCCAAAGGAATACAGAGCTATTTGTGTTCCATGAAAATGCCCGCACGAGTGAGTTCTTAAAGGGGAATGGCGTTATTAATCAGGTGGATAATGTGACATGACTGGGGACGGTGGTCAGCCTTCTTGTCCATCCACACTTGAACTTGTCTGGTGGGCTCCATAACAAAGTGGCCATGTTGCCAGTCGGGAGGTTATTCATGGGATAATCCCTAGGGAGGTCCACTCATAGCTGACATGGCTATGGCCGCTTCTCAAATCTACTCTGCCAACAGCAGAGACCAATCTTAAGTTCCTAGGGTGAGGCCATTCCCTTTGGAATCATCCAGGAGCCTGGTGGCTGATGAATTACATTAGATCTCATCCATCATGGAAGGGAAAGCTCTGTCCTTTTTGGAATAGACCTTTACTCTGGATAGGGACTTGCTTTCTTTGTCTGCAGTGCTTCTTCCCAAACTGTAACCCTTGCACTTACTGAATGCGTCACCCACTGTTCTAGTATTCAGTGTGGCTTCCATCCCAGGCTCACAGTTCACATCAGAAAAGGGCTGCAGTGTGCCGTGCCCATGGAACGCACTGGTTGTACCATGTTCCCCACCATTTGAAACAGCTGGCTTGAATGATGGACCACTGGCCTCTCGCAGACTTGTTTACTGTCCAGTCACATGGCAACACCTTGTGGGACTGGGGCAAGATTTGGCATGAGGTGATATTTGCACTGGGTCTGTGTCCAATATGTGATGCTGTTTCTCCCATAGCCAGCATTCATGGGTCCAGGAATCAAGAGGTGGAATTGGGAATGTCCCCACTCGCTGACAGTCCGGGTGATCCACTGCAAAATGTTCAGTCCTTGTCACATGACCTTACACTCTGCTGCCAAGAGGTCTTAGTTCTAGGGGAGAATATGTCCACCGAGTGACAGAGCATGATTCTATCAACTGAAAGCTGAAATGTCCCCTTGTGATTTTGAGCTTGTCATGTCTCCATGGACGTCTCTCTGTGTGTCCTTCCAGCCTGAAATTCCATCCGCCACAAACAGCAGTCAAGAGAACATGACAGCCCCATCCTGCGTCCTGCATATGCACTCCTGATCCACATGGTGCAGAGGCTGCCTGGAGGACTGGGTTGGGGGTGAGATCTGGGAATCTCAGATCCGGGGACCTGGGCCAGACCTACTGTGCTTTGTCCACAGTCCTCCTAGGCTGAAGGAGGCTGACACAGTTGGGAAGGGGTTTGTGTCTCACATGTCTGGCTATCGATGTCACTGTGAGCATTACGATTACCGTCCCACACTTGACAGTAGTAGTCAGCCTCATCCTTGGCCCTGGTCCTCCTGGTGTATAGGGTGGCCCTGTCTTCCAAGCTGGAGCTGGAGGATCATTTGGGTATCCCTGAGGGAAGCTTGCTATTGTCCTATATGACCAACACGGGGTCCTGACCTGGCTTCTGCTGGTACCACTGTATATCGGATTTCTATATTGTCTCCCGGACAGGTGATCATGGCCATCTGTCCCAGGGTCACTGAGCACAGGGCAGCTGGGTTAGCACCCGGGAGACCTCTCAGGAGCCTGGCCATGGGGCTGAGCTGGGGCCTTGCAGAGCTACAGACAACACCTGTTTCAGGGAAAGGTGGTCCTGTGGTCTCATCCCCTCCCCCTCCTATGTCATGTCCCCTTTGTATCCTCCAGCTGAAGTCTGGTCCCATCCTCGACATGTCATCCGAATAGGAAACCCTCTCATTCTGACACGTGCTCATCATGGTGCATGTGGGAACTTCCTTGTTACACAACCACCTGCTGTTGGAGATTCATCACAACTTCTAGTCTATTTCCACGTGGTGCTTCTGTCTCTGTAACAACCCCCATCCCACAGTGGACCAGAGACTGGCATTGTCAACACTTTGATCCCTTTCATTTTTTTCATCCATGTTTCATGGAAACTTGTGAATAGTATCAGAACCCACCCCTGACTGAGGGACTCACTTCAAGCTCTGGGTCTCTGTGAGGGTCCCCCGGGTCACATCTTTGCATACAGCGTGAGCTCTGGGGACTGGATAGTGAGTGGTCCCTCCTGGGAACTGGGTTCTGTCCCTGAAGCAAGGACAGCACAGGGACCAGAGATGTGGCCTGAGGCCGTGAAAATCACGTCACCCTGGAGACAGTCTCACAGGGAGGCTGCGGATGCTCCTTCCGGGGACCAGGGGTCCCGAGTGCCCCACCTCCCATCCCCTGAGGCACTCATGAGCAAGGAAGCTGCAGCCCCGGATTTGAGTTGGGGTGGAGGTGGGAAGGAGAGGCAGAGTTTGAGTAATCGGGGCATCTCTGGATGTGCCCAGCACAGAGGAGTCAGACCCTGGGAGCACTGGTGGACAGAGAGGGGACCCAAGTTTCCCATGTGAGGTGCTCACTGTGTCACTCCCATCAGTGTTCTGGGTGACACTGTGTGTCTGACTCTCAGAACATGGTCCCTGCAGCCTGAGGAGATAAGGATGGATCATCCTCACAGTCTCTGAGGACTGAGTCCTGGATCCCTGCTGACCCCTGGGCCTGGTGTCCCTGTGAGGGTCCCCCTGGGCAGCCCCAGCCTCTGTCCTGCAGCTCCTGATGCAGCCCTGCTGCCCCCTGCTGGTGGAGGAGCCTCAGACCAGGAGCTTCCCTCCTGCAGGTCCCTCCACAGCCCCTGTCACCTGAGGAGGGGTGTGGACCTGGGAGTCCTGCCTCCCACAGGCAGCTGCCTCCCCCCGCCCTGCCCAGCCCAGCACACAAGGTCACATACACTATTCAGGAGGCAGGGTAGGTTCAATTCCCGCGCTTGTCCCAGGGTAAATGCCTTGGCCTCACCCGCTGGCTTCTTACAAAAAGGAGAGTTCAGGGTCAAGTGTATTGTATTTGAAAAGGTCAATGTCCAGACAAACCTGTGTGGTATCCGACAGCCAGCAGATTCTCGTGTACTTAGGGATCAGGACCGATGATTCCTGCATCCCCATCAGTGTAGTTGGGTCATCGGAGCAATAGGTGATGATTCTGGTGCTAAGTTCAGTTGAGTAAGCAAAGATTTAATTTTATTGTTATTACTCTTATTTTTACTACTTTTTTTATTATTCTAACCCACACCTCCTGGAGTTTGGAGCAGGAGGATTTGTGAAGTAGCCTAGTGTGTGATTTTGTGGAACTTGCAAACTGCGCATTCAGACTTGGATCCAATTGCATATGATGCAGGTCACAGTGTAGATGACAACTTTTCCTTCAACTCACAGAAGATGGGAGACTCCAAGTCCAAGGTGAATTCACCGAGATCACATGGAGTTTCTCTAATTAGGAAGACCCTTACAATGTTTTGTATCATTTAACATGAAAAAATTGTGTCTTACATGAGTGTAAGCTTCCCCATTTCACAGCACGTAAAGCTGAGGCCCAGAGAGGCTAGCTTCCCAGGAAAACAGCGGAGAGTGGGGCGAGTCCAGGATGGAGCCCAGATGTGTTGGATTCGGACTCTGGGCTCATCAAGGCAGAGCTTGACCAGGGCGGGTGGGTGAGAGGGTGAGGCCAGGCTGGGCAGCAGGGCTTCTGTCCCTCAGCTCACTGCTCTCCCCCTAGTGGCCTGGCCTGTAAGGGAGCCTGGGTAACATGCCGGTGAGGAGGGTCAGAGGTGTCATGCCCCAGGTTTGAGCTGGAGGATCTGTGGGGACTTTGGAGGCTGTTTGGGGGTGCAGGGGCCTGGCCTGGGTCCTGCCGGCTCTGCTCTGCGTTATTGCTTTGTGCTCTCTGAGCTCCAAGTTTGAGGGAGTGACGGGGGGTCTCGTGGCCACAGTAATGGGGTCATATGAGTCTTGGAGTGGACCCAAGTCCTGTAGGTTCAGGACACCGTGGGGCTCATTCTCTGGGTCATAACCCCTCCAGCACCCTCTGGGCTGACCTCAGGCTCAAGGTCATGCTCAGGGTCCTGTGGGGGCTGAGTCTGTGAGCAGGGCCTGTGCAGCACCTGGGTAGAGAGTGACGAGGGAGAGCAGAGGAGGGTCCAGGCAATGGTGGGGACCCCAGATTCTGTTTCTTGAGTCCACTGCTGAGCCTGGCCTCCCAAAGTCTCCATCATGCCCTCTCACTGGTTCTTGAGAAAAATGCTCCTTCTCAGGCTGGTGGAGAGAATCTCTCTGCTTCTGGGCGAGCTTCATACATTTGGCTTACATGGAGCTTCCCTCACCTCTCAGCTCCATAGGGGAGCTCTGGTCACTCTGTGTTTGCTACCATAAAAATTGGGGGAGGGAGAGGTGAGGGCATTTCTGTTGATGTTCTCATGAAATGTCCCTTGTGATCATTTACTTCCATTTTTGTGTGTTTCACATGACATGAAATATTCCATCCTAACCATTTGTAAAAGTTCGATTCATCTTCCCAGATTCTCTGTTCTGTTTTTTTTTACATCCTGAATTATGGAACAGAATCGAGTGGGAATATTGTCCTGATCTTGCACTTAGTATAAGTTCATTTAGTGTAGGTTTCTTCTCCTTGGTTGTTGCTATCAAATTCAAATTGACAATGTCTATCTTTTAATTGTGGCGTTTAGGCGGTTTCCTGACTGTGAGTGGTAACATAGTTTATTAGATCACGTCTTGCTTTTTATTTTCTTTATGTTCCATGTTTTCTCTATTCTCCTTTTCCATTTATTTCTTGTTTTTGAGTAACAGAATATTTCTTACAATCTATTTTATTTCTGTTTTGGCTATTTAGCTGTAACTCCTTGCTGTCCTGTCATCTGTGACTTGTCACAGGCTACATTTAGGTGACGCCACTCCACGTGACAGAGAGCATCAGCCATTAGAACCCACTTCCCACTCTGTCTTCTCAGAGCTGTGGTAGGAATGTCATATCCATTACTGTTAGCTACGTGATAAATTCCAACATACGCAGAGATTAGATCAAAAATTCTTCATATTTATCCCTGTAGTTATCCTTTCTGACTCTTACATTCATTTTGTAGATTTGGATTCTTTCTGGAATCACTTCCTCCTGCCTGAGGGGAGTCCAGTATTATTTCCTGTGTTAGGGGTCTGCTGATGATCAGTTCTGTCAGTTTGGTATATCTGAAAAAAAAATTTATTTAGCCTTTATTACTAAAGGATATTTTCCCTGGATAAAAACATAAGTGGTTTCTTCTTGTTTTTCTCAGTAGTTTGAAGATGCTAATCCGCTGCCATCTGTGTGCATTTCTGCTCATGAGAAATCAGTCTGAATCCTTATCACTGTTCCCCTGAAACAAGTATCTTTCCTCTCTGGTTGCTTTTCACACTGTGTCTTTCTCTCTGCCTTAAACAATGTGATACCTGATGGGTGTTGGGCTGTTGTTCCTCCCACCCCCATATCTCTTTGCTTGGGGTTTATCAAGAATTTGTAAACTATAGGTACTGAATTTTCATGAAATTTAGTACATTTGTGGCCAATGATTCATCAAATATTCTTTTCCACCCCTCCACCCTCACTCCCTGGGTTCACAAGCACATGTGCATGACGTTGCTAACATTTTCCTATATTCAGTGCTGGTCTGTTCAACTATAAACTCTTTTTGTGTCTTTCACTCTGCGGTGTCTGTGCTGTGTCTTCAGATTCCCTCACGTTCTTCATCTTGTCACGTCTGGTGCTAATCTCAGCCCTTGTATTTGTGATCTGAGATGTTACAGTTTTCATCTCTAGCAGTTTGATTGCAATCCTTTAATTTTCTTCTCTGTCTCTTCTTTGCATTTCAATCATTAGAGTAAATTTGGATGAAAGTCTGCAACACTGTCCTGCTTTCCATGCACAGCCCTCTGTCCTGTCCGGCAGCTTCCAGACCTGCCGCCCCAGGACCGCCTGGGCCCATTCACAACGTGAGTGTCTCTCCCACTGTCTCTGTCTCTCTGTGCATCGCAGATAAATACACACATACATGAACATGACATCCATGTCCTATTGGATCTGCACCCTCTAGACATTCCTAAGTCATGCACCTCTTTAGCTCTCGCTCTTTGTTAAAATGGTTTTATTTTAATGCTTTCTTTAGAGTTTACAGTTCTCACCTCCTACCTTAAGAAAGTTCCTCCCAGTGATATGACATCACTCACGTGCAGGATGAGGACCTCATAACATGGTCTCATCTTCCTCATCATTTGTGCTCTCATTGTCACGTGTATTATTTGTAATCCATTATGAATCAAACACATTGCTATATATTTTTTTGCTTTAAGCAGTTGACTTTTATATACATTAACCATTAACATTGTTTGTATATTTATCTTTGTAGTTATGACACCAGATGCTTTTTATTTCTTTGTGTAGGCTCACATTTCCTTCTGTCACCCTTTTCTTCCATCCGAGGGCCGTCCTTCACTGTCGCTTGTGCTGAGGGTCTGTGGGTGATCAGTCTGGGTGGTTTGCAGTCTGAGAAAGGCTTAGTTGTGTTCAATTTTCAATGCCATTTTCCCTGGGTAAGGAACAAACTTAACAGTGCTTTCTATTAAGATTTTGAAACCATTGCTTCCCTGTATTCTTGCTCACATGGCTTGTAATGAGAAAGGTGCTCCCAGCACGACGCTGGTTCTCTGTAGGGAACACGACTCTCCTCTCTGGCTGTGAGAGTATCTGCATCACTGGTTTGTAGACATTTCATCCGATGTGTGCTGGGCTGTCTCTCATGTTCCCTGTGCCTAAGCTTCGCTGAGCTTCGTGAATACATTGGTTCCTGGGTTTCTCCAAATTTGAAGCCTTTCTGTAAATTAGATCTTCACAGATTTTTTGCTTCACCTTCAGTTCCTTATCTTCCCTCCCACAATCCTTACACTTGCACATTGTCTGGGTGGTGTGAAGGTGTCTTCCAGGCACCCAGCCTTTATAATGTCTTTAGGGTTTTTGCTCTGTATATCATTTTGAATAGTTTCCATCACTGAGACATCAAATTCTATAATCTCTTCTTTGGCGGCCTCATATCCGTTGTCAGTCTCTCCTGTGTATTTCTTAATTTCGGACCATTTAATTTAGCAAAGATTTAAAAGATTTGGACTTTGAAAAATATCTTCCATATCTGCTCCTAAACATTCAGAGGAGATGGAGTTCCGAAAACTGTTTACAAATCCCCTGCCGATCCACCCTGGAGGGTTGGGAGGAAGGGGACAGATTGGGGACCTCATACCTGGGGACCTGGGTCAGAGCTGCTCATTGCTTTGTGCACAGGCCTCCTGGAGCTGGAGGAGGGTGGGACACATACAGGGAAGGGGTTGGTGTCTCACTCCTTGGCTGGCCTGGCCACTGAGACCTGAGAGGTGGAGTAGTCTTTATTTTCTGATCCCATTCTATACCTGGCACTATGAGGCTTTGCACAGGTTCAGGGTCCAACCTAGATCACAGCTTGTGGGCCAGAGACCAAATAAAATTCATCTTCCCTCAAGAGCACATGGCGTTTCCAAAGCCATCACGGTGCTGTTAGTGCCTGCTCTCAGCTGTGAGTCCCTGCAGCAGGTCACAGGGGTTGTGCCTCAGTATCCCTCTTTTGCAGTCAGGGTCAGGAACAGATCAGGTGCAAAAAGAAATATTGTCATATAAGAGAATGAGAGAGGACCTCAAAGTTTAGTAACTCTTAGAGGGAAGGGTTGTCATAAGTAACTTGTCTTCACATTTGGGGAAAAATATATAAGAAATATCTTAATCTATAAGTTAAGTCAAGAAAAGCTTACCGAGAAAATAACTGTGTTGCAGAAACTGAGAAAGGGAAGAACATAATTTTCCAGTCCCCTGTAGGAAGACCTTCTAAGAAGGAGGAAGAGCTGTGTCCGGCAGGACAGGGGACTGTCAGCACAGGGAAAGGAGGGGGAAAGGAAACATGTGGTCACAGGAAGGGTGAGTGTTTGTGGACAGTGACAGCATTTTGTTTCATTAGGATGGGCTAGGGCTTGGGTTGGTGGGGGACTTTTTGGCTGCACCTGTATTGGAGAAATAGGCAATGTCTCCATGGGCAAGACCGTACACGCAGGTACCCTGAGGAATTTGTACTGGAGAATGAGGGATGACGCTGTAGATTAATGGCCAAAGCCAAATGACCTGAAGGCCTCAGGTACTGTTTAGGACCCCGGGCTGCGTGTCAAAAGCCCTGAAGCCCAAGCCCTCTGCATCTGCAGGTGGTTTTGCCAGGTGATCCCTGCTGTCCCCTGGTGGCCGATCCACACTGCCTGCTGGAAGGGCAGGCATAAAGGTGTAGATTGATAAACCACAGCTCAGTTTCTGAGTCCTGATCCAGTGAGGAATGACTTTTCTATGCATGGCTTCTGCCTGCCTCATATTCTGATATGAGGGTCCCAG
The DNA here is from genome assembly GCF_029215605.1 of Mirounga angustirostris. Taxonomy (NCBI): domain Eukaryota; kingdom Metazoa; phylum Chordata; class Mammalia; order Carnivora; family Phocidae; genus Mirounga; species Mirounga angustirostris. The sequence continues at coordinate 94,774,217 of NW_026991722.1, forward strand.
ATTACTCATGAAAACATGAACAGGCTCATTTGGAGGAAAGAGGACTGGTTTCACTGAGGCTTCCCTGCCCATGCGTTAGCATTGGGGAACCCAGTACTTAGGGGATGGCTCTTTCTGGTGCCAACTGTGGATGCAGGGCTGATTGTGTGTGTGTGTGTGTGTGTGTGTGTGTGTGTGTGTGTGTGTGTGACCAGGGACTAATGTCCCAAAGACAGAGAGAGGAGAGCGTCCACGCAGCACACATATGTTCAGACCCACATTGGTCTGGCCCACATTCCATCCTGGGCATTCTGCATGAACAAGACACAGTGCCTACTGAAGAGGGAACTCTGGCACTGGTCTGGTCAGCAAGAGAAACAAGCAGTAAGACATGTGAAGAAAGCCCTGTCCTGACTTCAGGTAGGTGCTGAGGTTGGGAGGGATAGTCGTGTGGAAGAACAGGACAAATCTGAGAGGTCTGAGATTCAATTCCAGTTCCAGGCCTGTGTGGAGATTTCTCTTAGGTTAGCCCTTGGGGCACAGAAGGATGTGTCCGGTGTGTAAGGGGCAATTTCCAGGTAATAAGTCACGTCCTCTGCGCAGCTGCTGGTAACATTGAAGGGCCTCCAGGAGGAAGCGGCTGAGGTAGGAACAGGTTTGGCACAGCGGTGCTCAGTGCCTGGGATCTCCCTAGGTCACCTGGGGGCTGAGGTCGCTCAGGGCAGTGGTTATCATCCCTCCCCTCCCCCCAATACACACCTAAGCCACAGGGACACCAGGGTGCTCCACGTGCTCTGATATTGTCCCCCCATCTTGTCCCCTGTCGATGACCTGCACTGCTTTCCCCAGCATCCACAGACTGGCCAAGCTGAGCTGGAACATGAGGGAGGGGTGCACCTGACAGGGAAGGGAGCCGGGAGAGGAGTCCAGGTCCCCGGAGAGGGAGAGAAAAGAGCAGAAGCCAGCAGGTGCAAGGCAGCAGCTTTCCCCTGCCCCAGGCCAAGAGGGGAGGTGGGCCAGCCTCAGCCAGAACGTTCCAGGTCCAGAAGGAGACAGCTCCTTCCTCTCAGTTCTGCCCGCTGCCTGTGGGGGCGCTGCTGCACTTGGCCACAGTGACACCTGCTGACCAGGGAGGTACCCGCCCGTCCATTCATGGTCATGATGCTGAGAAAGCCTCTGGTGGGAATCTCCAGATTATAATTCCCTAGAGGGACATTGTCATGATCCTTTAACCTGAAAAATCCCTTGACATCTTATTTTAGTCATAGGGATACCCATTAAGAAAATCATCTTTGTTTTTTTTGTTTGTTTTTTTGTTTGTTTCATTAGGTCAATAAGTAAATTTTATTTATTTATTTATTTATTTATTTATTTTTAAGATTTTATTTATTTATTTATTTGAGAGAGAGAGAGAGAGAGAATGAGAGAGCATGAGAGGGAGGAGGGTCAGAGGGAGAAGCAGACTCCCCGCTGAGCAGGGAGCCCGACTCAGGACTCCCGGGACTCCGGGATCACGACCTGAGCTGAAGGCAGTCGCTTAACCAACTGAGCCACCCAGGCGCCCCAATAAGTAAATTTTAGATGAAAGATTCCAATGGCACTTGATATGCTTTTGTGAGGAGAAAATGGGTTTTCTTCTCACAACTCCTTTGAAGATATCGCTCTGACACAAGCCAGGGTGTAAATAGGGGAAGCTTCTGCTTTTCCTTCTTAATAAATTCCTCCTCTGTCATTTGGACCTCATGCTATGCTCTACAAATCAAATTCAAAACTGCAAGTGAAAGATTCATGAAGAGAAATTCAAGTTATGATATAATTTTATTCACATCTTGGAAAAGGTCTCTCCCCTTGGTACTATAGGTGAGGCCCGAATGCAGCCGTGGCCACCACACGGGGTCACATGGGGTTGGGCGTGAGTCCATGTGGGTTGGACCTGAGCTAAGGGTCAGACCTGCCTGGTGCAGGTGACTTGGGGCAGTGGGAGGACCGTGGTGCCAGGAGAAAGTCCCCTGTGGACCCCAAGGTGGTGTCTGCACTTCCTCCAGAGTTTCGTAAAATCTGAGGGCAGGGCCTAGGGCAGCAGGGGCCTGGTCCCCTCTTCAGGAAGCCTCAGGCAGCCCTTCTGCATGTGAGGACAACTCATCCAGGAAGCAGAGGAGACACAGCCCCTGGGGCCCACCTAGGCTGCCTGGACCCAAGGAGAAGAGGAATTCCCGCAGGACTGTGCTGCCTGAGGCAGCTGTCTCCCCTCCCGAGTGATGCGTGATTACATCTGGGGTCCAAGTGATGTGCAATGACATCCTAAATCTTTGCTCTCAACTGTGAAACTCAACAACAGTCCCCGTAGTCAGAACAGCCCCCCACTCTGCCACTGTTCAGTAGGATAAACACAGACTGGAGGATAGAGAACCTGCTAGAGTCTCCCACTCTGCAGGGGCCAGGCTAGGATCAGGGAGGATACCTGATCTGAAGGCCTGAGTAGCCATTGCTCAGAGAGCAGGTGAGAGAGAGAGAGCCAGGCCATGGAGGAGGGTTTGTGCACATCCCTCTCTGTCACTGTGAGTCACGGCCAGACACTCTCACTGTGATGATAGGTGACACAGCAATGAGCAGCCTTGTCCTGGCCCTTGTGGTCCTGGTCATGCTCTGGTGAGGCATGTCCTTTAGTTGTATCCTCAGAATCAGCCAGCAGGTGCAAGGCAGCAGCTGTCCCCTGCCCCAGGTCAAGAGGGGAGGTGGGCCAGCCTCAGCCAGAATGTTCCAGGTGGTCACTCACATCTGTATATATAACCAGCGCGGGGACCTGGTGTGGCTTCTGCTGGTATCAAGATTCAAGTTCACTCCTGAGCTCATCTCCAGAGCAGGGGATCCTGGGCCTGCCCAGGGCCACTGACATGGATGGAGGTGGCCTCAGGTCAGGGGAGCCTCGCAGCTTATGAGAGGAGCAGAGAAGGGCCTGGACGAAGACAGGGAGGCTGAGTCAGAAGTGACTGGCCCAGCCCTTAGGGGAGGGAACAGTGTGGACACAGTGAGGGCAGGGCCCTGACCCCATGGACCCTGAGTGGTAGGGAGCAGGGCACCTGTCCCTCACTCTGTGCCTCTCTGTGGGCCTCTCACCTGTGCTTGGTGCAGCAGGGAAGCAGGGCGAAGCTACTCAGAGTGTGGTCCTCGGAGGACCAGCACCACAGGCTCATGCACATGCAGATGCCCGGGACCACCCCAGAGCTGCATCTGCATCTTGTGGAGCAAACCCTCCCCAGGGGACTATGTGCTCACCGAGTTTCACAGGCTAGGGGTTCAGGCCACTGTGGAAAGTCTCCCTTCCTCTCCTTGTCTTCCCAAGTCCTACCAGGCCACCTGGTTCTTGGGGCTTAACTGTTCCTCTCTGGTCACTGAGCTTGATTCAGATTCTAGACCCTGTAATGATGTGGAAAAGATGGTTTCAGAATAGACTTTTTCACCAGCCACCTGGGGTGTGCACTGTGGATGGGATACCCCAGTGAGATACTGACCGCACTGCTCTGGTGCTTGAGAAGGCACCATACCCCCACGCCCGTGTCTTCCTGGCAGTGAATCACCAGGAAAAGTAGGGGGCACTGGATAGGGGAATCCTGATGTCTATCATGGGGCAATTGGGTGTCTACAACACAACTGGGGTAAGCAGGTGCATGCATGGATTCAGGAGATCCCCAAATACTCCCTGGGACTGTGATTACAGTCATAAATTCATCACAATCCAATGCAGCAGGTCTGATAATGGACCCACCTTCCAGCTAAAGGCTTGCTTGTCCCACCTGGCAGGGATCATGACTAGCTCAGGAATTTTCTGTGGGCAAGGGGGACATGGGGTCTTGAAGAAGGTAATTAGCAACATCACTCTGACCACGAGGTAGTGGCAGAAATGAGCAGAGTGAAAGTAACAAGTGTCTCTTCCTTATGTTGACATGAATAAGTTTGGATACATATTAAGCATATGTTTCTCTTTTGTTCACCTGTGTCATCCCATTATCATCTATCATTAGATGTGTTAACAGTAACTAGTAAACTATATCTCAATTTTGAAGTTATGGGATATCAAATCAGCAGGGACAAAAAAAAGGATCACTAGTAGACTAAAATGTATTTTGAATTCTCTTGTGGGGAAAGGGTGAGCATGTTTGTAATTGTTCATTGGATAGTTTCATCACATTAGGTAGAAACATGGTAGCCAACATTCTCTTTATTCAGAGACTGTGGTTTGTGTGGATCTGGGTGAGTGGAGCAGGGGGGACTGTGGTGGTTATTAACTGTCAGCATTGACAGGCTAAACTGTATTTCACAAAATTCCTTTCTGCATTTCTGGGTAGCGTGAGTGTAAAGAGAAATTCTTGGGCACAATTTGGAGGGTAGAAGTGAGGCAGAACCCATTGTGTGTCTCAGTCCCATGGTTGTGTATCTTCTGGCCACTTTGTAGGAGGAGGCAACTCTCCCAATGTCCCTCATTCACCATCAGGATGCATGTGACTCTCCAACTGTCTGTCAGAACCCAGAGCACCCAGTGTGTCTGCATCTTTTTCATTGTTTAAAAAGACAAGTAACAATGTGATCTGTGTGGGGATTGGACACGCACATTGTGGATTTGTGGGAGAAACCAGAGCTTTGTGTGTGTCCACAGGGGCCTCCTGAGGTCCTTGGGGACCATGGTGGTGATAGAGGCTATCCTGCATTGGGTTCCAGAATGCAGACTCTGAGGTGGAGAAGTGCATGTGTAGGAAATGTAGGAGCAGGAGGGAGGTCAAACTGGGCAGAAGGAAAAGTGACCCACACAAAGTGAGACATCAGGTGAGGCCTCATCCCTGCATGGGGGGCTTTAAGCTGAGACCTTCCAGGATATCTGTACTGGGGGTAAGGCCTTGGGACCTTGGCTTCAGGAAATATTCAACTGAATCTGTCTGAGAAGGGGCAGAAACTGGAGGAGGCAGTGTTCTGAACCAAGAGCACTTCCCAGGGAAGAGTTCCCCCATGAGCTTCCAGGGGTTCCAGGCAGAGGTGAGTGCGTGCGCGAGCCCAGAGGAGGGGTGACCACAGTGGGTAATGCACTGGTCTGCTCCACTCAGAGTCCCCAGCTGCCATGCTGCCAGGGCTTCAGGAGCTCAGCGGAGCTGGAAATTTCTGGTCATAATCCTGGCCAGTGGGGTGAAGGAGTGGTCCATGACCACCATATAGAAACGCAAGAATAATGACCAGTGTATTGATGCTTCTTTCTGTTTGTCCTTCCACCCAGTCCCTCTGTTTCCAAACATACTCAGGCCATGACAATATCGTAACCCCAAATCAAGCCACTCTCTACAGGTACTGCCTGAAGGGTGGATGGCTGGGAGGTCTGGGGACCTTGGACCTGGTGACCGGCGCCAGACCTCACTGCTCTGTGCACAGGCCTCCTGGGGCTGGAGGAGAGTGCGACACACACGGGGAAGGGGTTTGTGTCTCACTTCCCCATCTGCCTGTGTCACCGTGAGCATCAGCATTGCTGTCCCACACGTGACAGTAATAGTCAGCCTCGTCCTTGGCCCGGGCTCCGCTGATGGTCAGGGTGGCCGTGTTCCCTGAGTTGGAGCCTGAGAATCGGTCAGGGATCCCTGAGGGCCGGCTGCTATCACCATAGATAATCGTCACAGGGGCCTGGCCCGGCTTCTGTTGGTAGCAGGAAACATTTGTACTTCCAGTGTTGTTTCCCCCACAGGTGATCCGGGCTGTTTGTCCCAGGGTCACAGACACAGATGGGGGCTGAGTCAGCTCATAGGAGGCCACAGAACCTACAAGAAAGAAAAGGAGCTTTAGGTTTCCAGCTCTGGGTCTCATCCCCGGAACACCATCACCTGCCTGGCCTCCAGGGATTCTCCACGCCCTGTTTCCACCCTCCCACCATCTCAGCACCTGAGGCCCTTGGGTCCAGCTGGTGGATGGATTATTTGCCCAAAGGAGATCATCCTCATTTTTCTCTGCCCAAGTCAGAGCCAGTGAGCACTTGGGGGAATTACACGCCTCCAGTCTCTCACTGCATCAGGGTGAGGACCATCCTTCCCTTGACAAGCTGCTCCCTGCTTAGCTCAGAGTCAGGGCCTGGATTGCCCCCGATCCCTGGGGCTGCAGTGGGTCTGACCCTGGGTGCAGCACCTGTGCAATGAGCAAGGAGGCCAAGGAGGAGAGGGGTCCAGGCCATGGTGAAGGATTCTGCTCCCAGAGTCCTGTGCCTGGTCTGGATTGATCCCAGGCATCTCTTACGCCTTTCAGAGGGACAGGATGGTCATACAAATGAGCTGGGGCTCAGGGGCTGCTATTGAAGAGCCTTGTGGTTTCATAGAAGGGCTCAGCCTCAGGGGACACAGAGAGGGGAGGGCCAGCCCTGGAGGTCCACCCTCAGCCCAGGGGATTTTTCTTCACCTCCTGGTCCATAGCCTGGGGTGCCCAACTCCATCCTCTCCATGTCCTGACTCCACTCCCGAGCTGGTCTGTCCTGGCTGAGCGCAGAGGTGGAGTATGTCTGCATTTTCTGAGCATGATAGCATGTTTCCTCTGCAGGAACTAGGAGGCTTAGGTCAGTGCATTGCCTAAGCCATATCTGTGTTGAGGAGCATTAGAACCCGATCAAAAAGTTCTCCCTTGCCATGTGCATGTAGAGTTTTAAGGAGCCATTGAAGTGCTGTAGGTGTCTGTCCTGAGGGCTGGTCACAGATGTTGTGCCTCAGTATCCCCAGGGTGCAATGCATGCTGGAGCAGACACAGCTTGAGCAAAGATCGACAGTGACTGAGTGCAGCAGGAATGGGCTGGGTGGGGAGGCATGAAATCCTGGACCTGTGCTAGAGACAGAGACAAATTCACAAGGACACAAATATGGAGAGCCCCTGAGTCAGAATTTTACATCAGAGTCAAAGGTGATAGTGTAGAAAACCTGCACCCTTTCTTTCTGGTCTCAGGTCCTGGTGAACAACCGTCCCTGTTAGAACTCCTGATGCCAGACCCTCCCCATGGCCAGGTGGCTTGGCCAGGTGATCTCTGCTGCCCCCTGGTGGTCGTTCTCCGGGAGGCACAGGGAAGTCCATTGTCCAGGTGCAGATTCAGAACCCACTGCTCACATCCTGATTCCCAGATCCTTGGACTGCTGGCCCCAGGGAGGAATTACTCTTCTCTATGTGGCCCTTGCCACTTTCAAGGCCAGACTGCCGGAGATCTGAGTATCCATGAAAATCGGAAGAGGCCCATGTGAGGAGGAGAAGGCAAAGCCCATGTGAGGTATCACTGCTCCTACCATTGGGGTGGTGGGTCGTCAGGAGTGTGGTTCTGGGCTGGACACCAGGGGACACAGGACTCAGGCACTGCTTCTTACTGGCCCTGGTGGCTGGTGCAACAAAATAAGGTGGTGGTGGCTACAGCTCCAAGGACAGAGACAGGAGAACACTCACCTGGCTAACCTTTATTCAGACCCACTTTGGTTTGGCAGACTTTCAATCCTGGGAAATCTTTGTGAAGAAGACAGTTTCTCCCTCAGAGTTTCCATGTTGTGGGTGGGGTGCAATAGTGGACACACTTGTTTTGGTGAGACAGTAGACAGCCCCTACCACCTTTTACCTAAGTCTTATCTTCTATATTCATTTGAAAGCCAAACCATTGCTATTCCCACGTCCCTCTTGGCCAGCATTGACCTTGTGGTTCAGCACTGGCCAATGGATATGTCCTTCATCTGGTGATCTTTCTGGGGACTTTTACTGTCATGAAGTAAGGAGACAGACCAGATATATGGAGTGCCTTTCCTGGAGCTGCAACAGCCATGTGAGGTGTGTTGTCAGCAAGAATGAAAAGCAAAGCTCCATAGGTGAGATATTGGGGGGGAAAAGTGAGTAGATTTGGGACGTCATGGAATTGGTGAGTCTCTGGAAAGTAGCCATTTACCTCTAGACTTTGTTGGGAGGGAGTTTGTCTGTTCCTGCCTCTGATCATCATGGGTATGTTTTGCATTAACGTTTTTGTGACCAGTAGGGAAATAATGACCACAAATCAATGAACTAATCACATGATAGGGAAAAACCGTTCAGTAGTAGGTAATATGCATACAATTAAAATGGATATCAGGCAGATACTGTGTGGGGAGAAGCTGCAGGAGGCCTCTCTGGGGAGGTGACCCTAGAGCTGCTGTCAGTCAGGATGGGAAGAAGGAAGGGGCACGAGGACATGTGTTTGGGGACAGCAGGGTCAGTCCCTGCAGGGAAGATTCCTGTTTGTCTGATCCTGAAGGAACAGTGAGCACCTAAGGTGTCTGTGATTTAAACCTTGTCCGTTTCAAGGGAATATGTTCTTACAAATTAAAAATTGGGGGGCTGGAGTGATGTGTTGTCAGAATTCATTTTGCTGTTTGTTTCTGGTTTTGGTGAATCCCAGGAGTGGTTCCTGTGTGAATCTGGAGCAAACTGAAAGGGAGACAGCAGCCTTTTTTGTAGCTGACGGTCACTGTGGCTCATCTGCTGGGTGTTAAGTCTTTTTCTAATGAAGGATGTTGCATTTGTCAAATGCTCTTTCTGCTTCGATTGAGAAAATCATGTGAGTTTTGTATTTTATTCCATTGATACGATGTATCGCACGAATCGTTTTGTATGTTGAAACACCTTGTATTGTTGCAGTAAATCCCTCTTGTTCCTGGTGTCTAATTCTTTCTATATGCTGCTGGATTAAGTTTGATAGTGTTTTGTTGAGGATTTCTGTGCCTGTATTTGTAGGGGACAGCGGTCTATAGTTTTCTAGTGATGTGTACTTTTGGTATCAGTGTAACAATGGCTACATGAAATGAGTGGGGAAGTCTACCACATTCATCTATTTTTTGGAACCCGTTGTGAAAAATTCATACTACAGTTGAGTTTTGAACAAGCAGGTGTTAGGGGTGCTGACACAGGTGTAGTCTAAAACCTGCATATAACTTTTGATTCTCCCAAATTTTAACTACTAATCGCCTCCTCTTGACCAGAAACCTTACTGACGACATACACAGTGGATTAAGACATATTTTCGATGGTATATGAATCATATATTGTATTCTCACAAAAAAAGTGAGTCCAAAAAGAAAATGTTGTGCAGAAGAAAATTAGGGAATTAGGATAGCTGGTGCTGGTGTGTGGGGCCCAGGCAGCCCCTGCCCGGCCAGCACCATGTGAGCCTCTAGTGTGGACGGGCACTGTGCTCACCCTGTGCACCAGTTCTCACCAAAGGACATCGGTGGGGATATGTTTAATCTGCACAATCTGTACTTGTGCATTGTCACCAACAGGCCCTAACAACGTGGCAAACAGACACGAACTGCACTAAGCTCCTCGACCCGCAAGCCCCCTATGCTGAGTTGGGTTCGTGGAGCCTGGCCTTCCCTTGTGACCATCCGGAGAGGCAGCAACCAGGGAGTAATGTGCAGATGGGACAGTCCGCCGATGGCTCTAAGGCCAAATTCCATGAGCACAGCAAGATCTGAGTGACTAGGGAGGTCACCCACCCACTGTGGAAGGGGATGGAAGCCCAGCCCAAGGGGTGGAGCATGCAGGGGAATGCCATCAAATGGACCTTCACCAAGTTCCATATTGTCCAGAAAGCTGTGTGGTGACACGATAATGTCCCACAGAAGGGCCCCTGGTAATAAAGAAGGAACTTCCCTGCCGCCCACAGCTCTGCAGGCGTGCACCCCCCACCCAAGCCCACAGTCCCTTGGAGAGGTCCACACGGTACCCTTACTGTCTCCCTGAAAAGCAGGCTTCTGCTCTGGTGTAGACCCCAGACCAGGCAGGCACCCTCTACCGGAGCAATGTCCCTCCAGCTGCTAGCTGCTCAACACTCCCCACCCCTGGCTGTCTTGTGGGAATAAAACATACAGATTTGGGGGGAAAAGCATGAACAAGAGAAAATACATTTACATTACTGTTGCGTAAACCCTTGTGAGTAACTGGACTGGAGCAATTCAACCCGAGTTGGTCAAGGGTCAACTGTGTACCTCTCATGTTGCTTCTTTCTGGAGAACCTAACGAATACACCTCGTTAGATATAACTCTTTCTTACTGAAAGGTTTTAGTTTATTGTTGCTTTAGGGTTTACAGGAGCAATCTACCTTCCCCAAATCTACCTTCCAGTGATTTTATATCACTTTGCATAGAACATAAGACTATTTTAATATGTTTTTCTCACCCCACCCCCCAATTTGTGCTATGGGGATCCTGTGTTTTATTTTGAGATTCATCATGAACCAGGGCATATTGTTATTATGTTTGTCTTCACACAGTTGTCATTCAGAGACATTAATGTAAGACAGATGTTTAGGTTTGTCCATGTAGACCCCATGGCTGATTATCTTCATCCCTTTGTGTGGGTTCACATTGCTATCTGGTAGACTATTCCTCTCTGTGAGGAGTGTCTATCACTCGCTGTTGTAGCGAGTGTCTGTGGGTGGTCAATTATGTGACATTGTGCAGTCTGAAAGCTTTGTCTTGCTTCATTTTTGAGAGATATTTTCACTGGATAATGAATTGCAGGTGGACAGATTTTTCTTTTTTTACAGATACGTATTTTTTTTAAGATTTTATTTATTTGAGAGAGAGAGAGTGTGCAAGTGGGGCAGAGGGAGAGGTAGGATCAGACTCCCCGCTGAGCAGGCAGCAGGACAAGTGGCTTGATCCCAGGACTCCAGGATCTTGACCTGAGCCAAAGGCAGACGCTTCACCAAATGAGTCACCCAGGTCCCCCTACAGATACATAGTTTAATATCTTTCTTTCAAAAGGTATTTCTCCACCGTCTTCTTGCTTGCGTTGCTCATAGTAAAATCTGCTTTCACCATATTTACCCTCTGCATACCACCCGCATGTTCTCTCTGGCTGCTTCGCAGATGACTCTTCCACACCGGCGTTCAGCAATGTGACTGTGATGTGGATGACACTGTGGGTACTTCCTGGTTCCCAAGCATGAGCTTTGTTGAACTTCTTGAATATGTTGGTTATTGTTTTCACCAAATTTGTAATATTTCTGTCCAATATTTCTTTAAGCATCTTTTCTATTCCCTCCTGTCTGTCTTCTCTGCTCGGGGGCTCCAGTTACAAGTATAGTGGCCTGCATGAGGTGGTCCCGCAACCAAACGAGGCTCTGTTCATTTCTTACAGTCTTTTTTGGGGGGTCTTATTTCATTTTGAATGGTTACTACTTTGGTGTTGTGGAGTTCGCGAATCTCTTCTTTTGCAGAAACTAATCTGTTGTCATCCAGTGCATTTTTATTGTCAGACACTGACTGCAGTTTTCATCTCCAAAGTGAGATGTGGCCCCATTCAAGGGTCATCCACGTCTGCACTGAACATGTTCAGTCATGCTCTGCCTCTTCAAACAAATGGAGTCTCATTACAATGGTAATTTTTGTGTTGTCCCTCATACATCCTCTGTAGAGCCCGCCTGCGGGGCAGGGAGGAGGGAGCAGCCTGTGGACCTCAGACCTGGGGACCTGGGTTTGACCTGCTCATTGGTTTGTGCACAGGTGTCCTGGGGCTGGAGGAGAGGGTGACACAGACGGGGAAGGGGTTTGTGTCTCACTTCCCCATCTGCCTGTGTCACCGTGAGCATCAGCACCGCTTGCTGATGACAGACAGTAATAGTCAGCCTCGTCCTCGGCCCGGGCCCCGCTGATGGTCAGGGTAGCCGTGTTCCCCGAGTTGGTGCCTGAGAATCGGTCAGGGATCCCTGAGGGCTGGTTGCTATCAGCATAGATAATCGTCACGGGGGCCTGGCCTGGCTTCTGTTGGTACCAGTAAGCATATTTACTTCCAATGTTGTCTCCCCCACAGGTGATCCTGGCCGTCTGTCCCAGGCTCACTGACATCGATGGGGGCTGAGTCAGCACGTAGGCAGCCATGGAACCTGCAAGAGAGAAAACGCGAGGTGGGCTTTCACACTCAGGTCTCGTCTTTAGGACCCCCCACCCACGTGACCTAGATCGGAGTTTAGGGATACTCTGGACTTACACGGCACCCCTCCCATCAGTTTCAGCCCCTGGGGCCCCTGAGCATGGCTGGTGAATGGAGCCTTTGAACAAATAAGAATCCTGACCCTCTTTCCCTGGGTAGGTGCAGCCCCTAGGGCTCACGCAGAGCCCTCCAGCCCCTCATCCTGCAGCAGGGTCATGAGCATCTTGCCCCCCACAAGCAGTGCCCTGCTGAGCTCCATGTCAGGGCCAGGCTTGTGACAGTTCTGTGGGTCTGGGTGGGTGTGAGCCTGGGCTCAGCACCTGTGCAGTGAGCCAGGAATGCGAGGAGGAGAGGGGTCCAGGCCATGGTGCAGGTGCCCCGATTTTCTCCCTGAGGCACTAGGCTGGGCACATGCCTTCCCAGGCCTCTCTTATCCCCTTGCTGGAAACACCCGAAGGTTATGCAAATCATTTGGGGCTCAGGGGCTGCTGCTGAGGACCTTCGCGGTTTCAGAGAAGGCTTGGCCCCAAGGGGCAGAGAGAGGGAGGGGTGGGCCCTGCAGACCTACCATCAGCCCAGGGGATTCTGCTTTGCCCACTTGTCCCATAATTGGTTCTGAAATGTCCTTCCCAGATTTTCTCCTTTCCTTGCTCCTAGGTGACCATAAGAGGCTTAGGTCAGTGCAGTGTCTACCCAGACCCCTGTTTGTGAGCATCAGACATGAAGAAAATTCTTCACTTGCTAAGCACACATGGAGTTTTGCAAGAACCACTGAGGTGCTGTAGGTGATGTCCTCACGGAGAGCTCCTAGGGCAGGTCATAGATTCTGTGGCTCAGTATCCCCAGTGTGCACTCATTTCCTGGGATAGATGCAGTGCTTGAGCAATTATTGACAGTGACTGGTTTTTAGCATAAATGGGCTGGGCTGGAGAAAAGGTACTGGACCTTGTGCAGGAGACAGAGGCAAATTCTTAAAGAGACAGATCTGAGCGACACCGAGTCAATTTTTTGTTAGCGGTAAAGGTGACAGTATAGAAAGCCTATGACTTTTCCTTTAGGTCTCAGGTGGTGGTGACGAACCCTCCCTGGCTGTTAGAACCCCTGATGCCCATACACACCCCATGTCCAGGTGAGCTCTGCTGCCCCCTAGAGGCCACTCCGCATTGGCGGCTGCAAGTGCAGGGAAGACCTTCCTCCAGGTGGAGATTCTGAATCCACTGCTCTGATCTTGAGTCCCTGATCCATGGACTTTTGGCTCCATGTGAGGAGTTGCTTTTAACTAAGTAGTCCCTGCCAGCCTCAAGGTCATGCAGGTGCTGATCAGGTTACCCATGAAAATATGAGCAGGCTCATTTAGAGGAGGAGAATGCAGGGCTCATCTGAAGTACGGGTTGTGGGTGGTCATGCATGTGGTTTTGGAGCTTGGTACTAGGGGACGCAGGACTCAGGGACAGCCTCTTACTGGTGCCAGCAGCTGGTGCAGGACCAACCTGGGGCAGAGGTGACTTGCTTCCAAGTCAGAGACAGGAGAACAGTCACTTAACAAACATTAATCAGACCCACTTTGGTCTGGCAGACATTCTATCCTGGAAATTAGTGTGAGCAAGATGCAGTCACTTTATCAATTTCCATCTCGAGTCTGGGGCTGCAGAGTGGATATATGTGCTTTGCTGATACAGCACATAGACTCCAACCCCTTCTATCTGCATCTTGTCTTCTACATTCTTTTAGAAGCCACACTATGGCTATTCTCAGATGCCACGTGGTCAGCGTTGACCCCATCCATGGCCCAGAGCTGACCAATGAATGTGTCATGTGCCTGGGGACCTTTTGGGGCACTTTTGCTCTTGTGAAGAAAAGAAACAGTATAAATGCATGTTGTGCTCTTTCCCTTGTACTTGGGTGTGATGGCTGGAGCTGCGGCAGCCATCCCTAGGTCCGCTCAACAATAAGGCAAAGCAAAGCCTCTATAGTAGTGATGGTGGGAGAAAAAGTGAGTACCTGGAGAACCACCATCTGACCTCAGACTTATTTCTGTGGGAGAAAAATAAGTATCTGAACATTCATGCCTCTTGTTGAGATGTGCGTGTATTGCCTTAATCTTCCTGACCAGTTAGGATGACAATAAACACAAAATGATCAATTAATAAAATAATTATAGAAGAACATGTGCAGTGTTGGGTGACGTGCAGAGAATGAAGTGACATCAGACAAAATGACAGGCAGGGAGTATGTGGGGAGAGGTTAGAGGAGGCCTCTCTGCAGAGGGGACTGTGGGGCTGCTGTCAGGATGGGAAGAAGGGGCAAGAACTGAAGTGTGTTTGGAGTCAGTCCCTCTGGAGAAGAGTCTGGTTAGTCTGAGGATGCAGGGACTGTGAGGACCTAGGTGTCTATGATTCCAAACTAGTTGAGCTCCAAGGTGACATTTTCTCCTAAGTTAAAAACTTGAGGGGCAGGTGTGATGGGTTAGAATCCTCATGCTGTATGTTTCCAGGAAAAGTGAAACACGAGGGGAGCCCTGTGTGAACCTCCCTGCGAACTGAGTGGGAAGTTGGAGCCCGTTTGTAGCTGGCAGTCAGTGTGGCTTCTCTGAGGCTCACCTGTGTGTTTTTGTGTGTGTCTCCGCATCACATCAAATTCCTGCCACACACCCCTTTATATTGATAGACGTACACAGACATGAGTATACTTGTATGTGTGCACATATATACTAATTGCGTCTGCTCTGTGTATGTTTGTAGATGTATGTGTGTGTACATCCTTTTGCAGTGTATACACATATATTTTCTAGAGATTCTGAACTCTGCCTGGGTACCGAAGGTGCAGTTGATGTGATTTTGGTTTTTTTAGGAGGCATGTGGTTACATTTTATCAGTAATGATAAGGTGGGTGTGGTTGCCACAAGAAATAGTGGGATCAAATACTAATCAGACTCATGTGACAGAGGACACTGGTATCATTTAGTTAATGATGCTATTCCTAGGCCTGAAATAGATGGACAGCTTACCAACTCTTCTCGTCCAGTAAAACGTGAGACCCATCCATAGCATTTCAACCTTGGTTGTCACCTAACAGTCACTACTCTGGTTATTTATTGGTGGACTGCCTTCTCCGGCCCCTAATTGTACCATATGGCCATGCTGTCAGTCTTTGTATTTCCTACCTACCGACTCCTCCGGTTTCTGATAACTCTGAATATCTCCTAGTCTGTGTATTCTCAGTCCAGGTGGGCTGCTACCTCCCACCCTCTGCTGATGGCATCTTTCCTCTTTCTACTGGCCAGGTTGGCCTTTTTAAACACTACTTGGTGTTAATGAACTGTAATTGAGCAAAGTTATAGTTAGCAGGGAGAGGGGAAGAAGGAATTCCTCCAGGGCTGCCTATCTCAGACTGCTACCTAAAGGAAAATATCGGGACTTAAGGGCTCCTGCACAATGGCTTACTAACATTATGAGCACAGACATCATTTTATATATCTGAAACCCCAAATTTTCCATCTATGTTTGTGGATAATAAAGCCTGTCCTGTCCCCATATGGTTGTTATGAGAGTGAGAGTGAGTCCACGATGAATGCAAAGGACTGAAAGTGTAAGCTAATGTCATCACTCTATTACTGAGAAGGTCCTGGTGCTGGCTTTTAGTCCCTTCATTTAAAAATGTACTTATTATATTATTTACACACAACTTGCATTTATTATTTTTAAAAAGTCCCTCTCCCTTTTCTGTGTCTCCTGAAAGCACAATAGTCAATGGACCTTCGAGTTACACTTTGTTGTAACCAAAGAATTGTACATCAGCTACTTGTCTTCCAGCTATTAAGGTAACACAAAAGTATTCGCCTGGCACTCTTGAGCATTTCCAGTCATTCTTCTACTCCACTCATCTGCAGTATTAAAGGTGCTTCCAGCGGAGCACACTGGGATGGAGGGGCATCTGCAGATTTCAAGGTTAGGGGAGAGGTCTATGTCAGGATGAGTTTATGCATGAACATACCAGCTTTTTGCAGAAGCATGCTCTTCATACTGAAAATAAATGCCACTGGGTACAGAATCACATGTGTTTATGAGATATTAATATTGATCTTTGCATATCGAATAAAAATGGCTGAACAGGCATTTTAATGTAGTGGAATGACTATTGATTCTTACCACTCAGGGAAGTATATTTGTTTCGTCTTTGGGATTCATTCTTCTAAACTAATGTGCGTGTGGGAGAGGGAAATGTGAATTTAGCATTTAGCATAAGAGACAATCTTGAGCATTTATTAAGCTACTATGTCTGGTGAGCTAAGGGAATCTATCTTTATTCAACATCTCTGTTTGTAAAACAGCAGTGCTTACCCCACACAAATGTCTTGGAGCTCTACTCTAAATGACAAAAATCAGTAAGAAAATTCATTGCTAGATTTCTCCTCAATTACCATGCCAGGCGCTTGATTCTTCACTGGGCAGCAGAAGGGGCTTATCTCAGAGGAAGTTGTGGGGAGGGGAGGGGATGAAATTTAAAATAAATTCCAACTTAACTGTCACTCGCAACAACCATTTTGAAACTTATGAAAACGACTCGTTTTGCATATGTGCCAAGGTAAGAAAAGTCAAGTCAAGTTGGCCATAGTGTTCAGTAAGTCTTTACAGATTCCTAATTGGAGTTAGCCTCAAAAGGGAGAGAATGGAGTAAGAGTCTAAGACCCAATAGTTTCAGGTGCCCATCTGATGATCGTTCACGGTAACATTCCCTTTCCTATCCGCTCAGATAACACTGAAGCACTTGATCTGCTGCAAAAGGAGGTCCAAGGGTGATTTGAAGTCCTGGGTGGGGTCCTCAGGCCCAGAAATCAGGCCTCCAGGCCACTTAGACTTATTTGCCTGTTTTGTCCAATGTCAAACATTGTAAAGCCTTGATTTAAGAAATTCCTGATTTAGAAAACATGTTTTGGATGTAGAGGAAATACATTGATTTTTTTTTAACAAAGATCATTAAATTAGTATTTATTAATCAAATGCATATTCTGTTTAAGAGGGTGGGCCACGCCCTCTGAGAAATGTGGTACCTTATACTTTTTATTCAATAAGTTTCTATTTGCCTGATAACTCAGGATATGGTTATAGGAATAAAAATTATAGATGGAAAATAGTTAACAATAGTCAGTACTTGGCATTGAATCTCTTTCCTAAATTAACACCTGGTTCTTTCATTCTTTAATTTATTCTTAACTTAGTTATACCATTTTTTAAAATTTAAATTCAATTAATTAACATATAATGTATTATTAGTTTCAGAAGTAGAGTTCACTGATTCATCACTCTTATATAATACCCAGTGCTCATTACATCACATGCCCTCCTTAATGCCCATCACCCAGTTACCCCATCCCCACACCTCCCTCCCCTCCAGCAACTCTCAGTTTGTTTCCTGAGATTAAGAGTCTCTTATGGTTTATCTCCCTCTCTGATTATGTCTTCTTTTATTTTTTCCTCTCTTCCTGTATGACCCTCTGTTTTGTTTCTTAAATTCCACATATGAGTGAGATCATATAATAATTTCTTTCTCTGATTGACTTATTTCACTTTGCATAATACCCTCTAATTCCATCCACATCTTTGCAAATGGCAAGATTTCATTTTTTTGATGGCTGAGTAGTATTCCATTGTATATATATACCATATCTTCTTTATCTATTCACCTTTTGATGGACATCTGGGCTCTTTCCATAGTTTGGCTATTGTGGACATTGCTGCTATGAACATTGGGGTGCAGGTGCCCCTTCAGATCACTGTATTTGTATCTTTGGGGTAAATATCCAGTAGTGCAATTTCTGGGTCATAAGGTAGCTCTATTTTCAACTGTTTGAGGAAACTGCACACTGTTTTCCAGGGTGGTTGCACCAGATTGTATTCCCACCAACAGTGTAAGAGAGTTCCCCTTTACACGCATCCCCACCAACATCTGTCATTTCCTGACTTGTTAATTTTAGCCATTCTGACTGAGGTGAGGTAGTATCTCATTGTGGTTTTTTTTTTCTCTTTTTTTTTAATTATGTTATGTCAATCCCCATACATTACATCATTAGTTTTTGATGTAGTGTTCCATGATTCATTGTTTGCGTATAACACCCAGTGCTCCATGCAGAACGTGCCCTCTTTAATACCCATCACTGGGCTAACCCATCCTCCCACCCCCCTCACCTCTAGAACCCTCAGTTTCTTTTTCAGAGTCCATAGCCTTTCATGGATCATCTCCCCCTCTGATTTCCCCCCCTTCATTCTTCCCCCCCTGCTATCTTCTTCTTCTTCTTCTTTTTTTTTTTTTAACATATAATGTATTATTTGCTTCAGAGGTACAGATCTGTGATTCAACAGTCTTGCACACTTCACAGCGCTCACCATAGTACATACCCTCCCCAATGTCTATCACCCAGCCACCCCATCCCTCCCACCACCCACCACTCCAGCAACCCTCAGTTTGTTTCCTGAGATTAAGAATTCCTCATATCAGTGAGGTCATATGATACATGTCTTTCTCTGATTGACTTATTTCTCTCAGCATAATACCCTCCAGTTCCATCCATGTCATTGTAAATGGCAAGATTTCATTCTTTTTGATGGCTGCATAGTATTCCATTGTATATATATATACCACCTCTTCTTTATCCATTCATCTGTCGATGAACATCTTGGCTCTTTCCACAGTTTGGCTATTGTGGACATTACTGTTATAAACATTAGGGTGCACGTACCCCTTCGGATCCCTACATTTGTATCTTTGGGGTAAATACTCAGTAGTGCAATTGCTAGATCGTATGGTAGCTCTATTTTCAACTTTTTGAAGAACCTCCATACTGTTTTCCAGAGTGGCTGCACCAGCTTGCATTCCCACCAACAGTGTAGGAGGATTCCCCTTTCTCCACATCCCCACCAACATCTGTCTTTTCCTGACTTGTTAATTTTAGCCATTCTGACTGGTGTGAGGTGATATCTCATTGAGGTTTTGATTTGGATTTCCCTGAGGCCGAGCGATGTTGAACACTTTTTCATGTGTCTGTTGGCCGTTTGGATGTCTTCGTTGGAAAAATGTCTGTTCATGTCTTCTGCCCATTTCTTGATTGGATTCTTTGTTCTTTGGGTGTGGGGTTGGATAAATTCATTATAGATTTTGGATACTAGCCCTATATCTGATAAGAAAATAGGGAATATCTTCTCCCATTCTGCCAGTTGTCTTTTGGTTTTGTCGACTATTTCCTTTGCTGTGCAAAGCTTTTTATTTTTATGAAGTTCCAGTAGTTCAGTTTTGCTTTTGTTTCCCTTGCCTTTGGAGACGTGTCTAGAAAGAAATTGCTACAGTTGAAGTCAAAGAGGTTGCTGAATTCCATGTATGAGTTCTAGGAATTTGGGGGTGGAGTCTTTTGGGTTGTCCACATAGAGTATCATGACATTTGTGAAGAGTGAGAGTTTGACTTCTACTTTGTCAGTTTGGATGCTTTTGTTGTTGTTGTCTGATTGCTGAGGCTATGAGTTCTAGTACTATATTCAACAGCAGTGGTGAGAGTGGACATCCCTGTTGTGTTCCTGACCTTAGAGGAAATGCTGTCAGTTTTTCCCCATTGAAAAATTCACTGTGGGTTTTTCGTATATGGCTTTTATGATATTGAGGTATGTTCCCCCTATCCCTACACTGTGAAGAGTTTTAATCAAGAAAGCATGATGTATTTTGTCAAATATTTTTTTTTTGCATCAGTTGAGAGGATCATATGGTTCTTGTCCTTTATTTTCTTAATCTGATGTATTAGGTTGATTGGTTTGCAGGTGTTCAACCACCCTTCTAGCCCAGAAATAAATCCCATTGGTCTTGGAGAATAATCCTTTTAATGTACTGTTGGATCCTATTGGCTAGTATTTTAGCCAGAATTTTTGCATCCATTTTCATCAAGGGTATTGGTCTGAAATTCTTTTTATTGGGCTCTTTGATTTTGGGATCAAGGTGATGCTGACCTTATAGAATGAGTTTGGAAGTTTTCCTTCCATTTCTATTTTTTGAAACTGCTTCAGAAAAATAGGTATTAATTTTTCTTTAAATGTTTGGTAGAATTCCCTTCTGAGCCAATCGGCACTGGACTCCAGAAAACTAACAGCACAAACTTGCCTTGCTCACCCAAACTAGGCTGTTTTCTGCCCTGTGTTTGGCCTGTGCTGAGGCTTCTGCCAGAAATTCTCCTGCACAAACCAACTTCCCCCACTCCTATCCCATCATCATCTAAGGATCCTTGTTATTCCACATCTGGTCCCAGCATAGACAGCATATGGGGGCCGTGCAGGGTCTCAGCTCCACAACCTGAGGAATCTGAATTGTTCTGTGACAAGGTCTCCAAGAGATTCCAATGCTCTTTAAACTGTGAAAGCACCATCGGTAACTCCTCCTCATTGATCAGTATTCGGCTCAGAGGCCTCCTCCTCCGGAGAGCCCCCCTGCCCTGCCACCCCACCCCAGCCTGCAGCAGGGACAGTTAGAGAGGCGGGATGGCCCAGCAATGAGAGCACATGCCACCTTCAGGAGCACTTCCAGTCCCCGAGCCTCTCTCTCCTGCTGCCTATGACTCTGTGGGAGGACACGTAGTATTTGTTGTGGTTCCCACTGGTAGCAGCGTCGGCTCCATCAGGTAGGATGTGCGTCCCCTTGGAAATCCTCCCCCTGCACTCCAGCCCCTCCCGAAGCTGCCCTTGGGGTCCCTGTTGTGGGAGCAGCTGGGAGGTGAGACCACCTGCTCACGAGGGCCGTCAGGGACGGTGGAAACCTGGCGGGAGCCCGAATGGACAGGCCTACTCCACGCCGCACTCCTCAGAAAGCGGGCTCCCCACTGCGTGCAATGGGTCCATGCCATGCTGACTCTCCTCAGGGTCCCACGCAGAGATTTCTCTAAGGGTTCTTTGAGGACGCCCAGACAACACACAGCGATCTTACAGAAGGTGGGAGTCTTTCTTCCTGCCTCTCCTCTGACCCCCCAACTGCCCCAACACAGCCCCGATCTGTCCTCCCCCTCCATCTCCATGATGACCACCCCAGTGCCAGCCCCCAGTGCTCCATGCAGACCCCATGAGCCCCCTCCCAGAATCCAGCCCCGTCTCCCCCTCCCTCGTTCCCTTGTCCCCAAAGCCACGCAGATCTGTGCAGAACACACATCACACCCGTGCCCAGCCTCCAGCCCCTGTCTCCAGGTCTACACCCGCCCCGGGTGTCTGTACCCTGCACGAGGGAGAGCTCTGTGCAGGGGCCCTGCTGCCTGCCCCCTTCCCTCTCACCTGTGCCTGGTTTCCCCAGCCCTGGCAGCACAGCCCTGCCTCAGCCTTTATACTCCTGTGCTCCCTGCCTGGAATATTCTTCCCCCTGCTCTCCCAGACTACCTCCTGTGACCTTCATCTCAGCCTGAATGTCCCCTCTGGTTGTGGCCCCTGACCCCTGTAGTCATCACCCTACTGGAATTCTCTGCAGAACAGAGATTGCTATTCCTTGTCCCCTTGTTCTTGATTCTCTGGCCTTGCCCCCACTAGGACAGAAGCCCTGGGGGTCCTCGGGCCCCATCCCATGCTGCAGGACAGCGCTAAAGACATCTTAGAAGCTGCAGAGATACTCACTACATATGTGGGTGCGAATGAAAGCAAATAATACACACAGGCACACTTTGGATCAAATAGAATCATGAGTGCACGTCCTTCTCCAAATTGCTCCTGGACCCTTTTCTGCCTGCCCTGTGCCCGAGGCTGACTCCCCTACCTGCACTCAGGCCCTCTGGGGGCTGCCTCCTTGCCCAGCAGTCTATGGAGGTCTGGATGGCAGAGGGGGGCACTTTGCCCCATTCCTGGGACAGCCCCCCACTGGGCTCAGCAGATGCCACTTCCCTGTCCTCCCTCCAGGCCCAGGGTTGGGACCGCCTCCCCCTGTGGCTGGAGGCTGGGAGCCCCCTCCTTGGTCCTGCCCTCCTCCCTCCTGCACCTGGGGACTGTCCCCGGGCCTCTTCCTCCGGACCATGTGGGAGAAGCGCTCCTGCCTGGGATCTTCCCTGGTCCATCGGGACACTCTGCTCTCTGTGCAGAAGATCAAGGAGACTTTCCTCTCTTTACACATTACACACACGTTTTTTTCCTTTCAGTAATTTATTTATCTACAAGCAATTAATGAAATGGGCAATTCTATTTTTACATTTTCAGGTACTCACAAAACAACTACAATAGTCTAGATTCTGCATCCTGGGGCGTGTGCGTGTGCACGCGTCCACGTGCATGGGAGTGTATGCTTGTCATCGGGAGAAGACTTTGTATTTTGACTGCTTAGAATACATAAGTGTTAAACAATAAATAGTATCTTAAACAAAACAACAAAGATTAAGAAAAAAAATCACGGAACAAGGTAGAAATGGTTGCAGATTCTTAAGCTTTCCTATCTATAAGTTTAAGATTAAACTAACCCCATGAATTTAGGACTAAAATAAGAATTAAGGACTAAAATATGAATTCATAACAACTACAGTAGTCTAGATTTGCATCCTGGGGTGTGTGCATGTGCACATGCCCACGTGCATGGGAGTGTATGCTTGTTATCAGGAGAAAACTTTGTATTTTGACTGCATGAAATTCACAAATGTTAAACAACAAACAGTATCTTAAACAAAACAACAAAGGCTAAGAAGAAAAAAATTGCAGAACAAGGAAGAAATGGTTGCAAATTCCTAAGTTTTCCTATCTATAATTTTTTTTTTTTATAAATTTAAGACTAAACTAATGCTATGAATTTAGGACTAAAATATGAATTCAGAACTAAAATATGAACTTAGGACTAAAATGTGAATTTAGGACTACAATTTGAATTTAAGACTAAAATTTGAATTTAGGACTAAAATTTGAATTTATGACTAAAATATGAGTTTTAGGACTAAAATTTGAATTTAGGACTGCACTAACTATTTCATACAGTTTGAGTGAGATGTTGTTTTGTTTAAGTTTTTTCTCTCTCTCTTTTTTTAAGGCAATCACATAAATACTGAGTTATTTCTGCGGAACTGTAAACCTAGTCCTAGAGCACAGAAATGGTCTTGTTTGAAAGTCTCTGTCTATGTCCACAATAGAGGATGTCTTCAGTCCCAGTGGCATTAATTTAAATCCGACCACCATACCTACAGCCGAGAGTTGTAAAGCGTCCGGCAGGGAAGCTATGTATTCATGACAGTGTGGACAAAGCTCTAGTTACACAGTCTGTGATGGGGTTCCACCGCTATCCTGCAGAGAGTCACTGTGGCGTCAGTTCCGAAATAGTAGCCGTTTCACTAGAGAGAGAGCCATCAGACGTTCTTCATGGAGCTCCGCGCAGATGCTGAGCCGGGCTTTGGCTGCTCGGAGCCCGGCTGCCCTGAGCCCGGTCACCCTTGCAGGCGACTCCGGGTCCCGGGGCCCTCACGGTGGGCCTTCCATCCCCCCTGGGGGCCCGATGACCCTGGGGACCCCCTGACACTTCCCAGCCTGCGTGGGCTGTGGGCGGAGCAGCAGGACCAAGAGGGTCCCTCAGCACAGGCCGGCAGCTGGACTCCACATCGGCTAGCATCCGCCTCAAGTGATCATTCTCTTTCCTTAGCTCCTGGAACTCCCTCTCTCTGGATGCAGCCACCACCCAGCTCTTTGCGACTCTGTCCTGATGGAAGAGGACCAGCTTGCGATGATAGTAGGAGGTGGTTCTCTCCAGCTCCTTGCCCAGGTCTTGGGCCATCTTCTTGTAGAGGTTGCGAATCTGGCACGTGAAGTTCATTTCTCTGTGCGCGCTGGCCAGTTTCTTCTTCATTTCCAAGCACTGAGCTTCCGCTTGAAACACTTTTCGGTCAAGTTGCAGGATGTATTGGTCCTGTTCATCCAGGGGGTTCTGAAGTTTCAGCTTCAGCGGCTGAATCTCCTTGTCCAGCTGTGAAGTTTCCTTCTGCAAAGAGGCTTCCTGGGTTTGCAGGCTGTGGATTTGTCGTGTCAGCTCCACGATCTCTTGCTTTTCTGCCCACAGTCGTCTGGCTCTGTGTTGCTGTTCCCCTTCGGGACTTGGAGGGGACCCAGGGCAGCCAGCATCCTCAGGGACGCCCTTCAGATCCAGGGCTGCCTGATGGGCGGGCTGATCACCATTTCCTGCTCCCCTCTTTGGCTGGACTCCCCGGGTCCCGGCACCGTCGTGCTCTGCCGGGAGGTCAGGCGGGGGGACGGCCTGCATCCCGGGTCCGGCACTGGACGGGGACTGGCTGGCTTGATCTTTCGGGACCAGCTCCATGCATGCCTTCGACGGCTCCCGGCTTTCTTCCCCCTCCTTCTTCTGCCCTTTCTGCCTCCATCTTGAAACTTCTTGGTTGAGCGGTTCGGGTCCTTCTGGAAAAGGAGTGTTTTCACTCTGATCCTTCATTCTTTTCGTCAGAAGCTGTTCTCCATCCTTCTCCGATGTTCTGAGGATGGGTTTTTCCCCAGGGACCTGGGGCAGGTCGGGAGGCTGGTCTAGTTCCTTCAGTGCCTTCCTCAAAAAATGGACA
Source organism: Mirounga angustirostris (assembly GCF_029215605.1). NCBI lineage: Eukaryota > Metazoa > Chordata > Mammalia > Carnivora > Phocidae > Mirounga > Mirounga angustirostris. The sequence goes on from NW_026991722.1 coordinate 94,798,690, forward strand.
GTGTCCCTATCCACCAGCCTGCTCAGTTCTGTGTTCATTGCCGACAAGCACAGGGCTTGTAACAAGGGAGGCCTGGCCACCACCGCGGGCGGCCTGAGGGCGGCCTCGGCTTGTGTGGTTGGGCCACTCTCCTCACGGCGGGCTCCACACACTTCGTGGCGGGCAGAGCCCCTGTGGCCCAGCGTCTTCACGCTTCTTCGAGTGAGTTGTCTCTTCACTAGGAGAACCAGCAGCACAGTCCATATGAGCACCATGCAGGGCAACACGGGGAGACTCGGGCTGTGTCCCCAGCTTTCAGAAATCAGCTGCAGCGCCCCCCACAGGTGCTCCAACACCAGCTGGCAAGTGGATCTGGCGGCCAAGAGGGGGCCCTCCATGGCTGCGTCGGGCTCCACAGCTCTGTCTCCAAGTGCCAGAGTCCTGTGACCGCAAAGGACCACTCAGAACCCTGTGGAGAGTTCCACCTATGAGGTCAACGGTGCCCGGCAACCAGGGCAGAGCAGTTGGGCTGGGGGAGGAGAGGCCAGCCAGGTTCCAGAAAACTGTTGCCCCTGACTTTGCCGTGAAGTAGAAAGTTGTCTCAATCACACAAGCCCTGGGGGAGGTGGGAAGGGCTAATCTCGGCCCGGAGCTCAGCCACTCAGGCCCACCTGGCCCTACAGCAAACCTAGGGGCTCAAGGCAGGGCCAGGTCACGTCCGTCCGTGCGCACAAGACAATCAGGGCAGAGTGTTCAGGCCTCCTTCCCGGGCGAGGCCCGTTCTCCTGATCTGAAGTTTCCCTTGGCTTCAGGGACTCCTGGTCCTGCTTGCAAATGTCCCAGGGATCTCCCTCCATTTTTAATTGCATCACATTAATAGCCTTTTTGATTTCAACATGAGCAGATTTTAGTTCTTTTATTTCTCCAGAAAGAGATTCTGTAGTGTCTTCTATGCTTTTTTCAAGCCCATCTATTATCTTTATAATCATTATTCTGAGCTCTGGAAGTCAGTACTGCCTCTTGTTCTCTTTTTTTGAGGTGAGTTTTTCTGTCTTAGACCATTTTGTCCAGGAAGAATAGATGAATGAAAGAACAAAATACTGCAATGACAGCAATGACCCCAGAGAAATATACACTGAACAAATCAGAAGAGATCTTAAACTAAAAAAAAAAAAAAAAAAAAAATTGAAATTGAAATTAAAGAATCAAAAGGAGAATATAACCAGAGGTGAACAGAATAGAGCAATACACTGGATCCTGTGTGTATTTTGGTCTGTTTGTTAGAAAACTAGATCCCAAAATTGTAAAGTAAGAACAACTTATGTGTGTACTATAATAAGATTAAATACAGTGAAAGGATAGAATGTAACTGTAGAAATGAAAATTAAAAAAGAAAAAAATGAAAAAAAGAAGACAGGAATATAAACAGGTGAACAGAACAGAGCTATACATTATATCCTGAGAGTATTTTGTTCAGTTTGTTTGAAGAAACTACATCTCAAAATTATAAAGAAAGAATAACATATATATACAAAAATAACATTAAATACATTGAAAGGACAGAATGTAAGTGTAAAGATGAAAGTACAAAAATGACTTTAAGAAAACAAAACAAAACAAAGACAAAAAAGAGAGAATACGATCAGATAGGTGAAGAGAACAGAACCATATGCTAGATTCTGGGTGTATTTTGGTCTGTTTGTTAGAAGAAACTGCATCCCAAAATTGTAAAGAAAGAAAAACTTATATATATACAAAAATAAAATTAAATACAATGAAAGGATAAAATGTAAGTGTAAAAATGAAAAAAAGATTTTAAAAAAAGTTGATAAAGTAGTTTGGTCTTCCAGTGGGCAACAATGTCATATACAGGAAAGTCAGGGATAAGTGGACTCTGGAGGGCAGAAACCAGACTGATGTTTTGGTCATATTAAGTTTGAAATGACTGCTAGATATTTAAGTGGTGAGATCCAGCAGGAAATTGTTAATGAAAATCTGGAGCTCAGAGGAGAAGCCTGAGCTAAGGATGAACTTTTGGACTAGAAAGAACACATGTGGTATGGGACTAACTGAGCAGACCTAAAAATGGAGCGTAGTTGGAGAAGCAAGAAAGACTAAAGTCAATTTCCAAGACAATGCACCATTTGGAGGTTGCATAGAGAAGAGCAGGAAACAGCAAACCTGACAGAGAAGAAGCCCCAGAATCATGGGGATGAAAGCCAGGGAAGCACAGCGTCAGAAATTCAAGAGAGGGAAATGTGTTGTGAAGAAGGAGTTGGCCAAATACCCCAAATACAGCTGAGTGGTCAGATGGGAGGATGATACACAGGTGCCACTGAATTTGGCAGTGGGAGGCAGGTCATGGGCCTTGGCAAGACAACACGAATATCATGCGGACAATGGAGGACAGGACCAGGATGGAGGGCGGTGAGGTAACTAGGTTCAGACAGTGAGTCATAAGTATAGCTTGCTTCACAAGAAAGAGGAGCAAAGAAAGGAGAAGCCTGAGCTGGGTGGGTGAGGGGTCAGGAGGTGCATTTTAGTGATGGATCGGTTTGTATACTGGTAACAGCGATCTGGTAGGGAGGGAGAGAAAAATTGAGAATAAGCAAGTAGTGGATGGTTTGGGAAGGGATAGTAGGTGGCAGAGGATTTCCTGGCTTTGTGGGCTGCAAAGGAAAGGAAGCAGAGAAGATGGACGGAGGTGGGGGTGGGTCTGTAGCCTTGTTGGTGGGTGGGTGAGGGAGAGCAACGATTCCTGGCAGCACACGTCCCCTGGCCTTTCTACATCAGCTCGGGAGTAATAATCGCAACATTTAGATGCAGGCAGAGAGATGACACTGTGTCACTTTGATCCAAATGGCATTTTTATGACTGTACTAAGTATGTTTATGACATCTGTAAGGAGAAAGTCTAGAATGCTGAGCAAAATGACACCATTGGGAGAGGACGTTGACATTTCTACTGACAGAGTGACCACCACACTTGCCTCCTTGTTCCCAAGGGACTTGTGTTTTTTCTAGTCTTTTTATGGTGAAGCATCTGAGAGGCTGATCATGAGGCCATATCAAGGGACCAGTGTCTCTGAGGTGTCATCCCAGGATTGGCAATGGGATCTCTGAGTCGAATCACTTGTCTTCCCAGATGAACTGGAACCCAGAGAGAATCATTCCTAAGCTGACATGACAGCCTTAAAGGGGATGGCTCAGATTCTATAGGTCTTTTCCCCCCCTGGGATGGGCTAACTGGACTCTCTGGAATGATTAGTACCTTGCCTGGTCTTAAGGGTCCACAGGGAGGAAGAAAATATTAGAGTTTTTATGACAGTAACATGATAGTAATTTTTATCTTATTCCCTTAAAATGTTAATATACTATAGTATATACCAACTATTAATACAATAATATATACATGCAATTTATGGCTAAATAAAACTCCATGTAGCAGTGACTGCTCGAAACCTTTATCCCAAGAAGGAAAGTGGTCCAGGTAGTTTGTGGGCCACTACTGTAAATAGCTAAGCCAACCGGCTAAGATATTTTTGTCCTTCTTTTTTTTCTTCAAGAACCCTGGTTCCCAAGGCAGGCTGTGATTGGCTGTTTGAATAGTTTTGCAGGCTGGCAGGAACTGAAACCCACTCTCCAGGATGAGCAAGATCTGGGCCTGGTCCCCTTTATAATGAGGGTGCTTTGGCTAGGAGACCATGTGTGCAAGAGCAGAGTGGGGAGGGGAACCAAGACTTAGATAACTCCACGCCCTCCTGGCTGCACCAACGTCAAGGCAGCATATCGGGCTGAGCCCCGATTTTACATCTTAGACCACAGTGAGATAGTGAATCCTGTAAGCTCAGAGTCCTGCCTCCCTCCGTGTAGAGGGTCCTGTCACCCAACTACAGAACCCTAGATTTCCTCTGAGCACTGCCTGGGAACCCTGTGGAGAAGACCCTTCCTCTGCCAGGGACCCTGTCACACCCCTGCACAAGCTTCCATCCGTGCGGATACTTTGCCCCAGGTCCTGAATCTCAATTTTGCTGCCTGGCTCTCCAGCCCTGCCAACAACTTGTGAAGCCCCAACCTCTGTATGCCCGGCATACCTTACTACCCTATTTCTCATTCCCAACTGCTCATTGCTCCCCCTAACCCCTGACCGAGACACACACGGACACACGCTGTCCTCCCACCCTCCCATCTGATCTCCATTCTCAGCATAGACCAGCTGCCTTCTCTGCAGCCCACCATTCCCCTTAGGATTTTCCACAGGCTCCTCTTTCCTGCTGACCCCAATCCCTGCCTCTACCTTCTTTCTCAGCCTTGCTTCCAACTCTCTTCTAAGACACCCCTGCCAATGCCTTTACCTGGTAGCTTCTCAGCACCACACAATGGGGAGCACCTTCCCTAACTTTTCACTTGACTGTCTTTCTCTCTTCCTTCCTTCCTTCCTTCCTCCTCCCTCCCTCCCTTCTCTCCTTCCTCCTCCCTCCCTCCCTGCCTCCCTTCCCCTTCCTTCTCTCCTTCCTTCCTTCCTTCCTTCCTTCCTCCTCCCTCCCTCCCTTCTCTCCTTCCTCCTCCCTCCCTCCCTTCCCCTTCCTTCTCTCCTTCCTTCCTTCCTTCCTTCCTTCCTTCCTTCCCTCCTTCTTTCTTTTCTTTCTTTTTTTAAAGATTTTATTTATTTATTTGAGAGAGAGAGACAGTGAGAGCAGGAACAAAAGCAGGGATAGTGGAAGAGGGAAAAGCAGAAAAGGAAGAATGTTTGCATCTCTCATAGCATTTGAGCTAAAATGATGGCCCTGCATTATTAACACACATATCAATTAGCATATATAATACTATGTGTATACACCTGCAGGGCACCCTTCTGTACTGATTGATTGGCCCACAGAGGCAATGGCTGCCCAGAGGCCAGGAGCCAGGGAGCATGGGAGCCTATTTCCAGGGCTCCTCACCCTCTGGTGCTCAGTGAGGCCACTTGGGAAATGAGGTTATCAATATCTCACCCATGTGAACCCAAGGGGCTGCACTCAAAGATTTCTTAATAGTAATAGCTAATAACCTTGTGTGTTCACTCTGCACCAGGTACTATTCTGCATCAATGCTCATATCAATCCTTTCTCTTCCGAAACTACTTTGAAAGCTGAGGGAACAGAGGCCCAGGCAGTTATGATTGCTCACAGCTGGTGAGTGGTGGCCTAGGGATTTGGTTTCGTCTAGACTATCTCCAGAACGCTGTGCTGTAATGCCTAACACGTTCTAGGCAGCTGGCAGGCGCACATATGGTGCCCCTGGATTTATAAAGCCCTGTAAGTTAGGGCATCCACACTTACATTGACAATTTAAGGAATGACTTATGTCTGGGAGGAACTATTCTGCCCACTTGGATTTTTCTTGAGAATGTGGCCCCAAGTTTTCATTTCTTTTTGCTGGTCTGCACATATTCTCAGGTAATTTCTACAAGCTAAAATATCCTGTCCTATATTTAAAGGTTATAAGCAGACATGCTTGTAGCTCTGCTTTTGCTTTAATGACCAAAGGAAGGCGGATAGCAAGAGAGAGTGCTCGCCCCACTTACCTGCATTAAGAGTGCTTTCAGGGGAAGTATTTTCAAGAAGCCATACAAAGCCAAGTAAGACCTTTGAAACAATTTTTTTTTTAATTTGGAAGTAACATAGATGTTTTGCCCTTTATTTGTTTCATATTACTTGCAATTGAGTTAGCTGAAAATAAAGTACACTTATTTGACTAAATGGCCTGTGTCAGCTGCCCTGATGTGTTTTTTTCCTGTTTTTTTTTTTTTTTATTTTATTTTACTTTTAATTAAATCGCAGTACTATGTACTGAACCAGCCCTAGGGCAGGAATGAAGACACACAGTTTTCGGATTATATAGGCCCCTGGGAAGCACCTCTTTGATGGGGGCTGGCTTGAGGTCATGAGTTTTCAAAGCAACTGATAAAGAGTTAACAGAAGTCCTTCCTTCATAACAAGGATGACATACAGAGCAGATTATGCTGGTGAACAGGGCAGGCCTGGGCCCAAGGCCACATCTGACTCATGTCGACAGTGTTTTGCCCAGAGACTTTTATGGCCCTCTCGGCCCTCCGCTTGACCTGGCCTGGTCCAGCTGTGGTCACTCTCAAAGCATGCCACACATTCACATTTGGTCTTCTCCTTTTCTGTAGTCCTTCAGCTTCTATGAAAAAGACTGACTTTCAGCAGGCTCTGGGAGGGGAAAGCTCCAGCCCTTCTCCGTGGGTTGTGTCTCTAGGCTGTGTAGGACCGAATATTGGCTTATTGATGAAGGGGGCAGCTAAGAACCTGCCCACCAAGACCAGAAGGAAGGGGTCAGGCCATCCTCCCTTCACCTGCTGTGGTTTCTCCCATTTACAAAGTTGTGTGTACATCTCAGGCAGGTGAGCAGCATGGCCCTAGTTCTTCAGGGATACACAATCGATCAAAGCATAACAGCTAGAATAATGTAATCTGAAGAATCATAAACAAGGCTCCCAACGTTTATTCCATATAGAATGCATATAAATACCTTATTGCCCTCCTCAGCTTATACTTAGTGGTAGAGGATTGGTAATCCCAAATTACTCTCTGGAAGGGGCTTATGAACAGGTACCTGGTTGTGTCGATGGAGGTACTCAGGGAGTTGTCTTGAAGACATGCCTGTATAGCAAGCACATTGGTTTTATTTAGGTTGTATGTTTATTTGGATAGTTTGGAGATATACCCACCTAAGCCACCCCTTGGGTTATGTCTTAGAGGTCAGAGGGTCCCTCCTAGAGAATTTGATGTGAGACAATTAAAGAAAAGCTATCGTTTCAAACCTTTTAGAATTGTGAGCACAAGGTTAACAAGATTGACTCAGGAGATACCCCAAAGGAGCTTTGTATTTATGCAGATGGGCACCTGGTATCAAACCAGCCCAAAATAAGAGTACTTGAAACAGAGATTCCATTTTTGGCTTTTACATGTTAGGCCAAGGAGTTTGGGGGCTCAGGGAGGAAGAAAACTAGGCTGGGTCTAGACCCAGAGGGGAGGACTGGCCACAAAAAAGTAAATGTCATTGCCATCGGCTGCTCTGATTATGTAATGTTAGGAACAAAGCACCCAAAGCTGATAGCTTAAAATATTAACAATTTTATTACAGTCCCAATCTGCAGGTCTCATGATTCTTTGGCTCCATCAGCCAATGACTGGGGTCATCTAATGGGATTCAGCTGGTAACTGGGCTGTGCTGGAGGGAGGCTGGGCTCTGGTCAGCCCCTCATCTCTATTATGAGTAGGTTTTGTGGCCTCTCCACATGGTATCCCCTACAGGTCAGTAGGATGTCTTGCAGAGCATCTCAGGCTCCAAGAGCAAGGGTTCTAACAGACAGGAAGTGGAAGCTGCTGGCTTTGGGGGGGAATCAGGTGCAGCACCATATCCACCATATTGTATTGGCCAAAGTCATCACAGTACCACTCAGATTCAATGGGGGGCAAGAGATGCTACCCCTCCATAGGAAAAATGTCAAAAACTATGTGGCCATCTTTAATTTGCCATATCTGTCATTTAGTTTCAAATTGGCTTTTGTTCTATAGTTTGTTTTAGTCCACCTCTCTCTTCCTCCAACACTTAGTAACAGCGAGCAGAAGAAGGAGAATAGGCTGTGTTCTTGCCTGGGACACAACTGGGGGCCAGGAATCCATGGGAACAGGGATTGAGAGGGAGGTGACCAGAGGACTGTAAGACACCCAAGGGATCCTCAGGAATATTTGGGAGAGCTCTGGATGTCCCAAGTATGTGAGATGAGCCTGGGCATCATATATTTGGATAATAACAGAATACTTGAGGACTTGGTGATATCTTGTTCCTATAATAAAGTACAATAGAAATCACTTTTGAGCTTCTTCCCCTCCAGAAGATACGCTTCACAAAATCAGGGATTATATCTGCCTCGTTTGTTTGTCATGTCCCAAAAGCGCAGCGATTACTCAGTTATTCTTTGTTGAATAAATAATAGCCATGAACTTATTACTTGCTGTGTGTTTTTGCTCTGTTGGTATTTTGCATAAGTAACCACATTTAACAAAATGACAATCCTACACTGTTATTATCCCCACCTGACAGATGAAGATGATTACCTACCCATGATTGCTTAAGTCCAAGCATGTCCAACTCCAAGCCTTCAAATCAACTAGGCATTTTGGTTCTCCACTTACAAGTGTAATATGCACTGCACTGAATCCATCCCTAGGGGAGTTATAGTTTATTTAACTGAGTAAGTGAAAATAAATTCACAAAGAGTGACATTGTGATAATATAGTAAATAATGATTGAAATATGTCACAAGTCAGTGCAGGAATGCCAATAGACAAAAATATAAGGATAGTAAATTCTGTGAGTTTGGAGGACCAAGCAATTTATGGACCACAGGGGCTTGAGGAAGCTTCATGGAGAGGTTGAGACTCCTAGTTTGGAGAAATTGTGATGGATTGGGGGTTGGGGGTAAGATCAGGGGTACCTGCCATAATGTGGGGAAGTTGACAGGCAGGGAGAAAAGCATGAGTCAGGATGTGGAGGCAGGAAAAATACAGGGCACCTTGGAGGAATGGTGACCAGGTTCAAGAGAAAGTCCATGCTGGATTCAAAACTGTTCCCACAAATAACATTCATGTGAGAAGCAGAAGTCTAAGAGATGGAGAGATGATTACTGTAATACGATTTAACATTTAAAAAGTAACTCCAGTTGACCATATGTAATCATAGGATCTATCTATCTATCATCTATCTATCTATCATCTATCTATCTATCTATCTATCATCTATCTATATCTATCTATCATCTATCTATCTATCATCTATCTATCTATCTATCTATCTATCTATCTAATCTATCTATCTATCTAATCTATCATCATCTAGCTATCTAGCTAGCTATCATCCATCCGCCCATCCATCCATCCATTTATCTATCTAATTTATGTGCAATAGAATCTACTCTTTCCTGGACAGTTTTATGAATTTTGACAAATGCATCGGGTCATGTAACCATGATCAAAATCATGACACAGAACTGTTCCACCATTTCAAAACAACTTCCTTGTGCTGTCCCCTCCTGCAGCCCTAATCATAGGATTGTAGCTATATGTCCAGTTATATATTTGTGGTGACAACTGAAATCTCCTTGTACATTTTTCTTTGTTATCCTGTATGGCTTAGTGCTATCCACACTTTTGTTGGTTCTCAGATAGGGGATGAAAAAGAAAGTGGCTTTGAGTTTTTGAAAGAGAAAAGAAAAAAGAAAATGAAAACTCCTGAGTGAGAGCAGAAAACAAGCAATGCGTGGTACACTCCAGACACCTTTTAGAAAAAGATTATCATGCTCTCTCAGGAGAGTTCAGACAACTCAAATTACCATTATTAATATGCTTCAATAAGAAAGAAGTAGCTCAGGCCCATTTAATGATAAACATCACTCAGTTGTCCTAATTTCTTCCTAGAAAAGTCACCACTTAGCTAAATCAAGCATTTGTTTTTCACATTTTATGTTTTGACTTGGGAGCTGGATATAAAAGAGCTCTGGACCAGAAGCTCTAAAGCCTGAGGCTGAGACATTAACAGGTCTCAGGACATGGGGGAAAACATTTAACTTCTTTGGGTTTTCCTTTTGGTCTCTGCAAACTGTGAGCATTTGATTAGAATGACTTCCAAGTTCCTTTTAACTGGGAACAAGAACTGGATGGATAATGCTTGTGACATGTTTCCCAAATACATTATCCATCCTACTCCATAGTGAAATACAAAACCCACAGGATTTTGGTCTCTACTATTTCCAAAATTTTCTGTTTTTCAGACCCAATATTCCAACTCTACCATGTTTTCAGATGAGTACTCCGTGATTCTCTCATGGTCCATTTTTAAAAGAGGTTAAATAAAACATCTTAGTTGCTATGACATATATTCCTTTTACAAATTCACTAACATGTGTCAGTTAATTTCCATGATACGTGTTGATCTCAGTGTGGTGAGGATGAAACCGAGTTGAGAACAGGAAACTAAAACAATCAACAAGACACAGTCACAGAAAATAAAACAAGAAGGAAAAGGAAAGTTCTGGGCCCCCAGTGCGAAACCAGGGGAAAAATGGCAAGTCAGAAGTCCTTGGGAGTTCAGTACCAAGACCCATAGCACCTCCATTCTTATAGAAAATATTCCCAGGGATTCAGTGTTGACAAATCCTGGGTGTGTATGACTCACTTATCCTTGTAAGAGAATACTAACTTTAGTGGAAAAAGCAGATAAAAATAAATGCATGCCACTCAGGTCTATTGCCTTTTCTTGTCTCAAAAAATGGAAATAACTCCACATTGTGTATGGACTTTCTCATTCCTGTTCCTAAGAAATTTCAGGTTGTTGGCTACTCAGGCATTACATTCCAAACCTCTTCCCCTCATCCCACCTGATGGAAGCACAGCCTGCTTTCTGCCTTCAATATCGTAATGCCATTTTAAGGACAATCACGTCACCTGAATGTGTTATTATTTTGGCTTGCTTTAAACCAAGTAAGCCAGCCAAATGCTGATAAAGGAACACCTCTGAGCTCCCCACATTTATTCAGAACCCAGAGGCGTTTACCTCTTATCTACCAGGAATATGAGAATGATAATAGCAGGACACTTAAGCCAGAGACTGCTGTTTCTTATTTAATATCTTTAGACACTAAAAGATTTGCATTGAGTTTAAATGGAATCACCCTGAGAACATTTAATTCTGACAGTTTAAGGAAAGTGTTCCTGTGCTCAGGACTATTTCTCATCGTTTCAGACGTGATGGGTGACAGTGGCTGACTTTCGTGTTTCTCTCCCCAGCATCCCCACTGCAGACTGAGCTGAAGTCACTGTGGGAGGCTCCAACCTGCAGCATAGGATCCAGAGCTTCTGAATGCACAGGGAACCAATTTGCTGGACCATCATTATTATTAAGAAAACAACAGGGATTTGCAAAAATCTGAGAATCCTGGCAGCATATTGAATATGAAATGATCAGGACCATGTCTTTGGAGAGGTGAAATAACTGTTTTCTTGAGAACCCCGAACATCCGATGAGCTGCATTTCTCATATTCCTCACCCTGTGTGCAACCAATGTCAAATCTATCAGTGTTATGTGTTCACTGTTTTCCCTCTTCCTGGAATGCTCTTTCCTCCTTTTTCTTTGTAGAAACTATTCATGTGTCACAACCAAATTCAAATGCTGGTCCCTCCACCAAACCTTCTGTCTCTGACACCTCCTTCCCCGATGCCAGGAAGAGCAAATCCTTTCCTACAGGAGGCTTTTATTATCCTTTACTTGGTACCTCGAGGTTTCAACTTAAATTGCCTGATCTCTATGCCCATGTCAACTCCTGGGGGTGCCCTGCTTGGGGAAGGAGGCTGTGTTTGCCAGGGCCAAGGTCATAAGCATGTAACACTCAGAAATCCTGAAATCAAATGGGCTTTGTGTTGGCCCCTCTGAAATTAGGTTTTGAACTTCCTTCACTCACCCCTTCTCATTTTAATAGGATAACTCCTGAACAATTGGTCTGAATTCATGAGACATAATAGCATCTATTAGATCAATGGTGAACCATTGTTCAAAACATGAAGACGATAAATAGGAGCCAGGGAACTGACAGCATGTTTAGAGTGTTTGTTTATGCGGTGATGAACATGAACTATGTGGGCACTGAGTGAATAACAGAATCTCAAAAAGGGACAAATATATCTGCCCATAGCATTAATCTGTATCTGTAGGCTAGCAGGAGAAAATCAATGTGGCTTCTGAGAAGAGAAGGCACCTCACCAGGAGATCAGTAGCTTGAAAAATTAAGACATTTATAGTGAAAATTAACGAATATCCTTTTTTAAAACTTTTAATTTTGAGATACTCTTAGACATTCAGAAGAAAGGCAAAAAATAGTACAGAGTTCTTACATCTCCTTCATTCAGTGTCTGTTAATGTTAACATCTAACAAAACCATAGCACAATGCTCAAAACGAAGAAATTAACATTTGCACAATGCTGCCAACTAAACAGAAGACTTTATTCAGATTTCACCAGTGTTTCCACTGATGTCCCTTTTCTAGTTGAGATCAGTCCAGAGTGTCACCTTGCATTTATTTGTCATGTCTGCTTGGTCTCTTCCAATCTGTACCAATTTCCCTGTCTTTCCTTGTCTTTCCAAAACTTGACCCTTTGAAAGTAGTGGTCAGTTATTTTGTGAAATGTCCCTTAAATTTGGCTTGTCATGATTAGATTGAGCTTGTACGTTTGGGGGATGAATATCACAGGGGTGATGGGGCCTTAGTTCATCATATCAAAAGGTACATACATGATATCTATCTGTCTTACTGCTGGTGAATTAACCTTGACCACTAGGCTAGGGCAGTGTCGGCTAGGATTCTCCATCATAAACTTACTATTTTCCCTTTGGAATTAATAAATATTTACTTTGAGGCAGATCCTATGAGATTACGAAAATAACCTATTTCCTTTTAAAATGTTGCTAACTCTAGCCTCTATTGGTGGATCCTTATTGTGGGGTTCCAGTGGTGATTTTCTATTTTCCTCATTCTTTCTACTTTTACCAGTTGAAATTTCTCTAGGAGTAAGAATTACCCCTTCTCTCTTATTTATTTATTTATTCATTTATTCATTTATTTATTTTGCAACAGTATGAACTCAGAGTTATTTATTCTTTGGGTTGAATTCCAATACTATAATTATTTATTTTGTTGCTAAATTGTTTCAGATTTGGCTACTGGGAGCTCTTTCAGTTTGACTCCTGTATTGTACACACTTTCATCCGCTTTGTTTGAGCACATCCTCGTTTTCTGGCATTACCAAGCCTTCACAGTCATCTTGCATATTCTTTGCTACAGCTGTGGAATCAATCACTTCTCCATGAGCCCTGGTTTCTTATATTGCAAAATAGATTTAGGAGCCAACATCAGGGCACTGCATGTGCTCATTACTACTGGAGTATCATTATTTCCAGGTCTGCAGACAGACCCAGGGAATGTATGTACACACATATCCGTATTTATTTCTGCATATTTCTACATGTACGTATTTTTTATAAAAACATGAGTCTGTATTGATACTTCTGAGTCCAGTCCAGCAATCACATGGTGCAGTCTAGCCACCCTCCTCCTTATTCATAACTGCTTTTTCCCACTGAGAAACCTGACTCTCATGAAATAGGGTACATTTCTTGCTTGTTCAGTCCTGGTACACACATAAAGTAGTTTCAAATTGCTAACTTATGCCCCAGAGAAAAACAAATTTACCAAGTAAGGTACTGTGTCATGTATAGTTTTTTTTTTGTTTTTTTTTTTTTTGTCTTTAGCCTTTCAGTAACCAGTCAAAACAGATTTCCCGAAGATACATAGATCAGCTCTTCCCCAGTCTGATCAGTGAGCTTGCATGATTCACTTGTGACAGTCATTTTTCATAATCTGCATCCCCGCTTGACTGCCCCATCTACCCAACATGCTTGTTGTTTTTTAAAAGTGTAAGTTACATACAGCAAATTTGCTCTTTATGATATACAGTTTTTTATGGATTTTTGACAAACAAATAGTCATATGTTGACTGCCACAGAGAACAATTACATTCCCCCTACTATCACCCAACTCCTGGCAACCACTAATCTGCTTTCCATCTTTATAGCTTGGCCTTTTCCAAGATGCTGTATGAAGAGAATCATATAATATGTAGCTTTGGGGGCTGGACTTCTTTCTCACAGCAAATGAGTTTAAGATCCATCCATGTTGCTGTGTCAATCAATAGTTTGTTTCTATTTATTTCTGAGTAGTATTTCATTGTATGGGTGTTACCATAGTTTATCCATTTTCATTTGAAGGTCATATGGGTTATTTCTAGCTCTTGGAAATGGTGAATAAAGCTTTTCTAAAAATTCACCATAGGGTGATTAACATAATAAAAAATGCAAAAAAAAAAAATTCACCATAGGTCTTTATGTGAACGTAAGTTTTCCTTTTGTTGAGTAAATAACTAGGAGTGGAAATGCTAAGTCATACAGTAAGGGTATATTTAACACTAAGAAAATGCTCAAAGGTTTAGCAAAAATGTTTACCATTTTCTTTTCTCACCAGCAAACTAGCAATGTATGAAAGTTTGAGTTGTTCTGCGTTCTTGCTGGCATATGGTAAGTGTTTTGGGTTTAGCCATTCTAATAGGTGAGTATTGGTATTACATTGTGATGTTATTTACATTTCCCTAGTGACCAATTATATTAATAATTTTTCATGTGCTTAAATGCCATTATTGGCGACATGCCTATTAGATCATTTGCCCATTAAAAAATTGGGTTGGCTTATTTTCTTATTTTTGAGTTTTATGAGTTCTTTATGTATTCTGGATACAAGTCTTTTGTCAGAAATGTGATCTGCAAATATCTTTTTCCCAGTTTGTGGCTTGTCTTTTCAATCTCGTAAGTGTGTCCTTTTCAGCACAAAAGTTTTTAATTTTGACAAAGTCTAATTTATGATTTTTTTTCTTTTATGGATTGAGGTTCATTATTATAATTAAAAATTACAGAACCAAAGGTCATGAAAGGTTGCTCCTATGTTTTCTTATAGAAATTTTATAGTTTTATAATTTAAATAAGTCTATTGTCCACTTTGAGTTATAATTTATTTTCTATAAAGTATGAGGTATTAGTTGAACGCTTTTCTTTTTTGCATATGGATGTCCCACACGTCCAGCAGCATTTGTTGAGAAAATGATTCTTTCTACATTTCTACATTTGCAACTTCATTCAAAATCAATTGACTGGGTTTTTTTGGTGGGTCTATTTCCATATTCTCAATTTTGTTCCACTGATCTCTATGTATGGCCTTTTGTTAATATTACAATATCTTAGTTACTGTAGATTTATAGCAAATCTTGAAATCAGGTGGTATGAGTCTTCCAACTGTGTTTTTCTTTCCCAACATTGTTCTGACCATGCTAGTTCCCTTTCTTTTCCATATGTATTTTACAATTAATTTTCAGTGGCTATAAATAAAGACTTCTTGGATTTTGATTGAGATGCCCTGAATCTATAGATCAAATTAAGGAGACTTGACATCGTAAGAATATTGTCTTCTAATTCTTTACCACACCATATGTCTTCATTTATTTAGATGTCTGATTTTTTATCAGAATTTTGTAGTTTTTAGTACACAGATCCTGTACCTATATATTTTGATTTTTAATATTAAAAAGTTTTTTTAAATTCCAATGTTTCATTTCTAGTGTATATAAATTGACCCTTGCATATTGCCTTTTTATGTTGTGACCTGGATGAACTCACTTATTAGGTCTTTCCAAATGTGTGCTGCTTACTTTATAGGCTAGGAACCTAATACAGTATTGGATAAAAGTGTTGACAGAGGACATCCTTGCCCATTGATGGTTGGAGGGCGAAAGCATTCAGGCTTCACCAGCAAGTACAAAGATACTTAATCTTTACATATCCTTACAGGGTAGGATCAGTTCTTAGGTTGCTAAATGTTTTTATCATAAATAGATCTTGACTTTTTTTAAATGCTTTCTCTGCATATATTGATGTGATCATATATTTTCCCTTTTTAGTCTGCTAATGTGTAAATTATATTGACTGATTTTTGAGTATTAAACCAGCCATGGAACCTTGGAATAAACCTCACTTTGTCATGATGTTTTTTAGTGTAAGTTTAGAGAAAAAATATTACTAGAATAAGTTCACTGTTAGCAGGAAAAATCCCTATGTTCTGGTGTAAACCAAAGACAGAGACCACAGTACAGATGGGAATCAACCTTCTCCCTAGAAGTCACACAAAGCAGGGTAACTACAAACAGGGCTCTCAAAGACAAGTAGGCAAGGTGCTGCACCCCTTTTCTCCCTGTCCTGGAAATAGCTGGAACCATGCCAGCCTTACCTGACCTCATCCATCTCCTGCACAAGGCAGATTTCTAATGCTGTGTCCTGAAGATGCCATCCCCTGGTTATTTGATTAAACACCAACCTTGGTAGTGCTGTGAAGGGACTTTACAGATGGATTTAATTAGGGGGCTAATCAGCTGACTTTAAAATATGGTGATTATTTAATGGATTATCCACTGGGCTCAATGTAAATGCATGAGCCCTTAAATGAAGGAAAGGAAGTCAGAGAGATGAGCAAAAGGGGAGGTTGAGGAGATTCAAAGCATGTGAAGGGCTTGATCGGTCATTGCTGGCTTGAAGGTGGAGAAGGGGAGCCACAAAACAAGGAACATGGATGGCCTTTAGGAATAGGGGCTGGCACCTGGCAAAGAGCCAGCAAAAACAGATTCAGTCCTACAACTCATGGACTGCAATTCTGCCAACAATCTGAATAGGTTTGGAAGCAGATTCATCCCCTAAACTTCCAGAAAAGAACACAGCCTTGCTGATACGGGGTTTTGGAGACTCAGCGCAGAGAAGTAGCCAAGCCACACTGTGCCTGGATTTCTGATTTGAAGAACTGTGGCATAATAAATGGGGGTTGGTTTAAGCCACTAAATTTGTGGCACTTTTTTATGGCAGCAATAGGAAAGCAATGCCTTCATTGCTGAGGAGCTTCTGTGTGTCTGGGGCTGCTAGGTGCTAAAGACACGGAGATGAGAAAGACAACTTCTTTCTCCAGGGAGCTCACAGACTAGAGGGAGAATCTGACACCTAACAAAACAATTAAGTATTCTGAAAATATGCTACAAGGGAAAGTTTCTTGTGGTTGCAAAGAATGGCAAAGAATTCTGGCTAACTTGAAGCAACCAAAAAAAAAAAAAAAAAAACAGGGGGTGGGAAGGGAGGAGAGAGGAAGAGAGAGAGGGAGCGAGCATGTTTTTAATTTTAACAAGAAAGATACTGGAAGATTTTCATAAATTAAGGAAACTTTAAAGATGTCAGATTTGGGGAAGGAAGACCAACACAGTTCTAAGACCCTCAATAATAGGAATTTGTGGACTTTCTCCTGTTGCTATGGCTCAGCCCCCACACTTATTGTTCTTCATTTCCCTTGCCCCCAAGTTCCAAATTATAAGGGGAAGAGAATATGGCCTAGCTTGAGTCAAGTACCTACCTTTGGATCAAATGGCTGTGGCCAGGAGACAAGACAAGTCCTGTGTGAGTGTGTCTATATCTATCATCTATCTATCTATCTATCTATCTATCTATCTATCTATCTATCTATCTATCATCTATCAATAGAGAGGGAGAGAGAGAAATTTATATTGTTTCATGTGATTTTGGAAGGTGGTACATCCAAAATCTGCAGTGTACGCTGGCAGGCTGAAGACCCAGGGAAGAGTGGATGTTGAAGCTCAAGTGTAAAGGCAGTTTGGAGGCAGAATTCCCTCTTCCTTGGAGAACCTCTGACTTTTTTCTCTTAGGGCCTTCAGCTGATTAGATGAGACTCATCTACACTGTGGAGGATAATCTGCTTTACTCAATGTGCACTGGTTTAAATGTTAATCTCATAAAAAAAATACCTTCACAGTGACATTTAGACTGGTGGTGTTCGACCAAACATCTGGGCACCTTGGCCTAGCTAAGTTGATCCATAAAATTAGTCATCACGACCTATGGCACACATGGCCCCTGGGGGTCTACCTCTGTGAGTAAGGGTCTCATCTGCAGAAGGAGCCATGTTATGAGCCCCAAAGCCAGGCCAACACATTCCTATAATGCTCTGACTCGACACCAGCCTCACTTTCCTTACCCCTAAAATGAAGATAGCAATATCCATAGGGCCTTATTCTTTTAGTAAAGGATTAGGAGGGTAAAGTCACAGTATTAACCGTTAAGTTATATGCATATGTGAGTTGCCATTATGCATTTTGAATTAAAACTCAAGGAAAGTTGGTAAACTAGATTTTATGCTTATTACTTAAAATGACTTCAAAAAACCCCAGAGCCTCACGATGATTTCAAATGCTTCCAGGAACTCCTCAGAGCAACATTACCGTGTGTACACTTCAAATTGAGAAATGAAATCTTTGTTAACCCTCCCTATTAGGAGGAGGCATGGGTGGCTGAACTGTGTGTGGGGTCAGGGTGTCCCAGCCCAAGCTGACAAAGGCTCACTGCCTTGAAGGAGAAAAGGGGGAACAAACCTAAACAAGAGTTACAGGCTGAGCCTGGGGTGTTTGTGGCTAAAAGAACAAGAGACTTTCATTTTCTCTCAGGCTTTCTAGTCTTTGCCTAGTGAAATGTCAGGGTTGTGTGTACTGATTATATTTTGCCAAAACTATCAGAAGCCTTAATGAGTCTCACAAACTGCATAGCTGTCACACCACAATCAGCCCTTGCTTCATAGCAGGGCTGGATGCTGGCCTTACCCTGTACTTTTTTTTAAAAATTAGAATTGATCAAAATTGCAAACTTTTCCTCATCCCTCCCTTCCATCCTTGCAATTTTGGTAGAACGTAACGTAGGCAGAATTCCGATATTTATGTCTCCAAACTTGCCATTGTCGGTATCAGTCTAAGTGTTCACGATGGTTGCTGAAGGGTTGCATCAGGCTCATTCTCCAAGCACGGAAGCCCTAGCCAGACAGTTGTCAAGGCAACAGAAAATGCACACTGTGAACTACCAAGGAAAGGCCCTTTCTGGCTGCTTACAGTCTGTACGATGTTGAAGTGCAAACAGTTTTCAAGCTTGGCAAAAAGATCTCTTTTATGGCTAATTATAAAATGCACCCAAGGTTATTAGACTGGGTGATAGATGATTGCCTGCTAAATGGGATGTGAAAAATTAAGGCAGTTTTCAAAGCAGAGGGACCTAAATTAAGTGTGCCTAAAGGATCAATTGCTTATTTTTGTCATTCTGCATAACCCGAACAGAACAGCTGTGTGTGTGTGTGTCTGTGTGTGTGTGTAGGAGCTTCCAAACTCATATTTATTTGAGTCACATCATACTTTTTGCTTCCAAATGTATTCAAAAGAAGGTAGGAGGTACCCAACCCATATTTCGATTTTTGGGGGGAAGAAGACTTTAAATTAAATCCCTGTTGATCAACATTAAGAATTTTGAATTACTCCTAGCAGGTGAGATTATAAAATCAGAATTTTCCTGCTAATTTCAGATGGTTAAGTGATATTATATCTTCTCCTTTTTTTTTTTTTGCCTGCTATAATTCTCTTCTCACATTCTTGCTTGCCAACAAACTCCAAATCAATACTAACATGTTAATTTGATAAAAGATGTGGTGACTCAGGATCAAAGGAATCAGGGCAAAAACCCTGATCTACTAATCCACTGTCTTAGTTACGTGTTCCTTTGAAAACAGACTGTCTTTAAATCTGACTTGATATGAACAGCTGATCCAAAGCCTGGTGGCCAGTCTGAGAGTGAACGGGAATTCAGTGAGTTAGGCTGTGGAATGAGCTGATGTGAACATTCATCTTTTCTTTCTTGGGTGAGCCCCAACTCTTGGTAAACAGGCCAGACTTGCACTGAGGGTGACATGATCAGGTACGTTTCCTCGGGCTCTCACCCTAGGGGAAGACAAAAAACGGAACTTCCAGCCTTTAGAAGAAGAAATAAGATTAACCTGAGGGAGAAGTAAACTCTTGTAGACTCCACTGATTGACTATGGAAAACTGTAGTATTTATTGTCTTCGCATAGATAGAGAAGGCTCTTGAGGTTGATCTCCTAGAAGGTGAAAATGTCATGGAAACTAGTTATGCATGAGCCTGTAATGTATAGCACATTTACCCATACATGTGATGGCCACATGTCTCTCCTTAGCCTGAAATGCTCCTGTGACTGCATTTTATACACTGGGTGCATCTCTACAGGCAGAAGAGTGGGAAAGATTATTATGCGGTAAATAGACATGTCAATCAGGCGTGTTTGGACAACGCACAGCAATAAACCAGGTTTTTCATTTCCTCTATAGCTTTTTGGGATATTATTATTTCTCTTTATAGCCTTTCCATGTGTGTTTAAATAGGTCCTAAATGTAGTTGTTCAAGATATTAGAATTAGGGGGGCCTGGGCGGCTCAGTTGGTTAAGCAACTGCCTTTGGCTCAAGTCGTGATCCCGGGGTCCTGGGATGGAGGCCCATGTCAGGCTCCCTGCTCAGCGGGGAGCCTACTTCTCCCTGTGCCTCTGCCTGTCGCTCCCCCTGCTTGTGCTCTCTCTCTCTCTGTCAAATAAATAAAATCTTAAAAAAAAGATACTAGAATTAGAGTGTCAGAGAGGAGTGAGTATAATTGACTCTTGACTTAAATTCCTTTCCTGTTTTCTAGTCTTGCGTGGAGGTAGTGGGAAGCGGCAGCAGGGAAGAATGACCTCAAATAAAAAGGTGAATTGAAATGAAATGGCTGAAATCTGTTCCCTAACAACCAGCTTTCTGAAATCGTATGTAAAATGCAGGACATATTTGGACTCCTCCTCGGAGTGGATCAATAGGTTCCAACAATTCCTCAAATGGGTCCTTGACCCCCAAGAGATTAATGATGAACACAACCCAAGAGTTTGTAAAATATGCAAATGGACTAGAATGCTACCAAGTAGCACTGAGTCAAGGGAAGTTCTGTCTGCAGGCACCATGCGGGAGTGGGCTGCCCCAGGCCCCGGTGAGTGACTCGGGAGGAGGGAGGGCCGGGCACATTGGAAGTCCTTGTCCCTTAAGCTGGGTGCCCGGTATGGCTGTTCCCAACTCCGTTGAGTGTCCTCTCTCCAACCTCCCGTCAGCTCTCTACTTCAGCATTTTATTGCAGCAACCAAGGAAATAACATGAATAGAGAGCTTGTAAACTCTGAAATGCTTGATAAATGTTTATCATTTAAAAGGGGAGAATTGGCATCACAGTTTCGTGCTGCATAAACGTCGATCAGTTCTGCCCATCACCATTGGAAATGTCAGTGACATCCAAAATGCCTGTTAATGCTTCCATTCACTCATCTTTTTGCTAATAAGCTAGTTCATAAAATTAACATGCCCAGATACTAAGATCTGCTATCAATACATACTGATGCTTTCCTTCTCATCTCGGGCTGGGTAGGATGTCCCCTGAGAGGCACTGAAAGATGGTGGAATGACTCAGACGTGGAATGCAGAATGTAATCTAATGGCACTGAAAAGCGATGCAGTCAGTTAGAAATAACATCCAACTTTCCAGGCAGCTTAAATGATGTTGAATTAGCTGCAGTGGCCGCATGGTTATGTCTCAACATTGCTGTGACGAATCTGACCAGGAAGGAAGTCCCGCATGCAGAGAACAATAGTAACAAAAAGGTCTAATGGGATGAGTGGGATATGTTTTGGAAATGATAAAGACAACGTGTTCTATAAATACAAAGAAATTTGTTGTCACCTTTGTAGCTTATTTGAGAAAACTGGGCACATAATTTATAGCCTGGATTCCCATTTGAGGTAAAATGCAGTCAGATTGCAAGAACTGAGATTTGAGCCATAGAACTGATTACAGAGTAGATGGAAGTGGATTCCCTGCATTTAGATTTGCAAGGTGAGCGACAAGAAATGACCGTCTAGTAAATATGTTTAAAATAGCCAGGGATAATTTAACTTCAAGCAAATTATCCATCAAAGATTACTGAACACATTTTTTTTTTTTAAAGCAGATTTTACAAGCATGCTGGCAAGGAAAATTAAAAGGATTCCCATCTTAAATGAGTTAGCGAAGACATAGATTTGATTAGTGATATCCAATAAGCAGATGAAATTACATGTTAGAATGACTGAAGGTAAAACTATCACTTTTCTGTTGTGAAGGTAAAATGAGGAGTGTTCTAATCACAAGGAAAAATACAAGTAAAGCAACATAAAAACCTGCGTGGGGTTGTGTAAGGACTGGATGTCTGTGTCCTCCCAAAATGCATATGTTGAAATCCAAACCTCATAATAATGGGAGGTGATGAAGTGATGAGGGTGGAGCCCTCATGGATGGGATCCTATAAATCTGCCCTTACAGAGGGACCTCAGAGAGTGCCCATGCCCTTCTTCCACACTGTGAGGACACAACGGGAAGAGCCCTTGACCATGCTGGCACTCTGAACTTAGGCTTCCAGCCTCCAGAGCTGCGAGCAATAAATGTCTGCTGTTGATAAGACATTCAGTGTATGGTACTCTGTTATAGCAGCCTGAACTGACTATGGCAGGTTGGAAGTCAGAACTCAGATTCTCTGAATCCCAGCCCTGGCTTTCAGAGAATGTCAACTGTGGGGTGTGTGCATGTGTTTCTCAGGGCTGCGCCTGGACTCCTAATCTACAGCAGAATCGGCACAATTTCTGCTGCCTTATGGGTAGGAGAACAAAGGTAAAATGAGATCACTGTACAAAAGCATTTTGTAAATGAAATGTTATCTAAGTAATTCATTCATTCTTTGGATATTATCTTGAAATTGAAAAAAATATATATCTATAAGGAAATTTTCTCTGTTTATCACCACTACCTTCTACCCTTACTGGAAAACATTTTCATGAGCTATTTGGTTCAGAGTTAAAAAGAGAGTGGCAAGGAGAATAATTATTCAACCATAATTGATGTCAAGCAAAGTGGGAAAATCTCTTAATTTATTGGAGTCTAAATGTCCTTGGTTATGAAACCCAAATGATAAAATGCAGTGTTTTGTAAACTCTAGTGCTTAATACAAATGTATTTATTTTAATTCCTCTCTTAATCACTAGAACCCATTTCTCTAATTTTTTTTTGCTGCTGATATATTTTTGCTCTAATAAGTTTGAAAGAATTAAAATGCATTATTCCTGGATTCAGATACCTCCTTGGGAATTTGGTAAGAATACAGCGTATAATACACACAACATACAAAATAGATGTTAATTAGAAAATTATGTTATCAGTAAGGTGTCTAGTCAACAGTAGACTATTAGTAATTAATATTTGGGATATTTAAAGTCATATCCAGATTTTCAACTGCACACGGTACTGCTGCCCCCGACGTCTGCATAGTTCAAAGGTCAACTGTACATTGAACTATATCTGCATTTCCTTCTGATAAAACACCTCAGTTGGTTTGCTCCAACCCTAACCATTTATCTCATGAGCTTACATCTCACCCTTATCTCACCTTTTGCCTTGGGAACTTCAGCTCCATTCCCATTTAAGCCAAAAACAATATCTAATTTTCCATCCATTAAGGTAATGTCTTGTGATTCAAAACATACTTCAAGATTCTCCTTGCTGAGAAAGCTTGTTTCAAGGTCCCTGGAAGAGTCATGAGGATGCATTTGATTAATAATTGTAACTCTTCATATTCACAGAATGCCTCAATTAAAGAGTGCTTCTTCATATGTACATGACCTCATTGATTTTTCATTTATATAAGGAAGAAAGTAACATCTGTAATGAAGCTTTTTTACATGCATCCTTTCATCTGTTATAAAAGAATACCACCAATGTTTAAAAGAGGTGAAGTCCAGTATTTCTTGGCTAAGAAGCAGGACAGCTCAGATAGTACCCATTTCTATCAAAACCCAGGGCTCTTACTTTCAAGATTTTCTTTGGTTTGCTGCAGGTTGAGTATGGGGATATGCCTAGCTATGTCTGTTTGTTACTTATTCTGCTCTGTGTTCTCTGAGCTTCCTGGCTCTGTAATCCGGTACTTTTCATTATGTTTGGAAAGTTCTTGGTCATTGTTACTTCAAATATTCTTTCCCCACCATCTTCTCTTCTCCTTCCAATATTCTCATTACATGTATGTTATGCTTTTTGAAATTGTCCCACAGTTCTTGAAGGCTCTGTTATGTTTTTCCACTCTTTTTGTCTTTGCATTTTGGTTTGGAGAGTTGTTATTGACCTATCTTCAAGCTCAGTGACCCTTTCCTTGGCTGTGCCCTGTCTACTAATGAGCCCATCAGAGGCATTCTTCATTTTTGTTAGTGTTTTTGATTTCTAGCATTTCCTTCTGATTCTTTCTTAGAGCTTCTGTCTCTCTGCCTATATTACCCATCTGTTCTTGTATACTGTCTACTTTCTCCATTAGGATCTTTAACATATTAAACACTTATTTTAAGTTCCCTGTCTAATAAT
Source organism: Mirounga angustirostris (assembly GCF_029215605.1). Taxonomy (NCBI): domain Eukaryota; kingdom Metazoa; phylum Chordata; class Mammalia; order Carnivora; family Phocidae; genus Mirounga; species Mirounga angustirostris. The sequence goes on from NW_026991722.1 coordinate 94,822,718, forward strand.
TCCAACATATGTATAATTTCTGAGTCTAGTTCTGAGGATTGTTTTTTTCTCTTCAGACTGTTTTTTGTTGTTGTTGTTGTTTTTGTCTTTTGTCATGTCTTGTAATCTTTTTGCTGAAAGTCACACGTGTTGTATGAGGTAATAAGAACTACGGTCAACAGACATTTAGTATGAAAATCTATGGTCATCTGGCTGGGAGTTTCGCTATTTAGCATTTACAGTGTTCTAGGTGCCGGAGGCCTCCAATTCTTCCAGCGCCCCCGTTTTTTTCTCTGCTTTTGACTCTGGCCTCCCTAAGTACTATTCCTCAGGGAGAGGGCAGGTCAGCTCTCTGAGATGGACTCCACTGTTATCATACTGGAGTCCTTTGATGTGGTGATAATGTATAGAGGAGGAGAAGCATTCTACAATCTCATGAACCAATCTCATTCTCTTAATGGGTCTGTGTCACGGAGCTGGGACTGTCACAAGCATTTCCTCTATTGGTATTTTCCCCCTGCCCCTACTCTTTTTTGAGTGCAGCATTCCCAATCTTTTCCCTTGGAACCGTGATCCATGTTGATTATGCTTTGTTTTTATCATATAATGAAGTACACAGGAAGTTCAGAGTCTACTGTTATGGGAGAAATGTCTTTTCCCTAGCTTGGATATCGCTCTAGTCAAGTCTTTTCTGATGGGGCAAAGGCTTTTGTTATGGACATATTTCACAAAGATTACTCTTCCCTTCCTCCCAGAGCCATGAGTGGATCTCTCACATCTTCATCTTGAGAACCTGTGAGTTTCCTGAAGGTAAAGTCCATGAAAGAATGTCCCCCCACCCCCACCCAAGACTGTGGCTCTCGATGGCTTCTCACTCATGTGAATCCACGCTCAGCTCTGAGCAATTCATCAAAGTTACCATTTGAGTGTTTCTACCAGTGTTTGGCTCCAGTGGCTTTTGCTCCAAGTCAGCAGACCTAGCCTTTGTCTCTCCAGATTTGGGGTTGACAGTTTGCCTTGCAACTTCAATTCCCTCATGAGTCCAAGAAATGTCATTGATTTTCCAAGAAAGAGTTCAGCTTCTTCTTGTAAAGATAGAATGATTTCCAAGCTTGTTATGTGTCAGAGCTGAAACCAGAAGTTCTAAATCTTTCCCTTTACCTGAGAGCCTTCACCAGATTCTAAGAAAGAAAAAGCAAAGTCTCCAAAATAATCCGGCATCTACTCATTGCTAATTTGTGTCTTAGGAAAGAGGAAGGGAATGCTAACATATTAATTTCTTTATCTGCCTGTCCTTTATAGAGGAAGAAGGCCAGCCAGAAAGTCACTGAAATAGTTTGGGGGCAAAAAAACTTAGGTGTACCACATTAAAAGAGGACAACAATCCATCCAGCCCAGTATCCCATCTGACTGTGTTGTGGGGGAGCAGACCAACAGAGATGAAAACAAATGTAGTGATGGATCTATTGTCCACCAAATCATGAGAACCCTTAAAATCACAACATCATAGCATGTCAGAACTAGAAGGTGGGTAGAAACTGCTCCTTTATGCTGTTGTTTAAATCCTGTAGACTTTCATAGAGGTGTAAAATGTCTTAAAAATATAGCACTAGTGATAATGGGAAAAAGAAGGAAGGCAACATCCACTTCTCTTCTTTCTATCTTATCATCAAGTCATTTGTGAACACATCATAAAACTATGTATATCATAAATCTGCTGTCACCTCCATCAGCTCTCCATTCCATCTGAGTCAGTGTCAGAGAAAGAAATGAGGAAGACGTTTATGCTCTTCTTGCTCATTGGTTCAAATGGTGAGGAAGACTGTATCAAGACAGACAGAGGGATGAGGCAACAGCAAGAATAATAACCCTAAGGCCACAAGTGTGTCATAAGAAAATATTTTTGCTAGACTTCAGATTCCCCAACATGAGTCATCTGAGGATAGTCCTGGAAGTGGTATTTTTGTTTTGTTTGTCTGGAATGTTATATAACTTGTTGTATGGTTGGTTGTCTTAGTCTTAGATGTCAGAATAGGAAGCAACCAAAAGTCAATCTTGTTTAACATTCTTCAGGCTATGCTTGAATCTTTTGGTTTGCCCGGGTCCAGGTGACCTCTCCTGAGGCCCCAGGTCCACAGGGCTCATTAATCCCCAACCAACTTACTTTATGTTCCAGAGCACTGGTTGTTACAAAGTTCTCTCTCTTGCTGAACCCAATTCTATTTTCTTGTAAATCCATGAATTGATCTTAATTATTGCACAAAATAAATATCTTTGACAATTGAGCTATTAGCCCACATATGAATTTTGTAGTTACTGGACACAGTATTTCTGAGACAAAATCTTGGATGAAATTCAACAATTCTTTCTTTCATTTTCAGGTATGTCAAAATAGATGAATCAAAATGCCTAGCCTCAGTGATTTAAGGAGTTCACTAAACTGACCTATAAATAAAGCAGCTGAAAGAAGTTTGGAACATAACACATAGAAATGTATTTATTTTTCTCCAAGGAGTGAATGAGCCCATGTCCCTGAGGGGCCCAGAGGGCAGGAATCTGCCCTCAGTTTGTGCAGATTAAAGACCACTTTCTCATCTAGAGTGGTAAGTGAGTGTTAATTGGAGGGAAGCGGTGAGTTACATTAAAGGAAGCATTTCCAATTCCAACTATTAAGATACACATGAAAATTGGCAGCTGTGGGTATATAAAGTGAGAGCATACTAGAGTAAATATTACAGAGAGAATGCCACATTCAGTCATGATAGGTGAGACAAATGAGTTCTTAGAATATTCTCTTTTTCAGAAAGACACTGGACCTTGAATTGGAAGAACTTGAAAAAATTAAAAGGCATGGAGACCTTATTGTCCTGAATGTGGTTTCAGGTAGGTGATTTGTTCTAATCTCAGCCAAAGTCTGAGCCCATTGCAGAGAAGGCAGCATGCTGGTGGCAGAAGGAGGGACATGGAGAGAGGAAGGCATGGAAAACATTGATCCAAGCGAAAATGGCCCTGGGAAGAAAGGCAGAGGTGTTTTTGTTTGTTTGTTTGTTTTATTATTTTTTTATTAATCTTTTATTTGAGTAGTTGTTACACAATGTCACATTGGCTTCAGTTGTACAACATACTGATTCAACTTCTTTATATGTTATGCTCACCACAAGTGTAGCCACCATCTGCACCCTACAACACTGGAGGTTCTTGATTTCCTCCAGTTGGGAACAACTGTGAGCATGGACAGCAGCAGTGACAGAATGGGCTCCAGCTCCTGAATCAGCAGGCAGCACGGAGGGAATGGCTTGTAATCTCAGCACCTGAGCTCTGTGTAAGTACAAAATGCAAACACCAGCTGAGCACCAAGTGATCAGATAACCACATGTACAAAGGAAGAGACAATGGCCAATTTATAATGCAATGTCATTAACTAAGAGAATTCAGAACCCGCAGGAGGATCTTGCTCTGGCACATTCCCAGAATCTAAGTTGATTGATTTTTTTTTAACTTTTATTTATTTATTTATTTATTTATTTATTTATTTATTTATTTATTTATTTATTTTTAATTTTTTTATTCTTATGTTAATCCCCATGCATCATTAGTTTTAGATGAAGTGTTCCATGATTCATTGTTTGTGCATAACACCCAGTGCTCCATGGAGAATGTGCCCTCCTCAATACCCACCACCAGGCTAACCCATCCTCCCACCCCCCTCCCCTCTAGAACCCTCAGTTTGTTTTTCAGAGTCCATCATCTCTCATGGTTCGTCTACCCCTCCGATTTCCCCCGCTTCATTCTTCCCCTCCCGCTACCTTCTTCTTCTTCTTTTTTTTATTCTTAACATATATTGCAGTATTTGTTTCAGAGGTACAGATCTGAGATTCAACAGTCTTGCACAATTCACAGCGCTTACCACATGAGTCATTTTGTTTAATGTATTATATGTGGTATGGGTAATAATGTCTTAATGATGATTCAAATTCAAACTTACTTGTCATAAAGAAAGATCATGTTTGAAGAAAATAATGATTAGGGGGCCACAGGTAGTAATTACTTTGAGAAAAAGTGATGCTTCCATCTGTAAAATCTTCCATCCTTATAGAAATTTATCTGACATAGCCCCATAGCATTTCCTTAAGCTTACTTTTGATTGGACAAAGCTAAAGTAGGCTTTCTTTACTGATTCATTTGTTTTAATAAATTGGCATCTAAAAAATTCATAAGCAACCTGTAACAAAACCTAACTGAATTTTTGTTGAGCTGTTTTTATTTATTTTTAAAAATTATTTATTTATTTATTTTATTATGTTACGTTAATCACCATACATTACATCATTAGTTTTTGATGTAGTGTTCCATGATTCATTGTTTGCGTATAATACCCAGTGCTCCATTCAGTACGTGCCTGCTTTAATACCCATCACAGGACTAACCCATCCCCCCAACCCCCCTCCTCTCTAGAACTCTCAGTTTGTTTCTCAGAGTCTATAGTCTCTCATGGTTCATCCCCCCTTTGATTTCCACCCCCTTCATTTTTCCCTCCCTGCTATCTTCTTCTTCTTCTTCTTCTTCTTTTTTAACATATAATGTATTGTTCCAGAGGTACAGGTCTGTGATTCAACAGTCTTACACAATTCACAGTGCTCACCATAGCACATACCCTCCCTAATGCCTATCACCCAGCCACCCCATCCCTCCCACCCCCCACCACTCCAGCAACGCTTGGTTTGTTTCCTAAGATTAAGAATATCTCATATCAGTGAGATCATATGATACACGTCTTTCTCTGATTGACTTATTTCACTCAGCATAATATCCTCCAGTTCCATCCATGTCGTTGCAAATGGCATTATTTCATTCCTTTTGATGGCTGCATAATATTCCATTATATATATATATATATATCTCACATCTTCTTTATCCATTCATCTGTTGATGGACATCTTGGCTCTTTCCATAGTTTGGCTATTGTGCACATTGCTTGTTGAGCTCTTTTTAAAATAAGATTCCTCTATCTTAGGATTCTCAACACCAGCTTACCTCCTTTATAGACAGACCAAAAAAAGGAAAGTTCTTGGTGCTTTACTTTGAGGAAAAATGTCTTAATTTTGAATATGTAAGAAAAAGAGTGTAATGCATATTTTATCTTATTGCATATACATACAGCTATTACTTGGGTTTCTTTGTGAACTTCACAGCTGGAGTTACAGACTGATGATCATTTCATGTACCATCCTAATATCCATGGCAGTTATTCAAATGAGTTATTTAACTGACAAATATATTCAGACTTTAGAATAGGTTATGTGTTCATTCTCTTAGTGTTCAAGGGTAATGCAAAGCTCAATGCCAATTAGTCTAGAAGTTTCTTGGAGGGGTGAACAGGGGCAGGAACTACTCTTGTTTCTCACAAGGCTGAGCTTATTGTGAGACTTTAAATGAAAAACAAAATAGGGGCACCTGGGTACTCAGTCAGTTAAACATCTGGCTGTTGATTTTGGCTCAGGTCACAATCTCAGGGTTGTGAGATTGAGCTCTGCATCAACTCCATCCAACATGGAGTCTGCTTGAGAAACTCTCTCCCTCTCCCTCTGCCCCTCCCCCCTCACTAAAATCTTAGAAAGAAATAAAAACAAAATAATGGGTTGTAGAAAATGAATCTCTAATTTCTATTTTTAAGATTTTATTCGAGAGAGAGCGAGCACGAGTGAGAGAGCACAAGCAGGGGGAGTGGCAGAGGGAGAGGGAGAAATGGGTTCCCACTGAACAGGGAGCCCAATGTGGGGCTTTATCTCAGGACCGTGGATCATGACCTGAGCTGAAGGCAGCTGCTTAACTGTTTGAGCCACCCAGGCACCCCTAATCTCTAATTTCTAACCTAGTTATTGAGCAAATTATTTGAGGTTTATTGGTCTCTCCTTACCCAACGTTGATATAGTAGTTACTTAATTATACCACCATCATAAACAAAAGCAATCATTTATGGTATGCTTTTCTAAATTAAAAAGCACAAGGCAATACCCCCCACCCTAAACACACACATGCACACACACACACACACATTCCAAATAGCAGCTATCTGAATCTGAATCTCTCCACATATCCTTCAAAGAGCACACAGGACAATGAGGATTTCAAGAGTCACCTATAAACCTTATCTACAACAAAACAAGGAGACAAAGAATAATATAAACTGTAAATGTAATTGGGAAAAGCATTCTGAACAGCGAGCCAGGCTCAGCATCCAGGCGGCAGCAAGGGTTAAATGTCAGAGAAAGATCGCAGCGTGGTGTGGCAGTGGTGGAGGACGAAAACATTTCCTCACCCTCTTAGGGTGCTGGCTGCATCGGAAAATTAATTTGACAGAGGCAGCTTAACAGGAGAAATGTGTACACATTTCTTTGATATAAGTTTGAAATCACAGAGCAGCCTTCAAAAGAAATGAAAAGCCAAGGAAACAGAGCTGTGTATTTTTATTTTAGGTCTGAGGAAGACTGGATGGTCATGGAGGAATATGATAGGTTAAGGAGAATGAAGTTAAGTGTAGTAAATGGGTGTCCTTTTGTCTTGGGAGATAATGATGTTCCTTTCCTTTGGGTACCCTCCAGGTACACGGAGAGCACCTCTCATGTGAAGACTCTGTGACCTGTTTCAGAGACGAGGGGTGAGGGGTGTGGAGGTCAGAGTGACCTTCCTGCTTCTGCCTGTTTCTCAAAGTCCCTCAGCTTAAAATATGCAATAGGCCAGTATGCCATATTTGGGGGTAGTATGTCCTGAACTTTCCCCATCATAGTGGTGGAATGAGAAGGCACCTCCAGGAGAAGAAGGGCCTCTCTCTCCTTTTTTTTTTTTTTTAAGATTTTATTTATTTATTCATGAGAGACAGAGAGAGAGAGAGAGAGAGAGGCAGAGGGAGAAGCAGGCTCCCAAGGAGCAGGGAGCCTGATGTGGGACTCGATCCCAGGACTCTGGGATCATGACCTGAGCCAAAGGCAGACGCTTAACCATCTGAGCCACCCAGGCGCCCCATGGAGGGCCTCTCTTGAGTAGGCCGATGTTGAGACTAGGTCTGAGACCTTGGGGATCAAAGCCCTGGCTAATGTGGGATTAAAATGCCTCTGGCCTTCCCCTTGCTTGTGCTCTCTCTCGCTCTCTCTCAAATAAATAAATAAAATCTAGAAGAAGGAGAAGCAGCTTAAAATTCATCAGCCTGGAGGTGTTAGTCTTCCGGGGAAGAGGGAGCCAACAGGGAGGCCCGAGAGGGAAGGAAAGAAATGTAGCAAAAGGCTATGTTATTGGAAGAAAAGAATATTTCTTATCACAGGGCACTTTGATGACCCTACAAATTAGAAGACAATGATGAAGCAGACCCCACTTCCAAAGGGGAAAAAAAAAAGAAAGAAAAGAAAAATACTTAAACATTATAAGAAATGGGCTAAAACGAAAGTGAGGAAGAGTATAAGACACTGCAGAAAAACACTTAATAGATTTGAATAATAAGGAAGATACTCCTTGTTCAGGGATACAACAGTACAACATTATAAACCTGCCCATTCTTCTGAATCAACATACAAACTGAATACAATCAAAATAAAAATACCAATGAGTTTGGTTTATTTTTCCCTTGGGCTAGACATTTGATTCTAAAATGTATATAGATTCTTAAAAAATATGGCATAATAGCCAAGGAAACTCTGAAAAGAAAGTAAAGGGGTCTTCACCCTATGAAATATTATAATATTCCATCAAGCTTCTGCAGGTAAGCAATGTGGAAATGTTCCTTGAGCAGACAGACCAGTGGAACAGAGTAGAAAGTCCAGAAATAGATTCAACTATATGGAACATTTGTATGTGATAAAGGATGCATCTCAAATCATTGGGAAAATCTTGAACTTTCTCATAAATTGTGTTAAGACACCTAGATTCATTGATGAGAAAGTAAAATTGGATTTATACTTCACATAAGAAGAAACCCCAAATGATCAGTGATCTAAAGGTAACATTGAAACCATGTAAATGTTCTATTTGGAACATAATCTTGGAGGGAAGAAAAATTCAAAATCCAGATACCATAAAAGATTGATAAAATCAACTCTGTGTATGGGTGTGAGCATGTGTTTCAATGTAGCGAATAGAACAGAATTAACCATCAAAGCTAAAATAAAATAACATGCTTTTCACCTGAAGAATCTTTTTGTTAACCAAAATGTTTTACCTATTTTCAGGTGAGTAAAAACAGGGCAATATCCAGATGGAACTTCGTGAAATTTATAAATCTCAGCGCAAAAAGCACATCCTCAAGTATTCAGGCAGAAAAAGTCAATTTACTTAAAATAAAGAAAAATAATCTTTGTCTCAGACTTTTCCATGGTAATGAACATCAGATAGAAACAAGAGTGCCATTTACAGAGATTTAAAGCAGAAAGGTTGTAACCAGGATTCTAGACTAAACAAGTTTTCCTTAATCTGTAAAAGCAAAAAGAAATAGTCAAGGCTTTAAAAAGTAGTTCATTTCTGTGCTGCGCCCTTCCTTAACAACAAAACAAAACGACAAACTTCCCATGCTGAATATGTATTGCATCAAAGCAAAGCAAAAAACTTGAGAATGTGGAAATTACAGCAGGTAAGTTAGATAACATTCAGATATTTTTTTAAAAATTGTAATAATTGGGCGCCTGGGTGGCTCAGATGGTTAAGTGTCTGTCTTCAGCTCAGGTCATGATCCCAGGATCCTGGGATGGAGTCCAGCATCAGGCACCCTGCTCAGCGGGGAGCCTGCTTCTCCCTCTCCTGCTCCCCCTGCTTGTGTGCTCTCTCTCTCTCTCTGTGTCAAATAAATAAAATCTTTAAAAATAAATAAATAAATAAATAAATATTGTAATAATTATTTTAAAAAGTTGAAGACATAGTGCATATATTTTTTGGAAGGTTTTTTTTTTATTATTTTGTTTTATGATGTTATGTTAGTCACCATACATTACATCTAGTTTTTGATGTCGTGCTCCACGATTCATTGTTTGCGTATAACACCCAGTGCTCCATTCAAATATGTGCCCTCCTTAATACCCATCACCAGGATAACCCATCCCCCCACACCCCTCCCCTCTAAAACCCTCAGTTTGTTTCTCAGAGTCCATAGTCTCTCGTGGTTTGTCTCCCCCTCTGATTCCCCCAGCTTCATTTTTCCCTTCCTACTATCTTCTTTTTTTTCTTTTAACATATAATGTATTATTTGTTTCAGAGGTACAGGTCTGTGATTCATCAGTCTTAACACAATTCACAGTGCTCACCATAGCACATACCCTCCCCAGTGTCTATCACCCTGCCACCCCATCCCTCCCACCCCCCACCACTTCAGCAGCCCTCAATTTGTTTCCTGAGATTAAGATTTCCTCATATCAGTGAGATCATATGATACTTGTCTTTCTCTGATTTACTTATTTTGCTTAGCATAATACCCTTTAGTTCCATCCACATCATTGCAAATGGCAAGATTTTGCATTTTTTGATGGCTGCATAATATTCCATTGTGTATATATACCACATCTTCTTTATCCATTCATCTGCTGATGGACATCTTGACTCTCTCCATAGTTTGGCTATTGTGGACATTGGGGTAGTGCATATATTTTTTAAATGTTCCTAAAAGTGAAAGGGACCTCTGTCTCTCTACCCCCTCTCACACACACACCTTTAAATTCCAGATTATTGGCAACCAAAATTAAGAATTAGATGGAGGAAAAGAGCAAGAAATACGAAGCTGCTAATTTTCTAATTTTACATCAAGAAGTATCAGTAGAAACTTTCTTTGGCAATAGTAATGAAATCAATATTGTTGCAAGTGCATGTTTTAAGATTCAAAGAAACTTATCAGATAATTAAAAGTATATGTATACACCATTCTAATTGTTAGAGATTAAAAAACATTAAAAATAATCAATTTATTTAAAAAAGAGAGAAAACAAGAACAAAAGCGCAGGCCAACAAGAAAACAAAGATAAAAAATGTCAAATCCAATTGGCACCAAAATTTGATTTCCTCACCTATAATGTGGGTTACTTAAAACCTAATTTATAGGTTAATCTTGGGGATGAATAGGATAATGCTCAAAAAGTACTTAGCAGTGCCTGGCTCACAAAGTTCAGTGCTCTTGCTGCTGCTGATTATTACTATTATTACTATTAATCATCATCATTAACAATTATATATATGTATATATATATATATATATATATATCACCTACAAAAATAAATTTAAATGGATGTAATTTGATACACTATTTTAATCTTTTTTATTAAAAGAAAAAGATTAATGCTATAAGTAAAATAAGAGAATTGAAAGTTAAAGCATGTGAAAAGATATATCAAAGAAACACAAACCAAAGAAAGCACAACAATGGAGAATCCAAGGTGAAGAGGCATGGAACATTGCAAAGATGATCATTTTATATGCACAAGGGAAAAATCACAGTGAAGATAAAATTGTCATGAAATTTAATGCATTAAAAGTGTATCTCTAAAATAAATAACATAAAAACATTTGGAAATGCAAGAAATAAGGGAATTTTAAACATGTTATCCTCAATAATCATAAATCAAAAGACCAAAATAGAAAGTCTATAGAGGATTTTAATGATGCAATTAATAAGATCTAATTAATATATATTAAACATTTTACCTTACAAAGATTTTGATGTGGAAATTTTTTCAGTGCAATAAGAATGGTTTTATTAAAGCATGGGGATAGGACCCATGGGCAGAAAGAGCTGGTCTGGACTTGTGTGGGGTGACTGATTATATACTTTCAAGTTGGGAGGGGGTCAGGGATATAGCATAAGTCTCTAAGGACTTTTGGAAGCAAGGTTTCCAGGACCCTGAGGGAGCTAGCTATCGTTGGGAAAAGGTCATGTATTATTGTCTAATAAAGCCTTAGTCATGAGGCCCTTGAGATGTATATCAGTGGGCCATATGTTTGGAGGATGATTGCTAACAAAGATCTTGGGGGGTAGAGATAAAAGAAGTTTCCAAAGGAATTGTTAATATGTTAAGGAAGACTTACAGAATTTTGGGGGTTGAGACAATGTTAAACTAAGATTACCTTTTGCCTTTAAGAAAGTGTCAACACTGAAGCAGCTGAGGTCTCAGAGGAAAGTCACTCTGCTTGTTTCAAGGACTAGTTAATGGGCTGTGGTAAGGAAATTTAATTTTTTCCTTTTGCCTTTGTTACCCACATCGGATTAAATATACCCTTCTAAGTTTTTGGAAAATATTAACTGAATCACATATTTCATATAGTTTATAAGATTTTCATAATATTTGATTTGTACATGACAGTCTCTCACAACAATGCGATAAAAATAAAAACTAATGCTGGTAAAACATTTAAAAGAATCCAATCACTTGAGACTAAAAAGCAAACTTTTCAAACATTAGCTCACTAGGAAATGAAAGTTACTAACTATAAACCATTTATAAATAACCTGACAAACCCTATGTTAAAATTATGTGCCAAGACAATTCAATGGAGGAAAGAATAGTCTTTTTAACAAATGGTGCTGGGACAACTAGATGTCCACATGAAAAAGAATAAAGTTGAAGTCTTCTCGCATATTACATACAAAACATAGTCAATGTGGATCGGCACCAAAATGGAGGAGCTAAAACTATAAAACTTGCAGAAGAAAACCTAAGTGTAAATTTTCATGACTTTGGATTTGGCAACGATTGCTTAGATGGGACACCAAAAGCATAAGCAACAACAACAGAAGATAGATAAACTGGGCATGATCAAAATGAAACACTTTTGTGCTTCTAAGCACACCATCAAGAAAGTGGGGGGAAAACTCCCACAGAATGGGAGAAAATTTTGCATATACTATATCTTATAAGGGACTTGTATCTGGAATGGATAAAGAAAATTACACACACACACACACACACATGCATGCATGATGGTATGTTATTTGGCCACAAAAAAAAGAAGGAAATCCTGACATTTGCAACAACATAGATGGACCTTGAGGGAATTTGCTCAGTGAAGTAAGTCAGACAGAGAAAGACAAGTACCCCATGATTTCATATATATATATATATATATCAACCCCTTATGTAGTACACCTAAGACTAATGCAATGTTATATGTCAATCATATCTCATTAAAAAATTATCATTGAAGGGTACCAAAATATGCCACCCCAAAATATACCCCTTTAGCATAGGGACTATTTTGAACTAAAGGCCATTGAGAACAAGCAGACACAGGAAAAGCTCTAAAAACAGGGTACAGGTTTGTCTTTTGTAAAGGAAATCTACATTTGTAGAGGTGGGTCTCTCTCCTGTATCTGGAAGAGGTGGACACTTAAGAACAAAGAAGGCACCAACTTAAATGTACAGAACAAGTCTTACTAAGCAACTCTTGTTTACCATACTTCTCCTGGCCACTTTCCCACAAATTGCCTCCCTGACCAGAAAATTCCCAAACCCCTTTTCTGTATTTAAGCCCAAGATCTAACCACCTCTTTGGGTACTGAGTGCTCCCACATGCCCTTAAACTTCTGTGTGTTCTCATGTTCATCTGCCTGTGGCTAGTCTAATGCACAAGCCCCTGCTGGAGAACCTAGGATGGGTAGAGGAGGAGAATTTTCTCCCTTACATCAGGAAAGGGGAAAGCTGCTGAGTTCATAGATTAATAAATCTGAAAGCTAGTTATATAAATAAGAGAAACTCAACAACAGACATGCATTCACTTTTAATTTTTACTATTTTGATTAAATAAATTTGATTCAAATAAAGATACACAAATGTGGGAGTAAAAACATGACGTGAGTACAGACTCAGAGGAAACTATACAAGTAAGGATAACCTTAAAATACATATTCAATAAATAAATTTGATATTTTTATGAAAAGCATCATTTTCTGGCCAAGTATAAATTATAAAACTTTACTTAAAAAGAAGCAGAAAACCTGAATAATCCAATGACTATGCACGCTACTGAAAGGATTTTTCAGAAACTTTTAAACCACTTCAAAATTTTTCAAGGTCAAGTGGTTTCATACAAAATAATTTCTACTGTATATAATAGAGCACAGATGCCTAATCTATAGTTTTATTTAAATCTCAATTTATTTTCATGAACTTATATTAACTTGGTACCAGTGCTTGAGAAAGACAGCACCAAAACCACTCAACTTAAAAAAAAATAGCATATGAGACACTCTCACTTATGAATATAGGTGCAAAAATTCTAAATGAAATTTCAACAAATCAATTTCAGTGCTAAATAAAAATGAGAACATACCACACGATCAAACAGAATTATTCCAGGAATGTAAGGACAACTCTGCACTAGGAAATCTATCAATTTAATGTATCAGATCTGCAGTTGAAGGAAAATCTACACAATTATTTCTACTGAAAATGCATTAAAAATGATGATACTTTTTAAAAAAAATTAATAGGCTTTATTTTTTAGAACTGTTTTAGGTATGCCCCCCCCAAAAAAAAATTAGTGAAAAATACAGAGCTTCCATATACTCTCTCTTCTTGCAGTCTCCTCTACAATTAACATCTTACATTAGGGTGGTACATTTGTTACAAGTGATGAGCCAATGTTGATACATTGTTATTAACTCAAGTCCATAGTTCACATTAGGATTCACTCCTGGTGTTGTACCTTCTATGGGTGTGAACAAATGTATAATGCCCCCTATCCACCATTATAGCACCCTACAGAAGATTTCACTGTCCTAAAACTCCCCTGTGCTCCACTTATTCATCTTTCCCTCCTCCCAAGCCCCTGATCCATTGACTATCTTCATAGTTTTGAATTTTCCAGGAAGCAGAATATGCGGCCCCAAAAATATGACTGAAGGACTCCAGGACATGCCACCCTAACATATGCTGCTTTGGTACACTGATTACTTTGACCTGAAAGCACTGGAAAACAGCAGATGCAGGAGGACTCTGATCTCCCTCATCTGCCTTAAGTCAGACCCTCCAAAAGGAACTAGGTCATCATCAATCCCCTCCTGGGAGTGTCTTCAGCAAGGAAGATGGATTCTTAGTACAGGAGATGAGACTAAAAGTCGGCATCGCATCCAGACACACTCTGTCCCAAACCGTCAGACTCCCCATCGAGTCTTCTGAGGGCCCCTTCTGCTTTCCTAAAACCATTTTCTCTCCCCTAAGAAGCCTGCAACTTCCCTTTTCCTTATTAAGATGGCATTTATTCCTGAGTTCTAAGCCACCTCAGACAGTTAGTCATTTTCCCCCATGAAACTTCCACGTATACATGAGACAGAAATGTTAATAAACTTCTTTTTGTTCTTCTCTTGTTAGTCTGTCTTTTATTACAGGAGTCTTAGCTAAGAACTCAGAAGGTAGAGGGAAAATTATTTTTCCTTCCCTACAGTAGGACTCATAGAGTATGTAGCTTTTCAGATTGGTGTTTTTTACTTAGCAACATGTATTTAAGGTTCTTCTATGTCTTTTCATGGTTTATAGTTTTGTGGGGGTTTTTGCAGTTTTAAATAAGCTGCTGTTATGAATAAACATTCACGTGGAGGTTTCGGTCTGAATGTAGATTTTTCAACTCATTTCGGTAAATACCAAGGAGCATGATTACTAGGTCATATAGTAAAAGCATATTTAATTTTGAAAGAAACCATCAAACCAACTCCCAAAGTCACTCTACAATTCTGTACTCACACAAGAAATGAATAGGAGTTTCTTTTGCTCCATAGCCCACATCTGGTGTTGCCAGTGTCCTGCATTTTGGCCATTCTAGTAGGTGTATAGTGCTATCTCCTTGTTTTAATTTGCAATTCCATAATCATGTTGAGCATCTTTTTTCACATGCTTATTTGCCATCTGTATATCTTATTTGGTAAAGTATCTGTTCAGCTCTTCTGCCTATTTTTAAATTGTTTGTTTTCTTATGTTAACTTTTAAGAGTTCGTTGTATATTTTAGATACCAGTCCTCTATCTAATATGTACCTTGAAAAAACTTTCCTTTGAAAGAGGCTTGTTTGCTCATTCCCCTAGGAGTGTCATTTGTAGAACAGAAGTTTCTAATTTTAATGGAATGCACTTATTAATTTTTTCTTTTACTGATTGTGCTTTTAGATCTAAGAAGTCATAGCCCCTGGCTGCCTTAGTTGGTAGAGCATGAGACTCTTGCTCTTGGTTGTGAGTTCAAGCCCCATGTTGGGTGTAGAAATTACTTAAAAATAGATCTAAGACGTCATTGCTAAACCCAAGGTCATCTAGGTTTTTCTCCTATATTAGCTTCTTGGAGTTTTATAAAATATGTTTTTTAATTAGAAAAAATAGAGACTCTGAATAAGTCAAGGTCCCCACCAGATTATTTAATCGAGACTTTAGTGAAGGGACAACTTGAAACAAGCTTGGCAAAGCTAAGGAAACATACAAGGGGTGGTGAGACACCTAAAGATAGCACCCATGGTAAGCTATTACCACTCCTAGGGCAGATAGGGAAAGGGAAGAGGTAGGGCTGGCACCTAAGCAATGGTAAAGGGGCTATTACTGGGGACTCAACTACTACTAAAGATTTCACTTTGGGGCAGGGAGAGAGCCAAGGAAGAACTCTTCTCCTTCCCTTCCAATGTCATGTCAGTGACCCTAGTTGGCCAAACCCAATAGAAGGCAGCCAGCAAATGAGGCTAGGGAGTACAGTCTCCAGAAGTTGCCCTCGTGAAGCACAGAGCTGAGCAGAGACAGGTGGGAAGTCCATGTGGGAGAGGGCACATGAAGAATAAGGACCATGAGCTCTTTGCATGACAGAAAAAATACATGAGTCACACTTTGACTATTATGGACCAAGGTTCAAAGCTGAACTTTATGACCAAGGTGAGTGAACACCTCCATTTCTTTATGTTTAACTGGGAATAACAATAACCCTGCATTATAAATACTGAGATGACTATATTAAATGTCTACTATATAAAGTATTGATGAGTACCCAATATATACTAGCAACTGCTGCAACTATTACTACTATTACTAGGGTAGTCATTTTGATTGGAGGGAGAGGAGAAACAGGCAGCAAAACCAGAAATGTAAGCATTATCTCTTAATAGAAGACATACATGAAATTAACAGCCAAAGCCATACCTGGCAATGAGATATTAACATGCCCCACCAAAACCAAGAACCAGGGAGGGATGTTTTCTATCACTATTATCATCTAATGTTCTAGAATTTTAGCCAACACAGCAAAATATGTAACACTGGAAAGAGAAGACATTTACCTTTTTATTACTTTTAGGTAATGATGATTCTCTATCTAGAAAGATCCCAACACCCAAATTTTATAATTAAGTGGCTAGACACATAATGAATTTATAAAGCATAAATGGCTTTTCTAAAATTAAGAAAAAAAGTTATTATATTTAATGGAAATAAATTCCCTTTTATAATAGTAACACAAAATATGAAGCACCCAAATGGACTTATAAAGAATTTTGCAAACAATGTGAAGAGAGCCAAAAAATCTGATAGCTACATGAAAAAAGGAATGTAGTAAATGAAAATCATTCACTTACAGGGTTAATGCAATTGCATTTAAATTCCCAGTGGGATTTATTCTGAAACGTGTTCAAGTAAAATTAAGATTCATCTAGAAGAAGAAATTCATGAGTAGAGCTGAGAAAAGATAAAATAGAAACAAAATAGAAAAAGATTGACTTGTGATATTTGTTGTACTAGATGTAAAAACATAGTTTAATATTAATATATTTAAAACAGGTGGTGGTGGTGGCACAGAATAGAATACTAACAGGGATGAAGTAGAAATTCCAGAAGCAGAATAAGTACATTAACATGATAAACTTAAATATGTATTCTGATACATGACCCCCGAGTAAATACCAGGTGGATTAAAGATCTAAATGTTGACAATCAGCCTTGATAAAAATCCTGGAAGAATATTTGTGTATCTCAGAATGGGAAAGGGCTTTAGGAGAATAAAAGCAATACAAAATAGTCACCCTGGGCGACCTTGGGTCAAATCTGTGGCCACACCTTTCTCAGGGATTGCTGAATGCCATTTCCTTCTAGATGCTGAAGGGGGTGGAGTTGCCCTGAGATGCACAGCGGGAGGGCGGCAATGGTGTGCAACATGCCTATTACACGCTTCTCATCATCATCATCATCGCAAACGATATGAAGCTTTGTAGAGCAGGTACGATGTGCCAGACGTTGCATTAGACATTGAGCATGCCTCAGTTTATTAGAGTCTTACAACCAAAATATGAAGTAGGTGCTTTTGTTGTTATTAGTATCTATTTTATAGATAAAGAGACGCTTACAGTGATAAATGATTTGCTCAAAATGGTAAGAGCAGGTGGTAGAGTCTACTGGCTTTCAAAGCTTATGCTCCGAGTTATGAAGCAGTACACTATTGTACTGCATCTCTCTGAGCCTTGATTTCCTCATCTATAAAATGGGATCTACATGGCAAGGCTGTCTTCAGATAGACAGGAAACATATGCAATGCATTTATCACAGTAAGTGGCATATAAAGAAACAAAACATAGGAATTAAAAATAACAAAGAGCAATGACAAGAATACACATATCTAGATAAATATTGATTGTATAAATAACATCACTTTGTGAGATCAAAAATAGAAAATTAAAGTAGCAAAAAAAAATAGCACTTTAATAAGTCAAGAATACCTGTTGTACTCTCTAGGGAAAATAACCCCCCTGCAAATTTTTAAGTATAATTAACAAGCTAAAAGAAGAAGTGAAATTATAAATTATTAAAAAATCCAAAAAATCTTAAGAAAGGACAGAAAATATAGAATAGTGAGGGCAAATATAAAACAAATAGCAAGGTGGTAGATTTAAGCCTAAATTACAGTATATTTAAACAGACGAAGTATTCCAATTGAAATATAAAGTTCCTCAGACCAGATAATAAAATAAAACAAAGTTGAACATGCTCTTTATAAGAGATATACCTTATATATAAGTATAGCAACAAGTAAAGGATGGGGAAAATATTATGCACACCAGAAGTTACAAAGTCCGAGATAAAAGTAGTTCATTTCAGGGCGCCTGGGTGGCTCAGATGGTTAAGCGTCTGCCTTCGGCTCAGGTCATGATCCCAGGGTCCTGGGATCGAGTCCCGCATCGGGCTTCCCGCTCCTTGGGAGCCTGCTTCTCCCTCTGTTTCTCTCTGTCTCTCATGAATAAATAAATAAAATCTTTAAAAAAAAAAAAAAAAAAAAAAAAAGTAGTTCATTTCAGAGCAATAAAAGTTTCCACTTTAAGATAAAATGATCTTAAATTTGTTTGCACCTAATAACATAACCTCCAAATGTGTAAAGTAAAAAAGGATAAGTCAACAAAAAGAAAAAAAAAAATCCAGTAATGGTGGAAGACTATGTAAGTCAGGGTTCTTCAGAGAAACAGAACTAAAAGGATATATATATTGAGAGATTTATTTTAAGGTTTTGGCTCACATGACTGTGGAGCTGGCAAGTCCAAAATCTGCAGGGGAGGCTGGCAGGCTGAAACTCAGGCAAGAGCTGATGTTGCAGTTTTGAGGCAGAATTTTTTCTCCTCAGGGGAAACCTCAGTTTCTGCTTTTAAGACCTTCTACTGATTGGGTGAGGCCCACCCACATTCTTGAGGGTAATCTTTACTTAAAGTCAACTAACTGTGTTAGTCACTTCTACAAAATACCTTGACAGCAACACCTAGATTATTGTTTAATTGAATAATGAGGCACTATGCCCTATCCAAGTAGACACAGAAAATCAATATTCATGCAGATTTTACACAATTTAAAATGTAAATTGTATTTCTATTTTTTAAAAAAGAACAGTGAACAAAAGTAAACCAAGGGGTTGGTAATTGTTGCAGATTGGATCCCCCAGGAAGCAGAGTCTGAGCTAGAGATTAGCATGCAGGACTTCTCAGGGACTGTCTTGGTATCCACAGCTGTGGAAGGGAGAGGGAGGAAGCAGGATTTGGGAAGGGGCAGAGCTGAGACACAATTCAGCATCATCTGTAACCTCGGCCAACCCTCCCAGGAGATCAAAAGATGGGATGACCTTTCAGAACTGTGCTGAGCTGGGGCAACAAGCCTGGCTTTTATGCATCCCAAATCAAGTGAGCACTGGAGGCAGGGCATTGTGGAAGGAGGATGTCTCCCCAGGTGAGGCAGCTCTTCAGCTGAGGCCACTCGGAAGGGGGCTGACAGGTGAGGGCTGTGTGCAGCAGAGCTCTGGGTGCTGTGGCAATGAGTCCTTCAATCCTGACGGGACCTGGGCCACACATCACTGGATGTGTGTTTAGAGTCATGTTTGGATTCCTAACATGCTTAACTTCTTTGTCATGGGCATGATGTCACACCCATTATTTTAAACACATAGAAGAAGGGTGTGGGTACCACCTGATGGGGTCATAAAGGAAACTGATCTCTCCCCCTTACCATGCTATGTAAGTGGTGGCCCTTCTCAAAAGGCTGAAAGAGTTTACAACTCCAAGAAGAACCCTGGCTGGGGTTCCAGAGACTCCAGTGTGTCACTGACTCATCTCAGTCAGTCCCCTAGGTCTTGAATATGGAGTAGACATGTTCTTCTATCAGCCAGGGATCTCACTTTGGGCCACTGATCACCTGTGGGAATATCCTTGCCTCAGTTTCTGAAGGGGCGACGGCCAGCATTCCCCTGGATCTGAGGGGGAACTACGGAGAACAAGAATGGATCAGTTGTTAAGATAATGTGGCGGATGATCTCTTATGTTTCCTTAGCTCCATGAAGAAGCTTGGACCCACCTCTTTTACTGTGAGGAAAGGCTTCATTCATTCAGCATGGCATTTGTTGAGCACCTGCTCTGAGAGTATGCTTTCCCACCTTGTCAAAGACAGTGCACAACTCCTTAGAATGTTGTTTCCTTTAGGCATTGGTTATGAGTAACTCACAGTCTTTCATTATAATGCTTCCTTGGAAACTCATCATGGGAGATAGACTGTCTCATATATTTCCCAGACAGAAGTTTGGCTACCAGCAGGGAATTCTAAACAAATGAAGGCTGCAGATGATGAATGCACAGCATGATGATGGTTGAATTAAAAAAAAAAAAAAAAAAAAAAAAAAAAAAATATATATATATATATATATATATATATATATATATATACATATATATATGCATGGTACTAAAATGTCCATGAAACATTTTGTTTAAGCACAGATGCCAAGTCATTGTCTTTATAGGGTTCTTATTCTTAAACAATTTAGAATACTTTGTCCTTTAGGATGCATGCTGGGCAACCATATCATGATTGAGGACTTATTGTACTTTTAATGATTTTCCTTCTCCTAAGAAAATGCATAGATACTATATTAGAACAGGACCAATAAGATCCATCTATGTATCTATCTATGTATCTATCTAGATATCTAGATATCTAGAAAGAGAGAGAGGAGAGAGATTAATTATAAAGCATTGGCTCACATGATGATGGAGGCTGAGAAGTCCCACAGTGTTGTTTGCAATCTGAGACCTCAGGAAAGCCAAAGAGCCAGCGGCATAGATTCCAGGCTGAGTCTGAAGACCTGAGAACCAGGAGCACCAAGGTTGGGAGGAGATCAATTTCCCAGCAGTCAGGCTGAGAGCAAATTCAACCTTCCTCTGCCGGTTTGTACTATGCAGGCCCTCACTGGGGAGGGCACCTACTTTACCCAATCGTCCAATTCAAATGCTCCTCTTTTCCAGAAACACCTTCACAGACACATCCAGAAGAGTGTTTAATCCGATATCCGGGCACCCCTTGGCTTCACAGATACAAATTGAAGTTAAATAATTATAATACAAACTTTGGGTAAAATGTATTTTACAACGTGTTATGAAGTAGGTTTAGGGGCGTCAGATAAAAAACAGAGTAACGCTGTGTTGGGTGTTCTGTGTTGGTTCCTCCAGATCTCCTTCCACCCTTTGCCACCATGTTTGGAGCCCCAGGAGACTGAGCTCTATGAAGAGCACCCACTGGACCCCTTTGTCTATGGCTTCCTGTGGGATTTGGCCCGTGGAAGTCCCAGAGAAAGCTGGGGACACGATGGCTGGGGGTATTTATGTTCCTTCAGGCCTTGCGTTGGCAGCGGCCACATTCCTGTGCTAATGGCCACTGTCTCCCAGTCAGCCGTCTCTGTGGGTTCTGGCATCCTCTCTCCCTGCAGTCCCCTCACCCTAGGGGAGCCATGGCTTGCCTGTGGCTGCTGCCTATGGAGGACGCTTCCACATCCATTGTTGGTCTCCCGTAGCTGTGCCCACATCTTGGTGAGCAGAACCCTCATGAGCTCTGCTCAGTTACTGGTTTGAGTGCACCATCTGATTCCTGCCAGCATTCTAAAGAAGCATTTCTCAGGGCGCCTGGGTGGTGCAGTCGGTCAAGTGTCTGACTCTTGGTTTTGGCTCAGGTTGTGATCTCACAGTCGTGAGATAGAGCCCTGCAGGGAGCCTGCTTGAGACTCTCTTCCTCTCCCTCCCCGCCTGGTCTCTCTCTCTAAATAAATAAAATCTTAAAAAAAAAAAAAAGCGTTTTTCAGCATTGGTCTGTGCCTCATGCATTTACCTTAGGACGCCCTCTATTCCTCATTGATCAGCATTGTGAATCTTTTCTTCCCATAACATTAAATTTCCCTTAATAAAGCATATTCACCTTAAAGTTCAAAGAGGGAAAAATCAGTACTAGTTTCAGCTTTTTAAAGAGGGCATTAATGTCCACAATAACCACACTATGGAAAGAGCCAAGATGTCCATCAATAGATGAATGGATAGGGCTCCTGGGTGGCTCAGTTGGTTGGGCGACTGCCTTCGGCTCAGGTCATGATCCTGGAGTCCCTGGATCGAGTCCCGCATCGGGCTCCCTGCTTGGCGGGGAGTCTGCTTCTCCCTCTGTCCCTCCCCCCTCTCATGTGCTCTCTCTCATTCTCTCTGTCCCAAATAAATAAATAAATAAAAAATCTTAAAAAAATAGTTGAATGGATAAAGAAGATGGGGTATACACACACACACACACACACACAAAAAATGGAATATTATGCATCCATAAAAAAAAAAAAAAACCCACGAAATCTTGCCATTTGTAATGACATGGATGGAACTGGAGGGTATTATGTTAAGCCAAATAAGTCAATCAGAGAAAGACATGTATCATATCTCACTGATATGAGGCATTCTTAATCTCAGGAAACAAACTGAGTGTTACTGGAGTGGTGGGGGGTGGGAGTGATAGGGTGCTGGGTGATAGACACTGGGGAGGGTATGGGATATGGTGAGCACTGTGAATTGTGTAAGACTGTTGAATCACAGACCTGCACCTCTGAAACAAATAATACATTATATGTTAAAAAAAAAAAAAAAGTAGAAGAAGATAGTGGGAAGGGAAAAATGAAGCAGGGGGAATTGGAGGGGGAGACGAGCCATGAGAGACTATGGACTCTGAGAAACAAACTGAGGGTTCTAGAGGGGAGGGGGGTGGGAGGATGGGCTAGCCTGGTGATGGGTATTAAAGAGGGCACGTACTGCATGGAGCACTGGGTGTTATGCACAAACAATGAATCATGGAACACTACATCAAAAACTAATGATGTAATGTATGGGGATTAACATAACAATAAAAAATTTAAAAAACAAAAAAAACAAAGAAAATAAATAAATAAATAAAAACTAAGGATTCTAGAGGGGAGGGGGTGGGGGGATGGGTTAGCCTGGTGATGGGTATTAATGAGTGCACGTTCTGCATGGAGCACTGGGTGTTATATTCAAACAATGAATCGTGGAACACTACATCAAAAACTAATGATGTAATGTATGGTGATTAACATAACATAATAAAATAAAATTAAAAAAAAAGAAGGTATTACATGAAGGTTGGGAAATGTTAAATACAAGCATTCACATATGTTCCCCCTCTCCTGCCCCAAGCAAAGAAACATACACACACTTTGTGAAAGACTGTGTAACTCCACGTTGTTTCCTGTTCCTCAAGCTGGAACAACTGATTAGAGCAATGAGCTCTGACTCAGCACTTTATTTAACTAAACATGAACTGTTGACATCTCTCATTAACTCTGGTTTCCTTTTTCCTATCAGTTAAATTGAAGTTTTTTACTTAATGTAAGATTTGAGGTTTCTGTCTCAGAGCTTCCTAAGACTGGCTTTTTTTTTTTTTAAGATTTTATTTATTTATTTGAGAGAGAGAGAGAATGAGAGAGAACACATGAGAGGGGATAGGGCCAGAGGGCAAAGCAGACTCCCTGCCGAGCAGGGAACCCGATGCGGGACTCGATCCAGGGACTCCAGGATCATGACCTGAGCTGAAGGCAGTCGCTGAACCACCTGAGCCACCCAGGCTCCCAAGACTGGCTACTTTTATCTGCTCTTATTTTTATCTCAAAATCTAGATTTATTTGTAATTCTAAATATTGGCATTAACTTTGCTTTTTTCTTCCATTTCAGTTTTGAGGTCCTGCTTTCAATTCTCTTGAGTCTATATACAGAATTAGAATCCAGGATTGTATGGTAATTCTGTGTTTAATTTTTGAGGAACAGCCATACTGTTTTCCACAACAGCTGTGCCATTTTGCATTTGCTCCAGCAGCGCACAAAGGTTTTGATTTCTCCATATTCTTGCCAACACTTGTTATTTTCTGGATTTTTAATTTGTTTTATTTTTTAAATATAGAAATGCACATGATTACAAATCCACCATAGTAGTCTTCATCAAATTAGAAGTGTTCACATCACTCATTCCTCCAGGGATAGAAACATTTGTGAAATATCAAATTAAATTAATACTGGTCAATGTCTTCAACTTTGAGGAGGTTACAAATGGATTTTTCAACTGCTTCTTCTTCTTCCAGATTATAAACCCTTTTTTCATTGAACATCTTAAAGAACAAGTTAATTAATCTCAACTCATCTATACTGAGGGCCATTAGGTACCAGTTCTCTTCTAGGTGAATGGGCCCAGCAGTGAACAAAACCATTAAAAAATTACAAACCATTTGGAATCCCAGTGTTGTAGTGTTTTCTTTAGAGATGATGTCTCTTCTGTTAACTAGCAAGTAGGCACCCTCCTGACCTCACTGTTATGTCTCAACCAATGCGTTCATGGCTCTGAAAAGACAAGAGACAGATTTCTACAGTTCTTAATTCGTGCTTGTCAATGGCACTTACCACTTGAGATATGTGAATGTATTTTATTTTCTTGCCAGACTTGGGAGTTTCTTGAGGGAAGATTTCATCCATATTTGATTTCCCACAGTTATCCACAGCATTTTGCACAAAAGCAAGCAAAAGATATGTATTTTTCACTTTCTGAGTATTAATCAACTGGCCTGAGCCTCCACAGTTTTGTTTTTTTTGTTTTTTTTGGTCATTCCTGAAAAGTTGCAGCTCCTATGCCAAGGAGAGCAGTGATTCTAGACCTCCAAGAAGAGGGCTGAATAGGTAATCCGAATCCCCTTCCTTCCTTCTGGGCACTCCCTTGCTAGTGGGTTGTTGGTGCCCTCCAGGTGAGAGGGTTGCTTACACCTGCTAGTCTCCCTGTTTTAGTTTGTATTTTTGTAGGAAAAAAAATGAGCGGGTGCCTGGGTGGCTCAGTTGGTTAAGCAACTGCCTTCGGCTCAGGTCATGATCCTGGAGTCCCGGGATCGAGTCCTGCAACGGGCTCCCTGCTCAGCAGGGAGTCTGCTTCTCCCTCTGACCCTCCCCCTTCTCATGCTCTCTCTATCTCATTCTCTCTCTCAAATAAATAAATAAAATCTTTTAAAAAAAATGAGCAAGCCGAATTCTGTCTTGGAATGCTTTGGAAATTAGAAGGGAAGTCCACTCGCTCTCCCACAGCAAGCACTCCCCGCCAAAAAATACCCCACACACGCGTCTGTGCCAGGTAATAACGTATGGCTGGCAGACATCAAGCACCAAAACAGGTAATAAATCCACTTCCGCAAAATGCAGCTCCACCTTTCTCCCATTTGGCCCCGGGGGTTGTTTTACTATTTTATGAGTCTGGATGTAATTAGTCACAATTAAAATCTGAATTCTTTAAGTATATTTGCAGTCCAATTTCATCTGAGGCAATAAAAATATAAATAGCTCACAGTGACTTTATTACTTATGTTTCTCAGGTTTGGGGGTGGGGGCAGGATAATGAAAGAGGTGTCTTCACAGCATGCAATTGACATGCAGGCTCTTCAGGGGATAGAGTGCCCACAGCTCAGGTTTATTTCACCTAATCTGTATAACAATGTATATACATTGTATAACCATGAGTCAGGGCAAGTTCCCTCTAAGAATACCTCGGAGGTCCTTTGTGAGCAGAGTTTACTTCACCTTCTGTGGGGGAGGAGAGGGCACCTGTTGGAGACAAAAGATATCCAAACTCCTTGTTACTTTCCTGCTTCCACTCTGAGCTCTGTTGCTGTTTGTTTCATTTATGTCTATCCCAAATGCCAAACGAATACCAGATACCTGCCTGAGATCTTGAACTATTTCTAGTCAATTCTTGGGAATCACAAATCTGTGTTAAGCGTTATTGACACTGAAGACATAACCTTCTCCAGACATGGTTCTAAATTCTCACCTTTTTCAATCCTTTCTGTCTCCCTCCTCTGTAACCCCACTTGGTCCTCCCTTTCCTTTCTGTCTCCCACTCTATTCTGCTCACCTTTTATTGAAAGCCTCACACTGGGATGGATACAGGACGATATGGTACCTCTACTCATGGAATTTACCTACCACAGCACCAGTAGCTATCACGATTATGGAGCACTTACCAAGTAAGAAGCACATGCTTGCTCACTTATAAACCCACGGGGCTCAAAAGCTACATCCTTTTCTCCTTCCCGTTGTTCAAATCCACACCAAGAGGATCAGTTGATTCTGTCTTTGGAACCCCTTTTTATCTGCTCACGTCTTCCTCTCTCACCGACAGCCCTTGCTCCAGACTTTGATCTGGTCCCATCCAGGGTTGAGGGTTGAATTGTGTCCACTAGAAAGATATGTTTAGTCCGACCCTTCATACTTGTGAATGGGACCTTATTTGGAAATAGAGTCTTTGCAGACATAGGGAAGTTAAAATGAGGTCACACTGGATTAGGGTGGGTCCTAATCCAATGACTGGTATCTTTATAAGAACAGGGAAATTTGGACACAGAGACACACAAGGAGAAGGCCAAGTGACAAAGAAAGTGGAGATTGGGTCATGTGTCTCCCAAGCCAAGAAATGCCAACGATTGTTGGCAACCACCAGAAGCTAGGAGAGAGACATGGAGTGGATTGTCTCTCAGAGCCTCCGGTGCAATAACTCTCAGATAGTTCCCCTTGCCTTCTGATACCCCATCTCCCATCACCGAACACTGTTGCATGCTTTCAGGGATGGGTCAGTGCTGAGCAGAGAACTCAGTCACGGCAAGGGCACAAGCATCTGGAGAGGGATTCTGAGACAGGAAATTAATGAAACCACTGGATACTTGCAGAAATCTTGGGGAGGTCACAGACCCTCCCCCAGACATGGAGTCAGGGACTCAAAGCATGGGGAAGCTACTGCTGCCATCTGGGTGCCCTTCACACAGTCTCACTGTGTCCTCTCTGCTGGGGCCATTACCTGCACTTACGGGAGGAAGCCGAGGTTCTGCGGGGGGTGAGCCCAGCCACGGGATCTGAACCCCAAACTTTCTGCTCCATAGCAAGTACTCTTCCTTCACATCAGCACACTGGCTTATTTATTTTTCCCAGCCCTACCTTGTTGTTTGTTTGTCTGGATTTCTCCCTTTTTCCCTCTGCACCTGTTCATCTGGTAAGGTCCAGTTTAAATCTAATTTTATCTGTTAGAGTTTTTCCCAAGCACTTCAGCTGAAGTAGATCTGAGCTAGCTCTCCTGAACACAACTTAATGACACACATATAATTCTATTTGGCACGACTGAGGACTTCCTGAGTTATCTCTTTCTTCAATTACTGTCTTGGTTTTCTTTGCATCTTTTCTTGGTAGTGATTTTTTCAGGATTGTTGTTAGCTCCCTGGCAAAGTCCATAATTTATATTCCTTTGTATGTCTAGCAGGTCCCAGAACAGTACCTTGCACAAAAGAGACTCAATAAACTCAGGTGTCTTGGTTCTCAATAACATCATCTGCTCTGCATTTGTTAGCTCCAGGACATTCCTTAAACATCCCAGCTCAGTTCGCTTCGGTTTGACAAGAGGAGGCTGACCTAGCAACTCTACATTTTCTCCAGTCTTACTAGATCAGGACACTGCCCCTTTGGCTAAGAACCACTCCGGTGAGAGGGGCTATGGGCCTCCTCTAGCCCAATTCCCAGGCCCATGGGGCTTCAGCAAGCTTCACCTATTCACCAGATTCACCAGAGAGTTGCGCCATGGTTGTGACCTTGGTGTTGGAAGGAAATCAAGGCCAGGTGGGATGCAGGCAGAGTCTGGGTGTGGCTCAGGTGTCTGCCTGATGTCTGTCTAGGATACATTTTGGGAGATGCCAGATCTCAACAGGACAGATCTGTCTTCTCACACATGCCCAGAAAGGCTTCGCGCCACTCAAACAGGGGCTGTGGTCCACAGGGTTCTGGGGAATGGTATTCTGAATGGTAACAGTAATAAGTGCACCTGTCCCCGTTCACAGTGCCGTCTAGGAAAAAAAGTGACATAGATCGACCTAGGTATGCTAGTGTGTTTGTGTGTGTGTGTGTGTGTGTGTTTGGGGGTGCTGGAATGGAAACTTAGGGAGGCATTTGAAGCTCTGCTTTACCTTTTCTTATTGAAATGACATCCCCTCCCCACCTCACCCCCGCCCCCCCCACACACAGTATAATCTTGTGAATACCTTTCCCCAATGCAGGTTCACCAAACCCCCAAGCTCTGCATATAATAAGCATAGGCAACTGAATTTTCGTAAACCAGCAGAAAATTTTTTCAAAGTTTAATTTTAAAAGCATAATTATAGATATCCAGATGCTGATGGAATGTGATGGTTCAGGAAATAAGAACATTCCCTTGCTGGGTGTAGTAGCCCTTTACTGAATCGCACTGAATTCCCACAACCAGCCATACACCCCAGAGAGAACCATGCAGACGTGGACAGAAGAGAATTCTCCATTTCAGCTCCAGTTAGCAACCCCGGTAGGATCCCCATAGTATTACAGCCAAGGAGATGTGGGGGGAGAAGAAGATTTTGTCCTTAGAGAGGGATCAATTAATTGACAAGCGTGCATAACTTCAGGTATAATTACATAAGAAACAAGCAATGTGAGATAGTTCATTTATTTTTATGGTGGACCAATTTTATTTTATGCTCATTTTACTGCAACTAATTCCTTCTCATTCTCCTAAAAAGTGTAAACACTCATCACGTGCACTCTGAGCACAAGATTTCAAGCTCTGTGTCTTTGTGTCACAGGCAAATGCTGTCAACATCACTATTTTAAATGACAATTCTAAGTGAGGGTTGTGATTATTTATTTGCAGAAAAAAAGGGGGCAACAAAGGAGCGTTTGGAGATGGGAACAGTGTGTTTCTAGTTTTAATTACATGTTGTATTTAGAATTCAACAGTAATATCTGATCCATATCTCTCAAATCGGTCAACCTGAGGCCACCTTCTAGGGCAGTGGTTCTAGTCCAGGGCTGATGTTGCTCCACCCCAACCTTCCTGGGGACAGTTGGCAGTGTCTGGGGACATTTTTGATTGTCACAGCTAGGCAGGGTTCTACTGACATCTAGGGCTGAAGGCCAGGAGTGCTGTTAAGTGCCCTACAACACACAGGGCTGTCCTCCAACCGAAAAAGTCACCTGGCCCCAAATACCAGAGGGGCTGAAATTGAGAAATCCCACTTGCTCTGAAGAAAAAGCAATTCTACTCCTTCTTTATGGTATCCCACAGTTCACCTTTGAGTCCCATTTTGTTCGAGATGCCCCAAGTGTCATGACCAGAGGGTTAATCTCAGAAGAATTTCACCTTCTTGTTAGTGCAGAGAGAAGCGTTATGTCCAGGGTAAGTGTGGTTTGTCACTGTAGCACTCCCTGGGAGACTAGCTGACATTTCATGCTTCCGTGTCGAAAACACTCCCTCTCAGTCTGCCTTCCTGATATTTTGTTGAGACTCTGATTAAACCTTGACTGAGGATGCTTAGATGCTGGCCAGATTTTACTCTGAAGGATACTACCACCCGGAAACAAGGAAAAGGAGAAATGAGGAAGAAAAGGAAAAAAAAAGTTGTTTTCATTTGAAACACTTCCAAAGCTTGATGGGGCTCAAATAGAGTATCATTAATTATCTCAATAGCTGGAAAGATAATACAAATCCTAAAAACATAGCTATCAAATGTTATGGCATCTGGGAACCCTAGTGGCTGGCTACTTAAAATGGTTTTTCAGGATAATTTTACTGTACTTCAGCGTAATAAGCTGGAGAGATGCTGTTGGATCTCACAGCTGCTTCCCCTCTGGCCCCACTCTCTGCTAGGAAGGAGCCCCAACGTCTCCAGTACCACTCTGTAGTAAAAGAAATCCAATGCCATGCCCATTATTTGGCAACATTTGATCGCTACGCCATTGGACATTATTATTTAGAGACTCTGTGTGGCTTCGTTAATCATACTGGCTGGGGAAACTGAGCCCTGGGATGACCACAGAAGGAAGAAGTCACCGGGTACCTGGTGTGGAGGCTCCTGGACTAGCACTTTCCTTCGGAAAAGCAATCCTTCATTCACAGCACACAGAAGGAACATGGCGCAGACTCCTCAGTGATAAGCTCTGTTTCCTAACAGTGTGAGGTTAATGAACCTCCTTAGTTTTGGCAGGATGAGTAAGTGGAAAGGAGAAAAATCTATCTGAGAGCACCCAGTTCAGAGGCTTTAATTGCTTATGTGACAGTTGAGATGAAAGCCCCCTCATTTCAAAGCAGAAGGATGGAGTTCTGTATTCCTAAAGCTGGCAGCTATGCTTCAATTAGATAAATAAGAAGAAAATTAAAATTTGATGGATTAAATAAGGGGGTGATCCAGTACTTATTTCCCAACTAGAAATTACCATTTTTGCTCTTTTGAATTGATAATTATCAGCACCAGAGTTTATTCACTTACATAATGAGGTTCTTCTTTTTAATTAAAATTGAAATGTTTTACATTTCTTGTCTTCCCTTAAGTAAATCTTTCAAGTGTTTAAGTCCCTGATATTAGAAAGCTTTAATTATATTACGGAAGGAGCAGAGTGGAAAAAGTTGGCAAGGAATGTACTTTTTCTTCTCTCATAAACATCATCACACTGAAAACTCAAGGCAGGTTAGGTGGAAAGCATCACTAAAGGACCATGCATGTAGCCTCCTTTCCAATCATTTTACCTGCCTTGCCTAATTTCAGAACCCCATCAAATCATCACCAAGCATCCCATATTGTCCTGAAAATGTCCATAAAAATTGTCATAAAAATCAAGCTACAACAGACATCTAGGCTTGCACCTGTGTCCCATACCAGTGGGATATTTGTTTATATTGAAATAAGGCACCCTATCATCAGGATTCTCCAGAGAAACAAAACCAATAGGAGAGCACCGATAAATATTTTTGAAATTTTATTGTAACACATTTTTTTTAAAGATTTATTTTAAGGAATTGGTTCACGCGATGTCAGGACTAGCAAGTCCAAAATCTGTAGGTCAGCCTGGCAGACTGGAAACTCTGCCAAGTTAATGCTGCAGTCTTGAGGCAGAATTTCTTCTCTGAGAAACCTCAGTTTTTGCTCTTAAGGCCGTCAACTGGGTGAGGTCCATTCATATTTTTGAGGATAAGTTCCTTTACTTAAAGTCAAGCAATTGTAAATGTAAGTACATCTAAAAAATTACCTTCATAGCAACACATAGATTAGTAGTTGATTAAATAGCTATGTACTATAACTTTGTCAAGTTGACACGTAAAACTAACCATGACAGGCATCACACGAGACTTAAGACAGTTGACACTGGATTCACACCCAGAAGGTCTCAAAGGCCTGAGCCTCCCTACCAATTCTACTCTGATGTTGACTTTCCCTCTGTTCTAGGGTCTGACCCACTTATTCCATTTTTGATCTGCTCTACCTTCTCCTTCTCCTCTGGATCAGGAGTAATGTAACAAGTATGTTGAATTAGAGAACAGACTTCACCAATCTTTGAATGCCTTCAGCTCCCAAAGTCTATGTCCCATAATTTTTCACTTGATTCTCATTTTTATGGTTTGGTATATGTGGTTTAACATGCCTCTCCATTTGGATATAGATTCTCATAAGATAGAGAATATTAAGATTATTTTATATGCATCGTTCAAAATCATGGTTCAGGTTGATACTCAGAAAATACATTCACAACTTTAGGGGTGTAGCGGATGGAGAAACTGACAAAAATCATTCATTCATTCTCCAGTGATCCCAAATCAGTCATTCTAAATGATGGACTCATCCATTTATCTATTTTTAGTCCATCATCTATCCATCCATCCATCCATCATCCATCCATCTATCCATCCATCCATCTACTTATTCTTTTAAACTGAGAGATACAGATATCAAAAGACTCATGGAAGAATGTTTTATTGGTAAGGTTAGGTCTCTCTCTCTTAATTTTTAGTCCTCTTCTTCTTTGCATTTCATCTGCTTAAGTGCTTTAGAGGAGGAATTCCTGTAATTATTTGAGTTCAACATAGTTGCTTAAATTTGTAACTCAAATAAAAATACATGATTCCTGAAACTGTGTCTCTCTTTCTTTACTTCCAATATGGACGTCAGTTTGGTTTTCCTGATACTAAATTTGAGATGAGATCACAAAGAAGTGACTATAGCTCAAAAGGACTAGACATTTGCAATCACAGTTTCTGAAATAATTGGGACCACTACCTGAACAATCCAGTCACAATGGGAGGAAACTTTTCTTAAATTCCCTACATAATTTTAGAAAATCTGGTTTCATTTTTTTAACTAAATTAACCAGTAATATCTTATGTCCCCAGCTTCCTTTTGTCAGTGGAGATCTGGCTTAATATCCCTCAAGGAAAATTGGAGAATTTAGCAAAATGTATTTTGAAACCATGAACACATATCCATGTATTCATATTCAAAAGGAGAAGATTTAAGTAGAAGGGTGTATTTTGTGTATTATTTATTTAATTTGCACATATATCAACCCTACCACTGCCCACAGAAAATATCTTTGTGACAGAATCAGAAGAGAGCACAGAAAAAAGGGGGTAAGGAGGAGATGGGTTAGGTGGATAAACCTAGGCTATGCCTGATAAATGTGGGCTAGGGCCTCCAAGATTAATTTTAGCAGAAGTCACTGTAGCCAAAAGATGCTGCCATTCTGTTGGGGCCTCCAAATGAAGATGCAAGTAGAGTGATTAGGCATTACTCAATTTACGGTGCTTTTAGCAAATAAAATCTTTTAAGATCTTCCGATGTTTAGCTGAAACTCCCAACATTTCACAAAGTAGATAAAGTAGTCTGCTCTTCAATGTTTATTTTGTGTTCTTGCACGAAAATCAAGTGGAGAAGTCTATCGGTTTCATACAGTTAACCTAGTCTATAAAAATTCATAGAACTTCCAGGATCAGATGAGATCAGAAGCATTCACGGTGGTATTGATGTTGACAAAAATTCATAGAACTTATAATGATTCCAACTGCCTTCTCCACCACCATATTCATTGATTCTGCCTAGACATGACTTACAAAGTCCATAAAACATATAAAAGTAAATTCATTACTAGATATCCTTCAACATCAGGAGAGAATGTAAAACAACTTATCCCCTATACATTTCAACATGCCCTGTTGAAACTACCCCTGGCTGAATGTATAACGTCTATCACACTGTACTTGAATATCAATCAAAATGGCAAGAATCCTTTTTCAAATATCTGTTGATCTTGAGCTTGTGTTGTGTTTGCATAATGAAGCTTTTCAAGTCGAAAACATTTTGAGGAGTACAGAGCTGTTCTCGTATATTCTATATCATGAACAAGAGACAAAAGACAACCTCAGATTAATGAAAGAAGACAAAAATAAAGAGGATGAAGGATCAAGAGAGCTGAAAGCTGGTTTTCTGAAAAGGTGAAAAAGCTCAAACTCTGAGTGAGATTATCCTGGAAAAAAAAAATAGAGAGGACATAAAGAAACAATATTAAGAATGAAAAGGAACATATAAGTATAAGATATAGTCAATATTTTTAATATCACTAGAGAATACAATGCCAATAATTTTGAATCTTAGATAAATTTCTAACATTTTAATTTACGAAAATTGACTCAAGAAGAAGCAGAAGATCTGAATAAGCCACTTATTGTTAAAATTTTATGTACAAACTCATTCCAAGCCTGGAAAAAAAATGGAAGTCCTCAACTCATTCTGTGAGGTTAGTATAACCTAGATACCAAAGCCTCACAGAAAAAAAAAAAAAAAAAAAAAAAAAAAAAAAAGATTAATCTCTCCTTATAAACATATGTGAAAATCCTAAATAAAACAGTAGTAAATTGAATATTAAAAATCAATTGTAACCAGGAATGAGGCCTGCGTTGACCCCAGAAAATTCTATTAATGCAACTCACTACATTAAAAAAGTCATGTAGAAACACCATATTACCACAAAGGCTGAAAAGGCAATAAAATTCAGTATCATTCCTCATAAAAGCTGGAACCCATGTGTTTAACTGAAAACACATGGGTTTTTTTCCATCCAATGGAGGTTATTCTCCAAAACAAAATAAAAGACAAACATAAAACAAACAAACACATAAAAACCACTGTGAAACTCTCACTCTTTGGCTGTAAATGCCATTTAGGCATTTAGGGTCTTTGGCTGCTGATGCACACCTGGAAAATAACTTCTCCTTTAGAAGGACTTTGAACTCTAAGGCCAGATGGTCCAGACAAATTTGAACAATTCCATACCAGCTTTGAAAGAAATGGAGCCTTTTTCATGACCATCTCAGATGACTGAGTAGGAATCTGGTTACAAGAAGAATTTTTTAAAAAGAGGAAATAAAGATGCTCATGTAATTTTAAAATGAACGCGTGTTAAAGATTTAACTCAGGAACTAATGAGGGAACCACCATCGGTTCAAACAAGAATTCAACATACACACACAGGAAATCAGAGACCCTAACATGAATTTACAAATAAAAGCAAAATGGGTTAATATTCCCAGAGCAGAGTGGTATATATATACCACTTCTTCTTTACCCATTCATCTGTCGATGGACATCTTGGCTCTTTCCACAGTTTGGCTATTGTGGACATTGCTGCAATAAACATTGGGGTGCACGTACCCTTTCGGATCCCTACTTTTGTATCTTTGGGGTAAATACCCAGTAGTGCGATTGCTGGATCATATGGTAGCTCTATTTTCAACTTTTTGAGGAACCTCCATACTGTTTTCCAGAGTGTCTGCACCAGCTTGCATTCCCACCAATAGTTAATTTTCTTGTTTTTATTTTAAATAAGAAACCAGTGGAGCAAATACACCAATGCCACTGAGATATGTCTTTGGGAAGCCAGGCCACACCCCTGGAGACCCACCAGTTTCTCTCAGTTGCTAGCAAAACTCGTGGAAGGAGATGTATTGAGACAGTCTCAGTGGAAGAAACCATCATTTTTTTCCCTCCGATAATGTAAGTTTTCCAATATTTAAACAAAATATAATATTATTTTAGGAAGGTGCCTGGCCCCAATGCCATTAGCTAGAACAAAAGGCCCAAGCTAGGGACATCCAAGGAGCTGAAGACAGGGGCCATCTCAATCCTAGGGATCACCACACAAGGATGGACACAGCTTCAATCCAGATCTGGGAAGGGCAGGATGGAAAGTTGTCCTTCTTGGAGAGAAGTCTAATCGGACCCCAAGAATCAGGGGTCACTTTCAGCAAAATGATTTCACACATTTCCAGTGGGCAATTGACAGAGGCATACAGCAGACTTAAATCTGGTTTTTACCTTATCAGAATTCATTGCTACTAAGGCAAGCTACAAAATGGGCAATGGTATGAAGAGTGACTGAAAAATCAGCAATATTCAAAGTCTTGACATTGGACTTTCTTTTCCAAAATACAGAAGTCATGCATTCTTGTTTTTTTTTGTTGTTTTTTTGTTTTTTTTTTTAAAGAGAATCTTCTCCCCCGGACCACTCTGCAACTCCACCATCCTGGAGGCCTAACATTAATAGCACACGATTCCTCTGTCTCTTTTTCCTGTTCCTGTAAATCTTTTCCAGGCAATTATACACACTTGGGAATTTTTGTTGGTTTTTACCAAAATGTCTTCTCAATTAATGTATCAAAGATCTCTCAATAAGTACATGGATATGGATCTAGCCTCCCCCCACCCCCACAGGTTAGTAACAACAGGTACGATTTATTCAGAATTTTTATGTGCAGTCTTACACAAGCATGAGGAGCAGGAATTATACCCATTTCTCAGAGAGAAGAGATTGAAGCTCAGAGTAAGTGTTAACACTACACTGC
This sequence comes from Mirounga angustirostris, assembly GCF_029215605.1. NCBI lineage: Eukaryota > Metazoa > Chordata > Mammalia > Carnivora > Phocidae > Mirounga > Mirounga angustirostris. The sequence continues at coordinate 94,858,224 of NW_026991722.1, forward strand.
TGGAGCTGGAATTCCAATTCGAGGCTATCAACCCCAAATGCTATGCTTTGAACCATTACGTTATGCCATTCCTCAAAAGCATAATCCTTTAAAAATCCTAGTTTCATATAACAAAAAGTCCTGAATGGCCACATATTTGCGGATAAAGACCTGCTACTTACCTAATTCATCTGAACACTTTTAATAAAATTGTTTGTCTGAAGGAGATTTGGCAGCATTACTATTTAGCTATGTTGCTAATTAACCTTCAACTCTTCGTAGCAAATAAGAAATAACACTGCTCACGTATTGGATCTATCTTTTATCTTTCCCCCTTCTTTATGCATCTATATACACGTATGTAAATTTATGTGAAGGTAATTATATCAGACGTGGTAATATTTGTAGTGCACTTTTTAAAAATTTTGTGCTTGTCTTTCCCACCCCATCATCTCTCCTCTGGTGTTTCTCTCTGTGTTCACTTAGTCATATATAAATACACACACCCACACACACACTGTTGTTTTTAGGGTCTTCGTTTTGTTCTAAATGCAATCATCTAAATGCACATCTTGCTTTTCTTATTTGGCAATGCCACATGGTATTTCTGCAAGTCAGGGGCTAGTGCCCTAACTCATTTTTTAATAACTGTATAAACTTCCACAACTAGTAGAGTTTATTCTGCCACTTCTCTCTTAATGGGCTTTCACTTGATTGTCATGTTTTGTCATGGAAACAAAGCTATATAGACCATCCTTATACATGCATCTGTATATGCTGATCTTTATTCTCTGGAGTAATTCCCTAAGACGGGGATTGGTGGGTTACAGTTTTTGTTTTTTTTTTTTTTTTTTTTTTTTTTTTTTTGTAGAATGCAATTTTTTTTTTACATCATTGGTTTCGATATAATGTTCAATGATTCGTTAGTTGCGTATAACACCCAGTGCTCATCACATCACGTGTCCTCTTTAATTATCATATGGTTTCACTCATATGTGGAATATAAGGAATAGTGCAGAGGACAATAGGGGAAGGGAGGGAAAACTGAATGGGAAGAGTTCAGAGAGGGAAACAAACCATTAGAGATTCTTGACTCCAGGAAACAAACTGAGGGTTGTGGAAAGGGAGGTGGGTGGGTGGATGGGGTAACTGGGTGGTGACTCTGCATCTTACTAGGTGATTCCAAGATCACATTCCAGGAGGAGGCACCAATTCATGCTCCCACTGGCTATGTTAGAGTTCCCATTTCTCCACATTCTCAACACGGTCGAGGGCTTTTGTTTTCTAATATTTGTCCATCTAAAACTACGTCACATGGTCACTTACTACTGAGTTTGAGTATCTTCTCATATTTGGTGCTCCTTTGAATTGGTTTTTCTGCGAATCAATTTTCTATTATGTTATTTATATTGTCTTACCAATATAAGACGTTTTTATTATTTTATATTTTTTCTAAATCTGTAGCTTCTTAAAACTCTGCTTATAGTATACATCTCTAGAGATAGATATAGATATATTTATGTTATCACTATAAAAATGTTCACCTTGCAAGGGGGAAGCATCTGTCTTTATCTCCTCCTAGATTTCCTCCCATGGGACTCGCTCTCCGCTGGATGATGGGGCTGGGACCGCCCAGCCAGGGGACCCTCAGAGCACAAGGAGATGGTGAGCTGCCGCCAGGGGCCACCCACGCCCCTCTCACCACCATGCAGAGACTTGCTCTCCTTTCAAAGGCGGCATGGATGGAGAAGTAAGTGGGGGGATCCAGATCTCTCTCAGCATCATGGCTTGGACTGAGTAACCCAGAGGAACGGTGCTAAAGGCCTGAACCGGGCACTAGCAGTGAGAAGGAAAAGGTAGGGGAAATGATAAAATTATCATTATTTCATAACTTTTTCTTATTAAAAATTTAAATATTGCCAAGAACTTTGTTACATACCCCAAATAGTATTATTGAAATTAAATGGATGACAGACATTTTCTTTTCTTTTTTTTAAAAGATTTTATTTATTTTGAGAGAGAAAGAGAGAGCACACACATGTGTGAGTTGGGGAAGGGGCAGAGGCAGAGGGAGAGAGAGAATCTCAAGCAGAATCTATGCTGAGCACAGAGCCCCACGGGGGCTCGATCTCATGACCCTGAGATCAAGACCTGAGCCTAAACCAAGAGTCGGATGCTTAACCAAATGAGCCACCCAGGTGCCCCCAGACATTTTCTGGAGATGCAATTAATTAATACCATGCAGTATTTCTGGGGTTCACTCCCTTCAAAATGTCCCCCCTGGTTAACAGTGGGTGAGGGCTTCTTGCTTCGCTCTCGACTGCCACTTTTCTCCAAGGCAGAGATGTTTTCTTGTCCTTTGTGTCTCCACAATAGCTCTAGCCTCTGGACCCCCAAACACACACACACACACACACACACACACACACACACACACACCCCTCCCAGCTACCTGGAAGCTCTCTGCAAGTCTGCCAGCGAGTCCCTGTCCCTTGGGTACCCCTTGGTCTTAGTGAGCAGCTGGTACCAGCAGGAGCCACAAGGACCTGGCATGACCATAAGGCCTGGGCACAAGACAGATGACCCATTGTTACTGGTGCCACATCATGGCTCTTGGCTTTCCATATGGGCTCACACGTCCACTCAGCAGGAGACACTGATGGGATGTTTAGGAGTTCATAAATATCCTCTCTGTCCCACCAGAGTTATGAACAAACAGGAGGGGAGACACAGAAGCAGACAGATGGAGACCAAACCATCCATTTTATTGCTCATCCAAGGGAGGTCATTTGATGGAGCTCACGCCTTCTCCTGATGGGCTTGTTGCTCCTCTGCATGTCCCTTCTCCCATCTGCTTTTTGGAGCAGCTCTCGACAGTAAAGTTGGGATCTCCAAGTCAGACACTTTACCCTTCTGCCGCCTCCCAGGGGTCCTAGCTGGAGAGGGAAGAAAGGAGATCGAATCCCTGTTGTTTCCAGCCTTCTGAGAGATCAGCTTTACGCAATCATGGAGCATGAGCCAACGGCAGTCACCTGCTCCTCCATGGTGAGCAACCCGTGAGACTGGAACAAGAGGCCAGGAGTCATTCAAGTAGCATTCCCTCCATATGGAAATGTGAGGAATGGGGAACTAAGGGGACCCCTGTGCTTTTTGTTCTCTTAACCTTTGGGTCCAGGGGTGTCCTGCCCTGCGCTGGTGAGCTGTGCATCTGGCCAGCCCTGCTCCTGCCTTCAGCAGCCCACACCCCCTTGGGGTACGTTCCTGGAACTGCCACTGGGCAGTATATATTTTACTCCCAGAAACTGTCCATTGGGTTGAAGTAGTGAAATACTCATATTAATTTTGAGCCACACTGGAGTCAAAGCTGGAAGTTTATTCTTTTCTTTATTTCTTTGCATTCCCCCCCCCCCCCCAGCCATATTGCCCAATGGAGCTTCAGCAATGTGATTAAAGGTCAACATTAAGATGATCTGGGAATAAAATGTTAACAATCTGGAGATGGCTCAAGTTGAATATAAAGCCCTTCTTTTATTAAATTCTGTTTTAGTAGGTAGCCCAAGTTATACTGCAGTAGGAAGCAAGCCACAGATCTCAGTGGACTAATACTAGGAAGGTTTATTCCTGAGGACTTCACTGGCCAGCTGGGGGTTCTGTTCTGCTTCACTGTGGTCTTGCTCTGATACCTGGCTGGGAGAACAGCCACCATCTGGAATATTGCTGGCCAGATGCCAGAGGGAGCACCAACCTTAACTAAGCACACACTGGTGCCTAAAGCTTTCACTTGGAAGTGACAATGTCTTTTCTGCTCACATGTCATAAGCCAAAGTAAGTGACATGGCCATGCTTACGTTCAAAAGTGGCACAGAAGCCCAATGCTCCCACGCGCCTGGAGGACAAGAGCCAGAATAGTATAAACAGCTCTAAGGACCAGCTTTTTCTTTCTTCAGGAAGAAATTAAAAGCCACAAATATTAAATATTCTTGTAAGATAAAGTTCAACTCATTTTGTGTCTGAAGTAACAAAATCCAAATTTAAATATTCTTGCCCTGTGGAAGTCAAGTCCAAAGTCTACACATAATTCCTAATTTTAAATTAATGTTCAATGAAATTAAGGCCCTCTTGGATTTCTTTTTGTGTTCATTATAGTCTGGGATTTTCCAACAATCACGTGTGAACCAGGTCACCATTATCAAGATGGGCTTAATGCCATTGGGCTTCGAAGTTGAGTTAGTTGCATTTCTCATTCCCCACTTTAAAGAGTATAAGGTGGTTGTGGGACCCACAGAATTATCACAGCACTGACTTTATGTCACTAACTAACCTCAAGTCCTAGGGAGATACCCCAAGTGAAATGTGGCTCTCAGGACATCACACTTGGTTCAATCTTGACCTGTATTACTGATATCAAATATGAAGTGGAAGCTCCATGGAATCTGAGAGCAGTTTGGTGGACAGAGAAAAAACAGCATCGATGGCTTCATCTTTGCAGGATGCTATTGGCACCAACGAGAGGTCAATTGTGGCAGTGTTTAACCTACGGAGGAGGCATTTTGGAGACACATTTGGGACAATGCTATTTTCTTCCATAGCATAAAATTTGGGGTGGTGGCAGCTTTTCTTTCTTATCTTTGCATTTCCCCTATGAGGCTTGTGTTTAATGTCCCTTAGGCTGCTTTGAGGGTTGGCTTTGTCCAGTGGTGTGGTTGCTCCCAAATCGTATGACTACACATTTTAAGTCCTGTGACATAGTGACTTGCTTCTGTTGCTTCTTGTGGAATTGCAAAGGTCTGGGAAATCTGGCTTCTGGGGATGATTTCCCTATGGTCCTCACATTGGTTTTCAGTGAATCAAAGAGCCCTTAACTGAAGGGTTCAAAAATCAGTGTTAACATTTCAAAAATCTGCGTTTCTAGAGCATAGTTCTCACCTTTGAATGTAACTTAGGAAACTTGGGGAGCTTTAGCAATCTTGAGGCCCACATTGCGCCTTAACCAATTATGCCACAGTCTCTGGCATGGTGTGATGGTTAATTTCATGTGCCAACTTGGCTGGGCCACAGTACCCAGATTTGAATTGGGTGCCAACTTTGTAGTTTTGCGGATCTTTGCATTTTTAGGAGACACGCAGTTCCATTTTATCACCAATGATAAGGTGGGTATGGTTACCATTATGAATAGCAGGACCAAGTTAGTAATGAGAGTCATATGACAGAGGACATGGGTATCAGTCAATGATGCTGTTCCTGGAACTGAAATAGATGGGCAGCTTACCAATTGTTTTACATTTGTATAAATAGAAAGCTCCAATTGGCACATGTTTTGGCTTGCTACGGAACCTTACCAGAGACTCTATGCTCCTTATTAGCCACTGAGTTTCTATGTAATTGAGCTGCCTGCCTGAACTGGGTGTTATCGGACCAACCATGCCACAGCACTGGGCACTTATAGCAGCTCCCCATCATCAAACAGAAGAGATAATTCGAGATCGGGCTTCACCAGATCCTGAAAGCACAGGTGAGTTGCATGAGGAAGAGGCCCGATGCCCATGACCCCAACCCATACTGCATTGTGCTCTATCTGGCACAATTATGCCCCAGCAGGAACAAGCCTATGAACAGCTGATATAGAGCAAAAACCATAGGGCTGGTTTACAGAGGTTCCTGTATGATGTGCAGCCCACTCTGCTAGTCAACAGTGTTAGTTTTGCAGCCCTCATCTGGGACACTCCTGCATAATGTGGGTGGGGATTCAATAAGGCGACTTTGAGCAGAGGGCTTGATTTATTTTACCTGGATGGAGAGAAGGACAGAAGTGGCTTTATTCTAACCTATGGTCTCTGACTCAGTTATGGCTAGACGGTCAGAGACTTGGAAGAAACACAATAAGGAAAGTGGTGGAAGATGTTTGAGGAAGAGATATGTGAGTGGAACCCACCACCAAAGGAATACAGAGCTATTTGTGTTCCATGAAAATGCCCGCACGAGTGAGTTCTCAAAGGGGAATGGTGTTAATAATCAGGTGGATAATGTAACATGACTGGGGACGGTGGTCAGCCTTCTTGTCCATCCACACTTGAACTTGTCTGGTGGGCTCCATAACAAAGTGGCCATGTTGCCAGTCGGGAGGTTATTCATGGGATAATCCCTAGGGAGGTCCACTCATAGCTGACATGGCTATGGCCGCTTCTCAGATCTACTCTGCCAACAGCAGAGGCCAATCTTAAGTTCCTAGGGTGAGGCCATTCCCTTTGGAATCAGCCAGGAGCCTGGTGGCCGATGAATTACATTAGATCTCATCCATCATGGAGGGGAAAGCTCTGTCCTTTTTGGAATAGACCTTTACTCTGGATAGGGACTTGCTTTCTTTGTCTGCAGTGCTTCTTCCCAAACTGTAACCCTTGCACTTACTGAATGCCTCACCCACTGTTCTAGTATTCAGTGTGGCTTCCATCCCAGGCTCACAGTTCACATCAGAAAAGGGCTGCAGTGTGCCGTGCCCATGGAACGCACTGGTTCTACCATGTTCCCCACCATTTGAAACAGCTGGCTTGAATGATGAACCACTGGCCTCTCACAGATTGTGTACTGTCCAGTCACATGGCAACACCTTGTGGGACTGGGGCAAGATTTGGCATGAGGTGATATTTGCACTGGGTCTGTGTCCAATATGTGATGCTGTTTCTCCCATAGCCAGCATTCATGGGTCCAGGAATCAAGAGGTGGAATTGGGAATGTCCCCACTCGCTGACAGTCCGGGTGACCCACTGCAAAATGTTCAGTCCTTGTCACATGACCTTACACTCTGCTGCCAAGAGGTCTTAGTTCTAGAGGAGAATATGTCCACCGAGTGACACAGCATGATTCTATCAACTGAAAGCTGAAATGTCCCCTTGTCATTTTGAGCTTGTCATGTCTCCATGGACGTCTCTCTGTGTGTCCTTCCAGCCTGAAATTCCATCTGCCACAAACAGCAGTCAAGAGAACATGACAGCCCCATCCTGCGTCCTGCATATGCACTCCTGATCCACATGGTGCAGAGGCTGCCTGGAGGACTGGGTTGGGGGTGAGATCTGGGAATCTCAGATCCGGGGACCTGGGCCAGACCTACTGTGCTTTGTCCACAGTCCTCCTAGGCTTAAGGAGGCTGACACAGTTGAGAAGGGGTTTGTGTCTCACATCTCCGGCTATCGATGTCACTGTGAGCATTACGACTACCGTCTCAAACTTGACAGTAGTAGTCAGCCTCATCCTTGGCCCTGGTCCTCCTGGTGTATAGGGTGGCCCTGTCTTCCAAGCTGGAGCTGGAGAATCATTTGGGTATCCCTGAGGGAAGCTTGCTATTGTCCTATATGACCAGCACGGGGTCCTGACCTGGCTTCTGCTGGTACCACTGTATATCGGATTTCTATATTGTCTCCCGGACAGGTGATCATGGCCATCTGTCCCAGGGTCACTGAGCACAGGGCAGCTGGGTCAGCACCCGGGAGACCTCTCAGGAGCCTGGCCATGGGGCTGAGCTGGGGCCTTGCAGAGCTACAGACAACACCTGTTTCAGGGAAAGGTGGTCCTGTGGTCTCATCCCCTACCCCTCCTATGTCATGTCCCCTTTGTATCCTCCAGCTGAAGTCTGGTCCCATCCTCGACATGTCATCCGAATAGGAAACCCTCTCATTCTGACACGTGCTCATCATGGTGCATGTGGGAACTTCCTTGTTACACAACCACCTGCTGTTGGAGATTCATCACAACTTCTAGTCTATTTCCACGTGGTGCTTCTGTCTCTGTAACAACCCCCATCCCACAGCGGACCAGAGACTGGCATTGTCAACACTTTGATCCCTTTCATTTTTTTCATCCATGTTTCATGGAAACTTGTGAATAGTGTCAGAACCCACCCCTGACTGAGGGACTCACTTCAAGCTCTGGGTCTCTGTGAGGGTCCCCCGGGTCACATCTTTGCACACAGCGTGAGCTCTGGGGACTGGATAGTGAGTGGTCCCTCCTGGGAACTGGGTTCTGTCCCTGAAGCAAGGACAGCACAGGGACCAGAGATGTGGCCTGAGGCCGTGAAAATCACGTCACCCTGGAGACAGTCTCACAGGGAGGCTGCGGATGCTCCTTCCGGGGACCAGGGGTCCCGAGTGCCCCACCTCCCATCCCCTGAGGCACTCATGAGCAAGGAAGCTGCAGCCCCGGATTTGAGTTGGGGTGGAGGTGGGAAGGAGAGGCAGAGTTTGAGTAATCGGGGCATCTCTGGATGTGCCCAGCACAGAGGAGTCAGACCCTGGGAGCACTGGTGGACAGAGAGGGGACCCAAGTTTCCCATGTGAGGTGCTCACTGTCACTCCCATCAGTGTTCAGGGTGACACTGTGTGTCTAACCCTCAGAACATGGTCCCTGCAGCCTGAGGAGATGAGGATGGATCATCCTCACAGTCTCTGAGGACTGAGTCCTGGATCCCTGCTGACCCCTGGGCCTGGTGTCCCTGTGAGGCTCCCCCTGGGCAGCCCCAGCCTCTGTCCTGCAGCTCCTGATGCAGCCCTGCTGCCCCCTGCTGGTGGAGGAGGCTCAGACCAGGAGCTTCCCTCCTGCAGGTCCCTCCACAGCCCCTGTCACCTGAGGAGGGGTGTGGACCTGGGAGTCCTGCCTCCCACAGGCAGCTGCCTCCCCCCCGCCCTGCCCAGCCCAGCACACAAGGTCACATACACTATTCAGGAGGCAGGGTAGGTTCAGTTTCCGCGCTTGTCCCAGGGTAAATGCCTTGGCCTCACACGCTGGCTTCTTACAAAAAGGAGAGTTCAGGGTCAAGTATATTGTATTTGAAAAGGTCAATGTCCAGACAAACCTGTGTGGTATCCGACAGCCAGCAGATTCTCGTGTACTTAGGGATCAGGACCGATGATTCCTGCATCCCCATCAGTGTAGTTGGGTCATCAGAGCAATAGGTGATGATTCTGGTGCTAAGTTCAGGTGAGTAAGCACAGATTTAATTTTATTGTTATTACTCTTATTTTTACTACTTTTTTTATTATTCTAACCCACACCTCCTGGAGTTTGGAGCAGGAGGATTTGTAAAGTAGCCGAGTGTGTGGTTTTGTGGAACTGGCAAACTGCGCATTCAGACTTGGATCCAATTGCATATGATGCAGGTCACAGTGTAGATGACAACTTTTCCTTCAACCCACAGAAGATGGGAGACTCCAAGTCCAAGGTGAATTCACCGAGATCACACGGAGTTTCTCTAATTAGGAAGACCCTTACAATGTTTTGTATCATTTAACATGAAAAAATTGTGTCTTACATGAGTGTAAGCTTCCCCATTTCACAGCAGGTAAAGCTGAGGCCCAGAGAGGCTAGCTTCCCAGGAAAACAGAGGAGAGTAGGGTGAGTCCAGGATGGAGCCCAGATGTGTTGGATTCAGACTCTGGGCTCACCAAGGCAGAGCTTGACCAGGGCGGGTGGGAGAGAGGGTGAGGCCAGGCTGGGCAGCAGGGCTTCTGTCCCTCAGCTCACTGCTCTCCCCCTAGTGGCCTGGCCTGTAAGGGAGCCTGGGTAACATGCCGGTGAGGAGGGTCAGAGGTGTCATGCCCCAGATTAGAGCTGGAGGATCTGTGGGGACTTTGGAGGCTCTTTGGGGGTGCAGGGACCTGGCCTGGGGCCTGCTGGTTCTGCTCTGCGTTATTGCTTTGTGCTCACTGAGCTCCAAGTTTGAGGGTGTGACGGGGGTCTCGTGGCCACAGTAATGGGGTCAGATGAGTCTTGGAGTGGACCCAAGTCCTGTAGGTTCAGGACACCGTGGGGCTCATTCTCTGGGTCATAACCCCTCCAGCACCCTCTGGGCTGACCTCAGGCTCCAGGTCATGCTCAGGGTCCTGTGGGGGCTGAGTCTGTGAGCAGGACCTGTGCAGCACCTGGGTAGAGAGTGACGAGGGGGAGCAGAGGAGGGTCCAGGCAATGGTGGGGACCCCAGATTCTGTTTCTTGAGTCCACTGCTGAGCCTGGCCTCCCAAAGTCTCCCTCATGCCCTCTCACTGGTTCTTGCGAAAAATGCTCCTTCTCAGGCTGGTGGAGAGAATCTCTGTGCTTCTGGGCGAGCTTCATACATTTGGCTTACATGGAGCTTCCCTCACCTCTCAGCTCCATAGAGGAGCTCTGGTCACTCTGTGTTTGCTACCATAAAAATTGGGGGAGGGAGAGGTGAGGGCATTTCTGTTGATGTTCTCATGAAATGTCCCTTGTGATCATTTACTTCCATTTTTGTGTGTTTCACGTGACATGAAATATTCCATCCTAACCATTTGTAAAACTTCGATTCATCTTCCCAGATTCTCTGTTCTGTTTTTTTTTACATCCTGAATTATGGAACAGAATCGAGTGGGAATATTGTCCTGATCTTGCACTTAGTATAAGTTCATTTAGTGTAGGTTTCTTATCCTTGGTTGTTGCTATCAAATTCAAATTGACAATGTCTATCTTTTAATTGTGGCGTTTAGGCGGTTTCCTGACTGTGAGTGGTAACATAGTTTATTAGATCACGTCTTGCTTTTTATTTTCTTTATGTCCCATGTTTTCTCTATTCTCCTTTTCCATTTATTTCTTGTTTTTGAGTAACAGAATATTTCTTACAATCTATTTTATTTCTGTTTTGGCTATTTAGCTGTAACTCCTTGCTGTCCTGTCATCTGTGACTTGTCACAGGCTACATTTAGGTGACGCCACTCCACGTGACAGAGAGCATCAGCCATTAGAACCCACTTCCCACTCTGTCTTCTCAGAGCTGTGGTAGGAATGTCATATCCATTACTGTTAGCTACGTGATAAATTCCAACATACGCAGAGATTAGATCAAAAATTGTTCATATTTATCCCTGTAGTTATCCTTTCTGACTCTTACATTCATTTTGTAGATTTGGATTCTTTCTGGAATCACTTCCTCCTGCCTGAGGGGAGTCCAGTATTATTTCCTGTGTTAGGGGTCTGCTGATGATCAGTTCTGTCAGTTTGGTATATCTGAAAAAAAAATTTATTTAGCCTTTATTACTAAAGGATATTTTCCCTGGATAAAAACATAAGTGGTTTCTTCTTGTTTTTCTCAGTAGTTTGAAGATGCTAATCCACTGCCGTCTGTGTGCATTTCTGCTCATGAGAAATCAGTCTGAATCCTTATCACTGTTCCCCTGAAACAAGTATCTTTCCTCTCTGGTTGCTTTTCACACTGTGTCTTTCTCTCTGCCGTAAACAATGTGATACCTGATGGGTGTTGGGGTGTCGTTCCCCCACCCCCATATCTCTTTGCTTGGGGTTTATCAAGAATTTGTAAACTATAGGTACTGAATTTTCATGAAATTTAGTACATTTGTGGCCAATGATTCATCAAATATTCTTTTCCACCCCTCCACCCTCACTCCCTGGGTTCACAAGCACATGTGCATGACGTTGCTAACATTTTCCTATATTCAGTGCTGGTCTGTTCAACTATAAACACTTTTTGTGTCTTTCACTCTGCGGTGTCTGTGCTGTGTCTTCAGATTCCCTCACGTTCTCCATCTTGTCACGTCTGGTGCTAATCTCAGCCCTTGTATTTGTGATCTGAGATGTTACAGTTTTCATCTCTAGCAGTTTGATTGCAATCCTTTAATTTTCTTCTCTGTCTCTTCTTTGCATTTCAATCATTAGAGTAAATTTGGATGAAAGTCTGCAACACCGTCCTGCTTTCCATGCACAGCCCTCTGTCCTGTCCGGCAGCTTCCAGACCTGCCGCCCCAGGACCGCCTGGGCCCATTCACAACGTGAGTGTCTCTCCCACTGTCTCTGTCTCTCTGTGCATCACAGATAAATACACACATACATGAACATGACATCCATGTCCTATTGGATCTGCACCCTCTAGACATTCCTAAGTCATGCACCTCTTTAGCTCTCGCTCTTTGTTAAAATGGTTTTATTTTAATGCTTTCTTTAGAGTTTACAGTTCTCACCTCCTACCTTAAGAAAGTTCCTCCCAGTGATATGACATCACTCACGTGCAGGATGAGGACCTCATAACATGGTCTCATCTTCCTCATCATTTGTGCTCTCATTGTCACGTGTATTATTTGTAATCCATTATGAATCAAACACATTGCTATATATTTTTTTGCTTTAAGCAGTTGACTTTTATATACATTAACCATTAACATTGTTTGTATATTTATCTTTGTAGTTATGACACCAGATGCTTTTTATTTCTTTGTGTAGGCTCACATTTCCTTCTGTCACCCTTTCCTTCCATCCGAGGGCCGTCCTTCACTGTCGCTTGTGCTGAGGGTCTGTGGGTGATCAGTCTGGGTGGTTTGCAGTCTGAGAAAGGCTTAGTTGTCTTCAATTTTCAATGCCATTTTCCCTGGGTAAGGAACAAACTTAACAGTGCTTTCTATTAAGATTTTGAAACCATTGCTTCCCTGTATTCTTGCTCACATGGCTTGTAATGAGAAAGGTGCTCCCAGCACGACGCTGGTTCTCTGTAGGGAACACGACTCTCCTCTCTGGCTGTGAGAGTATCTGCATCACTGGTTTGTAGACATTTCATCCGATGTGTGCTGGGCTCTCTCTCATGTTCCCTGTGCCTGAGCTTCGCTGAGCTTCGTGAATACATTGGTTCCTGGGTTTCTCCAAATTTGAAGCCTTTCTGTAAATTAGATCTTCACAGATTTTTTGCTTCACCTTCAGTTCCTTATCTTCCCTCCCACAATCCTTACACTTGCACATTGTCTGGGTGGTGTGAAGGTGTCTTCCAGGCACCGAGCCTTTATAATGTCTTTAGGGTTTTTGCTCTGTATATCATTTTGAATAGTTTCCATCACTTAGACATCAAATTCTATAATCTCTTCTTTGGCGGCCTCATATCCCTTGTCAGTCTCTCCTGTGTATTTCTTAATTTCGGACCATTTAATTTAGCAATGATTTAAAAGATTTGGACTTTGAAAAATATCTTCCATATCTGCTCCTAAACATTCAGAGGAGATGGAGTTCCTAAAACTGTTTACAAATCCCCTGCCGATCCACCCTGGAGGGTTGGGAGGAAGGGGACAGATTGGGGACCTCATACCTGGGGACCTGGGTCAGAGCTGCTCATTGCTTTGTGCACAGGCCTCCTGGAGCTGGAGGAGGGTGGGACACATACAGGGAAGGGGTTGGTGTCTCACTCCTTGGCTGGCCTGGCCACTGAGACCTGAGAGGTGGAGTAGTCTTTATTTTCTGATCCCATTCTATACCTGGCACTATGAGGCTTTGCACAGGTTCAGGGTCCAACCTAGATCACAGCTTGTGGGCCACAGAGACCAAATAAAATTCATCTTCCCTCAATAGCACATGGCGTTTCCAAAGCCATCACGGTGCTGTAAGTGCCTGCTCTCAGCTGTGAGTCCCTGGAGCAGGTCATAGGGGTTGTGCCTCAGTATCCCTCTTTTGCAGTCAGGGTCAGGAACAGATCAGGTGCAAAAAGAAATATTGTCATATAAGAGAATGAGAGAGGACCTCAAAGTTTAGTAACTCTTAGAGGGAAGGGTTGTCATAAGTAACTTGTCTTCACATTTGGGGAAAAATATATAAGAAATATCTTAATCTATAGGTTACGTCAAGAAAAGCTTACCGAGAAAATAACTGTGTTGCAGAAACTGAGAAAGGGAAGAACAGAATTTTCCAGTCCCCTGTAGGAGGACCTTCTAAGAAGGAGGAAGAGCTGTGTCCGGCAGGACAGGGGACTGTCAGCACAGGGAAAGGAGGGGGAAAGGAAACATGTGGTCACAGGAAGGGTGAGTGTTTGTGGACAGTGACAGCATTTTGTTTCATTAGGATGGGCTAGGGCTTGGGTTGGTGGGGGACTTTTTGGCTGCACCTGTATTGGAGAAATAGGCAATGTCTCCATGGGCAAGACCATACACGCAGGTACCCTGAGATAAAATTTGTACTTGAGAATGAGGGATGACACTGTAGATAAATGGCCAAAGCCAAATGACCTGAAGGTCTCAGGTACTGGTTACGACCCCGGGCTGCGTGTCAGAAGCCCTGAAGCCCAAGCCCTCTGCATCTGCAGGTGGTTTTGCCAGGTGATCCCTGCTGCCCCCTGGTGGCCGATCCACACTGCCTGGTGGAAGGGCAGGCATAAAGGTGTAGATTGATAAACCACAGCTCAGTTTCTGAGTCCTGATCCACTGAGGAATGACTTTTCTATGCATGGCTTCTGCCTGCCTCATATTCTGACATGAGGGGCCCAGATTACTCATGAAAACATGAACAGGCTCATTTGGAGGAAAGAGGACTGGTTTCACTGAGGCTTCCCTGCCCATGCGTTAGCATTGGGGAACCCAGTACTTAGGGGATGGCTCTTTCTGGTGCCAACTGTGGATGCAGGGCTGATGTGTGTGTGTGTGTGTGTGTGTGTGTGTGTGTGTGACCAGGGCCTAATGTCCCAAAGACAGAGAGAGGAGAGCATCCACCCAGCACACATATATTCAGACCCACATTGGTCTGGCCCACATTCCATCCTGGGCATTCTGCATGAACAAGACACAGTGCCTACTGAAGAGGGAACTCTGGCACTGGTCAGGTCAGCAAGAGAAACAAGCAGTGAGACATGTGAAGAAAGCCCTGTCCTGACTTCAGGTAGGTGCTGAGGTTGGGAGGGATAGTCGTGGGGAAGAACAGGACAAACCTGAGAGGTCTGAGATTCAATTCCAGTTCCAGGCCTGTGTGGAGATTTCTCTTAGGTTAGCGCTTGGGGCACAGAAGGATGTGTCCGGTGTGTAAGGGGCAATTTCCAGGTAATAAGTCAGGTCCTCTGCGCAGCTGCTGGGAACATGGAAGGGCCTCCAGGAGGAAGCTGCTGAGGTAGGAACAGGTTTGGCACAGCGGTGCTCGGTGCCTGGGATCTCCCTAGGTCACCTGGGGGCTGAGGTCGCTCAGGGCAGTGGTTATCATCCCTCCCCTCCCCCCAATACACACCTAAGCCACAGGGAGACCAGGGTCTCCACGTGCTCTGATATTGTCCCCCCGTCTTGTCCCCTGTTGATGACCTGCACTGCTTTCCCCGGCATCCATAGACTGGCCGAGCTGAGCTGGAACATGAGGGAGGGGTGCACCTGACAGGGAAGGGAGCCGGGAGAGGAGTCCAGGTTCCCGGAGAGGGAGAGAAAAGAGCAGAAGCCAGCAGGTGCAAGGCAGCAGCTGTCCCCTGCCCCAGGCCAAGAGGGGAGGTGGGCCAGCCTCAGCCAGAACGTTCCAGGTCCCGAAGGAGACCGCTCCTTCCTCTCAGTTCTGCCCGCTGCCTGTTGGGGGCGCTGCTGCACTTGGCCACAGTGACACCTGCTGACCAGGGAGGTGCCCGCCCGCCCATTCATGGTCATGATGATGAGAAAGCCTCTGGTGGGAATCTCCAGATTATAATTCCCTAGAGGGACATTGTCATGATCCTTTAACCCGAAAAATCCCTTGACATCTTATTTTAGTCATACGGACACCCATAAAAAAAATCATCATTCTTTTTTTTTTGTTCTGTTTCAATAGGTCAATAAGTAAATTTTATTTATTTTAAGATTTTATTTATTTATTTATTTGAGAGAGAGAGAGAATGAGAGAGCATGAGAGGGAGGAGGGTCAGAGGGAGCAGACTCACCGCTGAGCAGGGAGCCCGCTGTGGGACTCGATCCCGGGACTCCAGGATCATGACCTGAGCCGAAGGCAGTCGCTTAACCACCTGAGCCACCCAGGCGCCCCAATAAGTAAATTTTAGATGAAAGATTCCAATGGCACTTGATAAGTTTTTGTGAGGAGAACATGGTTTTCTTCTCGCAACTCCTTTGAAGATATCGCTCTGACACAAGCCAGGGTGGAAATAGGGGAAGCTTCTGCTTTTCCTTCTTAATAAATTCCTCCTCTGTCATTTGGACCTCATGCTATGCTCTACAAATCAAATTCAAAACTGCAAGTGAAAGATTCATGGAGAGAAATTCAAGTTATGATACAATTTTATTCACATCTTGGAAAAGGTCTCTCCCCTTGGAACTATAGGTGAGGCCCGAATGCAGCCGTGGCCACCACACGGGGTCACATGGGTTTGGGCGTGAGTCCATGTGGGTTGGACCTGAGCTAAGGGTCAGACCTGCCTGGTGCAGGTGACTTGGGGCAGTGGGAGGACCGTGGTGCCAGGAGAAAGTCCCCTGTGGACCCCAAGGTGGTGTCTGCACTTCCTCCAGAGTTTTGTGAAATCTGAGGGCAGGGCCTAGGGCAGCAGGGGCCTGGTCCCCTCTTCAGGAAGCCTCAGGCAGCCCTTCTGCATGTGAGGACAACTCATCCGGGAGCAGAGGAGACACAGCCCCTGGGGCCCACCTAGGCTGCCTGGACCCAAGGAGAAGAGGAATTCCCGCAGGACTGTGCTGCCTGAGGCAGCTGTCTCCCCTCCCGAGTGATGCGTGATTACATCTGGGGTCCAAGTGATGTGCAATGACATCCTAAATCTGTACTATGTTCTGTAAAACTTGACTAGAGTCCTCATAGTCAGTAGAGACCCCAGTCTGCCATTGTTCAGTAGGGTACACACAGAGTGGAGGCCAGAGAACCTGCTAGAGTCTCCCCCAGGTCACGGGCCAGGCCAGGACCAGGGAGACACCTGATCCCAAAGCCTGAGTAGCAGCTGCTCAGAGGGCAGTTGAGAGTGAGAGCCAGACCACCGGGGATAGTTTGTGTCCCGTCCCCCATCCTTCTGTGTCACCTGGATCACTACCGGGCACTCCGAATGCCACATTAGGTGGCTCAGCACTGGTCAGCCTTGTCCTGGCTTCAATCCTGGTCACGCTCAGGGGGCCATTTACCTAAGTTCCATCCTCAGAATCAGCCCCAGATGGTCACTCACATCTGTATATATAACCAGCTCGGGGACCTGGCGTGCCTTCTGCTGGGACCTAGAGACATGTTCACGCCTGAGCTCATCCCCAGGGCAGGGGATCCTGGGCCTGATCAGGGCCAGGACATGGAGGGAGTCAGGCTCAGGGCAGGGGAGGCACGGAGCCTGGGAGAGAGGAGAGGAAAGGGTCCTGGAGGAAGACAGGCTGAGTCAGAAGTGACGGTCACAGCCCTGTGAGGGGAGGGGGCAATGTGGACACAGTGAGGGCAGGGCCCTGACCCCATGGCCCCGGAGTGGGAGGGAGAACAGAGCACCTGGGCCTCACACTGTGCCTCCCTGTGGGCGTCTCACCTGAGCTGGGAGCAGCGGGAGAGCAGGGGTGGAGCCACTCAGAGTGCGGTCCTCGGAGAACCAGCGCCACAGGCTGAACTGGGAGCTGTCCCCAGCTGCACCTGCAGCTGCATCCCCTTCCCCCCCACGCCGGGACCCTGTGCTCACTGAGCTTCACAGGGTGGGGTCCAGGCACCGTGGCAAATCTCGCTTCCTCTGCTTATCTCCCTTGGTCCTGCCCGCCACCTGGGACATGGGGCTTAACTGGCCTGCTCTGCTCAAGGGAGCTTGAGTCAGATTTGAGACCCTGTATGATCTGAAAAATTGTTTCAGAATGGACTCTGTCACTGGTCACCTGGAGAGTGTGCTGAGGATGGTGATCCCCCGGGGAATATTGACTGCACTGCTCTGGTGGCAGAGACTGAGCCTTGTCTCCGTTTGTCTCATCCTGGGAGTGAATCATGAGGAAAAGTGAGGGCACTGGCTGGGGTGATTCATGGTGACTGTCACGGGGGAGCTGGGTGTCTATTACACAAGTGGGGCAAGCAGGGGTATGTATGGATTCAGGAGATCCCCTAGTACTGCCTGGATTTGTGATTCCAGTCAGGAATGTGCCACGACTCCATGCAGCAGGTCTGATGGACCAGCCTTCCAGAAGGATGGTTTATCCTGCCAACTGGCTGGGATGAGGACTTGCACAGGTATTTTCTGAAGAGAGGGGATCAAGCGGTGGGTGATGAAGAGATTAGTTCTAGATGCCCCTTCTGAGCACAGGGTAGTGGCAGAAATGAACATGCTAGAAGTCACACATGTTTCTCCTTATGTTGTAGGAATGTGTTGGGATACATAGCAATCATATGCTTCTGTTTTCTCCACCTCTGTCATCCCATTATCATCTAAGACCAGGTGTGTTAATGGTACGAAACTGTCTATCTCAATATTGACCTTTAGGATAGCAAATCATGTGGGACCAAAATAAATATCCCTAGTCGTGGGATAGTTGCCTATTATCAAGTGGAAGCAAGGTTACCGCTATTCCCTTTCTTTGCAGACTGTGGTTTGCGTGGGTCTAATGGTTTTCATGTGGGCAACGTGGGACTCTGGCGGCTCCATACGTGTCAGCATTGACAGACTGGACTGCGGCGTTTCATCAAACTGTTTTCTGTCCCTATTTCCGGGCAGGGTGGGTGTAAGGAAGGATTCTTGTGCAAGATGTGGAGATGGGAGTAAGGCAGCACCCCTTCCTTGTGTGTCTCACGCCCATGGTTGAGTATCTTCTGGCCACTCTGTAGGAGGGGGCAACTGTCCCAATGTCCCTCATTCACCATCAGGATGGACGTGACTCTCCAACAGTCTGTCAGAACCCAGAGCACCTAGTGTGTCTGGATATTTTCTCCTCGTATACAAATAGAAGAAAGGATCTCCTCTGTCTGGCGATTGGATATGCACCTTGAGGATGTGGGGGAGAGCCCCCAGCTTTGTGACTATATATAGTGGCCCCCTTTGTTCCCTGGGGACCGTCTCCAGAATGCTGGCCATCCCAGATGGGTTCCTGGAAGCAGATGCTGAGACAAAGAAGCGCATGTGTAAAAACCTGGAAGGAGATAGGATATCAGGCTGGGCAGAAAGAGAGCGACCCACAGAGAGTGAGCCATCAGTTGAGGCCTCCTTCCTGCAGGCCTCCCCTGTACAGCTGGGACCTTTCAGGACATCGGAACCTGAGGCAGGGCCCTGGGATCTAGGCCTCGGGAGATCATTCTCCTGAACCTCTCTGAGAAGGGACAGAAACCTGGGGAGGCAGATTGCTGAAGCAACAGCGCTTTCCAGCGAGGAGCACCTGTGTGAGCTGTCAGGGGCTCCGGGCAGCAGTGGGTGGGTGTGTGAGCCCAGAAGAGGGGATGTGGGTGACCCCTCAGTGTCTACTGTACCCGCCTGTTCCACTCTGGTAGAGGAGGCTCCTCTCATGTCCCCAGGGCTTCAGGAGCTCAGCTGAGCTGGGACGATTTGAGCTCTAATCTTGGTCAGTTGGGAGAACATTAGCCCACGACCACCACATGGAAATGATGAGACATTGACCAGTGGACAAAAGTCTCCTTGTGTCTTTTTTCCACCCGGGCCGTCTGTCCCCAGTTCACACCCGAGGCCAGAGAACCAGGGCAGGCTAGTGTGGTCAGCTGTAAATGCTCTCCCGACCCTCCCTGTGCAGAGCTGCCTGGAGGGCTGGGTGCGGAGGGAGGCCTGGGGATGTCAGACGAGGGGACCGGGGTCAGAGCTGCTCATGCTCTGTGCACAGGCCTCGTGGGGCTGGAGGAGAGTGCGACACACACGGGGAAGGGGTTTGTGTCTCACTTCCCCATCTGCCTGTGTCACCGTGAGCTTTAGTACTGCTGTCCCACACCTGACAGTAATAGTCAGCCTCGTCCTCGGCCCGGGCCCCGCTGATGGTCAGCATGGCCATGTTCCCCGCGTTCTGCCTGAGAATCGGTCAGGAATCCCTGAGGGCCGCTTGCTATCCTCATAGATAATTGTCACGTGGGCCTGGCCTGGCTTCTGTTGGTACCAGTAAGCATATTTCCTTCCAATATTGTCGCCCCCACAGGTGATCCTGGCCGTCTGTTCCAGGTTCACCGACTTCGAGCGGGGCTGAGTCAGCACATAGGAGGCCATGGAGCCTGCAAGAGAGAAGATGAGAGGTCAGCTTCCAGCCGGGGTGTCCTCCCCTGGACACTCCCGCCCCTGGCTTAAGTTCCAGTGGTTTTCTAAGCCTGATTCCACCCTGCTGTCATCTTTGTTCCTGGGTCCCCTGGGACTGCCTGGTGGATGGAGCCTTTGAACAGATGAGAAACACCCCCTCCCCTTCTGGGCAGGCACAGCCCTTCAAGGATCACACAGAGCCGATGAACTAAGTGGGGGGATATCACCACCCCAGCCCCTCATCCCACAGCAGGGTCTTGAGCATCCTCCACCCCCCGCACCCCCTAGAGTCCACTCTTGAGCTCAGAGTCAGGGCAGGGTTGTCCCAGAACCCAGGGCTGGGGTGGGTGTGAGCCTGGGCTCAGCACCTGTGCAGTGAGCCAGGAATGTGAGGAGGAGAGGGGTCCAGGCCATGGTGCAGGTGCCTCGATTTTGCTCCCTGAGGCTCAAAGCTGGGCAGATGTCCTCCCAGGCGTCTCTTATCCCCTTGCTGGAGACACCGCTGGTTATGCAAAGCAGCCAGATTTCAGGGCAGCTGCTGTGGACCCTTGTGGTTTAGAAATGGGCTCAGCTCCAAGGGACTTAGAGATGGGAGGAGCAGCCCTGCAAACCCATCCTCCCGCCCAGGTAATTCTCATTCACCCTGTGTTCCCATAGTCTGGGGTCCAAGCTCTATCCCTCTCCCTGTCCTGACCTGGCTCCTGAGCTGTGAGGTGGAGTCTGTCTGCATTTTCTGAACCCATCATAGAATGTTTACTCTCTAGGTACGAGAGGATCATAGGTCAGTGTGTGTCCTACCCTTGGTCTATGTTGCTGAACATCAGAACATGAACAAAATTCCTCCCTTGCCAGGTGCACGTGCAGTTTTAGGGAATCATTGAGGTGCTGGAGGATTCTTTGCCAAGGGAGAGCACCATGGACTGTTCGTGGATGCTGTGCCTCAGTATCTCCAGGGTGCACTGCATGCCAGGGCCAGACCCAGTGCTTGAACAAGGCCCGACAGTGCCTGAGTGTAGCAGGAATGGGGTGGCGTGGAGTGTCATGAAGCACTGGACCCGTGCTAGAGACAGAGACAAATTGCACAGGAGAGAGATAAGAGACCCCGAGTCAGAATTTTACATGAGAGCAAAGGTGATAGTGTAGAAAACCTAGACCTTCAGCTTCTGGTCTCTGGTCCTGGTACCCAACCCTCCCTGTTAGAACCCCTGAGGCTTTGCCAGGTGATCTCTGCTGCCCCCCAGGGGCCGCTGCACACTGGCGGCTGGAGGCGCAGGGAAATCCTCTGTCCAGGTGGAGATTCAGAACCACTGCTCACATCCTGATTGCCCCTGACCCTGCACTGCTGGCCCCAGGGGAGGATTTGCTCTTCTCTGAGGGGCCCCAGCCGGCCTCAGGACCAGGCCGGAGGAGTCAGATTATCCGCGAAAATAGGAAGAGGCTCCTGTGAAGAGAAGGCAGGGCCCATCTGAGGTATCAGGGCTCATGTCTCTGGGGTGGTGGGTGGTCGTGGGTTTGGTTTTGGGGCTGGGCACCTGGGGACACAGGACTCAGGGCCGGCCTCTCACTTATTCTGGCTGCTGGGGCACCACATAGTGTGATGATGACTCCTGCCAAGGACAGAGACAGGAGGAAACACCCAACCAACAAAAACGTGTTCAGACCCAGCAAGCTGGGTCTTCCATAGCTTCCATCCTGGGAAGTCAGTGTGAACAAGACACAAGTCTTTCTTGGCTTCCTGCCTTGGGCGGAG
The DNA here is from genome assembly GCF_029215605.1 of Mirounga angustirostris. Lineage (NCBI taxonomy): Eukaryota > Metazoa > Chordata > Mammalia > Carnivora > Phocidae > Mirounga > Mirounga angustirostris. Next base: position 94,879,853 of record NW_026991722.1, read on the forward strand.
CAGCATAGGGGGCACAGTTCCTTTGGTGAGACAGCACACAGTCCCCAACCCCGTCTGCCTGCATCTTGTCTTCTAGGATCATTGAGAAGCCACACTATTGCTATTCTCAGGTCTGTCTAGGTCAGCATTGACCCTGTGGCCCGGAGCTAGGCCATCGACGTGTCATTCAGCTGGGGATCTTTCTGGGGAGTTTTGTCTATGAATGAACGAAGCAGACTAGATTTATGCAGTGCTCTTTCTCTTGTACTTGGGTGTGATGGCTGGAGCTGCGGCAGCCATCCTGAAGTCTGTTGTCAACAACAAGGCAAAGCCAAGCCTCCATAGTAGTGATGATGGTAGAGATAGTGAGAGGATTTGGGACCTCACGGAATTGGTAGTACCTGGAGAACTGCCAACTGACTTCAGACTGACTTCTGCCTGGGGAAAAACAGCTGCTTGAATGTTCATGCTTCTGATTAGATGGGCATGCAATGCATTACACACTTCCTGCCCAGTTGGGATAATAACTAATACAATTACTTAAATAATGTTGGAAGAGCCTGTGCAGCATTGGTTGACGTGCAGAGAAATGAAGTGACATCAGGCAAAAGGACAGGCAGGGAGTGTGTGGGGAGAGGTTGGAGGAGGCTTCTCTGCGGAGGGGACTGTGGGTTTTCTGTCAGGATGGGAAGCAGGGACAAACTGAAGTGTGTTTGGAGTCAGTCCCTGTGGGGAAGAGTCTGGTTTGTGTGGGATGCAGGGACCGTGAGGACCTTAGAGTGTGTGATTCCAAACTAATTGAGCTCTAATGTGACATTTTCTCATCAGGTAAAAACTCAGTGGCAGGAGTGATGTGTTAGAATCCTCATGCTGTATGTTTCCAGGAAAGTTGAATCACGAGAGGAGCCCTGTGTGACGTGCCCAGCACAGAAGTCTCAGCTCCCTGGGACCTCAGGTGGAGAGACAGGGACTGGAATTTCCCATGTGAGGTGTTCAGTGTGTCAGGACTCCTCTCAATGTCCTGGGTAACAGTGTGTGAGTCTCACCCTCAGAACAAGGTCCCTGGAGTTGAAGACATAGGGATGGATCATCCCTACTTCCTTCTGAGGACTGAGCCCTGGACCCCTGCTGACCCCCAGGCCTGGTGTCCCTGTAAGGCTCGCCCTGGGCAGCCCCAGCCTCTGTCCTGGGGCTCATGATGCAGCCCTGCTGCCCCCTGCTGGTGGAGGAGGCTCAGACCAGGAGCTTCCCTCCTGCAGGTCCCTCCACAGCACCTGTCACCTGAGGAGGGGGGTGGACCTGGGAGTCCTGCCTCCCACAGGCAGCTTCCACCCTCTGCCAAGCCCAGCCCAGCACAGAAGGTCACATACTTGGTGCAGGAGGGAGAGCAGGTGAGATTCCTGTACTTGTCCAAGCTTTGAAATGCCCTGGGCTGGCCACTTTTCTTCATACCTCAGGGAGAGTACAGGGTAAATTGTAGTACATTTCTAGGTTCTCAGGCTAGGGACAAAACCTTTGTGAGATCCTATCAGCACCCCTCTTTCTCCATTTAGGAGTCGAGTCTGCTAGCGTCTGCATGTCAGTGAGTGTCGCTGGGTCACAGGGGAACAGGGGATGCTTCTAGCACTAACGTTCACATATGCACCAAACTGTTGATTAGCATTATTCCTGTCATCTCTGCCCCTGCCGTTTCTATCACAACCCACAGCACTCGCAGTCTGGGGGAGGATGTTTTCTACATGAGCCTCTAGGGTGATTTGGAGGAAACAGGGAAGTTGGGAATTCGGGCCTGGTTGTGCAATTTCACTTCACACATGTCATACTTTTGCTGAGCCCGTTTCCTTGGATTTCTGCAGAGGTGGGACAAGAGACTCTCAGCCCAGCGCCCCTCACTGAGACCCTGTAGTCTCTGTTTCATTCATAAGATTCTGTGCATGTGTTTCTATCATTGAATTTGGAAATAATTGTTCTAACATCAGTATAATCTTCCCTATTTCATATCACATAAAGTTGAGGTCCAAGGAGACTAGGTTCCGAGGAAAGCAGAGGAAAGTGGGACGAGTTGAGGATGGAGCCAGGTGTGCTGGGTTCCGATCCTGGGCTCGTCAGGGCTGAGCTTGAGCAGGTCGGGCGAGAGGGAGGATGAGGCCAGGCTGGGCAGCAAGCCTTCTATCCCTCAGCTCACTGCTGTCCCCATCCTGGCCTGGTCTATGAAGGAGCCTCCTCAGCCTGCAGGCGGGCAGGGTCAGCAGGGGTGTATCCCCTCTTAGAGCTGGAGGATCTGTAGGGACAGTGGAGACTGGCTGTGCAGGGGCCTGGCCTGGCTCTTTCTGGCTCTGCTCTGTACTCTTGCTTGGTCCTCTCTGTCCTCCAAGTTGGAGGGAATGACAGGGGTCTCCTGGACCCACCGCTGGGGTCAATGAGTCTTGCAGTGGACACAAGGCCTGCAGGTTCTGGACACCGTGGGGCTCATTCTCTGGGTCCCACTGCCTGCAGCACCCCGTGGGTTGAGCTCAGGGTCAGGGTCATGCTCAGGGTCCTGTGGGGGCTGAGCCTGTGGGCAGGGCGCGGGGCAGCTCCTGGGCAGAGAGTAATGAGGGTAGCTGGAGATTCCAGGCCATGGTGGGCACCCCAGATTCTGTTTCTTGAGCCCACAGTTGAGCCTGAATGCACCAAGTCTCCCTCATACTACCAATGGTTCCTGTGGAAATGCTCCTTCTCAGGCTTGTGGGGAGAATCTCTGCCTCTGGTTGAGCTTCATGGATCCGGTTCATGTGGAGCTGTGCTCACGTCTGGGCTCCACACAGGAGCTCTCGTCACTGTGGGTTTGAAAATCGTCAAGGCTCGAGTGCCAAGGGGCATGTGAGGACATTTCTGTGGCTGTTCTCATGAAATGTGCCCTGGGGATACTTCTCCGTGTGGGTAAAATATGTACCCAAATTTCCACACTGTTTTTAAGTGTCCACATTATCTTCACAGATTCTCTGCCTGTTCCGTGAATGTTTCATGACCCACGTTGTGGAGCAGATTGGGTGTAACTTGTCTTAAATTTCTGTTTAAATTTTGTTCATCCTTTTCTTTACTGGAGGTTTCTGATAGGCAGCATCCAGGTGGGTGTCACTGTGAAACTCAATCCGACATCCTGTCTTACAGTCGCGCTGTGTAGACCATTTCCCGAATGTGATTAGTACTATCGTTTCAATACAGCTTCTTGCTTTTATTTTCTCTTTGTCCCATGTGTTCTTTGTTTCCTGGTTCCATGTATCTCTCTTTTTTTAAAATCTAAGTGAGCATTGTCAAGTGATTCCATTTCTTCGCAACGTTTGGACTCATTGGCTCTAACTCCTTATGACCTCATTACCCCCCATCCCCCCAACCTTCCCCCCATCCTTCAAGTCTCCGTCCAGGGGATGTTACAGCACTGTCACATCCAGAGTAAGAACCTGAGAGCATACTTCTGTGTTTGCGCTCCGGGTTTTTCCTGTCATTTTCCTGCATATTACTTTTAGCTGTACTATCAATTCCAACTTAGGTACAAGTTATAGTTGCCTTAGACAGTCAGTTACCTTTAAAGAGAGTTGTATAATCAACAGCATTAATATCTATCCCAGTAGGAGACCTTTGCATGTCTTTCTTTCATTTTGTAGATTCAGTTCATTCTCGAATCACTTCCTCCTGCCTGAGGGATGTGCATTGTTATGTCTTATGAGTCAGCTGATGATGACTTCTGTCACTTTCTGTATATCTGAAAAAATGTTATTTATTCTGTATTTTTGGAAGATGTATTCCCTGGGTAAGGATTGAAGTTCTTTTTCCTTTTTTCATATATGAGAAATGCTAATCCACCATCTCCCTCTGCATTTCTGCCAATGAGAAATCTGCTAGAATCCCGTTTGTTCCCCGAAACATAGTGTATCTTTCCCCTCTGGATGCTTTTAATACTGTTTCTTTTCATCTGCCTGAAACAATTTGATATTGATGGGTGTTGGATTTGGCTTTTAAAAACATATACTTATTGTGCTTGAGCTGTTGAACTTTTTGGATCTGTGGGTTTTAGGTTTTCATGAAATTTAGAACAATTTTGAGCAATATTTCATTAAGTATTTTTCAAGCTCCCTGCCCCTCCTTTGGGGACACAGTCACAGCCTCTTACATTGCTCGGGTTGTCCCATGTTCAGTGATGCTCTGTTCATTTTTAGAGTGTTTGTTCTGTCTTTCCCTTTGCAGTGTCCGTGCTGTGTCTTCAGATTCCCTCACGTGTTTTTCTTGTGGTGTCTGTTGCTCATCTCAACGCTGGTATTTGTGATCTGAGACAATGTAGATTTCGTCTGTAGAAGTTTGAGTTGGGGAGAGAAACATCAAATGTTGGAGAGGTTGTGGAGAAAGGGGAACCCTCTTCCGCTGTTGGTGGGAATGGAAGTTGGTAAGCCACTTTGGAAAACAGTGTGGAGGTTCCTCAAAAATTTACAAATAGAGCTACCCTATGACGCAGCAATTGCACTACTGGGTATTTACCTGAAGGACACAGATGTGGTGAAAAGAAGGGCCACATGGACCCCAATGTTCATAGGAGCAATGTCCGCAATAGCCAAAGTGTGGAAAGAGCCGAGACGCCCTTCAACAGATGAATGGAAAAAGAAGATGTGGTCCATATATACAATGGAATATTACTCAGCCATCAGAAAGGATGAATACCCGACTTTTCCATCAACATGGATGGGACTGGAGGAGATTATGCTAAGTGAAATAAGTCAAGCAGAGAAAGTCAATTATCATATGATTTCACTTATTTGTGGAAAATAAGGAATAGCATGGAGGACATTAGGAGAAGGAAGGGAAAAATGGGGGTGGGGGGAATTGGAGGGAGAGATGAGCCATGAGAGAGTATGGACTCTGAGAAACAAACAGGGTTTTACATGAGAGACGATGGAGTCTGAAAAACAAACTGAGGGTTCTAGAGGGTAGGGTGTTGGGAGGATGGGTTAGCCTGGTGATGGGTATTAAAGAGGGCACATTCTGCATGGAGCACTGGGTGTTATGCATAAACAATGAATCATGGAACACTACATCAAAAACTAATGATGTAATGCATGGTGATTAACATTACAATAAAAAATTAAAAAAAAAAAACAACAGTGTTTTAGAGGGGAGGGGGGAGGGGGAATTGGTTAGCCCAGTGATGGGTTAAGGAGGGCACGTACTGCATGGAGCACTGGGTGTTATGCACAAACAATGGATCGTGGATCACTACATCTAAAACTAATTATGCAATGTATGGGGATAATATAAGAATAAACAAATTAAAAAAAAAAACCCAAAACTAATGATGTATTGTATGGTGACTAACATAACATAATAAAATTAAAAAAAAAAGAAGTTTGAGTTGTATACTTTAATTTTCTTCTCCTCTTAATGTGTTCAATCAGTCAGACTAAATTTGGACCCAAGTCTGCAACATGGTTCTTCCTGGGATCTCCAGCCTTCTTTTTTTTTCTTTTTCTTTTTTTTTTTTTTTTACTATGTACTTTATACTTATATATTTATTATAACCATAGTCCTATATATAATATGTAACATATATATGTATATAGTATAATTATATAATTATAAATACTGATACTGTAACCTCATCCATTTTACAGGTGAGGAAACTGATGCACAGGGAGGTTATGTGGCTGGTTCAAGGTTATCCTATAAGTGATAGAGCTAGGCTTTAAACAAAGATATTTGCTTGCTTCCAGGGCTAGAAGTTTTGTTTTGTTTTGTTTTGATTTTTTCTTAACATATATTGCATTATTTGTTTCAGAGGTACAGATCTGAGATTCAACAGTCTTGCACAATTCACAGCGCTTACCAGAGCACACACCCTCCCCAGTGTCCATCACCCAGTCACCCCATCCGTCCCACCCCACCCCCCACTACAACAACACTCAGTTTGTTTCCTGAGATTAAGAATTCCTCATATCAGTGAGAACATATGATACATGTCTTTCTCTGTTTGACTTATTTCACTCAACATAATACCCTCCAGTTCCATCCACGTGGTTGCAAATGGCAAGATCTCATTCCTTTTGATGGCTGCATAATATTCCATTGTATATATATACCACCTCTTCTTTATCCATTCATCTGTCGATGGACATCTTGGCTCTTTCCACAGTTTGGCTATTGTGGACATTGCTGCTATAAACATCGGGGTGCACGTAGCCCTTCGGATCCCTACTTTTGTATCTTTGGGGTAAATACCCAGTAGTGCAATTGCTGGATCATATGGTAGCTCTATTTTCAACTTTTCGAGGAACCTCCATACAGTTTTCCAGAGTGGCTGCACCAGCTTGCATTCCCACCAACAGTGGAGGAGGGTTCCCCTTTCTTTGCATCCCCGCCAACATCTGTCATTTCCTGACTTGTTAATTTTGGCCATTCTGACTGGTGTGAAGTGGTATCTCATTGAGGTTTTGATTTGGATTTCCCTGATGCTGAGCGATATTGAGCACTTTTTCATGTGTCTGTTGGCCATTTGGATGTCTTCTTTGGAAAAATGTCTGTTCATGTCTTCTGCCCATTTCTTGATTGGATTCTTTGTTCTTTGGGTGTTGAGTTTGATGAGTTCTTTATAGATTTTGGATACTAGCCCATTATCTGATATGTCGTTTGCAAATATCTTCTCCCATTCTATCGGTTGCCTTTTGGTTTTGTTGACTGTTTCCTTTGCTTTGCAAAAGCTTTTTATCTTGATGAAGTCCCAATAGTTCATTTTTGCCCTTGCTGCCCTTGCCTTTGGCGATGTTTCTAGGAAGAAGTTGCTTCGGCTGAGGTCAAAGAGGTTGCTGCCTGTGTTCTCCTTTAGAATTTGGATGCACTCCTGTCTCACATTGAGGTCTTTCAACCATTTGGAGTCTATTTTTGTGTGTGGTGTAAGGAAATGGTCCAGTTTCATTCTTCTGCATGTGACTATCCAATTTTCCCAACACCATTTGTTGAAGAGACTGTCTTTGTTCCATTGGACATTCTTTCCTGCTTTGTCGAAGATGAGTTGACCATAGAGTTGAGGGTCCATTTCTGGGCTCTCTATTCTGTTCCATTGATCGATGTGTCTGTTTTTGTGCCAGTACCATACTGTCTTGATGATGACAGCTTTGTAATAGAGCTGGAAGTCTGGAATTGTGATGCCGCCAGCTTTGCTTTTCTTTTTCAACATTCCTCTGGCTATTCGGGTCTTTTCTGGTTCCATACAAATTTTAGTATGATTTGTTCCATTTCTTTGAAAAAAGTGGATGGTATTTTGATGGGGATTGCATTGAATGTGTAGATTGCTCTAGGTAGCATGGCCATCTTCACAATATTTGTTCTTCCAATCCATGAGCATGGAACGTTTTTCCATTTCTTTGTGTCTTCCTCAATTTCTTTCATGAGTATTTTATAGTTTTCTGAGTACAGATCCTTTGTCTCTTTGGTTAGATTTATTCCTAGGTATCTTATGGTTTTGGGTGCAATTGTAAATGGGATCGACTCCTTAATTTCTCTTTCTTCTGTCTTGTTGTTGCTGTATAGGAATGCCACTGACTTCTGTGCATTGATTTTATATCCTGCCACTTTACTGAATTCCTGTATGAGTTCTAGCAGTTTCGGGGTGGAGTCTTTTGGGTTTTCCACATAAAGTATCATATCATCTGCAAAGAGTGAGAGTTTGACTTCTTCTTTGCCAATTTGGATGCCTTTGATTTATTTTGTTGTCTGATTGCTGTGGCTAGGACTTCCAATACTATGTTGAATAGCAGTGGTGATAGTGGACATCCCTGCCGCGTTCCTGACCTTAGGGGGAAAGCTCTCAGTTTTTCCCCATTGAGAATAATATTTGCTGCAGGTTTTTCATAGATGGCTTTTATGATATTGAGGTATGTACCCTCAATCCCTATTCTCTGAAGAGTTTTGATCAAGAAAGGATGCTGTACTTTGTCAAAAGCTTTTTCTGCATCTATTGAGAGGATCATATGATTCTTGTTCTTTCTTTTGTTAATGTATTGTATCACATTGATTGATTTGCGGATGTTGAACCAACCTTGCAGCCCAGGGATAAATCCCACTTGGTTGTGGTGAATAATCCTTTTAATGTACTCTTGGATCCTATTGGCTAGTATTTTGGTGAGAATTTTTGCATCCTTGTTCATCAGGGATATTGGTCTGTAATTCTCCTTTTTGATGGGGTCTTTGTCTGGTTTTGGGATCAAGGTAATGGTGGCCTCATACAATGAGTTTGGAAGTTTTCCTTCCATTTCTATTTTTTGGAACAGTTTCAGAAGAATAGGTATTAATTCTTCTGGAAATGTTTGGTAGAAATCCCGTGGGAAGCCATCTGGCCCTGGGCTTTTGTTTGTAGGGAGATTTTGATGACTGCTTCAATTTCCTTAGTGGTTATAGGTCTGTTCAGGTTTTCTATTTCATCCTGGTTCAGTTTTGGTAGTTGATACATCTCTAGGAATGCATCCATCTCTTCCAGGTTATCTAATTTGCTGCCATAGAGTTGCTCATAATATGTTCTTATAATTGTTTGTATTTCTTTGGTATTGGTTGTGATCTCTCCCCTTTCATTCATGATTTTATTTATTTGGGTCATTTCTCTTTTCTTTTTGATAAGTCTGGCCAGGGGTTTATCAATTTTGTTAATTCTTTCAAAGAACCAGCTCCTAGTTTCTTTGATCTTTTCTACTGTTCTTTTAGTTTCTATTTCATTGATTTCTGCTCTGATCTTTATTATTTCTCTTCTCCTGCTGGGTTTAGGCTTTATTTGCTGTTCTTTCTCCAGCTCCTTTAGGTGTAGGGTTAGGTTGTGTACTTGAGACCTTTCTTGTTTCTTGAGAAAGGCTTGTATTGCTATATACTTTCCTCTTAGGACTGCCTTTGCTGCATCCCAAAGATTTTGAACAGTTGTGTTTTCATTTTCATTGGTTTCCATGTATTTTTTTTTAATTCTTCTTTAATTTCCTGGTTGACCCATTCATTCTTCAGTAGGATGCTCTTTAGCCTCCACGTATATGAGTTCTTTCCAACTTTCCTCTTGTGGTTGAGTTCTAGTTTCAAAGCATTGTGGTCTGAAAATAGGCAGGGAATGATCCCAATCTTTTGGTACCAGTTGAGACCTGATTTATGACCTAGGATGGGATCTATTTTGGAGAATGTTCCATGGGCACTAGAGGAGAATGTGTATTGCGTTGCTTTGGGGTGGAATGTTCTGAATATGTCTGTGAAGTCCATTTGGTCCAGTGTGTCATTTAAAGTCTTTATTTCCTTGTTGATCTTTTGCTTAGACGATCTGTCCATTTCAGTGAGGGGGGTGTTAAAGTCCCCCACTATTATTGTATTGTTGTCGATGTGTTTCTTTGCTTTTGTTATTAATTGCCTTATATAACGGGCTGCCCTCATGTTAGGGGCATAGATATTGACAATTGTTAAATCTTCTTGTTGGATAGATCCTTTAAGTATGATATAGTGTCCTTCCTCATCTCTTATTACGGTCTTTGGTTTAAAATCTAATTTGTCTGATATAAGGATTGCCACCCCAGCTTTCTTTTGGTGTCCATTAGCATGGTAAATGGTTTTCCACCCCCTCACTTTCAATCTGGGGGTGTCTTTGGGTCTAAAATGAGTCTCTTGCAGACAGCATATCGATGGGTCTTGTTTTTTAATCCAGTCTGTTAGCCTGTGTCTTTTGATTGGGGCATTGAGCCCATTTACATTCCGGGTAACTATTGAAAGATAGGAATTTGGTGCCATTGTATTGCCTGTAAGGTGACTGTTACCGTATATTGTCTGTGTTCCTTTCTGGCCTATGTTGCTTTTAGGCTCTCTCTTTGCTTAGAGGACCCCTTTCAAGATTTCCTGTAGGGCTGGTTTTGTGTTTGCAAATTCCTTTAGGTTTGTTTGTCCTGGAAGCTTTTTCTCTCTCCTTCAATTTTCAATGACAGCCTAGCTGGATAGAGTATTCTTGGCTGCATATTTTTCTCATTTAGTGCTCTGAATATATCCTGCCAGTCCTTTCTGGCCTGCCACGTCTCTGTGGATAGGTCTGTTGCCAATCTAATGTTTCTACCCTTGTAGGTTACATATCTCTTCTCCTGAGCTGCTTTCAGGATTTTCTCTTTGTCTATGAGACTCGTAAGTTTTACTATTAGATGTCGGGGAGTTGACCTATTTTTATTGATTTTGAGGGGGGTCTCTGTGCTTCCTGGATTTCATGCCTGTTTCTTTCCCCAAATTAGGGAAGTTCTCTGCTATAATTTGCTCCATTATACCTTCTGGCCCTCTCTCTCTTTCTTCTTCTTCTGGGATCCCAATTATTCTAATATTGTTTCGTCTTATGGTATCACTTATGTCTCAAATTCTGCCCTCGTGATCCAGTAGTTGTTTATCTCTCTTTTTCTCAGCTTCTTTATTTTCCATCATTTCATCTTCTATAGTACTGATTCTCTCTTCTGCCTCATTTATTCTAGCACTTAGCGCCCCCATTTTTTTGCACCTCATTAATAGCCTTTTTGATTTCTACTTGGTTGGATTTTAGCTCTTTTACTTCTCCAGAAAGGGTTTCTCTAATAACTTCCATATTTTTTTCAAGCCCAGCTAGTATCTTTAAAGTGATGATTCTGAACTCTAGATCTGACATCGTACTAATGTCCGTATTGAGTAGGTCCCTGGCAGTCGGTACTACCTCTTGTTCTTTTTGTTGAGGTGATTTTTTCCATCTCGTCATTTTGTGCAGAGGATAATAGATTAATGAGAGAACAAAAGGCTAGCAGAGTAACCACGTCCCCAGAAAATATACTTCAAACAAATCAGAAAAGACCTGAAGCAGTGGGATAAGAAAGGGAAAGAGAGAAAAGAGAAAAAGAAAAAAAAAAGAAAAAGATAAAGATAAAAACAAAAACAAACAAAACAAAACAACAACAACAAAAGAAAAACCAGAATGTGATCAAATATGATCTATATGGTATATAGATCAGTGCCACACACTAGATTTGGGGTGTATTTTGGTCTTTTAGAAGAAAGTGCCTCCCAAAATTTTAAAGAAAGAAAAACTTATATATGTACAAAAATAAGGATTGATATGATGAAGGGATGGAATATGACTGTAAAAATGGAAATTATAAAAAATTTTATAAAAGGAATTGGTAAGAAGTTGTTTGAAAAAAGAAAGAAGAGGATTTAAAAAAGAAAAAAGAAAAAGAGAAAAAAAAAGGGAGAGGATGTGATCAGGCAGGGGAATAGAAAACACCATATACTAGAGATTTAGGGTATATTTTAATCTGTTAGAAGAAACTATCTCAAAATTTTAAAGAGAGAACAACTTATATATATAAGCTAAAAATATGGGTAACTACTATGAAGGGATAGAATATGACTCTAAAAATGAAAAATAAAAATGTTTTTTTTTTTTTTAAAGGGATTGATAAGATGTTGGTTGAAAAATGGAAAAAGAAAAATTCAAAAAGAAATAAAAAGACAAAAAAGACAGTTAAAAAAAATTAACTTTACAAGACTAAAGAATCATGGTAAAAAAGCCGTGAATTCTATGTGCAGTATTCCCCTAGCGCTGGAGTTCTGCCGTTCTCATTGATCGGTAAACTTGGTCTTGGCCGGCTGTTCTCGCTGATCTTCTGGGGAGGGGCCTGTTGCCGTGGTTTCCAAATGTCTCTGCCGGAGGCGGAATTGCCCCGCCCTTGCCCCCTCCCAGCTAAGTAATCTGCTCGGGGTTGCTCTCCGGGGCTTTTGTTCCCTGCGAGCTTTCCGAACAGCTTTGGAGGCGGAGAGTGAAAATGGCGGCCTCCCAATCTCCACCCTGGAGGATCCGAGAACTCGGGCCCGCTTCTCAGTGCGCCCCCAGAGAAAAGCCGTCCGTCACTCCTGTCTCCCCGGTCTCCGGCTGCACTCCGTGCTCACCCGGCCTGCATCCGCGCACCTCTATCTCTGGCAACTGACCCCGGGTGGAGTCTCCAAACCCAGCAGATCCCTGCGGTGCACTCCCGCGCACCTCCTCCCGGGGGAGGAAGGTGAGTCTCCCCGGATCTGCCGCTTGTTGGGTCCCTGCTGGAGGAGCAGTGGCCCGACTGTGCTGTGGATCACGGTTTATGGCCACCCCGGGCTGAGAGCCCGCGCCTGGCCGCCGCCTCTGCAGCCGGCTTCCCTGCTCCGTTACCTGGGAGCTCTGCCACACTCAGGCACCCCCGGTCTTTCTGTGACCCCGAAGGTCCTGAGACCACACTGTCCCGGAGGGTTCCACCCTCCGCTTAGCCACCAGAGTGACGTCCCTCAGCGGAGCAGACTTTCAAAAGTTCCGATTTTGTGCTCCGTGGTTCTATCACTTGCCAGAAGCGGCCGACGGAGGCCCCTCCCCCGCCGTCTATCCTCCCGAATATCGCCTCGGATTCACTTCTCCGCACGTCCTACCTTCCAGAAAGTGGTCGCTTTTCTGATGAGAGAGTTGTTGCTCTTCTTTTCTTCAATCTCCTGTTGAGTTTGTTGGTGTTCAGAATGGTTTGATCCCTATCCAGCTGAATTCCTGAGAGGAGACGAAATCCAGGGCTCCTACTCCTCCGCCATCTTGCTCCGCCCCCCGATAATTGTCTTTCTATGCTTGACTTATTTCACTTAGCAGAATCTCCTGCAGTCCCATCCATGTTGATGTAAAAGTTGGGTATTCATCTTTTCTGATGGCTGAGTAATATTCCATTGTATATATGGACCACATCTTCTTTATCCATTCATCTGTTGAAGGGCATCTCGGCTCTTTCCACAGTTTGGCTATTGCGGACATTGCTGCTATGAACATTGGGGTGCATATGGCCCTTCTTTTCACTACATCTGTATCTTTGGGGTAAATACCCAGTAGTGCAATTGCTGGGTCATAGGGTAGCTCTATTTTAAAATTTTTGAGGCACCTCCACACTGTTTTCCAAAGTGGCTGTACCAACTTGCATTCCCACCAACAGGGTAAGAGGGTTCCCTTTTCTCCACAACCTCTCCAACATTTGTTATTTCTTTCCCTGTCCATTTTGGCCATTCTAACTGGTGTAAGGTGGTATCTCAATGCGGTTTTGATTTGGATTTCCCGGATGGCTAATGATGATGAACATTATTTCATGTGTCTCTTAGCCATTTGTATGTCTTCTTCAGAGACGTGTCTTTTCATCTCTTCTGCCCACTTTTTGACTTGATTATTTGTTTTTTGGGTGTTGAGTTTGAGAAGTTCTTTATAGATTTTGGATACCAGTCCTTTATCTGTAACGTCATTTGCAAATATCTTCTCCCATTCTGTGGGTTGCCTCTTTGTTTTGTTGACTGTTTCCTTTGCTGTGCAGAAGCTTTTTATCCTGATGAAGTCCCAAAACTTCATTTTTGCTTTTGTTTCACTAGCTTTTGGAGATGTATCTTGAAAGAAGTTGCTGTGGCCAATGTCAAAGAGGTCACTGCCTATGTTCTCCTCGAGGATTTTGATGGATTCCTGTCTCACATTGAGGTCTTTCATCCACTTTGAGTTTATCTTTGTGAATGGTGTTAGAGAATGGTTGAGTTTCATTCTGCCTGCGGCTGTCCAATTTTCCCAGCAGCATTTATTGAAGAGCCTGTCTTTTTCCATTGCATGCTTTTTCCTGCTTTGTCAAAGATTATTTGACTATAGAGTTGAGGGTCCATATCTGGGTTCTCTATTCTGTTCCATTGGTCTGTATGTCTGTTTTTGTGCCAGTACCATGCTGTCTTGGTGATCACTGCTTTGTAATAGAGCTTGAAATCCGGCAACGTGATGCCCCCAGCTTTGTTTTTCTTTTTCAACATCTCCTTGGCGATTCGGGGTCTTTTCGGATTCCATACAAATTTTAGGATTGTTTGTTCCAGCATTTTGTAAAATGTCATTGCGGAAGCAGACGGCGGTGGCAGGCGGCGGCAGGATGCGGAGGCAGGCAGGTGGCCACGGATGACGGCGGGCAGCAGGCGGCGGGCGCAGGCAAGGGCGGTGCGGTGGGTTGCAGAAGGCAGGTGGCGGCGGCAGGCAGAGGTAAGCGGCAGCAGGGGGCGGCAGTGGCAGACGGCAGTGGTAGTACTGCCTGGTGGCGGCAGCAGGCAGGCGGTGGCAGGCGGCGGTGGCAGGCAGCGGCAGGGAGGTGGTGGCAGTCGGTGACAGGTGGCAGCGGGCAACAGCAGAGGTGGCGGCGGTGACAGCACCAGCGGGTGACGTCTATGGCTGCAGCGGCTGCAGGGGCGGCAAGGGCTGCAGGGGCGCCAGCTTTGGGCAGCCCAGGGTCATTGGGCGGCGGTGTGTGGCAGCCTCAGCAGCAGGTGCCATTGGCTTCAGCCGGAGTCACCGGCGGGGGAAGCAGGCGCCCCAATAGGGGCGGGGTCAGCAGCAGGCGGGTCAGCGGCGGCAGCGACGGTCAGCGTGGGGAGGGGCGCCGGAAGCGCAGGCGGGCGTCTGCGAGTTACGCGGCGGCGTCTGCGGCGTCAGTGGCGTCAGGGGCGTCAGCGGCGTCGGCGGCGTCAGCAGTAGTGCTGGCGTCAGTCGGCTTCAGCGTTGGGCAGCAGCGGAAGCTCCGGGCAGCAGAGGCAGCAGCAGGAGTATCAGCAGCGGGCGGCGGCAGCGGTAGGTGCCGGGTTAGTGGGGGTCAGAATGTGGCAGCGGGAGGCGGTGGAGGCAGTGGAGGCAGGGGGCGGCAGTGGAGGCAGGGGGCGGCAGTAAGCGGTGGGGGCAGGGAGGCAGGCAAGGGCGGCGGGCGGTGGAAGGAGGTAGCAAGCGGCGGCGGCGGCAGGGGGCGGGGGCAGGCAGGCTGCGGCAGGCAGGTGGCAGACAGTTGCAGGCAGGCTGCAGCACTGGGGGTACGCAGTAGCCGCAGGCGGCAACAGGCAGTGGCGGCAGGAAGCGGCGGCGGGCAGGTGGTGGGGGCAGGTAGTGGCGGCCGGCAGGCCCCGGCTAGGGGCAGGCAGGGGGCGGCGGCGGCAAAGGTGGCAGACGGGGGCAGGCAGTGGTAAGCGGCGGGAGGAAGCGGCGGCAGGTGGCAGGGCCAGGCAGCAGCGTTAGGTAGGCGGCAGCGGTAGGCATGTGGTGGCGGTGGGCTGCCGTGGCGGGTAGTGGTAAGTGGCAGCAGGCGGGGGTAGGCGGCGGTGGTAGGTAAGCAGCAGCAGGCCGTGGCGGGCTGCAGGCAGCAGGGGCCAGGCAGGAAGTGGCGGCTGACAGTCGTAGCCGGCCGTAAGCGGTGGCAGAAAGCGGCGGCAGGCGGCAGGGGCAGGTGGCAGGGGGAGGCGGGCCGCAACGGCGGCAGGCAGTGAGGGCAGCAGACGGCAGCAGCGTCAGGCGGCAGCGGCAGGCGGTGGGACCAAGCGGGCTGCAGGGGGCAGCAGCAGCAGGTGGCGGCGGTAGGCAGGCAACGTTGGCAGGCATCTTCGAGGTTAGGCCGCGGAGGCTGGTGGCAGTAGCCGCAGATGGCAACAGGCGGTGGTGGCAGCAAGCAGTGGCAGGCAGGTGGCGGGGACAGGTGGTGGCCGCAGGCAGCAGTCGTAGGAAGGCGGGAATTGCAGCTGTTGGGAGGCGGCAGTAGTAGGCATGCGGTGGTGGCGGGCTGCGGTGGCGGGCAGTGGTAAGCGGCAGCAGGCGGCGGTGGTAAGGAAGCGGCAGCGGGCCGTGGCGGGCAGCGGGCAGTGGGGGCAGGCAGGCGGTGGCAGGCAACGTCAGCAGCGGGCTGCAGGCGGCCGCGGTAGGCAGGTGGTGGTGGTGGTGGCAGGTGGCGGCGGTAGGCACCGGTAAGCGGCGGCAGGGGGTGCGGGCAGGCAGGCGGAGGCAGGGGGACACAGGCAAGGATGCCGGGCGGCGGCAGGCAGGGTTGGCAGACAGGCGGTGGTGGTAGGTAGTAGCAGGCAGCCCCGGCAGGAAGCGAAGGCAGGCGGCAGTGGCAGCAGGCGACAGCGCGGGCAGGCTGTGGTAAGCCGTGGCTGGCAGTCAGGCAGCCACAGGCAAGGGAGGCGCGCGGTGCGAGGAGGTAGCAGGCGGCGGCGGCAGGAAGCGGTGGGACGCAGGCAGCTGGGGCGGCAGGCAGGCAAGCCCTGGCAAGCGGCAGGCAGGAGGCAACAGGAAGCGGCGGCAGCGGTGTCAGGCGGCAGTGGCAGGAAGCCACGGGAGACAGCGGAGGCAGGTGGCGGGGGAAGGTGGCAGGAGGAGGCAGGCTGCAGCGGAGGCAGGCAGTGGCGGCAGGTAAGAGGTAGCAGGTGCAGGCTGCAGTAAGCAGCGGCTGGCAGGCAGGCCACGGCAGGTAAGGGCCGCGGGTGGTGCAAGGATATAGCAGGCGGCGGCAGCAGGCAGGCGGCGGGGGCAGGCAGGTGGCAGAGAGCAGCATTAGGGAGGTGACAGCGGTAGGCCGGCGGTGCCGGCAGCGGTGGGGGTAGGCAGGCAGCGTAGGCATGCATTCTCGGTGTTAGGTAGCTGGGCCCGGTGGAGCCAGGCTGCGGCAGCAGACGGCGGTGGCAGGCCGATGGCTACGGATGCCGGCGGGCAGCAGGGCAGGCAAGGGCGGTGGGTGGCAGAGGGCAGGTGGCGGCGGCAGGCAGAGGTAAGTGGCAGCAGGGGCGGCAGTGCCAGACGGCAGTGGTAGTACTGACTGGTGGCGGCAGCAGCAGTGGTGGGCAGCGGCGGCAGGCAGCGGCAGGCAGGCGGTGGCAGGCGGTGGCAGGCGGCAGCAGGCAGTAGCAGAGGTGGCAGCGGTGACAGCAGCAGCGGGTGGCGTCTGCGGCTGCAGCGGCTGCAGGGGCGGCAAGGGCTACAGGGGCGCCCGCTTTGGGCAGCCCCAGGTCATTGGGCGGCGGTGTGTGGCGGCCTCAACAGCAGGTGCCATTGGCTTCAGCCGGAGTCACCGGTGGCGGAAGCAGGCTCCGCGATAGGGGCGCGGTCAGCAGCAGGCGGGTCAGCGTTGGCAGCGTGTGTCAGCGTGGGGAGGGGCGCGGGAACGCCGGCGGGCATCTGCGGGTTACGCGGCGGCGTCAGTGGCGTTAGCCGCGTCCGCGGCGTCCGCGGCGTCAGGAGTAGTGCTGGCGTCAGTCGGCTTCAGCGTTGGGGAGCAGCGGAAGCTCCGGGCAGCAGAGGCAGCAGCAGGCGTATCAGCAGCGGGCGGCGGCAGAGGTAGGTGCCGGGTTAGTGGGGTCAGTATGTGGCAGCGGGAGGCGGTGGAGGCAGTGGAGGCAGGGGGCGGCAGTAAGCGGTGGCGGCAGGGAGGCAGGTAGCGGCAGGCAAGTGTAGTGGGCGGCGGCGGTAGGCGATTGCAGGCGGCGGCAGGAAGCGGTGGCAGGCTGTGGAAAGAAGCGGCAGGCAGGCAGGCGGCCTCGGCAGGCAGGCAAGGGCGGCGGGCGGTGGAAGGAGGTAGCAGGCGGCGGCGTCGGCAGGGGGCGGGGGCAGGCAGGCTGCGGCAGGCAGGTGGCAGACAGTTGCAGGCAGGCTGCAGCACTGGGGGTACGCAGTAGCCGCAGGTGGCAACAGGTGGTGGCGGCAGGAAGCGGCGGCGGGCAGATGGTGGGGGCAGGTGGCGGCGGCTTGCAGGCTACGGCCAGAGGCAGGCAGGGGGCCGCGGCGACCAGAGGTAGCAGGCGGCGGTGGCGGCAGGGGGCGGGGGGAGGCAGGCTGCGGCAGGCAGGTGGCAGGCAGTTGCAGGCAGACTGCAGCATTGGGGGTAGGCAGTAGCCGCAGGTGGCAACAGGTGGTGGCGGCAGGAAGCGGCGGCGGGCAGGTGGTGGGGCCAGGTGGTGGCGGCTGGCAGGCCCCGGCTAGAGGCAGGCAGGGGGCGGCGGCGGCAAGAGGTGGCAGACGGTGGCAGGCAGTGGTAAGCGGCGGGAGGAAACGGCGGCAGGCGGCAGGGCCAGGCAGCAGCGTTAGGTAGGCGGCAGCGGTAGGCATGTGGTGGCGGTGGGCTGCCGTGGCGGGTAGTGGTAAGTGGCAGCAGGCGGGGGTAGGCGGCGGTGGTAGGTAAGCAGCAGCAGGCCGTGGCGGGCTGCAGGCAGCAGGGGCCAGGCAGGAAGCGGCGGCTGATAATCCTAGCCAGCCATAAGGGGTGGCAGAAAGCGGCGGCAGGCGGGGGCAGGTGGCAGGGGGAGGCGGGCCACAGTGAGGGCAGGCAGTGAGGGCAGCAGGCGGCAGTGGCCACAGGCAGTGGAGGCAAGCGGGCTGCAGGGGGTGGCGGCGGTAGATTGGCAGCGTTGGCAGGCATCGTCGAGTTTAGGCAGCGGAGGCTGGTGGCAGCAGAGGAGGTGGCAGGTGGCAGGCTGCAGGTGGCGGCGGTAGAAGCGGTAAACGGCATCAGGGGGTGTGGGCAGGCAGGCGGAGGCAAGGGGATACAGGCAAGGGTGGCAGGCGGCAGCGGCAGGAAGCGGTGGTGGGCAGGTGGCTGGGGCGGTAGGCAGCGGTAACTGGCAGCAGCTGGTGGGGGCAGCGGCCCGGTGGCGGTAGGGGCAGGGTCAGCGCTGGGCAGCCAGCGCCAGCAAGCAGCAGGCGGCAGAGGGCGGCAGAGTGGGCCAGCCGTGTCGGCGGTCAGCAGCAGCGTCTGCGATGGGCAGTGGGTGTCAGTGGCGGTAGCTGGGGGCAGTGGCGGTAGCTGGGGGCAGTGGAGGTATGGCTGGGAGCACAGGGAGCCGGGGGCAGCGGCGTCCTTGGAACCCTAGCATGCTGCAGTTCCGAGGAAGAGGTGCCCCTCAACCTGGTATCTGCAGGGGACACAGGGGGCCACCCAGGACCCAGAGGCCAAGCCTGAGGCGGAGTGCCAAGTCCTGCTTCCTCCCATTGGGGAGGCCAGGTGAGTTCGGCCTCTGCCCTGGGCTTGAGCTTCAGTCTCTCCATCTGTAAAGTGGGCAGAACAGCAAAACCTTAGGGTTATGGTGCAGATTTAATGTAGGTAATGGGTTTCCTCTAGACTGGTTCAGAGTCCAGGTTGTCATTCCTCTTATTCCACTTCCAGCTGTGTGACCTTGAGCAAGATAGGTAATGGCCAGGCCTCAGAATTCTCATCTGAGAGATGGGCCTGCAAAGAGGACCTATATAGGCTTGTTTTGGGGATTTAGTGAAGTAGTACACAGAACCCATTTCCAAAGTCCATGTAAATCATGGTTCCTGGCACGAGATAAGTGCAGTACGAGTCTTTGGGATTAATATCACAGAAGTATTAGTTATTGTTATTGCTAGCACTGGGGAAGGAACACCGTGATTGCCATCCTCATGATTATCATCGTGAGTTAATTGAGGAGCTGCTCTGTGCCTGGCGCT
Organism: Mirounga angustirostris; assembly: GCF_029215605.1. Taxonomy (NCBI): domain Eukaryota; kingdom Metazoa; phylum Chordata; class Mammalia; order Carnivora; family Phocidae; genus Mirounga; species Mirounga angustirostris. The sequence goes on from NW_026991722.1 coordinate 94,899,111, forward strand.
GGCTAAGCATTCTACACCCTTTATCAGTTTGCACATCTCCATGGGCTAGGATCCTGATAGGCCTCTGAGTCTTAGAGACGCAGATAGTGCTTGGAACCAGATTTCAAGCCCTTGTCATTGCAGCTCCAAAACCTGTGCTTCCAACCTCTCCATGACTGGGGCGTATCCGAAACCCTCCTGCCTCTCTGCTTGACTCTGCACCTTACAGCTTAGAATAGGGCCTAACCCAGAGGAATACAGAGGGATAAGTATTCTCTATTTCTGTTACCGTCGTAGTCTTTATTCACTCGCAGTGCTTTATGGGCACAGATGTAACGGCGGTGGTTAGTGATTCAGATCAAGAGCTGACAGACCATCCCAACTGAGAGAAATGAGACCCATTTTATGTGCTCCTCTCCCCCTAGAATGACGGTCAAGAGACAGTGATGACTCAGAGGTTGCCAGTGAGTTAAAGAAGTTGGCTGCCCAGCCGCAAGAGCCCGAGTAGACAGCAGCGGCGACCTTTGGTAGCATCTCAAAAGACACCTACACGATGGAACATGCCCAGGGATTTGGAAAACCGGTAAGGCACTTTCCATAAACCCTGCATTGTTCTTCCTCAACTTCTTCAGTATCTCCCAGGAACTCCCTGCTTCTTCCTGAACCCCTAAGCGGGATGCAGTGCCCACTGCTCTGGGTAGAGAGGAGCCCAGCACTTTACATGCTGTTCTGTGCACGCACTCACCAGTGTACAAAGCTCTCCTTTAGTCTCTGTGAGGAACAGGAGGGCAGTTTCCCGCACAGATTTGGGCAGGTCCCTGCACTTTCTGAGTCCCCTGAACAATGGTGTACGGCTTACCTGTTTAAATCCAGTTTTGTCTTGGAGTGTTTTACAAGACCTTTTCCTTAGGATAACTTGTAAGATCACTTTCTTTACAACTTCGAAGCTTGTAATACAGTGTTATTAACTATAGCCGCCATGTTGTACGTTACATCCTGTGACTGACTGACTTTATACCTGTAAGTTTGAACCTTTGACCCCTGTCACCCATTTCACACCCATCCCCGTGCCTGTCAACCACCAATCTGACTGCTGTATCTTTAAGCTCAGTTTTTTGGTGGTTTTAGATTCCATATAAAAGTGTTGTCTTAGAGTATTTGTTTCTGACTTCTTTCAGTTAGCATCGTGCCCTCAGGGTCCATCCATGTTGTTGTAAAAAGAACGATTTCGTTTTTTGTTATGGCTAAAGAGTATTGCAGTGTCTACATACACCACATCTTCCTTATCGATTCATCCCTCCGTGGACATGTAGGTTGTCCTCCTATCTTAGCTGTTACGAATAATGCTGCAGTGAACATGGGGGTTCAGATATCTTTTCAAATGGGTGTTTTTGTTTTCTTTGGCTAAATGGCCAGGAGAAAAATTGCTGGATTGTAGGCTCGTTCTAGTTTTAATGTTTTGAGGAGCCTGCATACTCTTTTCCACAGTGGATGCACCTACCTACGTTCCCACCAACAGCTCACTGGGGTTCCCTTTCGGCCACATCCTTGCTAACATATGTTATTTCTCATCTTTTTGATACTAAATTTTCTAACCAGTGTGAGGTGCTATCCCATTGTTTTGATTTGCATTTCCCTGATGATTCATGATGTTGAGCATCTTTTCATGTCCCTGTTGGCTCTCTGGATGTCTTCTCTGGATAATGTCCATTTGGATAACCCTCCCACTTTTTAACCACTTTGTTTTTTGCTGTAGTTATTGAGTGTAGGAGTGCTTTATATGTACTGGATACTAATCTTTTTTTTTTTTTTTAAAGATTTATTTATTTATTTATTTGAGAGAGAGAATGAGATAGAGAGCATGAGAGGGTGGAGGGTCAGAGGGAGAAGCAGACTCCCTGCTGAGCAGGGAGCCTGACTTGGGACTCGATCCCGGGACTCTGGGATCATGACCTAAGCCGAAGGCAGTCGCTTAACAACTGAGCCACCCAGGCGCCCCTCCATACAAATTTTAAAGATTCTTTGCCTTATGTCTATAAAACGTGTTTCGAATTTTGGTTAAGAATTGCATTCAATCTCTAGACGGTTTTGGGTAGTATAGACATTTTAACACTTAATTCTTCTAATCCATGAGCATGGAATGTCGATTTACTTGTGTTGTCTTCCGTTTCTTTCCTTAGTGTCTTACAGTTTTCAGTATATAGGCTTTCACCTCCTTGGTTAAATTTATCTTTAAGTGTTTTTTGGTTTTTTTTAATGCAATTTTAAATATGATTTTTAAAATTTATTTTCCTGTTCATTATTAGTATATAAAAATGGAACATATTTTTATGTACTTTTTATCCTGCAACTTTATTGAATCTGTTTAATAGTTTTTTTCATGTTGTTTTTAGGGTTTTTTTTACATATAAAATGTCATTTGAATATAGTGACCTTTACTTCTTCCTTTCCAATTTGGATGTATTTTATTTCTTTATTTTTCTTGTGTAATTGCTCTGGCTGGGATTTCCAGTAGTATAGTTGACCGTTGTCCATCGTCGGTTTGAATTGTGTGGTCCACTTAATACATTTTTTATTCAGTAAATACAGGCATTGCTTGTAAAGGTATTGTCCTTTTGAATTTTTTTTTTCTTTTAAAATGATTATTTATATTCTACTTACTTAGCAATATTGGTTTCAGGAGAATTCCGTGATTCATGACTTGCTTACAACCCCTACTACTCATCATAACAGTGCCCTCCTTAATCCCATCACCCAGCTAGACCATCCCCCAAACACCTCCCCTCTGTCAAATCTCTGTTTTCCAGCATCAAGAGTTTCTTACAGTTTGTTTCCCTCTCCGTTCTTTGTATCCCCCCTCCCATTTGTTGATCTGTTTTGTTTCTTAAATCCATAGGAGTGAAATCTCATGGTATTCGTCTTTCTCTGAGTCACTTATTTTGCTTAGCATAATACACTCTAGCTTCATCAGGATTTTTTTTTTAAAGAATTTATTTATTTCTTTTTCTTTTTTTTTTAATTTTATTATGTTATGTTAGTCACCATACAATACATCATTACTTTTTGATGTAGTGATCCACGGTCCATTGTTTTCGTATAACACCCAGTGCTCCATGCAGTACGTGCCCTCCTTAATACCCATCACTGGGCTCACCCATCCCCACAACCCCCCTCTAAAACCCTGTGTGTTTCTCAGGTCCATAGTCTTTCATGGTTCATCTCTCATCCAATCCCCCCCCCCCATTTTTCCCTTCCTTCTCCTAATGTCCTCCATGTTATTCCTTATGTTCCACAAATAAGTGAAACCATGTGATAATTGACTTTCTCTGCTTGACTTACTTCACTTAGCATAATCTTCTCCAGCCCCATCGATGTTGATGTAAAAGGTGGGTATTCATCCTTTCTGATGGCTGAGTAATATTCCATTGTATATATGGACCACATCTTCTTTATCCATTCATCTGTTGAAGGGCATCTCGGCTCTTTCCACAGTTTGGCTATTGCGGACATTGCTGCTATGAACATTGGGGTGCACATGGCCCTTCTTTTCACTACATCTGTGTCTTTGGGGCAAATACCCAGTAGTGCAATTGCTGGGTCATAGGGTACCTCTATTTTTAAATTTTTAAGGAACCTCCACACTATTATTTTTTGACAGAGAGGGACACAGCAAGGGAGGGAACACAAGCAGGGGGAGTTGGAAAGGAAGAAGGAGGCTCCCCACAGTCTTTGGATCCAATGCGGGGCTCGATTCCAGGACCCTGGGATCATGACCTGAGCCGAAGGCAGACGCTTAATAACTGAGCCCCAAGCTCCATCAGGATTTTCTTAATCACACTCTTTTTCTCTAGCTTACTTTCTTGTAAGAATGCAGTCTATAATACATATAACATTCAAAATGTGTCTGAATCAAATCTTTGTGTTCCTGATAACTTTTCTGGTCAACAGTAGGATATTAGTAGTTCAGTTTTGGGTGACTCAAAAGTATTCTCAGATTTTCAACTGCACAGGGGTTGGCAACCCTAATCCCTGCATTGTTCAAGGGCAAACTGTATGTTGAATAAAAGTGGCGAGAGTGTGCATCCTTGTCTTGTTCCTGATCTTAGAGGAGAAGCTTTCGGCTTTCACTCTTGCATAGGACGTGGCTTCTCAGGTATGGCCTTTATTAGGTTGAGTTACATTCTCTGTATACCTGCTTTGTTGAGAGCTTTTATCAAAATGGGTGTTGGGTTTTGTCAGATGCTTTTTCTGCATTGGTGGAGAAGATCATAGGATTTTTACCCTTTGTTTTGTTAATGTGGCCTATTTCTTTGATTGATTTGTGGATGTTGAACCCCCCTTGCATCCCTGAAATAAATCTGACTTGTTCATACTTCTTCCTGTATTGTTGAATTTCGTTTGCTGTTATTTTGTTGAGGATTTTTATATCTATGTTCATCACAGATACGGGTCTGTAATTTTCTTTTCTTGTGGTATTTTGGTAGGGTTTGATAAGGGCAATGCTGGCCTCCTAAAAGGAGTTGAGAAGCATTCCTTCCTCTTGTATTTGTGGAAAAGTTTGAAAAGGATTGGTATTCATTTTTCTTTGAAAATTTGGTAGAATTCAGCAGGAAGCCATCTGGACTCCTGACTGTTGAGAGGTTTTTAATTACTCATTTTGTTTCCCTACTGGTAATTGGTCTGTTCAGAATTTCTGTCTCTTCATGATTCCTTCTTGGAAGGTTGTGTGTTTCTTGGAATTTATCCTTTTCTTTTGGACGGTCAAACTTGTCGGGGTGTAATTGTTCACAGTAGTCTCTTAGGAGCCTTTGTCTATGGTATCAATGGAAACATCTCTTTCATTTCTGATTATGTGTACTCATTCTTTTTTTTTTACCTTGAGGCTAGCTGAAAATTTGTCAGCTTTTTTCTTTTCTTTTTTTTTTTTTTTTAGATTTTATTTATTTATTTGAGACAGAGAGATTGAGAGAGACAGAGAGCACATGAGAGGGCGGGAGGGTCAGAGGGAGAAGCAGGCTCCCTGCTGAGCAGGGAGCCCGATGCGGGACTCGATCCCGGGACTCCAGGATCATGACCTGACCCGAAGGCAGTCACTTAACCAACTGAGCCACCCAGGCGCCCTCAGCTTTTTTCTTTTCAAAGAACCAGCTCTTTTGTTGATCTTTCTATTGCCTTCATAGTCTGTATTTGATTTATTTGTTTGAGATGTTACTTCCTTTCTTCTATTAAATTTGGGCTTCCGTTTTCTTTTTCTGGTTCCTTGTGGTGGAAAGTTAGGCCGCTTATTTGAGACGATTCTTGTTTCTTGATTTACACCTGTATCACTATAAACTTCCGTCTTAGAACCACTGTTTTTTAAATTTTTTTAAATTTTTAAAAAAATTTTATTGTTATGTTAATCACCATACATCATTAGTTTTAGATGTAGTGTTCCATGATTCATTGTTTGTGCATAACACCCCGTGCTCCATTCAGAATGTGCCCTATTTAATACCCATCACCGGGCTAAACCATCCTCCCACCCCCCTCCCCTCTAGAACCCTCAGTTTGTTTTTCAGAGTCCATCATCTCTCATGGTTCATCTCCCCCTCCAATTTTCCCCCCTTCATTCTTCCACTCCTGATATCTTCTTCTTTTTTTTTTTGTTTCTTAACATATATTGCATTATTCGTTTCAGAGGTACAGATCTGAGATTCAACCGTCTTGCACAATTCACAAGGTTTACCAGAGCACATATCCTCCCCAATGTCTGTCACCCAGTCATCCCATCCCACCCCCCACTCCAGCAACCCTCAGTTTGTTTCCTGAGATTAAGAATTCCTCATTATCAGTGAGGTCATTTGATACATGTCTTTCTCTGTTTGACTTATATCGCTCAGCATAATGCCCTCCAATTCCATCCACCTCGTTGCAAATGGCAAGATCTCATTCCTTTTGATGGCTACATAATATTCCATTGTATATATATACCATTTCTTCCTTATCCATTTGTCTGTCGATGGACATCTTGGCTCTATCCACAGTTTGGCTATTGTGGACATTGCTGCTATAAACATCGGGGTGCATGTACCCCTTCGGGCCCCTACATTTGTATATTTGGGATAAATACCCAGCAGTGCAGTTGCTGGATCATATGCTAGATCTATTTTCAACTTCTGGAAGAACCTCCATACTGTTTTCCAGAGTGGCTGCACCAGCTTGCATTTCCACCGACAGTGGAGGAGGGTTCCCCTTTCTCTGGATCCCTGCCAACATCTGTCCTTTCCTGACTTGTTAATTTTAGCCATTCTGACTGGTGTGAGGTGGTATCTCATTGAGGTTTTGATTTGGATTTCCCTGATGCCGAGCGATGTTGAGCACTTTTTCATGTGTCTGTTGGCCATTTGGATGTCTTCTTTGGAAAATGTCTGTTCATGTCTTCTGCCCATTTCTTGATTGGATTCTTTGTTCTTTGGGTGTTGGGTTTGATAATTTTGGATACTAGCCCTTTATCTGATATGTCATTTGCAAATATCTTCTCCCGCTCTGTCGGTTTTCTTTTGGTTTTGTTGACTGTTTCTTTTGCTGTTCAAAAGCTTTATATCTTGATGAAGACCCAATAGTTCATTTTTGCCCTTGCTTCCCTTGCCTTTGGCAATGTTTCTAGGAAGAAGTTGCTGAGGCTGAGGTCGAAGAGGTTGCTGCCTGTGTTCTCCTTTAGGATTTGGATGGACTCCTGTCTCACATTGAGGTCTTTCAACCATTTGGAGTCTATTTTTGTGTGTGGTGTAAGGAAATGGTCCAATTTCATTCTTCTGCATGTGGCTGTCCAATTTTCCCAACACCATTTGTTGAAGAGACTGTCTTTTTGCCATTGGACATTCTTTCCTGCTTTGTCGAAGATGAGTTGACCATAGAGTTGAGGGTCTATTTCTGGGCTCTCTATTCTGTTCCATTGATCGATGTGTCTGTTTTTGTGCCAGTACCATACTGTCTTGATGATGACAGCTTTGTAATAGAGCTGGAAGTCTGGAATTGTGATGCTGCCGGCTTTGCTTTTCTTTTTCAACCTTCCTCTGGCTATTCGGGTCTTTTCTAGTTCCATACTAGTTTTAGGATTATTTGTTCCATTTCTTTGAGAAAAGTGGATGGTATTTTGATGGGGATTGCATTGAATGTGTAGATTGCTCTAGGTAGCATTGACATCTTTACAATATTTGTTCTTCTAATCCATGAGCATGGAACGTTTTTCCATTTCTTTGTGTCTACCTCAGTTCCTTTCATGAGTATTTTATAGTTTTCTGAATAGAGATCCTTTGTCTCTTTGGTTAGATTGATTCCTAGGTATCTTATGGTTTTGGGCGCAATTGTAAATGGGATTGACTCCTTCATTTCTTTCTTCTGTCTTGTTGGTGTATAGGAATGCCACTGACTTCTGTGCATTGATTTTATATCCTGCGACTTAACTGAATTCCTGTATGAGTTCTAGCAGTTTCGGGGTGGAGTCTTTTGGGTTTTCCACATAAGGTATCATATCATCTGCAAAGAGTGAGAGTTTGACTTCTTCTTTGCCGATTTGGATGCCTTTGATTTCTTTTCGTTGTCTGATTGCTGTGGCTAGGACTTCGAATACTATGTTGAATAGCAATCGTAGTAGTGGACATCCCTGCCGCATTCCTGACCTTAGGGAGAAAGCTCTCAGTTTTTCCCCATTGAGAATGATATTCGCTATAGGTTTTTCATAGATGGCTTTTATGATACAGAAGTATGTACCCTCTATCCCTATACTCTTAAGAGTTTTGATCAAGAAAGGATGCTGTACTTTGTCAAATGCTTTTTGTGCATCTATTGAGAAGATCATATGATTCTTGTTCTTTCTTTTGTTAATGTATTGTATCACGTTGATTGATTTGCGGATGTTGAACCAACCTTGCAGCCCAGGGATAAATCCCACTTGGTTGTGGTGAATAATCCTTGTAATGTACTGTTGGATCCTATTGGCTAGTAGTTTGGTGAGAATTTTTGCATCCTTGTTCATCAGGGATATTGGTCTGTAATTCTCCTTTTTGATGGGGTCTTTGCCTGGTTTTGGGATCAAGGTAATGCTGGCCTCATACAATGAGTTTGGACGTTTTCCTTCCATTTCTATTTTTTGGAACAGTTTCAGAAGAATAGGTATTAATTCTTCTGGAAATGTTTGGTAGAATTCCCGTGGGAAGCCATCTGGCCCTGGGCTTTTGTTTGTGGGGAGATTTTGATGACTGCTTCAATTTCCTTAGTGTTTATAGGTCTGTTCAGGTTTTCTGTTTCATCCTGGTTCAGTTTTGGTAGTTGATACATCTCTAGGAATGTATCCATTTCTTCCAGGTTATTGAATTTGCTGGCATAGAGTTGCTCATAATATGTTCTTATAATTGTTTGTATTTCTTTGGTGTTGGTTGTGATCTCCCCCTTTCATTCATGATTTTATTTATTTGGGTCATTTCTCTTTTCTTTTTGATAAGTCTGGCCAGGGGATTATCAGTTTTGTTAATTCTTTCAAAGAACCAGCTCCTAGTTTCGTTGATCTTTTCTACTGTTCTTTTAGTTTCTATTTCATTGATTTCTGCTCTGATCTTTTTTATTTCTCTTCTCCTACTGGGCTTAGGCTTTATTTGCTATTCTTTCTCCAGCTCCTTCAGGTGTAGTGTTAGGTTGTGTATTTGAGACCATTCTTGTTTCTTTCTTTTTTTTTTAAGATTTTATTTATTTATTTGAGACAGAGAGAATGAGAGAGACAGAGAGCACATGAGACGGCGGGAGGGTCAGAGGGAGGAGCAGGCTCCCTGCTGAGCAGGGAGCCCGATGCGGGACTCGATCCTGGGACTCCAGGATCATGACCTGAGCTGAAGGCAGTCACTTAACCAACTGAGCCACTTCCTTGTTTCTTGAAAAAGGCTTGTATTGCTATGTACTTTCCTCTTAGAGCTGCCTTTGCTGCATCCCAATGATTTTGAATAGTTGTGTTTTCATTTTCATTGGTTTCTACGAATTTTTTAAAATCTTCTTTATTTTCCTGGTTGACCCACTCATTCTTTAGTAGGATGCTCTTTAGCCTCCATGTATTTGAGTTCTTTCCGACTTTCCTCTTGTGATTGAGTTCTAGTTTCAAAGCATTGTGGTCTGTAAATAGGCAGGGAATGATCCCAATCTTTTGGTACCAGGTGAGACCTGATTTATGACCTAGGATGGGATCTATTCTGGAGAATGTTCCATGGACACTAGAGAAGAATGTGTATTCCTTTGCTTTGGCATGGAATATTCTGAATATGTCTGTGAAGTCCCTTTTGTCCAGTGTGTCATTTAAAGTCTTTATTTCCTTCTTGTCTTTTGCTTAGATATTCTGTCCATTTTAGTGAGGGGGGTGTTAAAGTCCCCCACTATTATTGTATTGTTGTCGATGTGTTTCTTTGCTTTTGTTATTAATTGCCTTATATAATTGGCTGCTCCCATGTTAGGGGCATAGATATTTACAATTGTTAGATGTTCTTATTGGATAGACCCTTTAAGTAGGATATAGTGTCCTTCCCTATCTCTTATTACAGTCTTTGGTTTAAAATCTAATTTGTCTGATATAAGGATTGCCACCCCAGCTTTCTTTTGGTGTCCATTAGCATGGTAAATGGTTTTCCACCCCCTCACTTTCAATCTGGGGGGTGTCTTTGGGTCTAAAATGAGTCTCTTGCAGACACCATATCGATGGGTCTTGTTTTTTAATCCAATCTGATAGACTGTGTCTTTTGATTGGGGCATTGAGCCCATTTCCATTCAGGGTAACTATTGAAAGATAGGAATTTAGTGCCATTGTTATTGCCTGTAAGGTGACTGTTACTGTATATTGTCTGTGTTCCTTTCTGGTCTATGTTGCTTTTAGGCTCTCTCTTTGCTTAGAGGACCCCTTTCAAGATTTCCTGTAGGGCTGGTTTTGTGTTTGCAAATTCCTTTAGTTTTTGTTTGTCCTGGAAGCTTTTTCTCTCTCCTTCAATTTTCAATGACAGCCCAGCTGGATAGAGTATTCTTGACTGCATATTTTTCTCATTTAGTGCTCTGTATATATCCTGCCAGTCCTTTCTCGCCTGCCAGGTCTCTGTCGATAGGTCTGTTGCCAATCTAACGTTTCTGCCATTGTAGTTTACATATCTCTTCCCCCGAGCTGCTTTCAGGATTTTCTCTTTGTCTCTGAGACTCGTAAATTTTACTATTAGATGTTGGCGTGTAGACCTATTTTTATTGATTTTGAGAGGGGTTCTCTGTGCCTCCTGGATTTTGATGCCTGTTTCCTTCCTCAAATTAGGGAGGTTCTCTGGTGTAATTTGGTCCAGTATACCTTCTGCCCCTCTCTCTCTTTCTTCTTCTTCTGGGATCCCAATAATCCTAATGTTGTTTCGTCTTACGGTATCGCTTATCTCGAATTCTGCCCTCGTGGTCCAGTAGTAAATGAAACATTTAAAAACAAATATATTGAACTCCATGCCCAATGTGGCACTCAAACTCACAACCACAAGATCAAGAGTCCCAACGCTCCGCCGTCTAGGCCAGCCAAGTGCAGCATTCTTGGAACCCATTTTGCTGCATTCCATAAATTTTGCTATGTTGTATTCCATCTTCATTTGTCTCCAAGTATTTCTTGGTTTCTCTTGTGGTTTGCTCACAGACCCATTGGTTATTCAGTAGCATGTTGTTTAATCTGCATGTTTGTGAAATTCCAGTTTTCTTCTTGTAATTGATTTCTCATTCCATACCACTGTGGTTGGAAAAGATGCTTGATTTGATTTCAGTCATCATTTTGGAAAATTCTAGGCTTCTTGAATTTATGGACTTGTGTGGCCTAACATATGGTCTAGCTTGGAGAATGTTCTATGTGCACTTGAGAGGAGTGTATCCCATGTGCTGCATTTGGACGGAGGCTTCTGTATATATCTCTTAACTCCATCTAATTACCTAGTTGTCTGAGGCTGATGTTTCCTTATTGATCTTCTGTCTGGATGGTCTATCCATTGATACAAGTGAGGTGTGACAGTCCCCCACGGTATTGCTGCTGATTTCTCCTTTGAGGTGTGTTCATATATGCTCTACATATTTAGTTGCTCCTCTGTTGGGTGGGTAAATATTTACAAATGTTGCATCCTCTGTTTGGATTGATTCCTTTATCATTATGTAATTCCCTTCTTTGGCTCTTGTTACAATGTTTGGATTTTTTTTCTCCTTGGTTAGACTGAGAATCAGAAGATCATGCGTTACATCTGCAGCCTTGAACAAAACATACCCCTTCTCTTAGTCTGTTTTTTTTTTCCTCTATAAAATAAAAACAAGAAATTCTTCTCCGAGGACCATCTCATGACTCAAATAAGAGAATGTGTATAAAAGTGCTTTGTAAACTATAGATAACGCCCAAATATGAAAAGTTATACTGCTTTTGATTATACCACAGCCAAATGTTCAGGATAAGATTTTTTTTTTGACACATGTATTTACTTTAGGGAGAGAGAGCATGCACAGGCATGTATTCGAGAGGGGAGGGTCAGGGGCAGAGGGAGAGAGTGAATCCTCAGGCCGACTCTCTGCTGAGTGCAGAGTCCGATGTGGGGCTTTGTCCCAGGACCTTGAGATCATGACCTGAGCCAAAATCAAGAGTCAGTTGCTTAACTGACTGTGCCACCCAGGCACCCCCAGAATAAGATTTTAAAAAAATAATAATATTTATTGAGGGCTTCCTGTTGTAGGAGTATTCTATGTGACCTGTATCTCATTTAATTCGAAAAACAATTTTTTCTTAAAGAAAATTAAAAACAAAAGCTATCCTAAAAGTAAATTTTCATATTATCCTCAGAGCTGGGGAAACACAGGCACAAGAGAGGTTAAGTAGGGGCACCTGGGTGGCTCATTTGGTTAAGCTTCTGCTTTTGGGTCAGGTCATAATCCCAGGGTCCTGAGATTGAGCCCGGTGTCGGGTTCCCTGCTCGGTGGGGAGTCTGCTTCTCCCTCTCTCTCTCCCCCTGCTTTTGCTCGCTCTCTGTATGTGTCTCTCTCACAGATAAATAAAGAAAATAATAAAAAGAAGAAGTTAAGTGACTTGCTCAATGTCATAGTAAATATTAGAACCAGATACAGACCTGAGTGTGGGACTCTGAAGTCTGTGTTCTTTCTTTTTTAAGTTTACCAAATATATACATAACCCTCAAAATATTGTAGATTAAATTACTTTAGCCTTTCTCAAATCATTGCGCTTTGGATGATGCTATAATTTGGGTTACCTGGCTGGCTCGGTCAGTGTAGTATGAGACTCTTGATCTCACAGTTATGAGTTTGAGCCACATTGTGGGTTCAGCTTACTTACAATAGAAAGATGTTGTAATTGGGCTTGTTTTCTTTTTCCTTTTAACCTCTTCACCCATTTCTCCCACCTCCAACACCCTACCTCTGCCATTCACCCATTTGTTCTATCTAGGAGGTCAGTTTTTTGTTTTTGTTTTGTTTGAAGTTCCATAAGTAAGTGATGGATAGTATTTGTCTTTCTCTGGCCTGTTTTACTTCACAGAATGCCTTAAAGGTCCATCCATTTGGCAGCTGGAAAGATTTCATTCTTTATTCTGGCTGAGTAGTATTCCATTGTGTTTACCTACGACAATTTCTTTATCCATTCATCCACTCATGGGCACTTAGGTTGTCTCTATATTTTCATTGTTGTTGATAAGCCTGCAGTGAACACGGGTGCACATACCTGTTTCAGTTAGTGTGTTCAGTTTCCTCGGATAAATACTCAGAAGGGGAATTGCTGGACCATATGGTAGTTCTATTTTTAATTTTTTTGACTGTCTTCTGTACTGTTTTCCATAGTGGCCGCACCAATTTATACTCCCAGTAACAATGCCCAAGAGTTTTCGTCTTCTTCACATCTTCACCAAAACTTGTTCATTCTTGTCTGTTTAATAATGGCCATTCTAACAGGTGTGAAGTGGTATCTCACTGTGGTTTTGATTTGCATTTCCCTGATGATTAATGATGTTGAGCAACTTTTCATGTTCATGTTGACCTATCTGTATGTCTTCTTTAGAAAAATGTCTATTTGGATGTGCCCATTTTTAAATTAGATTGTTTGTGGGTTTTTTTGTTGTTTTGTTTTGTGGTTTTGTTTTGTTGTTTTGCTTTTGAGTTGCACGAGTTCTTTATATTTTGGATAAATAATCCCTTATCCCTTATATGATTTGCAAATGTTTTCCCATACAGTAGGTTGCCTTATTTTGTTGAAGTTTCCTTTGCTGTTTGGAAGCTTTTTAGTTCGATGTAGTCCCACTTTTTTTTTTTTTTTTTTGGTTTTTACTTTTGGTATCAGGTTAAATAAATAATTACAAAGACCTATGTCAGGTAGCCTTTCCCTGTGTTTTCTGCTAAGAGTTTTATGGTTTCAAGTCTTATATTCTTTTGAGTTAATTCTTTTGTATGGTGTAAGATAGTGGTGCAGTTTCATTCTTCTGCATGTGGCTGTCCAGTTTTCCCAGCACCGTTTATTAAAGAAACTGTTCTTTCTCCCTTGTATATTCTTGGCTCCTTAGTCAGAAGTTACTGGGCCACAGATGTGTGGGTTATCTTCTGGGCTCTCTCTTCTGTTCTGGTGCTCTGTGTGTCTGCTTTTATGCCAATACTAGATTGTTTTGAGTACTCTAGCTTTGTAATAGTCTGAAATCAGCGAGTGTGATGCCTTTATCATTGTTCTTCTTTCCCTAGAGTGCTCTGGCTATTCAGAGTCTTTTGTGGCTTCATACAAATTTTTGGATCCTTTGTTCTATTTTTGTGAAAAATGGAATTGGAATTTTGATAGGAATTACATCAAATCTGTAGATGTTTTGGGGAAGTGTGGCATTTTCACACTATTCTAATCTTTGAGCATGGAATGTCTTTCCATTTACGTGTCTTGTCTTCAGTTTCTTTCCTTAATGTCTTGTAGTTTTCAGTATATAGGGTTTCACCTCTTGGTGAAGTTTCTTCCTGGGTTATTTTGTTCTTTTTGATGCAACTTCAGGTGGGATCATCTTCCTAGTTTCTTTTTCTGGTAATTCTGTGTTTTCATTTCTGTTGGGTAGAAACCCAGGAGCAGAACTTCCAGGCTAGATGATAACTCTGTGTCTAGCGTTTTGAGGAACTGCCAGAATGCTTTCCAAAGTGGCTGATCCATCCCACGCTTCTACCAACACTGCACGAAGGTTCTGATTTCTCCCAGTCTTTGCCAACACTGGGTGTCCTCTGTCTTGGTGCCCACAGCCATCTTGGAGGGTTGGGTGTGGTTTCCTGTGGAGTTTCTGATTCCCATTTCCCTAACGGTTATGATGTTAGGCATCTTTTTGTCTGCTTTTTGGCCATTTGCATATCTTTTTCAGAGAAGTATCTGCTCAGATCCTTTACCCTCATTTTTCAAATTGGGTTATTTCTTAAAAATCAATTATTATTGAGTTGTAAAAGGTTTTATGTTCCTTCTCAGATACAAATCTGCCAACATTTTGTCCCAGTCTTTGGGTTGTCTTGTCCCTTTGATGTTTTCATTTAAAGCTCCATAGTTTTTAATTTTGATGAAGTCAGATTTATCTCTTTTTTTCTTGCTTTTGCTTTTGGCGGACCCCTTGGCTAATCCAAGGTCATGAAGATCTGCTTCTGTGTTTTCTTCTAGTTGTGGTTGTAATTCTCTTAGGTTTAAATCCCTTTGAATTAATACCTGTAGATCATGTGAGGAAGGGGTCCACTTTGTTCCTTTCCATGTGGTTGTTTACTTGTTTCAGCATCATTTCCTGAAAAGACTATTGTTTCCCCCGAGTTGTCTTGGCAGCCTTTTCTAAAGCAATCGACCATATAAATATAAGGTTTATTTCTGGACTCTGAATTCGAATGGATTCGTTGATCCAGCTGTCAATCCTTACGCCACTACAACATTATCTTGATTACTGTGGCTTTGTTGTAAGCTTTCAAATGAGAAATTGTTAGTACTCATTTTTTCTTCTTTTTCAAGACTGTTTTGCTCTTCTGGGCCCCATTAATGTCCATGTGCATTTTAGGATGATTATGTGAATTTCTGGGAATAAAAAAAAAAAGGCAGCTGGGATTTTGATATCAATTTCTTGACTATGTAGACAACCTGGGAAGCAGTTTCACTGATGTGCTCTACTGTTTTTCTGGTTTCTATTTCAATGATCTCTGCTCTAATCTTGATTTCCCTTCTCCTGCTTGGTTTAGATTTTATTTGCTGTTCTTTCTCCAGTTCCTTTAGGTGTAAGGTTAGCTTGTGCATTCACGATTTTTCTGCTTTTTTGAGTGAGGCTTGGGTGGCAAAGTATTTTCCCTTAGGATTACCTTAGTAGTATCCCATAGGTTTTGGACTGATGTGTTTTCTTTCTCATTGGTTTTCATGAATTGTTTAAGTTCTTCTTTAATTTCCTGGTTGACCCAAACATTCTTAAGCAGGGTGGTCTTTAGCTTCCATGTGTTTGAATTTCATCTCATTTTTTTCTTGTGATTGAGTTTCATTTTCAAAGCATTGTGGTCTGACAATATGCAGGGAATAATTCTCAGTCTCTTGGTATCATTTGAGACCTGATTTGTGACCCTGTATGTGGTCTATTCTGGGAAAGTTCATGTGTGTTGGAGAAAAAGAAGTAGTCTATTGTTTTAGGATGGAATGTTTGTATGTATCCCTGAAGTCCATCTGGTCAAGTGTGTCATTCAAATTTCTTGTTCCTTTGTTGATCTTCTGCTTAGACAGTCTAATGCTGAGTGGAATGTTGAGGTCTCCTACTATTCAACTATTATTATGGGGGGGCAAAGCAAGATGGCAGAGGAGTAGGAGACCTGGATTTCGTCTGGTCTCAGGAATTCAGGTGGATGGGGATCAAACCATTCTAGACACCTACAAACTCAACAGGAGATCAAAGAAAAGAATAGCAACCACTCTCTGAACAGAGAAGCGACCACTTTCTGGAAAGTAGGACGTGTGGAGAAGTGAATCCGAGGCGATATTCGGGAGGATAGACAGTGGGGGAGGGGGCCTCCATTGGCCGCTTCTGGCAAGTGATAGAGCCCCGGAGCACAAAATCGGAACTTTTAGAAGTCGGCTCCACTGAGGGATGTTGCTCCAGTGGCTAAGCAGGGGGTGGAACCCTCGCAGGACAGTGTGGTCCCAGGACCCTCAGGGTCACAGAAAGACCGGGGGTGCCTGAGTGCGGCAGAGCTCCCAGGTGTAGGAGTGGGGAAGCCGGCTGCAGAGACGGAGCCGAGGTGAGGGCTCTCAGCTCGGGGTTGCCATAAACCGTGATCCGTGGCACAGTCGGGACACTGCTCCTCCAACAGGGACCCAACAAGCGGCAGATCCAGGGAGACTCCCCTTCCTCCCTGGGAGGAGTGGCGTGGGAGCGCACCACAGGGATCTGCTGGGTCTGGAGACTCCACACGGGGTCGGGTGCCAGGGATAGAAATGCTCGGTCACAGGCTGGGTGAGCATGGAGCGTGGCAGGAGACCAGGGAGATGGGAGTGATTGACTGCTTTTCTCTGGGGGTGCACAGAGGAGAGGTGCCCCAAGGTCTTGGCTCCTCTGTGGCGCAGATTGGGAGGCCACCATTTTATCTCTCGTCCTCCAAAGCTGTCCGGAAGGCTTGCAGGGAACAAAAGCTCCCGAGAGCAAACCCAAGCAGATTACTTAGCCCGGACTGGGCAAGGGCGGGGCAATTCTGCCCCCGGCAAAGACATTTGGGAACCACGGCAACAGGCCCCTCCCCCAGAAGATCAGCAAGAACAGCCAGCCAAGACCAAGTTTTCGGAACAATGAGAACGGCAGAACTCCAGCGCTAGGGGAATATGTACATAGAATCCATGGCTTTTTTACCATGATTCTTTAGTCTTTCAAAGTTAATTTTTTAACTGTCTTTTTTTTTTTTTTGTATTTTTCTTTTTCCCTTTTTCAACCAACATCTTATCAATCCCTCTTTTAAAAAACATTTTTATTTTTCATTTAGAGTCATATTCTATCCCTTCATAGTAGTTACCCTTATTTTTGGCATATATATATAAGTTGTTCTCTCTTTAAATTTTTGAGATCGTTTTTTCTAACAGATCAAAATATACCCTAAATCTCTAGTGTATGGCTTTGTTCTAGTCTCCTGCTTGATCACATTCTCTCCCTTTTCTTTTCTTTTTTTAATCCTCTTCTTTCTTTTTTCAAACAACTTCTTATCAATTCCTTTTATAAAATTTTTTATAATTTTCATCTTTACAGTCATACTCCATCCCTTCATTATATCAACCCTTATTTTTGTGCATATATAAGTTTTTCTTTCTTTAAAATTTGGGAAGCACTTTCTTCTAACAAAACAAAATACACCCATAATCTAGTGTGTGATATTAATCTATGCACAGCCTGATCATATTTGATCATATTCTGGTTTTTATTTTTTTTTTGTTTTGTTCTGTTTTTGTTTGTTTTTATCTTTTTCTTTTTCTTCTTTCTTTTTTTCCCTTTCTTTTCCCCCAGCTTAGGGCTTTTCTGATTTGTTTAGAGTATACTTTCTGGGGACGTTGTTACCCTGTTGGCATTTTGTTCTCTCATTCACCAATTCTACTGACACCTAGTCTCTGATGAAATGACAAGATGGAAAAAATCACCTCAACAAAAAGAACAAGAGGTAGTACCGACTGCCAGGGACCTAATCAATATGGACATTAGTACGATGTTGGATCGAGAGATTAGAAACATGACTTTAAGGATATTAGCTGGGCTTGAAAAAAGCATGGAAGTTATTAGAGAAATCCTTTCTGGAGCAGTAAAAGAACTAAAATCTAACCAAGTCAAAATCAAAAAGGCTATTGATGAGGTGCAATCAAAAATGGGGGCGCTCACTGCTATGATAAATGAGGCAGAAGACAGAATCAGTGATATAGAAGACCAAATGATGGAAAATAAAGAAGCTGAGAAAAAGAGAGATAAACAAGTACTGGGTCACGAGGGCAGAATTCGAGAGATAAGCGATACAATAAGACGAAAGAACATTAGAATAATTGAGATCCCAGAAGAAGAAGAAAGAGAGAGAGGGGCTGAAGGTATACTGGAGCAAATTATAGCAGAGAACTTCCCTAATCTGGGGAAGGAGACAGACATCAAAATCCAGGAGTCACAGAGAACCCCTCTCAAAATCAATAAAAATAGGTCAACACCCTGACATCTAATAGTAAAATTTACGAGTCTCAGAAAAAAAGAGAAAATCCTGAAAGCAGCTCGGGAGAAGAGATATGTAACCTACAATGGTAGAAACATTAGATTGGCAACAGACCTATCCCCAAAGACCTGGCAGGCCAGAAAGGACTGGCAGGATATATTCAGAGCACTAAACGAGAAAAATATGCAGCCAAGAACACTATATCCCGCTAAGCAATAACTGTAAATAGAAGGAGAGATAAAAAGCTTCCAGGAGAAACAAAAAAACTAAAGGAATTTGCAAACACAAAACCAGCCCTAAAAGAAATCTTGAAAGGGGTCCTCTAAGCAAAGAGAGAGCCTAAAAGCAACATAGACCAGAAAGGAACACAGACAATATACAGTAACAGTCACCTTACAGGCAATAACAATGGCACTAAATTCATACCGTCCAATAGTTACCCTGAATGTAAATGGGCTAAATGGCCCAATCAAAAGACACAGTCTATCAGATTGGATTAAAAAACAAGACCCATCGATATAGTGTCTGAAAGAGACTCATTTTAGACCCAAAGACACCCCCAGATTGAAAGCGAGGGGGTGGAAAACCATTTGCCATGCTAATGGACACCAAAAGAAAGCTGGGGTGGTAATCCCTATATCAGACAAATTAGATTTTAAACCAAAGATAGTAATAAGAGATGAGGAAGGACACTATATCCTATTTAAAGGGTCTAACCAACAAGAAGATCTAACAATTGTAAATATCTATGCCCCTAACATGGGAGCAGCCAATTATATAAGGCAATTAATAACAAAAGCAAATAAACACATCGACAACAATACAATAATAGTGGGGGACTTTAACACCCCTCTCACTGAAATGGACAGATCACCTAAGCAAAAGACAACAAGGAAATAAAGACTTTAAATGACACACTGGACAAAAGGGACTTCACAGACACATTCAGAACATTCCATGTCAAAGCAACGGAATACACATTCTTCTCTAGTGCCCATGGAACATTCTCCAGAATAGAACCCATCCTAGGTCATAAATCAGGTCTCAACCAGTACCAAAAGATTGGGATCATTCCCTGCCTATTTTCAGACCACAGTGCTTTGAAACTAGAACTCAATCACAAGAGGAAAGTTGGAATGAACTCAAATACATGGAGGCTAAAGAGCATGCTACTAAAGAATGAATGGGTTATCCAGGAAATTAAAGAAGAATTTAAAAAGTTCATGGAAACCAATGAAAATGAAAACACAACTATTCAAAATCTTTAGGATGCAGCAAAGGCAGTCCTAAAGGAAAGTACATAGCAATACAAGCCTTTCTCAAGAAATGAAAAGGTCTCAAGTACACAACCTAACCTTACACCTAAAGGAGCTGGAGAAAAAAAGAGCAAATAAAGCCTAAACCCAGCAGAAGAAGAGAAATAATAAAGATCAGAGCAGAAATCAATGAAATAGAAACCAAAAGAACAGTAGAGCAGATCAACGAAACTAGGAGCTGGTTCTTTGAAACAATTAAAAAGATTGATAAATCCCTAGACAGACTTGTCAAAAAGAAAAGAGAAATGACCCAAATCAACAAAATCATGAATGAAAGAGGAGAGACCACAACCAACACCAAAGAAATACAAACAATTATAAGAACATATTATGAGCAACTCTATACCAGCAAATTTGATAACCTGGAAGAAATGGATGCATTCCTAGAGATGTATCAACTACCAAAACTGAACCAGGAAGAAATAGAAAACCTGAACAGACCTATAACCACTAAGGAAATTGAAGTAGTCATCAAAAATCTCCCAAAAAACAAAAGCCCAGGGCCAGATGGCTTCCCACGGGAATTCTACCAAACATTTCCAGAAGAATTAATACCTCTTCTGAAATTGTTCCAAAAAATAGAAATGGAAGGAAACTTCCAAACTCGTTTTTGAGGCCAGCATTACCTTGATCCCCAAACCAGACAAAGCCCCCATCAAAAAGGAGAATTACAGACCAATATCCCTGATGAACAAGGATGCAAAAATTCTCACCAAAATACTAGCCAATAGCATCCAACAGTACATTCAAAGGATTACTCACCCTGACCAAGTGGGATTTATCCCTGGGCTGCAAGGTGGTTCAACATCTGCAAATCAATCAGTGTGATACAATACATTAATAAAAGGAAGAACAAAAAACATATGATCCTCTCAATAGATGCAGAAAAAGCATTTGACAAAGTACAGCATCCTTTCTTGATCAAAACTCTTCAGAGTATAGGGATAGAGGGTACATACCTCAATATCATAAAAGCCATCTATGAAAAACCCACAGCAAGTACCATTCTCAATGGGGAAAAACTGAGAGCTTTACCCCTATAGTCTGGAACACGGCAGGGATGTCCACTATGAACACTGCTATTCAACATAGTATTAGAAGTCCTAGCCACAGCAATCAGACAACGAAAAGAAATCAAAGGCATCCAAATCAGAAAAGAAGTCACACTCTCACTGTTTGCAGATGATATGATACCTTATGTGGAAAACGCAAAAGACTCCACCCCAAAACTGCCTGAACTCATACAGGAATTCAGCAAAGTGGCAGGGTATAAAATCAATGCACAGAGATCAGTGGCATTCCTATACACCACCAACAAGAGAGAAGAAAGAGAAATGAAGGAGTCAATCCCATTTACAATTGCACCCCAAACCATAAGATACCTAGGAATAAATCTAACCAAAGAGACAAAGGATCTGTACGCAGAAAAGTATAAAATACTCATGAAAGGAATTGAGGAAGACGCAAAGAAATGGAAAAACGTTCCATGCTCATGGATTGGAAGAACAAATATTGTAAAGATGTCAATGCTACCTAGAGCAATCTACACATTCAATGCAATCCCCACCAAAATACCATCCACTTTTCTCAAAGAAATGGAACAAATAATCCTAAAATTCGTATGGAACCAGAAAAGACCCCGAATAGCCAGAGGAATGTTGAAAACGAAAAGCAAAGCTCGCGGCATCACAATTCCGGACTTCCAGCTCTATTACAAAGGTGTCATCATCAAGACAGTATGGTACTGGCACAAAAACAGAGACATACGTCAATGGAACAGAATAGAGAGCCCAGAAATGGAGCCTCAACTCTATGGTCAACTCATCTTCGACAAAGCTGGAATGAATGGCCAGTGGCAAAAAGACAGTCTCTTCAACAAATGGTGTTGGGAAAATTGGACAGCCACATGCAGAAAAATGAAACTGGACCATTTCCTTACACCACACACAAAAATAGACTCCAAATGGTTGAAAGACCTCAATGTGAGACAGGAGTCCATCCAAATCCTAAAGGAGAACACAGGCAGCAACCTCTTTGACCCAGCCACAGCAGCTTCTAGAAACATCGCCAAAGGCAAGGGAAGCAAGGGCAAAAATGAATTATTGGGACTTCATCAAGATAAAAACCTTTTGAACAGCAAAAGAAACGTCAACAAAACCAAAAGACAACTGACATAATGGGAGAAGATATTTGCAAATGACATATCAGATAAAGGACTAGTATCCCAAATCCATGAAGAACTTATGAAACCCAACACCCAAAGAACAAATGATCCAATCAAGAAATGGGCAGAAGACATGAAGAGACATTTTTCCAAAGAAGACAACGAAGTGGCCAATAGATGTATGAAAAAGTGCTCAACATCACTCAGCATCGGGGAAATCCAAATCAGAACCTCAGTGAGATATCACCTCACACCACTCAGAATGGCTAAAATGAACAAGTCAGGAAACGACAGATCTTGGCGGGGATGCGGAGAAAGGGGAAACCTCCTACACTGTTGGTGGGAATGCAAGCTGGTGCAACCACTCTGGAAAACAGTATGGAGGTTCCTCAAAAAGTTGAAAATAGAGCTACCATATGAACGAGCAATTGCACTACTGGGTATTTACCCCAAAGATACAAATGTAGGGAGCCCAAGGGGTACATGCACCCAGATGTTTATAGCAGCAATGTCCACGATAGCCAAACTGAGGGAAGAGACAAGATGTCCATCGACAGATGAATGGATAAAGAACAAGTGATATATATATACAATGGAACATTATGCAGCCATAAAAAGGAATGAGATCTTGCCATTTACAACGACGTGGATAGGACTGGAGAGTGTTATGCTGAGCGAAATAAGTCAATCAGAGAAAGACATATATCATATGACCTCATTGATATGAGGAATTCTTAATCTCAGGAAACAAACTGAGGGTTGCTGGAGTGGTGGGGGGTGGGAGGGATGGGGAGGCTGGCTGATAGACATTGGGGAGGGTATGTGCTATGGTGAGCGCTGTGAATTGTGCAAGACTGTTGAATGACAGATCTGTACCTCTGAAACAAGTAATACATTATATGTTAAAGAAAAAAAAGAAGAAGATAGCAGGATGGGGAAGAATGAAGGGGGGGATCGGAGGAGGAGATGAACCATGAGAAACGATGGACTCTGGAAAACAAACTGAGGGTTTTAGAGGGGAGGGGGTGGGAGGATGGGTTACCCTGTTGATGGGTATTAAAGAGGGCACATTCTGCATGGAGTACTGGGTGTTATATGCAAATAACGAATCATGGAACACTACATGAAAAACTAAGGATGTATGGTGATTAACATAACAATAAAAAAGTTTAAAAAAAAGATTCTTTTATACTTTTTCCTTCTCTGTTCTTTGTATTCCCCCTCCCATTTGTTGATCTGTTTTGTTTCTTAATTTCCACAGGAGTGAAATCATATGGTATTCGCCTTTCTCTGATTTATTTTGCTGAGCATCATACACTCTAGCTCTATAAGGATTTTCTTAATCACATTGTTTTTCTGTAGCTTACTTTGTTGTAAGAATACAGTCTATGATACAGATAACATATACAGTATGTGTTAATCGACTCATTGGGTTAGAGGTACAGTTTCTGGTCAAAAGAAGGCTATTAGCAGGTCACTTTTGGGTGAGTCAAAAGTATACTCAGATTTTCAACTGCACAGGGTTTTGGCAGTCCTAATCCCTGCATTGTTCAAGGGCCAACTGTATGTTGAATAAAAGTGGCAAGAGTGGGCATCCCTGTGTTGTTCATGATCTTAGAGGAGAAGCTTTTGGCTTTCACCATTGCATAGGATGTGGCTTCTCAGGTATGGCCTTTGTTATGTTCAGTTTCATTCTCTGTATACCTGCTTTGTTGAGAGCTTTTATCAAAATGGCTGTTGCATTTTGTCAGATGCTTTTTCTGCATTGGTTGAGATGATCATATGATTTTTATCCTTCATTTTGTTAATGCGGCCTATTACTTTGATTTGTGGATGTTGAACCCCCCCTTGCATCCCTGAAATATTTTTCATACCTCTTCCTGTATTGTTGAATTTGGTTTACTGTTATTTTGTTGAGGATTTTTATATCTATGTTCATCACAGATACTGATCTGTAATTTTCTTTCCTTGTGGCATCTTGGTAGGTTTTGATAAGGGCAGTGCTGGCCTCCTAAAAGGAGTTGGGAAGCATTCCTTCCTCTTGTTTTTTGTGGAAAGTTTGAGGATTGGTATTCATTTTTCTTTGAAAATTTGGTGGAATTCACCAGGAAAGCCACATGGTCCTGGACTTCTGTGTATTGAGAGGTTTTTGATTACTTATTTAATCTCCCTATGGGTAATTGGTCTGTTCAGATTTTCTGTCTCTTCGGGATTCAGTCTTGTAAGGTTGTATGTTTCTCGGAATTTATCCTTTTCCTCTAGATTGTCTAACTTGTTGGGGTGTAATTGTTCGAGTGGCCTTTTATGAGCCTTTGTATATCTGTGATATCAGTGGGAAGATCTCTTTCATTTCTGATTGTGAGTCCTCATTCTTTTTTTACCTTAAGTCTAGCTGAAAATTTGTCAGCTTTGTTTTTTTTCAAAGAACCAGCTCTTTTGTTAATCTTCCTGTTGTCTTTTTTTATCTTTCTATTGTCTTCATAGTCTGTATTTGATTTATTTCTGTTCTGATAGGTTACTTCCTTTCTTCTAGTAACTTTGGACTTCCATTTTTTTTTTCTGTTTTCTTGAGGTGGAAAGTCAGTTTGCTTATTCGAGATGTTTCTTTTTTTTTAAGATTTTATTTATTTATTTGACAGAGAGAGACACAGCGAGAGAGGGAACACAAGCAGGGGGAGTGGGAGAGGGAGAGGCAGGCTTCCCGCTGAGCAGGGAGCCTGATGTGGGACTCGATCCCAGGAACCTGAGATCATGACCTGAGCCAAAGGCAGACGCTTAACGACTGAGCCACCCAGGCGCCCTCGAGATGTTTCTTGTTTATTGAGTTCGGCCTGTATCACTATAAACGTCCCTCTTAGAACCATTTTTTTTTTAAAGTAAGCTCTGAGGGGTGCCTGGGTGGCTCAATCAGTTAAGTGTCTGCCTTGGGCTCAATTCATGATGTTAGGTTCCTGGGATCGACACCTGCATTGGGCTCCCTGCTCAGAGGGTGGAACCTGCTTCTCCCTTTCCCACTGCCTGCAGCTCCCCCTGCTTGTGCTCAATCTCTCTCTCTCTCTGTCAAATAAATAAATGAAATATTTTAAAAAAATAAAGTGAGTTCTATGCCCAGTGTGTGGCTCAAACTCAACCACAAGTTCAAGAGTCACAACGGTCTACCGTCTAAGCCAGCCAGGTGTCCCATTCTCATAACCCCTTTTGCTGCATTCCATAAATTTTGCTATGTTGTATTCCATTTTCATTTGTCTCAAAGTATTTCTTGGTTTCTCTTGTGGTTTGCTCAAGGACCCATTTAGTAGCATGTTGTTTAATCTGCATGTTTGTGAATTTCCAGTTTTCTTCTTGTAATTGATTTCTCATTCCATACCACTGTGGTTGGAAAAGATGCTTGATTTGATTTCAGTCATCATTTTGGAAATTTCTAGGCTTCTTGAATTTATTGTCTTGTCTTGTGGCCTAACGTATTGTCTAGCTTGGAGAGTGTTCTATGTGCACTTGAGAGGGAGTGGATCCCATGTGCTACTTTTGGACGGCCGCTTCTGTATGTATCTGTTAAGTCCCTAATTACCTTGTTGTCTGAGGCTAATGATTCCATTTATATAAGTGAGGTATGAAAGTCCCCCACGGTATTGCTGCTGGTTTCTCCTTTGAGATGTGTATATATATGCTCTACATATTTAGTTGCGCCTCTGTTGGGTGGGTAAATATTTACAAATGTTGCATCCTCTTTTTGGATTGATTCCTTTATCATTATGTAATGCCCTTCTTTGGCTCTTGATAACAGTGTTTGGATTTTTTTTCTCCTGCATTAGACTGAGAATCAGAAGATCATTTTTTAGCTGCAACCTTGAACAAAACACAGTCTGTTGTTTTTTTTTTTTTCTCTGTAAAGTAGAAATAATAAATTTTTCTCCTAGGACTATCTCATGACTCAAATAAGAGAATGTACTGTAAAAGTCTTTTCTGAAGTATGGGTACTGCCCAAATAAAAAAAGTTGTAATGCCCATGACTATGCAACAGCCAAATGTTCAGGATAAAATTTTTTTTTAGACATATTTATTTACTTGAGAAGAGAGAGAGAGAGAGAGAGAGAGAGAATGCACAGGCATGTGTTAGAGAGGGGTGGGGCAAGGGCAGAGGGAGAGAGCGAATCCCTGCTGAGTGCGGAGCTCGATGCAGGGCTCTATCCCAGGAGCTTGGGACCATGACCTGACCCAAAAGCAAGAGTCAGCTGCTTAACTGACTGTGTCATCCAGGCACCCCGGAATAAGATTTAAAAAGCAATTTTTTTTGAGGGCTTACTGTTGTAAGTCCTATTCTAAGTGGCCTCTATCACATTTAATTCTAAAATCAATTCTTAAAAAAATGAAAAATAGAACCTATTCTAAAAGTACATATTCCTATGATCCTCAGAGTTTGGGAAACACAGGCAGAAGAGAGGTTAAGTAGGGGCCCCTAGGTGGCTCAGTCGGTTAAGCTTCTGCCTTCGGCTCAGACATTATAATTGAGGGCAACTGGCAGGCTCGGTCAGTGGAATATGTGACTCGATCTCAGGGTTATGAGTTTGAGCAATTTGTGTGTACGGCTTACTTAATTAAAATAAAAAGATGTTGTAATTGGGCTTGTTTTCTTTTTCCTTTTGACCCTTTCACCCATTTCTCCCACCTCCAACCCCCTACCTCTGGCAAACACCCATCTGTTCTGTCTAGGAGCTCAGTTTTTTCGTTTTTGTTTTGTTTCATTTAAGGTTCTCCAAGTAAGTGATGGATAGTATTTGTCTTTCTCTGTGTGGCCTGTTTGACTTAGCAGAATGCCTTCAAGGTCCAGCCATGGTGCATGTGGAAAGATTCCATTCTTTATTCTGGCTGAGTAGTATCCAGTGTGTGTATCTACCACAATTTCTTTATTCATTCATCCACTCATGGGCACTTAGGTTGTTTCTAGTTTCCTTGTACATAACCCTGCAGTGAACACAGGGGTGCATACACCTTTTTGAGTTAATGTTTTCGTTTTCTTCGGATAAATACTCAGAAGGGGAATCCTGGATCTTACAGGAGTTCTCTATTTAAATTTTTTGAGGATCGTCTGTACTGTGTCCCATCGTGGCTGCACCAACTTATATTCCCACTAACAGTGCACAAGAGTTTTTGTCTTCTTTACATCTTCACCAAAACTTGTCATTTCTTGTCTGTTTGAAAATGGCCATTCTAACAGGTGTGAAGTGGTGTCTCATTGTGGTTTTGATTTGCATTTCCCTGGTGGTTAATGATGTTGAGCATCTTTTCATGTTCGTGTTGACCATCTGTATCTCTTCTTTAGAAATATGTCTATTTGGATCTTCCTATTTTTTTTTTTTAATTTTATTATGTTATGTTAGTCACCATACAATACATCATTAGTTTTTGATGTAGTGATCCACGATCCATTGTTTTCGTATAACACCCTGTGCTCCATGCAGTACGTGCCCTCCTTAATACCCATCACCAGGCTAACTAATCCCCCCTCCCCCCTCCCCTCTAAAACCCTGTTTGTTTCTCAGGTCCATAGTCTCTCATGGTTCATCTCTCCCTCCAATTCCCCCCGGCCATTTTTCCCTTCCTTCTCCTAATGTCCTCCGTGCTATTCCTTATGTTCCACAAATAAGTGAAACCATATGATAATTGACTTTCTCTGCTTGACTTGTTTCACTTAGCATAATCTCCTCCAGTCCTATCCATGTTGATGTAAAAGTTGGGTATTCATCTTTTTTGATGGCTGAGTAATATTCCATTGTATATGTGGACCACATCTTCTTTATCCATTCATCTGTTGAAGGGCATCTCGGCTCTTTCGACAGTTTGGCTATTGCGGACATTGCTGCTATGAACATTGGGGTGCATATGGCCCTTCTTCTCACTACATCTGTGTCTTTGGGGTAAATACCCAGTAGTGCCATTGCTGGGTCATAGGGGAGCTCTATTTTTAAATTTTTGAGGAACCTCCACACTGTATTCCAAAGTGGCTGTACCAACTTGCATTCCCACCAACAGTGTAAGAGGGTTCCCCTTTCTCCACAACCTCTCCACATTTGTTGTTTCTTTCCCTGTCCATTTTGGCCATTCTAACGGGTGTAAGGTGGTATCTCAAGATCTCCCTATTTTTAAATTAGATTGCTTGTGGGTTTTTTGGTTTTGTTTTGTTTCTCTTTTTTTTTCTTGTTTTTTTCCTTTCCCGATTGTTTTGTTTTGTTTTGCTGTTGAGTTGCATGAGTGATATTAACCCCTTATCAGATATATGATTTGCAAATGTTTTCCCATACAGTAGGTTGCCTTTTTATTTTGTTGATGGTTTCCTTGCTGATGTCATCCCACACTTTTTTTAATTGTTTTTACTTTTGGTATCAGGTTAAAAAATCACTACCAAGACCTCTATCAAGTGGCTTTTCCCTGTGTTTTCTGTTAAGAGTTTTAGGGTTTCAGGACTTATATTCAATTCTTGAATGCATTTGGAGTTAGTTTTTTGTGTAGTGTAAGATAGTGGTGTGGTTTCGTTGTTCTGCATGTGACTGTCCACTTTTCCCAGCCTTGTTGTTTAAAGAGACTGTTCTTTCCCCCTTGTATATTCTTGGCTCCTTGGTCATAAGGTACTGTACCTTGGATGGGTGGGTTTCCTTCTGGGCTCTCTCTTTTGTTCTGGTGCTCTGTGTGTGTCTGGTTTTTTGCCAACACTAGATTGTCTTGAATACTCTAGCTTTGCAATAATCTGAAATCAGTGAGTGTGATGCCTTTAGCGTTGTTCTTCTTTCTCTAGATTGCTCTGGCTATTCAGAGTCTTCTGTGGCTTCATACAAGTTTTTGGATCCTTTGTTGTATTTCTGTGAAAAATAGAATTACAATTTTGATAAGAATTGCATTGTATCTGTAGATGGTTTGGGGAAGTGTGGAGAATTTAACACCATGATTTCTTCTAATCCAAGAGCATGGAGTATCTTTCCATTTCCATGTGTTGTCTTCGTTTTCTTTCCTTAACATCTTGTAGTTTTCAGTATAAGCTTTCACGTCTTGGTGAAGTTTCTTTCTGGGTATTTTATTCTTTTTGATGCAACTTCACGTGGGATGATCTTCCCAATTTCTTTTTCTGATAGTTCGTTATTAGTGTATAGACATGCAACAGATTTTTGTATATTGATATTGGATCCTGTACCTTTATTGAATTCAGTCGTTAGTTCGAACAATTTTTCTGTGGAGTCTTTAAGGTTTTCCTTATATACTCTGCCTGCCATCTGCAAATAGTGAAAGTTTTACTTTTTCCTTTCCAATTTAGATGCCTTGTTTATTTTTGTTGCATAATTGCTCTGCCTAGGTTTTCCGGTACTATGTTGAATGAAAGTGGCGAGGAAAGACCAGGCAAGTTCCTAATGTAGAGGATCTTAGAGGAAATAGTAACAGCTGAAACTTTTCTCTATTGGATGTGATGTTATCTGTGGGCTTGTCCTGTATGGCCTTTATCATGTTGAGGTATGTTCCCGCTCCACTCACTGTTGAGAATATTGACCGTCAATGGATATTGAGTTTTTTCAAATGCTTTTTGTGCATCTCTCAAGATGGTAGCATGATTTTTATTCTTCAGTTTGTTAACGTGATGGATCACTTGGGTTGATGTGCACGTGTGAACCCTCCTTGCATTCCTGGAACAAATCCCAGGATCATAGCATATGATCCTTTCAGCATATTGGTGAACTCGGTTTGCTAGTATTTTGTTGAACATTTTTGCCTCTGTGTTCATCATGGATATTGGCCTGTAATTTTATTTTCTTGGGGTGTCCTTGTCTGGATTTGGTATCAGGATAATGTTGGACTCAGGAAATGATTTTGGTAGCTTTCTCTTCTGTTTTTTGGAAATGTTTGAGAAGGATTGGTATGAATTCTTCCCTGAATGGAAGAATTCACCAGTAAAGGCATCTGGTCCTGGAACTTGGTTTTTGGGAGGTTGTAAATTGCTGATATGACGAGCATTGGGTGCTTTATGGAAGTGTTGAATCACTGAATTCTATTCCTGAAATTAATACTGTACTCTGTATGTCACTAGTTCGAATTTATTTATTTATTATTTTTAAGATTTTCTTTTCTTTTTTTTTTTTTTGTTTTTTTTTAAAGACTTTATTTATTTGACAGAGAGAGACACAACAAGAGAGGGAACACCAGCAGGGGGATTAGGGGAGTGAGAAGCAGGTTTACCGCCGAGCAGGGAGCCTCATGTGGGGTTCGATCCGAGGACCCTGGATGATGACCTGAGCCGAAGGCAGACGCTTAATGACTGAGCCATCTAGGCGCCCCTAAGATTTTATTTTTATGAGAGAGAGAGAGACCATGGACAGCAGGAGGGGTAGAGGGAGAGGAGGAGAGAGAGAGTCTCAAGAAGACTCCATGCTGAGTTTGGAGCCTGGCCTGTGGCTCAGTCACATGCCCCTGAGACCATAGCATGAGCCGGAACCAAGAGTTGGATGCTCAACCGACTGAGCCATCAGGTGCCGCAAGGAACTAGAATTGAAATAAAAACGTATAACATAAATATGAATAAATAAACATCTGATTCTTTGAGGTTGTCCAAATTGTTGCTGTGTACTCTTCACAATAGTTCCTTTGAGCCTTTGTTGTGGTGTGTCCATTGTGATATGTTAGCCAACTAGAAATCGTGGTTTTGAATAGCCATGGTGTGACTGTTCTCAGCGAGAGCGAGGTGAGTGGCTTGGGGAAGGGGAGCAGGAGGGCCGTGTGATTGCTGACCGAGGGGGACCCCAGGCTGTGCCCCACGGATGCCCCTGCTCTGCAATAGCCATCGTTCCCTCCCACTTCTCACTTGTGTTCGTGGCGCCTGTCACAGGGGACCCGTCAATGCCCCACATC
This sequence comes from Mirounga angustirostris, assembly GCF_029215605.1. Taxonomy (NCBI): domain Eukaryota; kingdom Metazoa; phylum Chordata; class Mammalia; order Carnivora; family Phocidae; genus Mirounga; species Mirounga angustirostris. The sequence goes on from NW_026991722.1 coordinate 94,929,666, forward strand.
GTGGCCCAGGTGGTGCCCGTCAAAAAAACACCAAATGGAACAAATGGCATGGCCTGAAACCTGTTACATTTGCAAAATTCTAGTGAGAATCCTGTGTTCAGGAACCTCTGGTAATTTCCTAAGTTGGTACTTACTCTTGGTGTTAAAAAATGAAGGGGTACGCAGGTCTCGGTGCTTCACATGGTGATTTTCTGGTTGGGATTTACTTTGTGCTAGGGGAGGTCATAGAACGAGACAGAACATCTCTCTTTGCACGGTAGCCCAGTCCCACCCATAGCATCTGGCTGTGAGCTGTGGGTAGATCGTGTGCCCTGGGGTGAAATTGTGAGACCTGGAAAAGATCATCTCACCAGCAGGTGCCTGAAGCCAGTGTAGGGATACACCCCTGCAAGCTGCTTTGCATTGCTGGGGGGATTACAGAATGATCATTTGATCCCTGTCCGTGTTCGAAAATGGCCAAGTCATTATTGTGAAATCTGAAAATCAGGCCCTCCTGAGAGAAGAGAATCCTTCACCAATGTTGGTGGGGCCCTGAAACCCTGCCACTCCATTCATGTCATCTTCCCTGAGTGCCTGCCCTGGGCAAGGCAAGGGCTTTGGGGGGAGGCCAAGATAGATGCAGTCCCGGCGTCCAGGGGCCCAGGTTCCCATCAAGGCGTGTGGCCTGTCAACAAGTATGTGGTGAGCAGAACAGAGAGGGGAAGGCACTCCGTGCCGTTTGAGAGGCTAGAGGAAGGTTTCCTGTGCCATTTGAGGGTGATGTCACTGACGCATGGCCCTCCTGTCCACCCCGCGGGGTACCAGATCGCCACCGCCTGGCCGGCAGTAGCCCCAGCACGTTCACCACTGTGGAGGTGGGTGCCATGGTGAGGCAGTTCATGGGCACCAAGCTGGCCCTGGAGTCGGCATACATCTTCAGGCTGCCGGCCAAGTTGAGGCAGGGCTGGGCAAGCTGCTGTAGGCCCCCGTCGTCACCACTGAGAAGAGAGGTAAGACCCGAGGCCCAAGTCCACTGTCGTGGTGCTACAGGGAGGAGAGCTGGGCAGGAAACGGAGCCGGGAACTTGCATGGTCAACGACGTCCAGGTCAGGCCCTGTACCGTCGCGTGTCTACACAGCCTGACATTTATCAGCCAGGCAGGAATGTCCCCGGTTTAATGCTAGAGACTCGGCTCAGAAAGGTTGTGTAACTGGCCCAGGGTGGCTCTGAGTCACTGTGTTGGAGGGCAGCTCCCTGAAGCCAGGCACTTGGTCTCTGATGTTCAAAACCATGTGCCCAGCTGAGCAGGTGCTCATTAAAGTTTCCTGTGGAGCAATCGTAGGGAGATCTGTCTTCATGGACGCCGCTTCTGTTGCAAACACTGGCGAGATGCTTATTGTACATTGTCTTGGTTTATCCTCACCAAAGCCTGGGGAGCAAAGCTCTGTGAGCCCCAGTTCTACAGAAGAAGTGGGGGTCCAGACAGATTCAGTCATTTCCTGCTGTGGGGGCAGTGATGTGAACACCCTTCATAGACCCCCCCCCGACCCCCTTTTCCCACACCAATCTTCTGTGAGTTCCCATCTCGGCAAGCCCCTGACATGCCCTTCAGCCTCGCTGTGGAATCTGCCTCAGCAGGCTCCCTAACCAAGGCCACCCCAATTCCAGGTGTGGAGGTCAGTGCCAGACCCAGAGGTCTGAGGGAAGAGGAGGACAGGAAGGCACTTGCACGCAGAGCCAACGGGTGCGCTCGGAGAGATGGCCTGTCCTACCTCCCATCTGGGAGTGCCTAGCGCCAGGCTCTGGAGCTGTGTGACCTTAGACAAGGCCCTTCCCCTCTCTGTGCCCTGGCGCCCACCTGGTGGCCTCTCGGGAAGCACCCAAGGGCCAGCACCGTCCACGTGGTGCCATGGCCTTGCTCAGAGTGTGAGCCGGTGTCCCTGCGTGTGATCACTCTAGGACAAGATCTAGAGCAGATGGTTTAAGTGAGGCAGGGGTTGAACCCAGAGTGCTTGAAAAACAATCCAAAGGGCTGATCTGAAACCTACCAAAGATAGAAGGCAAAAGAGGCCGGTGTGCACTGAGCTCTTGCCACCTTCTGGCCACCTTCCAGGCATTGCAGCCCATTGCTCTCTCTACTTCCACACATCAGGCCGAACCTGTCCTCTGGGGTTTTTGTGGAGGCTTCATTCCATAGGCTAGACTGATGAAAGCATTGGCCATTGGCCATTGATTGAACCTCCAGCCCCTCTCCCGTCCTCAGAAGTCATGGGCGGGACCAAAAGTTCCAACCCTCTGATCACAACGTTGGTTGTCCTGGTGACCAGCCCACATTCTCATTAACATGACAAGAGACACCTTTGTCACTCTGGACAAAGACGTGTATATGAGAAACAAGTTTTCTCATCTGAATGGCTAAATAGATATTCTTCTTACAAGTCACAACATTGCAAACATGGCTCCAGTCTCTGCTTCTGTGCTCACAGGACGCCCTCCCAGCGGTGTGTCCAAATTTCTCTCCTCTTCTAAGGATGTTTGGATCGCCTTATTGCCTCACTATTTGTCAAATGATTGCTGGATCCTAAATTGCTTCTCAAAATATGCCTTTCTTCATGTTCAGCAATGGATCATGTGGAACACTTGGGCTCCCCATGTGAATTAGCGATTATAATACCTTGCTCATGTTCATCTGTCCAGAGTTTGCAGTTACATTTACAAGCAGCTTTGCTGTTAGTGACCTCAAGCTTGAAGGTAGTCCTCTTGACTTAGGTGTCATTGAAAAGACCCCTCGATGCTTTGTTTTGGGGTTTTGGGGGCATCGGTAGGTTTAGCTTGTATTTGTAGGACCCAGGACTCTATACATGCATTTATGTCAGGTAGATTTCTAGAAGTGTAATTGTTGGGTTAAAAGGCAAGTGCATTGAAAACCTTGATAAATAAAACCAAATTGCCCTCCAAAAAAGAAACCAGTCCCTGGATTAGGGTGCTTCCTACTGCACTGTGACTTGCTCTTAACTGCAAGGTCTGCAAAACCCTGTGTCCATATAAGCTGGCATCCACAGGTACCAGGGGTTAGAACACCAATGTATCTTTTTGGAGGACACAGTTCAACCCACAACAGAGCAGTTTTCGTACAACAAAGCTGTGGCCTCTACTCTGAGACCAGGACAGCATTTCCTAAGATGCTGGTGGCATCCTATAGACAGCGGCTGTGTAGGCATCACTGAGAATTCAGCGTGCATCCATCTCTGGACAAGCTTCACCGCCCTGCTGCAGCCAGGGGTCATGGGCGTGCCCTTTGTCCATCTGTCTGGTCACAGCTTGAGCGGTTCTTGTCCTTATTTGCTGAGTATTCCAGAGGAGACCCGGGACCCAGAGCCCCTGGCCCCCTGGCCTGCACTCTGGCTGCTGCAGCCCTCCCCAGACTAATTAACCAACAGAAATTGACGGGAGGGAGAATGTGAGCTGGGCATCTCTGTGTGCATCCTGGTGTGGGTTAAATTCTGAGATTCAGGGCCTGGCTACCACCATTCATGTTCCACAGGGTGTCAAAATGTCAAATGAGCACCTGCCCTACCCTAGGCCCGCCCTTCATTGTCACCTGACATTGGAGGGACCACGGGGCTTCCAGCTTAGGTCTGAGTCAGGGCAGAATAGGGGTGATCTGGCATGCAGAGCACTCACTGCACGCCCCGCCCCCAGTGAGGCTGCCACAAACCTGGGTGGGAGATGCCCTGGAGGGCCAGAGGAGATGGGGCTCACCTCCAGGGGGCACAGCCACTGGGGTGGACAGGTCTCTGTGGCAGCCCAGGTGTGCACGGAGAGGGGTGGCCCATGGAGAGCTCCTGGGCTTTGGGGACTTGCACCCACTGTGGCGATCAGGGGGGGCTTCACGGAGGAGGAGCCATTTGAGATAGGTTGTCAGGGAAAAGGGATTTCACCGAGGACACAAGGGAAGGTAAGATTTACAAGGGCCCAGCAAAGCTAAATGTTCAAGGAGTGGGAAGAGCGAGGTGTTCCCAGGCCAGCTGACCCCTGTCTCTTTCCACCTGTAGCTCCGAGAAACACCGGTGCTACGACGTCATCCTGACGGCCTACAACATCATCGGCGAGAGCCCAGTAGCGCGCCCGTGGAGGTGTTCGTCGGCGAGGCCGGTAAGCTCCGGGTGCCCCCGCCTTCTGGGATGCCTGGCCTGGCGCTCTCAGGGGCTGAGCAGCGTGCCCATGTTGAGGAGCATGGTGCCTGTGCGAGGCTAGGAGGCTCCGGCGTGGGTCAGCGTGGGGAGGGGTGTCGGAAGCGCCGGCGGGCACCTGCGGGGAACACGGTGGCATCAGTGGTGTCAGCGGCGGCAGCAGTAGTGCTGGCCGTCAGTCGGAGTCAGCGTTCGGCAGCAGCGGAAGCTCCCGGCAGCAGAGGCAGCAGCCGTATGAGCAGCGGGTGGCGGCAGCGGTAGGTGCCGGGATAGTGGGCGTCGGTATGTGGCAGCGGGAGGCGGTGGAGGCAGGGGCGGCAGGAAGCGGTGAGGCACAGGCAGCTGGCGCCGCAGGCAGGCAAGAGCCGGCAAACGGCAGGCAGGCGGCAACAGGAAGCGGCCACAGCGGTTTCAGGTGGCGGTGGCAGGAATCGGCGGAAGACGGCGGAGGCAGGCGGCGGGGGAAGGTGGCAGGAGGAGGGAGGCTGCAGTGGCGGCCGGCAGTGCGGGCAGCCGGTTCCAGGTGCCAGCGGTAGGCAGGCGGAGGCGGCAGGTAGGAGGTAGCAGGTGCAGGCTGCAGTAAGCAGCGGCTGGCGGGCAGGCCACGGCAGGCAAGGGCCGCGGGTGGTGCCAGGACATAGCAGGCGGCGACAGCAGGCAGTCGGCGGGGGCAGGCAGGCGGCAGACAGCAGCATTAGGCAGACGGCAGCTGTGGCAATTGGCAGGTGGCAGCGGTAGGCAGACGGTGCCGGCAGTGGTGGGGTTAGGCAGGCAGCGTTGGCATGCATCCTCGGGGTTAGGTAGCTGGGCCCGGTGAGCCAGGCTGCGGCAGCAGACGGCGGTGGCAGGCGGCGGCAGGATGCGGAGGCAGTCAGGCGGCCACGGATGCCGGCGGGCAGCAGGAGGCGGGTGCACGCAAGAGCGGTGGTTGGAGAAGGCAGGTGGCGGCGGCAGGCAGAGGTAAGCGGCAGCAGGGGGCGGCAGTGGCAGACGGCAGTGGTAGTACTGACTGGTGGCGGCAGCAGGCAGGCGGTGGCAGGCGGCGGTGGCAGCACTGGTGGGCAGTGGCGGCAGGCAGCGGCAGGCAGGCGGTGGCAGTCGGTAGCAGGCGGCAGCGGGCAGCAGGAGAGGTGGCAGCGGTGACAGCACCAGCGGGTGGCGTCTGCGTCTGCAGCGGCTGCAGGGGCGGCAAGGGCTACAGGGGTGCCAGCTTTGGGCAGCCCCGGGTCATTGAGCGGCAGTGTGGCAGCCTCAGCAGCAGGTGCCATTGGCTTCAGCTTGAGTCACCGGCGGGGGAAGCAGGCGCCGCGATAGGGGCGGGGTCAGCAGCAGGCGGGTCAGCGGCGGCAGCGTGTGTCAGCGTGGGGAGGGGCGCCGGAGGTGTCGGCGGGCATAGTGGGGTTACGCGGCTGCGTCGGCAGCGTGGGCGGCGTCAGCAGTAGTGCTGGCGTCAGTCGCCTTCAGCGTTGGGCAGCAGCGGAAGCTCCGGGCAGCAGAGGCAGCAGCAGGAGTATCAGCAGCGGGCGGCGGCAGCGGTAGGTGCCGGGTTAGTGGGGCCAGTATGTGGCAGCGGGAGGCGGTGGAGGCAGTGGAGGCAGGGGGCGGCAGTAAGCGGTGGCGGCAGGGAGGCAGGTAGCGGCAGGCAAGTGTGGTGGGCGGCGGCGGTAGGCGATTGCAGGCGGCGGCAGGAAGCGGTGGCAGGCTGTGGTAAGCAACGGCAAGCAGGCAGGCGGCCGCGGCAGGCACGCAAGGGCGGTGGGTGGCAGAAGGCAGGTGGCGGCGGCAGGCAGAGGTAAGCGGCAGCAGGGTCGGCAGTGGCAGACAGCAGTGGTAGTACTGACTGGTGGCGGCAGCAGGCAGGCGGTGGCAGGCGGCGGTGGCAGCAGTGGTGGACAGTGGATGCAGGCAGCGGCAGGCAGGCGGTGGCAGGCGGTGGCAGGCGGCAGCGGGCAGCAGCAGAGGTGGCAGCGGTGGCAGCACCAGCGGGTGGAGTCTGCGGCTGCATCGGCTACAGGGGCGGCAAGGGCTGCAGGGGCGCTAGCTTTGGGCAGCCCCGGGTCATTGGGCGGCGGTGTGTGGCAGCCTCAGCAGCAGGTGCCATTGGCTTCAGCCGGAGTCACCGGAGGGGGAAGCAGGCGCCGCGATAGGGGCGGGGTCAGCAGCAGGCGGGTCAGCGGCGGCAGCGTGCCTCAGCGTAGGGAGGGGCGCCGGAAGCGCCGCGGGCATCTGCGGGTTACGCGGTGGCATCAGTGGCGTCAGTGACGTCAGCGGCGGCAGCGGCGGCAGCAGTAGCGCTGGCGTCAGTCGGTTTCAGCTTTGTGCAGCAGCGGAAGCTCCAGGCAGCAGAGGCAGCAGCAGGCGTATCAGCAGCGGTCAGCGGCAGCGGTAGGTGCCGGGTTACTGGGGTCAGTATGTGGCAGCGGGAGGCGGTGGAGGCAGTGGAGGCAGGGTGCAGCAGTAAGTGGTGGGGGCAGGGAGGCAGGTAGCGGCAGGCAAGTGTGGTGGGCGGCGGCAGGCAGGGTTGGCAGACAGGCGCCGGCGGTAGGCGATTGCAGGCGGCGGCAGGATGCGGTGGCAGGCTGTGGTAAGCAACAGCAGGCAGGCAGGCCGCCGCGGCAGGCAGGCAAGGGCGGCGGGCGGTGGAAGGAGGTAGCAGGCGGCGGCGTCGGCAGGGGGCGGGGGCAGGCAGGCTGCGGCAGGCAGGTGGCAGACAGTTGCAGGCAGGCTGCAGCACTGGGGGTACGCAGTAGCCGCAGGTGGCAACAGGCAGTGGCGGCAGGAAGCGGCGGCGGGCAGGTGGTGGGGGCAAGGTAGTGGCGGCCGGCAGACCCCGGCTAGGGGCAGGCAGGGGGCGGCGGCGGCAAGAGGTGGCAGACGGGGGCAGGCAGTGGTAACCCGCGGGAGGAAGCGGCGGCCGGCGGCAGGGCCAGGCAACATTGTTAGGTAGGCGGCAGCGGTAGGCATGTGGTGGCGGTGGGCTGCCGTGGCGGGTAGTGGTAAGTGGCAGCAGGCGGGGGTAGGCGGCGGTGGTAGGTAAGCAGCAGCAGGCCCTGGCGGGCTGCAGGGTGCAGGGGCCAGGCACGAAGCGGCGGCTGACAGTCGCAGCCGGCCGTAAGCGGTGGCAGAAAGTGGCGGCAGGCGGCAGGGTCAGGTGGCAGGGGGAGGCAGGCTGCAGCGGCGGCAGGCAGTGAGGGCAGCAGACGGCAGCGGCAGGCGGTGGGGGCAAGCGGGCTGCAGGGGGCAGCGGCAGCAGGTGGCGGCGGTAGGCAGGCAATGTTGGCAGGCATCGTCGAGGTTCGGCAGCGGAGGCTGGTGGCAGTAGCCGCAGATGGCAACAGGCGGTGGTGGCAGGAAGCAGTGGCAGGCGGGTGGCGGGGACAAGTGGTGGCCGCAGGCAGCAGTGTTAGGAAGGCGGGAATTGCAGCTGTTGGGAGGCGGCAGTAGTAGGCATGCGGTGGTGGCAGGCTGCGGTGGCGGGCAGTGGTAAGCGGCAGCAGGCGGCGGTGGTAAGGAAGCGGCAGTGGGCTGTAGCGGGCAGCGGGCAGTCGGGGCAGACAGGCGGTGGCAGGCAATGTCGGCAGCGGGCTGCAAGCGGCCGCGGTAGGCAGGTGGTGGTGGTGGTGGCGGCAGGTGGCGGCGGTAGGCAGCGGTAAGCGGCGGCAGGGGGTGCGGGCAGGCAGGCGGAGGCAGGGGGACACAGGCAAGGACGGCGGGCGGCGGCAGGCAGGGTTGGCAGACAGGCGGTGGTGGTAGGTAGTAGCAGGCAGCCCCAGCAGGAAGCGAAGGCAGGCGGCAGTGGCAGCAGGCGGCAGCGCGGGCAGGCTGTGGTAAGCCGTGGCTGGCAGTCAGGCAGCCACAAGCAAGGGAGGCGGGCGGTGCGAGGAGGTAGCAGGCGTCGGCGGCAGGAAGCGGTGGGACGCAGGCAGCTGGGGCGGCAGGCAGGAAGCCCCGGCATGCGTCAGGCAGGCGGCAACAGGAAGCGGCGGTAGCGGTGTCAGGCGGCAGTGGCAGGAAGCGGCGGCAGACAGAGGAGGCAGGTGGCGGGCGAAGGTGGCAGGAGGAGGCAGGCTGCAGCGGAGGCAGGCAGTGGGGGCAGTGGGCTGCAGGCACCAGTGGTAGGCAGGCAGTGGCGGTAGGTAAGAGGTAGCAGGTGCAGGCTGCAGTAAGCAGCGGCTGGCAGGCAGGTCACGGCAGGTAAGGGCCGCGGGTGGTTTAAGGATATAGCAGGCGGCGGCAGCAGGCAGGCGGCGGGGGCAGGCAGGTGGCAGACAGCAGCATTAGGCAGGCGGCAGCGGTAGCCTGGCGGTGCCGGCAGCGGTTGGCGTAGGCAGGCAGCGTTGGCATGCATTCTCGGTGTTAGGTAGCTGGGCCCGGTGGAGCCAGGCTGCGGCAGCAGACGGCGGCGGCAGGCAGGCGGTCACGGATGCCGGTGGGCAGCAGGCTGCAGGCGCAGGCAAGGGCGGTGGGTGGAAGAAGGCAGGTGGCGGCGGCAGGCAGAGGTAAGTGGCAGCAGGGGCCGGCAGTGGCATACGGCAGTGGTAGTACTGACTGGTGGCGGCAGCAGGCAGGCGGTGGCAGGCGGCGGTGGCAGCACTGGTGGGCAGTGGCGGCAGGCAGCGGCAGGCAGGCGGTGGCAGTCGGTGGCAGGCGGCAGCGGGCAGCAGCAGAGGGGGCAGCGGTGGCAGCACCAGCGGGTGGAGTCTGCGGCTGCATCGGCTGCAGGGGCGGCAAGGGCTGCAGGGGCGCCAGCTTTGGGCAGCCCCGGGTCATTGGGCGGCGGTGTGTGGCAGCCTCAGCAGCAGGTGCCATTGGCTTCAGCCGGAGTCACCGACGGGGGAAGCAGGCGCCGCGATAGGGGCGGGGTCAGCAGCAGGCGGGTAGCGGCGGCAGCGTGAGTCAGCGTGGGGAGGGGCGCCGGAAGCGCCGGCGGGCATCTGTGAGTTACGCGGCGGCGTCAGCGGCGTCAGCAGTACTGTTGGCGTCAGTCGGCTTCCGCGTTGGGCAGCAGCGGAAGCTCCGGGCAGCAGAAGCAGCAGCAGGAGTATCAGCAGCGGGCGGCGGCAGCGGTAGGTGCCGGGTTAGTGGGGTCAGTATGTGGCAGCGGGAGGCGGTGGAGGCAGTGGAGGCAGGGGGCGGCAGTAAGCGGTGGGGGCAGGGAGGCAGGTAGCGGCAGGCAAGTGTGGTGGGCGGCGGCAGGCAGGGTTGGCAGACAGGCGCCGGCGGTAGGCGATTGCAGGCGGCGGCAGGAAGCGTTGGCAGGCTGTGGTAAGCAACGGCAGGCAGGCAGGCGGCCGCGGCAGGCAGGCAAGGGCGGCGGGCGGTGGAAGGAGGTAGCAGGCGGCGGCGTCGGCAGGGGGCGGGGGCAGGCAGGCTGCGGCAGGCAGGTGACAGACAGTTGCAGGCAGGCTGCAGCACTGGGGGTACGCAGTAGCCGCAGGTGGCAACAAGTGGTGGGGGCAGGGGGCCGCGGCAACAAGAGGTAGCAGGCGGCGGTGGCGGCAGGGGGCGGGGGCGGGCAGGCTGCGGCAGGCAGGTGGCAGACAGTTGCAGGCAGGCTGCAGCACTGGGGGTACGCAGTAGCTGCAGGTGGCAACAGGCAGTGGCGACAGGAAGCGGCGGCGGGCAGGTGTTGGGGGCAGGTAGTGGCGGCCGGCAGACCCCGGCTAGGGGCAGGCAGGGGGCGGCAGGGTCAAGAGGTGGCAGACGGGGCAGGCAGTGGTAAGCGGCGGGAGGAAGCGGCGGCAGGTGGCAGGGCCAGGCAGCAGCGTTAGGTAGGCGGCAGCGATAGGCGTGTGGTGGCCTTGGGCTGGCGTGGCGGGTAGTGGTAAGTGGCAGCAGGCGGTGGTAGGCGGCGGTGGTAGGTAAGCAGCAGAAGGCCGTGGCGGGCTGCAGGCCCCAGGGCCCAGGCAGGAAGCGGCGGCTGATAATCGCAGCCAGCCATAAGCGGTGGTAGAAAGCGGCGGCAGGCGGGGGTAGGGGGCGGGGGGGGGGCGGGCCACAGTGGGGGCAGGCAGTGTGGGAAGCAGGCAGCAGTGGCCGCAGGCAGCGGAGGCAAGCGGGCTGCAGGGAGCAGCGGCAGCAGTTGGCGGCGGTAGGTTGGCAGCGTGGCAGACACCGTCGAGTTTAGGCAGCGGAGGCTGGTGGCAGCAGAGGAGGTGGCAGGTGGCGGGCTGCAGGTGGCGGCGGTAGACAGCAGTAAATGGCAGCAGGGGGTGCGGGCAGGCAGGCGGAGGCAAGGAGATACAGGCAAGGGTGGCAGGCGGCAGCGGAAGGAAGCGGTGGCGGGCAGGTGGCTGGGGCGGTAGGCAGCGGTAACTGGCAGCAGCTGGCGGGGGCAGCGTCCCGGTGGTGGTACGGGCAGGGTCAGCGCTGGGCAGCCAGCGCCAGCAAGCAGCAGGCGGCAGAGAGCGGCAGCGTGGGCCAGCCGCGTCGGCGGTCAGCAGCAGCATCTGCGATGGGCAGCGGGTGTCCGTGGCGGTAGCTGGGGGCAGTGGCGGTAGCTGGGGGCTGTGGCGGTATGGCTGGGAGCAGAGAGAGCCGGGGGCAGCGGCGTCCTTGGAACCCTAGCATGCTGCGGTTCCGAGGAAGAGGTGCCCCTCAGCCTGGTATCTGCAGGGCACACAGGGGGCCACCCAGGACCCAGAGGCTGAATCTGAGGCGGCGTGCCAAGTCCTGCTTCCTCCCATTGGGGAGGCCAGTTGAGTTCGGCCTCTGCCCTGGGCCTGAGCTTCAGTCTCTCCATCTGTAAAGTGGGCAGAACAGCAAAACCTTAGGGTTATGGTGCAGATTTAACGTAGGTAATGGGTTTCCTCTAGACTGGTTCAGAGTACAGATTGTCATTCCTCTTATTCCACTTCCAGCTGTGTGACCTTGAGCAAGATAGGTAATCGCCAGGCCTCAGAATTCTCATCTGAGAGATGGGTCTGCAAAGAGGACCTATATAGGCTTGTTTTGGGGATTTAGTGAAGTAGTACACAGAACCCATTTCCAAAATCAATGTAAATCATGGTTCCTGGCTCGAGATAAGTGCAGTACGAGTCTTTGGGATTAATATCACAGAAGTATTAGTTATTGTTATTGCTAGCACCGGGGAAGGAACACCGTGATTGCCATCCTCATGATTATCATCGTGAGTTAATTGAGGAGCTGCTCTGTGCCTGGCGCTGGCTAAGCATTCTACACCCTTTATCAGTTTGCACATCTCCATGGGCTAGGATCCTGATAGGCCTCTGAGTCTTAGAGACGCAGATAATGCTTGGAACCAGATTTCAATCCCTTGTCTTTGCAGCTCCAAAACCTGTGCTTCCAACCTCTCCATGATTGGGGCGTATCCGAAACCCTCATGCCTCTCTGCTTGACTCTGCACCTTACAGCTTAGAATAGGGCCTAACCCAGAGGAATACAGAGGGATAAGTATTCTCTATTTCTGTTACCGTCGTAGTCTTTATTCCCTCGCAGTGCTTTATGGGCACAGATGTAACGGCGTTGGTTAGTGATTCAGATCAAGAGCTGACAGACCATCCCAACTGAGAGAAATGAGACCCATTTTATGTGCTCCTCTCCCCCTAGAATGACGGTCAAGAGACAGTGATGACTGAGAGGTTGCCAGTGAGTTAAAGAAGTTGGCTGCCCAGCCGCAAGAGCCTGAGTAGACAGCAGCGGCGACCTTTGGTAGCATCTCAAAAGACACCTACACGATGGAACATGCCCAGGGATTTGGAAAACCGGTAAGGCACTTTCCATACACCCTGCCTTGTTCTTCCTCAACTTCTTCAGTATCTCCGAGGAACTCCCTGCTACTTCCTGTACCCCTAAGCGGGATGCAGTGCCCACTGCTCTGGGTAGAGAGGAGCCCGGCACTTTACATGCTGTTCTGTGCACGCACTCACCAGTGTACAAAGCTCTCCTTTAGCCTCTGTGAGGAACAGGAGGGCAGTTTCCCGCACAGATTTGGGCAGGTCCCTGCACTTTTTGAGTCCCCTGAACAATGGTGTACGGCTTACCTGTTTAAATCCAGTTTTGTCTTGGAGTGTTTTACAAGACCTTTTCCTTAGGATAACTTGTAAGATCACTCTCTTTACAAATTCGAAGCTTGTAATACAGTGTTATTAACTATAGCTGCCATGTTGTACGTTACATCCTGTGACTGACTGACTTTATACCTGTAAGTTTGAACCTTTGACCCCTGTCACCCATTTCACACCCATCCCCCTGCCTGTCAACCACCAATCTGACTGCTGTATCTTTAAGCTCAGTTTTTTGGTGTTTTTAGATTCCATATAAAAGTGTTGTCATAGAGTATTTGTCTTTGACTTCTTTCAGTTAGCATCGTGCCCTCAGGGTCCATCCATGTTGTTGTAAAAAGAACGATTTCTTTTTTTGTTATGGCTAAAGAGTATTGCAGCGTCTACATACACCACATCTTCCTTATCGATTCATCCCTCCGTGGACATGTAGGTTGTCCTCCTATCTTAGCTGTTATGAATAATGCTGCAGTGAACATGGGGGTTCAGATATCTTTTCAAATGGGTATTTTTGTTTTCTTTGGCTAAATGGCCAGGAGAAAAATTGCTGGATTGTAGGCTCGTTCTAGTTTTAATGTTTTGAGGAGCCTGCATACTCTTTTCCACAGTGGATGCACCTACCTACGTTCCCACCAACAGCTCACTGGGGTTCCCTTTCGGCCACATCCTTGCTAACATGTGTTATTTCTCATCTTTTTGATACTAAGTTTTCTAACCAGTGTGAGGTGCTATCCCATTGTTGTTTTGATTTGCATTTCCCTGATGATTCATGATGTTGAGCATCTTTTCACGTCCCTGTTGGCTCTCTGGATGTCTTCTCTGGATAATGTCCATTTGGATAATCCTCCCACTTTTTAACCACTTTGTTTTTTTGCTGTAGTTATTGAGTGTAGGAGTGCTTTATATGTACTGGATACTAATCTTTTTTTTTTTTTTTTAAGGATTTATTTATTTATTTATTTGAGAGAGAGAATGAGATAGAGAGCATGAGAGGGTGGAGGGTCAGAGGGAGAAGCAGACTCCCTGCTGAGCAGGGAGCCTGACGTGGGACTCGATCCCGGGACTCTGGGATCATGACCTAAGCCGAAGGCAGTCGCTTAACCAACTGAGCCACCCAGGCGCCCCTCCATACAAATTTTAAAGATTCTTTGCCTTATGTCTGTAGAACATGTTTCGAATTTTGGTAAGAATTGCATTCAATCTCTAGACGGTTTTGGGTAGTATAGACATTTTAACACTTAATTCTTCTAATCCATGAGCATGGAATGTCGATTTACTTGTGTTGTCTTCCGTTTCTTTCCTTAGTGTCTTACAGTTTTCAGTATATAGGCTTTCACCTCCTTGGTTAAATTTATCTTTAAGTGTTTTTTGTGTTTTTTTTTTTTTTGATGCAGTTTTAAATATTATTTTTTAAATTTATTTTCCTGTTCATTATTAGTATATAAAAATGGAACATATTTTTATGTACTTTTTATCCTGCAACTTTATTGAATCTGTTTAATAGTTTTTTTCATGTTGTTTTTAGGGTTTTTTTACATATAAAATGTCATTTGAATATAGTGACCTTTTTTTTTTTTTCTTTAAAGATTTTATTTATTTATTTGAGACAGAGAGAATGAGAGACAGAGAGCATGAGAGGGAGGAGGGTCAGAGGGAGAAGCAGATTCCGTGCCCAGCCAGGAGTCCGATGCGGGACTCGATCCCGGGACTCCAGGATCATGACCTGAGCCGAAGGCAGTCCCTTAACCAACTGAGCCACCCAGGGGCCCCTGAATATAATGACCTTTACTTCTTCCTTTCCAATTTGGATGTATTTTATTTCTTTATTTTTCTTGTGTAATTGCTCTGGCTGGGATTTCCAGTAGTATAATTGACCGTTGTCCATCGTCGGTTTGAATTGTGTGGTCCACTTAATACATTTTTTATTCAGTAAATACAGGCATTGCTTGTAAAGGTATTGTCCTTTTGAATTTTTTTTTCTTTTAAAATGATTATTTATATTCTCCTTACTTAACATACAGTGCAATATTGGTTTCAGGAGAATTCCGTGATTCATGACTTGCTTACAAACCCTACTACTCATCATAACAGTGCCCTCCTTAATCCCATCACCCAGCTAGACCATCCCCCAAACACCTCCCCTCTGTCAAATCTCTGTTTTCCAGCATCAAGAGTTTCTTACAGTTTGTTTCCCTCTCTGTTCTTTGTATTCCCCCTCCCATTTGTTGATCTGTTTGTTTCTTAAATCCTTAGGAGTGAAATCTCATGGTATTCGTCTTTCTCTGACTCACTTATTTTGCTTAGCATAATACACTCTAGCTTCATCAGGATTTTTTTTTTTTAAAGAATTTATTTATTTCTTTTTCTTTTTTTTTTAAATTTTATTATCTTATGTTAGTCACCATACAATACATCATTACTTTTTGATGTAGTGATCCACGGTCCATTGTTTTCGTATAACACCCAGTGCTTCATGCAGTACGTGCCCTCCTTAATACCCATCACTGGGCTAACCAATCCCCCCCACCCCCCTCTAAAACCCTGTGTGTTTCTCAGGTCCATAGTCTTTCATGGTTCATCTCTCCCTCCAATCCCCCCCCCCATTTTTCCCATCCTTCTCCTCATGTCCTCCATGTTTTTCCTTATGTTCCACAAATAAGTGAAACCATGTGATAATTGACTTTCTCTGCTTGACTTACTTCACTTATCATAATCTTCTCCAGTCCCATCCATGTTGATGTAAAAGGTGGGTATTCATCCTTTCTGATGGCTGAGTAATATTCCATTGTATATATGGACCACATCTTCTTTATCCATTCATCTGTTGAAGGGCATCTCGGCTCTTTCCACAGTTTGGCTATTGTGGACATTGCTGCTATGAACATTGGGGTGCATATGGCCCTTCTTTTCACTACATCTGGGTCTTTGGGACAAATACCCAGTAGTGCAATTGCTGGGTCATAGGGTACCTCTATTTTTAAATTTTTGAGGAACCTCCACACTATTATTTTTTGACAGAGAGAGACACAGCAAGGGAGGGAACACAAGCAGGGGGAGTTGGAAAGGAAGAAGGAGGCTCCCCACAGTCTTTGGATCCAATGCGGGGCTCGATCCCAGGACCCTGGGATCATGACCTGAGCCGAAGGCAGACGCTTAATAACTGAGCCCCAAGCTCCATCAGGATTTTCGTAATCACACTCTTTTTCTCTAGCTTACTTTGTTGTAAGAATACAGTCTATAATACATATAACATTCAAAATATGTTGAATCAAATCTTTGTGTTCCTGATAACTTTTGTGGTCAACAGTAGGATATTAGTAGTTCAGTTTTCGGTGACTCAAAAGTATTCTCAGATTTTCAACTGCACAGGGGTTGGCAACCCTAATCCCTGCATTGTTCAAGGGCCAACTGTATGTTGAAGAGAAGTGGCGAGAGTGTGCATCCTTGTCTTGTTCCTGATCTTAGAGGAGAAGCTTTCGGCTTTCACTCTTGCATAGGACGTGGCTTCTCAGGTATGGCCTTTATTAGGTTGAGTTACATTCTCTGTATACCTGCTTTGTTGAGAACTTTTATCAAAATGGGTGTTGGGTTTTGTCAGATGCTTTTTCTGCATTGGTGGAGAAGATCATATGATTTTTACCCTTTGTTTTGTTAATGTGGCCTATTTCTTTGATTGATTTGTGGATGTTGAACCCCCCATGCATCCCTGAAATAAATCTGACTTGTTCATACTTCTTCCTGTATTGTTGAATTTCATTTGCTGTTATTTTGTTGAGGATTTTTATATCTATGTTCATCACAGATATGGGTCTGTAATTTTCTTTTCTTGTGGTATTTTGGTAGGGTTTGATAAGGGCAATGCTGGCCTCCTAAAAGGAGTTGAGAAGCATTCCTTCCTCTTGTATTTGTGGAAAAGTTTGAGAAGGATTGGTATTCATTTTTCTTTGAAAATTTGGTAGAATTCACCAGGAAAGCCATCTGGACTCCTGACTGTTGAGAGGTTTTCAATTACTCATTTTGTTTCCCTACTGGTAATTGGTCTGTTCAGAATTTGTCTCTTCATGATTCATTCTTGGAAGGTTGTGTGTTTCTTGGAATTTATCCTTTCCTTTTGGACGGTCAAACTTGTCGGGGTGTAATTGTTCACAGTAGTCTCTTATGAGCCTTTGTCTATGGTATCAATGGAAACATCTTTTTCATTTCTGATTATGTGTACTCATTCTTTTGTTTTTTACCTTGAGGCTAGCTGAAAATTTGTCAGCTTTTTTCTTTTCTTTCTTTCTTTTTTTTAAAGATTTTATTTATTTATTTGAGATAGAAAGAATGAGAGAGACAGAGAGCACATGAGAGGGCGGGAGGGTCAGAGGGAGAAGCAGGCTCCCTGCTGAGCAGGGAGCCCGATGCGGGACTCGATCCCGGGACTCCAGGATCATGACCTGACCCGAAGGCAGTCACTTAACCAACTGAGCCACCCAGGCGCCCTCAGCTTTTTTCTTTTCAAAGAACCAGCTCTTTTGTTGATCTTTCTATTGCCTTCATAGTCTGTATTTGATTTATTTGTTTGAGATGTTACTTCCTTTCTTCTATTAAATTTGGGCTTACGTGTTCTTTTTCTGGTTCCTTGAGGTGGAAAGTTAGTCCGCTTATTTGAGACGATTCTTGTTTCTTGATTTACGCCTGTATCACTATAAACTACCGTCTTAGAACCACTGTTTTTTAATTTTTTAAAAAAATTTTTATTGTTATGTTAATCACCATACATCATTAGTTTTAGATGTAGTGTTCCATGATTCATTGTTTGTGCATAACACCCCGTGCTCCATTCAGAATGTGCCCTATTTAATACCCATCACCAGGATAAACCATCCTCCCACCCCCCTCCCCTCTAGAACCCTCAGTTTGTTTTTCAGAGTCCATCATCTCTCATGGTTCATCTCCCCCTCCAATTTACCCCCCTTCATTCTTCCCCTCCTGATATCTTTTTCTTCTTTTTTTTTTTTCTTTCTTAACATATATTGAATTATTCGTTTCAGAGGTACAGATCTGAGATTCAACCGTCTTGCACAATTCCCAAGGTTTACTAGAGCACATACCCTCCCCAATATCTATCCCCCAGTCATCCCATCCCACCCCCCACTCCAGCAACCCTCAGTTTGTTTCCTGAGATTAAGAATTCCTCATATCAGTGAGGTCATTTGATACATGTCTTTCTCTGTTTGACTTATTTCGCTCAGCATAATGCCCTCCAATTCCATCCACCTCGTTGCAAATGGCAAGATCTCATTCCTTTTGATGGCTACATAATATTCCATTGTATATATATACCATTTCTTCCTTATCCATTTATCTGTCGATGGACATCTTGGCTCTATCCACAGTTTGGGTATTGTGGACATTGCTGCTATAAACATCGGGGTGCATGTAACCCTTCGGGTCCCTACATTTGTATCTTTGGGATAAATACCCAGCAGTGCAGTTGCTGGATCATATGGTAGATCTATTTTCAACTTCTGGAGGAACCTCCATACTGTTTTCCAGAGTGGCTGCACCAGCTTGCATTTCCACCAACAGTGTAGGAGGGTTCCCCTTTCTCTGGATCCCTGCCAACATCTGTCCTTTCCTGACTTGTTAATTTTAGCCATTCTGACTGGTGTGAGGTGGTATCTCATTGAGGTTTTGATTTGGATTTCCCTGATGCCGAGCGATGTTGAGCACTTTTTCATGTGTCTGTTGGCCATTTGGATGTCTTCTTTGGAAAAATGTCTGTTCATGTCTTCTGCCCATTTCTTGATTGGATTCTTTGTTCTTTGGGTGTTGAGTTTGATAATTTTGGATACTAGCCCTTTATCTGATATGTCATTTGCAAATATCTTCTCCCGCTCTGTCGGTTGTCTTTTGGTTTTGTTGACTGTTTCTTTCGCTGTTCAAAAGCTTTGTATCTTGATGAAGACCCAATAGTTCATTTTTGCCCTCGCTTCCCTTGCCTCTGGCAATGTTTCTAGGAAGAAGTTGCTGAGGCTGAGGTCGAAGAGGTTGCTGCCTGTGTTCTCCTTTACGATTTCGATGGACTCCTGTCTCTCATTGAGGTCTTTCAAACATTTGGAGTCTATTTTTGTGTGTGGTGTAAGGAAATGGTCCAATTTCATTCTTCTGCATGTGGCTGTCCAATTTTCCCAACACCATTTGTTGAAGAGACTGTCTTTTTGCCATTGGACATTCTTTTCTGCTTTGTCGAAGATGAGTTGACCATAGAGTTGAGGGTCTACTTCTGGGCTCTCTATTCTGTTCCATTGATTGATGTGTCTGTTTTTGTGCCAGTACCATACTGTCTTGATGATGACAGCTTTGTAATAGAGCTGGAAGTCCGGAATTGTGATGCCGCCAGCTTTGCTTTTCTTTTTCAACATTCCTCTGGCTATTCGGGGTCTTTTCTGGTTCCATACAAATTTTAGGATGATTTGTTCCATTTCTTTGAGAAAAGTGGATGGTATTTTGGTGGGGATTGCATTGAATGTGTAGATTGCTCTAGGTAGCATTGACATCTTTACAATATTTGTTCTTCCAATCCATGAGCATGGAACGTTTTTCCATTTCTTTGTGTCTTCCTCAATTCCTTTCATGAGTATTTTATAGTTTTCTGAGTACAGATCCTTTGTCTCTTTGGTTAGATTTCTTCCTAGGTATCATAGGGTTTTGGGTGCAATTGTAAATGGGCTTGACTCCTTCATTTCTCTTTCTTCTGTCTTGTTGGTGTATAGGAATGCCACTGCCTTCTGTGCATTGATTTTATATCCTGCGACTTAACTGAATTCCTGTATGAGTTCTAGCCGTTTTGGGGTGGAGTCTTTTGGTTTTTCCACATAAGGTATCATATCATCTGCAAAGAGTGAGATTTTGACTTCTTCTTTGCCGATTTGGATGCCTTTGATTTCTTTTCGTTGTCTGATTGCTGTGTCTAGGACTTCGAATACTATGTTGAATAGCAGTCGTGGTAGTGGACATCGCTGCCGCGTTCCTGACCTTAGGGAGAAAGCTCTCAGTTTTTCCCCATTGAGAATGATATTTGCTTTAGGTTTTTCATAGATGGCTTTTATGATACTGAAGTATGTACCCTCTATCCCTATACTCTGAAGAGTTTTGATCAAGAAAGGATGCTGTACTTTGTCAAATGCTTTTTCTGCATCTATTGAGAAGATCAAATGATTCTTGTTCTTTCTTTTGTTAATGTATTTTATCACGTTGATTGATTTGTGGATGGTGAACCAACCTTGCAGCCCAGGGATAAATCCCACTTGGTTGTGGTGAATAATCCTTTGAATGTACTGTTGGATCCTATTGGCTAGTAGTTTGGTGAGAATTTTTGCATCCTTGTTCATCAGGGATATTGGTCTGTAATTCTCCTTTTTGATGGGGTCTTTGTCTGGTTTTGGGATCAAGGTAATGGTGGCCTCATATAATGAGTTTGGAAGTTTTCCTTCCATTTGTATTTTTTGGAACAGTTTCAGAAGAATAGGTATTAATTCTTCTGGAAATGTTTGGTAGAATTCCCGTGGGAAGCCATCTGGCCCTGGGCTTTTGTTTGTGGGGAGATTTTGATGACTGCTTCAATTTCCTTAGTGGTTATAGGTCTGTTCAGGTTTTCTATTTCATCCTGGTTCAGTTTTGGTAGTTGATACATCTCTAGGAATGCATCCATCTCTTCCAGGTTATCTAATTTGCTGCCATAGAGTTGCTCATAATATGTTCTTATAATTGGTTGTATTTCTTTGGTGTTGGTTGTGATCTCTCCCCTTTCATTCATGATTTTATTTATTTGGGTCATTTCTCTTTTCTTTTTGATAAGTCTGGCCAGGGGTTTATCAATTTTGTTAATTCTTTCAAAGAACCAGCTCCTAGTTTCGTTGATCTTTTCTACTGTTCTTTTAGTTTCTATTTCATTGATTTCTGCTCTGATCTTTATTATGTCTCTTCTCTTGCTGGGCTTAGGCTTTATTTGCTGTTCTTTCTCCAGCTCCTTTAGGTGTAGGGTTAGGTTGTGTATTTGAGACCTTTCTTGTTTCTTTTTTTTTTTTTTAAGAATTTATTTATTTATTTGAGACAGAGAGAATGAGAGAGACAGTGAGCACATGAGAGGGCGCGAGGGTCAGAGGGAGAAGCAGGCTCCCTGCTGAGCAGGGAGCCCGATGCGGGACTCGATCCTGGGACTCCAGGATCATGACCTGAGCTGAAGGCAGTCGCTTAACCAACTGAGCCACTTTCTTGTTTCTTGAAAAAGGCTTGTATTGCTATGTAATTTCCTCTTAGGGCTGCCTTTGCTGCATCCCAATGATTTTGAATAGTTGTGTTTTCATTTTCATTGGTTTCCACGAATTTTTTAAAATCTTCTTTAATTTCCTGGTTGACCCACTCATTCTTTAGTAGGATGCTCTTTAGCTTCCATGTATTTGAGTTCTTTGCGACTTTCCTCTTGTGATTGAGTTCTAGTTTCAAAGCATTGTGGTCTGAAAATAGGCAGGGTATGATCCCAATCTTTTGGTACCGGTTGAGACCTGCTTTATGACCTAGGATGTGATCTATTCTGGAGAATGTTCCATGGGCACTAGAGAAGAATGTGTATTCCGTTGCTTTGGCATGGAATATTCTGAATATGTCTGTGAAGTCCCTTTTGTCCAGTGTGTCATTTAAAGGCTTTATTTCCTTGTTGGCTTTTGCTTAGATATTCTGTCCATTTTAGTGAGGGGGGTGTTAAAGTCCCCCACTATTATTGTATTGTTGTCGATGTGTTTCTTTGCTTTTGTTATTAATTGCCTTATATAATTGGCTGCTCCCATGTTAGGGGCATAGATATTTACAATTGTTAGATCTTCTTGTTGGATAGACCCTTTAAGTAGGATATAGTGTCCTTCCCTATTTCTTATTACAGTCTTTGGTTTAAAATCTAATTTGTCTGATATAAGGATTGCCACCCCAGCTTTCTTTTGGTGTCCATTAGTATGGTAAATGGTTTTCCACCCCCTCACTTTCAATCTGGGGGTGTCTTTGGGTCTAAAATGAGTCTCTTGCAGACACCATATCGATGGGTCTTGTTTTTTAATCCAATCTGATAGATTGTGTCTTTTGATTGGGGCATTGAGCCCATTTCCATTCAGGGTAACTATTGAAAGATAGGAATTTAGTGCCATTGTTATTACCTGTAAGGTGACTGTTACTGTATATTGTCTGTGTTACTTTCTGGTCTATGGTGCTTTTAGGCTCTCTCTTTGCTTAGAGGACCCCTTTCAAGATTTCCTGTAGGGCTGGTTTTGTGTTTGCAAATTCCTTTAGTTTTTGTTTATCCTGGAAGCTTTTTCTCTCTCCTTCAATTTTCAATGACAGCCCAGCTGGATAGAGTATTCTTGGCTGCATATTTTTCTCATTTATTGCTCTGAATATATCCTGCCAGTCCTTTCGGGCCTGCCAGGTCTCTGTCGATAGGTCTGTTGCCAATCTAACGTTTCTGCCATTGTAGGTTACATATCTCTTTCCCCGAGCTGCTTTCAGGATTTTCTCTTTGTCTCTGAGACTCGTAAATTTTACTATTAGATGTTGGGTTGTAGACCTATTTTTATTGATTTTGAGAGGGGTTCTCTGTGCCTCCTGGATTTTGATGCCTGTTTCCTTCCTCAAATTAGGGAAGTTCTCTGGTGTAATTTGTTCCAGTATACCTTCTGCCCCTCTCTCTCTTTCTTCTTCTTCTGGGATCCCAATAATTCTAATGTTGTTTCGTCTTACGGTATCGCTTATCTCGAATTCTGCCCTCGTGATCCAGTAGTAAATGAAACATTTAAAAACAAATATATTGAACTCCATGCCCAATGGGTCACTCAAAGTTGCAATCACAGGATCAAGAGTCCCAATGCTCCGCCGTCTAGGCCAGCCAAGTGCAGCATTCTTGGAACCCATTTTGCTGCATTCCATAAATTTTGCTATGTTGTATTCCATTTTCATTTGTCTCCAAGTATTTCTTGGTTTCTCTTGTGGTTTGCTCACAGACCCACTAGTTATTCAGTAGCATGTTGTTTAATCTGCATGTTTGTGAAATTCCAGTTTTCTTCTTGTAATTGATTTCTCATTCCATACCACTGTGGTTGGAAAAGATGCTTGATTTGATTTCAGTCATCATTTTGGAAAATTCTAGGCTTCTTGAATTTATGGACTTGTGTGGCCTAACATATGGTCTAGCTTGGACAATGTTCTATGTGCACTTGAGAGGAGTGTATCCCATGTGCTGCATTTGAACGGAGGCTTCTGTGTGTATCTCTTAACTCCATCTAATTACCTAGTTGTCTGAGGCTGATGTTTCCTTATTGATCTTCTGCCTGGATGGTCTATCCATTGATACAAGTGAGGTGTGAAAGTCCCCCACGGTATTGCTGCTGATTTCTCCTTTGAGGTGTGTTCATATATGCTCTACATATTTAGTTGCTCCTCTGTTGGGTGGGTAAATATTTACAAATGTTGCATCCTCTGTTTGGATTGATTCCTTTATCATTATGTAATTCCTTTCTTTGGCTCTTGTTACAATGTTTGGATTTTTTTTCTCCTTGGTTAGACTGAGAATCAGAAGATCATGTGTTACCTCTGCAGCCTTGAACAAAACATACCCCTTCTCTTAGTCTGTTTTTTTTTTTCCTCTATAAAATAAAAGCAAATTCTTCTCTGAGGACCATCTCATGACTCAAATAAGAGAATGTGTATAAAAGTGCTTTGTAAACTATAGATAACGCCCAAATATGAAAAGTTATACTGCTTTTGATTATACCACAGCCAAATGTTCAGGATAAGATTTTTTTTTTTTGACACATGTATTTACTTTAGGGAGAGAGAGCATGCACAGGCATGTATTCGAGAGGGGAGGGGCAGGGGCAGAGGGAGAGAGTGAATCCTCAGGCCGACTCCCTGCTGAGTGCAGAGTCCGATGTGGGGCTTTGTCCCAGGACCTTGATATCATGACCTGAGCCAAAATCAAGAGTCAGCTGCTTAACTGACTGTGCCACCCAGGCACCCCCAGAATAAGATTTTAAAAAAATAATAATATTTATTGAGGGCTTACTGTTGTAGGAGTATTCTATGTGACCTCTATCTCATTTAATTCGAAAAACAATTTTTTTCTTAAAGAAAATTAAAAACAAAAGCTATCCTAAAAGTAAATTTTCATATTATCCTCAGAGCTGGGGAAACACAGGCACAAGAGAGGTTAAGTAGGGGCACCTGGGTGGCTCATTTGGTTAAGCTTCTGCTTTTGGCTCAGGTCATAATCCCAGGGTCCTGAGATTGAGCCCGGTGTCGGGTTCCCTGCTCAGTGGGGAGTCTGCTTCTCCCTCTCTCTCTCCCCCTGCTTTTGCTCGCTCTCTGTATGTGTCTCTCTCACAGATAAATAAATAAAATAATAAAAAGAAGAAGTTAAGTGACTTGCTCAATGTCATAGTAAATATTAGAACCAGATACAGACCTGAGTGTGGGACTCTGAAGTCTGTGTTCTTTCTTTTTTAAGTTTACCAAATATATACATAACCCTCAAAATATTGTAGATTAAATTACTTTAGCCTTTCTCAAATCATTGCGCTTTGGATGATGCTATAATTTGGGTTACCAGGCTGGCGCGGTCAGTGTAGTATGAGACTCTTGATCTCACAGTTATGAGTTTGAGCCACATTGTGGGTTCAGCTTACTTACAATAAAAAGATGTTGTAATTGGGCTTGTTTTCTTTTTCCTTTTAACCTCTTCACCCATTTCTCCCACCTCCAACACCCTACCTCTGCCAATCACCCATTTGTTCTATCTAGGAGGTCAGTTTTTTGTTTTGGTTTTGTTTGAAGTTCCACAAGTAAGTGATGGATAGTATTTGTCTGTTTCTGTCTGTCCTGTTTTACTTCACAGAATGCCTTAAAGGTCCATCCATTTGGCAGCTGGAAAGATTTCATTCTTTATTCTGGCTGAGTAGTATTCCATTGTGTTTACCTACGACAATTTCTTTATCCATTCATCCACTCATGGGCACTTAGGTTGTTTTTATATTTTCATTATTGTAGATAATCCTGCAGTGAACACGGGTGCACATACCTGTTTCAGTTAGTGTGTTCAGTTTCCTCGGATAAATACTCTGAAGGGTAATTGCTGGACCATATGGTAGCTCTATTTTCAACTTTTTGAGGCACTCCCATACTATTTTCCAGAGTGGCTGCACCAGCTTGCATTCCCACCAACAGTTAATTTTCTTGTTTTTATTTTAAGTAAGAAACCAGTGGAGCAAATACACCAATGCCACTGAGATATGTCTTTGGGAAGCTAGGCCACACCCCTGGAGACCCACCAGTTTCTCTTAGTTGCTAGCAAAACTCGTGCAAGGAGATGTATTGAGACAGTCTCAGTGGAAGAAACCATCATTTTTTCCCTCTGATAATGTAAGTTTTCAAACATTTAACAAAATATAATATTATTTTAAGTAGATCTCGACAGCCTTTCTCCCAGCTCATCTTACTCCGGATCATGTCCTTGTCACGTGTGGAAGGAAGTACCCCTAGAACCCCCCACGTCTGGAACAGTGCTTACAGATTCTGTATCCGGGAGTCTCCTCTTGTGAAATGCAAGCATTCCTTGATTGCCATTGCCACGTCATCAGTCCTCAGCTGTCCTGTTTGCTTAGTGTTTTCCAGGGACGAGGGGCTGAGGGTGGAGTCCTGAGGTTACAGGTTGCAGGGCTTGGCAAGTGGGAGGTGGAAGGGCACTCAGGCAACCGACGGAGGAAGGGAGCATCAGAGAGCCAACAGCACTATCTGAGCAAAGGGGGACCTGAGGATTAGAGGCATCTTACAAAAAGGAAACAGGGACCCTGGAAAGAGTTGGGGAGGTGCTAAGAGCAAACTTTGTCTCTGTGTCTGTTCCCTGTCTGATCAGTGATTAGCAGCGTGATCCCAGTTGCTGTTTCCAATGCCAAAGATAAAGAGAAGGGGCTTGGAGCTGGAATCGCCTATGTTGTTTGTTTAGATACAAGACAATAGTTCTCTGGAACACTGACCTTGTAAAGAACAGAAGGTATTTGCTCTGCCTGCTCTGTATCTTCCAACAGGCCGCAGGCATCCAAGAATTTATCTCTTGTAATAAAATCAGCCCTTTCAACCACTCAGAAGACTTACGATAGGGATCACTACCCAGATTAATTTGCTACCAAATAAAGAATCAAATGCCAAGATAAACAAGAGAACAGGCAGCTGGTAGGGTGCCTCATCTTTTCTAAGCTGGTATCTGCTAAATTTTTAATGATTTTAAATTTGCTCATTATATTTCTACCAGAAGGTGGTTCTCTGAAGAGCCAGCCTCCTGTCAGGGTGCCTTGATGGCCCTCCACATTTCCCAAGGCAGCCTCCCAGGGCGGCTCTCTGGCTGGGTTGTACCCTTCACCCCTTGGGCAGTAAGTGGGGATGAACAGGATTGGTTGCATAGTTTGAGGGGCCCAATGCAAAATGAAAATGCAGGCACATTGTTCAAAAAGTGTAAGACTTTCAAGATAGCAGGGATAAATCAAGTGTGGAGGCCTTTGAGCACATGCCCTGGTTGAGCACACAGGTGACATGCCCATGACGCTGAGACTATAGGTGTCAGTGGGGGAGGAGCAAATCTTTTCTCGCTGTTGATTTAGTCACTTGTCATGCCCAAGACTTAACGTTTATAATATGGAAGCTGGATAAATTCTTTAGTCCAGAAAGCTGATTTAAGAAAAGTTGTGCATCCACTTCTGAGTATTTACACCAAAGACACAGATGTAGTGAATCGAAGGGCCATATGCACCCCATATGCAATGTTCATAGCAGCAATGTCCGCAATAGCCAAACTGTGGAAAGAGCCGAGATGCCCTTCAACAGACGAACGGATAAAGAAGATGTGGTCCTTATATACAATGGAATATTACTCAGCCATCAGAAAGGATGAATACCCAACTTTTGCATCAACATGGATGGGACTGGAGGAGATTCTGCTAAGTCAAATAAGTCAGGAGGAGAAAGTCAATTATCATATGGTTTCACTTATTTGTGGAACATAAGGAATAGCATGGAGGACATTAGGAGAAGGAAGGGAAAATGGAAGGGGGGAAATCGGAGGGAGAGATGAACCATGAGAGACTATGGACTCTGAGAAACTAACGGAGGGTTTTAGAGGGGAGTGGGTGAGGGGATGGGTTAGCACGGTGATGGGTATTAAGGAGGGCACGTACTGCATGGAGCACTGGGTGTTACACAAAAACAATGAGTCATGGATCACTACATCAAAAACTAAAGAGGTAATATACGGTGATTAACATAACATAATAAAATTTAAAAAAAGTTTGAAGTATTATGAGAATACCCAAAATGTGACACAGAGACAGGAAGTAAGCAATTGCTATTGGGAAAATGGCACCAATAGATTTTCTCCATACAGTTTTGCCACAAACCTTCAATTTGTAAAAAGCACAGTATCTGTGAAGTGCAATAAAACAAAGTGCAATTAAAAAAAAAAAAAAAAAAAAAAACTAGGGCGCCTGGGTGGCTCAGTTGGTTAAGCGACTGCCTTCAGCTCAGGTCATGATCCCACGGTCCTGGGATCGAGTCCCGCATCGGGCTCCCTGCTCTGCGGGGAGCCTCCTTCTCCCTCTCCCACCCCCCCTGCTTGTGTTCCCTCTGTCGCTGTGTCTCTCTCTGTCAAATAAATAGATAAACTCTTTAATAAAAAAAAAAAAACTAATGATGTATTGTATTGTGACTAACATGACATAATAAAATTAAATTAAATTAAAAAAAAAAAAGAAAAGTTGTGCGTCTAGAAGAAAAGGGTCTATTTGCAGAGGCTTCACCTCGTTTTTTTCTTTTTTTTTTTCATCTTCAAGATGTTTTGAATTACTTTACTACTACTTTATAACTATCCCTGGGGACTCTCTCTTTGAGAAGTTTTTTTTTTTTTTTTCTTCCTTTAGATTCCATCTAGCTCTACATATTTATGTTCATAACATGGATTATTTGAGTAATAGCCTCATGCATTCCTGTGATATTTCAGGTCCCTCATTTGCGTTTGGCCCCCATTTGTTGGCTTTATGATTCTGTCAGCATGAAGAAATCACCCCTATGGACAATATTTAATTTTTAATGCTGTGCTTCTCAAGCTGGGGCCTGTCCGCTGAGGTGTTCTTGGCTGCCTTAACTTTCAAGTTAGGAAAACACTGCTTGAGGCTCCAGTCAAATTCTAACCCAAAGGTTTTGAAGCCTTAATGATTAATGAGGTCTATACCCTTTCTAATGACCATATGCAAATCAAATGTTTAAGAGAATAGTTGAAGAAAAGGGGAAAATGACAATCTTCATTCAGATAAGATTGGGCCTATTGGTTAAAAAAAAATATGGGTAACTAATTATTGAAGAAGAGTAATGTTGCCAGCAAAAATAATCATCTTGAGTGTTTATTGCATGATACAAACTTTTGAAGTATCCGGTTTTTTTTTAGTTGAAATCCAGTTGAGCCTCCTATTTGCAAACGAGGGGCCTGAAGCACAGAGAGGTGCAGTAACCACCCAGCTCCAAAGCAGAAGGGCAGGAGACAACCTCAGGCTCCCCCAGAATCTGACTCCAAAGTGGGTTAGCCCGGTGATGTGTATTAAGGAGGGCACGTATTGCATGGAGCACTGGGTGTTATACGAAAACAATGAATCATGGGTCACTACATCAAAAACTAATGATGTACTGTATGGTGACTAACATAACATAAAAAAAAAAAAAGCCCATGTCTCCCCCTCTGGGCCATTTCTTTGCATATTTGTGCTAGAACATCTTTAATGCGTGAAGGTTTGGGTCATTTTCAGTTTTTACAGGAGCAGGAAGATCTGTGGCATTTGTTGGTGACATGACTATTTTAAAATGTATTTTTTATTATTATTCAAATACGGTGAAGCCAGCAGATCAGATGACTGCCATTGAAAAGATGTGTGTCACTCACAGTTCCCAAGAACAGAGGCCATGCCACGCCATGCAGGGCCATATGGGAAGCAATGGGGTCCCTCAGGAGGCAGAACGTCAGACAAGGATGTGGGCAAGAGCCTTATTGTGGTTTCCATGGGAAGGAACAGGTGAAGCAGAATAAGCAGGCATAGGATTGGCTGGCTTGAATAATTTTGGTGGGCTCTGGGGTGTAGGGGCTGTCTCTAGTTGTCTGGTTCTTGACCCCAGGGGCATCTGTGTAAGGGGATATTGGCCCAGAGTGTGAGAGCCCAGTCAAAGAGGTGGTTGGGAATGGGCTCTGTATTGGTTGGCTTACATATGGAAAGTGTGCTTGCAGGTGAATCACCTACTATCTCTAGGAATTGGCCAGCCCTGTGAGGGACAGTGTCTCCAGGTTGGCAAGGCCCCAGGAGTCAGAGCGTCAGAATACAAAGAAATGCTAAGACGGTGACCTGGAAGATCCAGGCTGACAAGAGATCCAGGAGCTGCTTCCTGGTCTGCAGAGTCACGTCTTGGGAGCAGTGTCCTGTCCTTCCTTAAGAGAAGACAGTAGGTCCTTCAAGAACGGTCATCTAGAGATAATGCAAAAGTGCGTGTGCAGCTTGTAGAGACGGCCCCGTTCATCAGAGCTGCAACCGCAAGTCTTGAGATGGTGATTTGGGAATACAGGACACTGGGAAAAGAAGCAATTGAGACACTTAGTGGCTGTCAGTAATCATGATTATGCTTCTTGGTAATGAGGCAGAGATGATAAGCAATTTCAAAAAGTTTCAAATGCATATTACTTTTGATTTCCTCTACTCATGTTGCTAAGTTTCCTACTGTTGATAACCAGAATGATGAGAAAGACCTTAGACCAGCCCCTTCTCCCCAGCCCTCCAGATAGTCAACAAGAACAGAGAGGGCAGTGCCCGCAGAACAGGGTGCTACCTTTCCCCCACTGCACACGGCACCAGGTGCAGTCCCTCGGGCCCCACGTCCAGGGTCTCACTCCACCGGTGCCCCACCCTGTCCACCTGCTTTTGGGTAACTAGTCCCTCAGCTGGACTTTCAGCTGCCCTCTTATCCCAGCTGGGAATCTGGGAGTCCTGGGGCTCGAGGATGTAAGGGCACGGAGATGTCTGGGTGCAGAGGGGAGGAGTTCGGTGTTCCAAGAAGGGGTGCTAAGGGCTAGCACTGAAGGCAGAAGGCAAAGAGAAGATAGACTTGCCAACTGGCAGCGTAGGTCTGCCCCTGTAGGGGGCCCAGTAAGTGAGGGCCAGTCTCAAAACCCAGAGACTCAAGGAGTCAATCTGCAGAGCCTGTATGGGGTTCTCTCTTCCTTAACGGGTAGAGAATGTCCAAGTGGGGAGCATGGAGGTGAACAGTTTTTATACCCCGGGGCACATCAGGCCACATGAGGAAGTCTCCAAATACAGGATCTCACTTAGTCCTCAGATAACCCAGTGAAGGCTTCCCAGAGCTTGGGTGCAAACACTTCCCATCTATTCATTTTCTTTCCTAACTAAAAATGGATTCGCCCTTCAAAGGGCCATCTTGTCTGAAAGTCCAGCATCTCCCTCTTGAGGCTCTCTCCTCTGCAAATTGCTCAGGAACCTGGTGGGGTTGACCTGATCCAAATGGGCCAAACTTAATCAAACCCCACCCACGAAGCTGGGCTTGGATTGGTGCTAGCAGTCACATGGCTTGGGTTCACCGCTGGTTCCATCCACCTGGAAGTCTCTGCGGGGCAACCACTGACCACACCATTGTGTATCTTCCAGGGTGGATGATGTGCCTCAGAGCTAAGCTCTGCTAATGGGACACCATGATTTGACCCAGAGGGTTTCAGCCTTTAGTACTTAACCCACTGGGATAATAAGTTTCCTGTTACCCCTCTCTCCTATGGTGGCACCCCAACTGCTCCCTGGGAGCCCAGGGCTTTAAAACCCAAAGACTGACTGGACTCCTTTGCCCAGAAAGTAGAGCTGGCCTCTGCCTACACATAGGCACCTCCATCCGATGCCTCTTGAACTTCTTCAATGTCTCATTTACTTTAGTCACTATGGGGAAGGCAAGGGGACATTCTTGTATTAGTCTTGCTAGAACTGAGGAAGAAAGAGAAAAACCAGAGGGCATTATCTTGCACTTGCCTTCTGAATGGTGCTGCCATTTCCCACCCAACCCCTCTGCTTTCTCTTCCCAGCACAGACATCTGTGAGTAGAACTTTAGGCCCAAAGTCAAACTCACCTTGCTCCACACACACACCCGAACATCTCAGCTGCCTGTTCTCTGGTACTTAAATCCATTTTTAAGTGGAGATAAGGTCTTTCTTTCCAATATTTTACTTGATAATTACAGCTTTATGATTGGCTGGTAGAAATGACATGTTTCTTTTTTTTTTATTATTATGTTATTCTAATCACCATACATAACATCAGTAGTTTTTGAAGTAGTGTTCCATGATTCATTGCTTGTGTATAACACCCAGTGCTCCATGCAGAACGTGCCCTCTTTAATACCCATCACCAGGCTAACCCATTCCCCCACCCCCCTCCCCTCTAGAACCCTCAGTTTGTTTTTCAGAGTCCATAGTCTCTCATGGTTTGAGAAATGACACGTTTCACTCCGAATTCCTAGATTCATTCTGCAGTTCTTTGTCAAGTCAGAACCTGTGATGGTCTCGATGAAGGTTTGGCAAACCATCGCCCATGGGCCAGATCCAGGCAGCTGCTGGTTTTGTGTGACTGACAAGTGTCCATAAAACACTTACTGGAACACATCCATGCTCATTCATTCACGTGTTTTCTGTGGCTTTCTTGTTATAATAGCAGAGCTGAGAAGTTGCAATAGAGAATGTGTGGTCCCCAAAGCCTGAAATATTTACTATCTGGCCCTTCACAGGGAATGTTTGCTAACCCCCAGTCTAGATGATGAGAGGATAGGTTTCTGTCTCCAACATTTGCTAGTTGGGGTGACACTGAGCTAGTCACTTAATCTCTTTGCATCTCAGTTGCCCCATGTATAAACTGGGCACAATCGTAACGACCTCAGGGATGTATGAGAGAAAGGAATCAATACTTGGAAAGTGCTCAGCAGTGTTTTGTACCCAGAAAGCACACCATTTAGTAGTTATTGGCATGCAAATAATCTGGCAATGGGGATCTTAAGGAAAAATTGGTTGACTTTGGATAAACCTCTTGAAACTTTCAGTTCTCAGACTTCCTGGTTGCATCATGTCTATACAAACAGTCTATGCTTTGAGGTTTATCCAGCTCATGTCCATACACATATCTTGCATGTATAGGAGAGGGAACAATGCCTTTAACCTTGAGCGAGATGATATGTTTCTGAGCATCTGAGTTGTTGGTCAATGTTACACCAAGCACAATGTTTGACACCTGCTTTGGTAATGTCATAAAGTGTGGCATGTGGCAGGGGGACAAGAAATATCATTTAGATAAGAATTAAGAAGTCAGGAGAGTCTAAGATAAAAGAAGCGATTAAAATGCAATTTTCAGATGAGCTCAAATGCAGTCTGTCTCCTACTCCTTATTGTGGGCTGGATCCGGTCTTTCTTAGTTGAGGGGGTCAAACATCAGTTCTCCTAAACAAAAATGCTACAGCTTGGAAAAAGTCATATGCCTTACCTAATTTTAAGCCACATTTTGTGGTTCCTCTGTTTCCATTTCTCGAAGCAGTAAATAACAGACCATGGCTATTTATCAAAACTTCCATTTGATGCATCAACTACAAAAGAATTGATAAGAAGGAATTAAAGCTCCTTTGTGTTCTTGCCATTAGACAGCAGAGCTAAACAGGGCACCTTCACTCCCTCCTTACCTCTTTCCTCAAGTGTGGCACATGGGTCTCACGGTTTCACAGGGAGACAGTGTGTGTTAGGATCATACTGCCTGGGGAACCAGAAGGTCTGAGCTCTGATGTTGGCTTTGTCATGTAAACTTGGACTATTGACTCAACCCCTCTAGGTCCTATATTCCTGTGATGGTCCATTTTATGTGTCAGCTTAGAAGGCTCTTTTGTATGAGACTAACATTTAAATTGATGAACTTAGGCTGAAGCAGACTGACGTCCATAATGTGGGTGGGCCTTATCCAAACCGTTGAGGGCCTGACTAGAACAGAAAGAGCAGCTTTTCTGAGTAAGAGAAAATTCCACAGAAGGCTGCTTTTGGACTTCATCTGCATGATTGTCTCTCCTGTGTCTGCACACTGCAGTTTTAGACTTGTCAGCCTCCATAACTGGGTGAGGCAATTCCTTCTAATAGACCTTTCTCTCTCTCTTTTTTTTTCTTCCTCAATTTCTTTTCTTTCATTCTTTCTTTTTCTTTCTCTCTTTCTCTTTCTTTTTTCTTCTTTCTTTCTTTCTTTTTCTTTCTTTCTTCTTTCTTTCTTTCTTCTTTCTTTCTTTCCTTCTTTCTTCTTTCTTTCTTCTTTCTTTCTTTCTTTCTTTCTTTGTTTCTTTGTTTCTTTCTTTCTTTCTTTCTTTCTTTCTTTCTTTCTTTCTTTTCTTTCTCAGAGAGAGAGAGAAACACTGACTAGTACAGTTCCATTCATAAAATAAGACTTTAGTACAGTCCCTGATAACTCTATGATAAGAGGACCCCATGGACCCCTGGGTTGACTGTCATATATAAATATGTTTCTCCCCAAACAGATGACTTCGCTTTGCTTCCTTGCACAAACTAAAGGCTTTCTCATCATTTGTGTGATTGAGAGCATAGGTGCTGAGGCCTGACTCCATGGGTTCAAATCTAAGCTCTGCCACTTGGTGGATTTTGACCATGGGAAAACTACTTAACTACTCTAGGCCTCAGTTTCCTCATCTGTAAAGGGGAGATAATAAACTATCTACCTCATAGGGTTATTGTGAGAATTAATGAGTTAATAAATGTAAAATGCTTAACAAGATATCTGGCACTCAGATAGGGTAGATCTAGTTATCCTGCAGTGATGACTATATTGTTTATGCTTAGACATTATTGGCTGGAAATTCTTAAGTAGTCAAGTAGAGCCTTAAGGAAGCAGGAAAAAAAATTGATGATGTGCCTAGAGGGGGAGAAATCATACTTGGAGAACGTTGGCAACCATCGTCGAGGTTAGGCAGCGGAGGCTGGTGGCAGTAGCCGCAGATGGCAACAGGCGGTGGTGGGAGGAAGCAGTGGCAGGCGGTTGGCGGGGACAGGTGGTGGCCGCAGGCAGCAGTGTTAGGAAGGCGGGAATTGCAACTGTTGGGAGGCGGCAGTAGTAGGCATGCGTTGGTGGCGGACTGCGGTGGCGGGCAGTGGTAAGCGGCAGCAGGCGGCGGTGGTAAGGAAGCGGCAGCGGGCCGTGGCGGGCAACCGGCAGCGGGCCGTGGCGGGCAACCGGCAGCGGGCCGTGGCGGGCAACCGGCAGCGGTGTCAGGCGGCAGTGGCAGGAAGCGGTGGCAGACAGCGGAGGCAGGTGGCGCGGGAAGGTGGCAGGAGGAGGCAGGCTGCAGCGGAGGCAGGCAGTGGGGGCAGCGGGCTGAAGGCGCCAGCGGTAGGCAGGCAGTGGCGGCAGGTAAAAGGTAGCAAGTTCAGGCTACAGTAAGCAGTGGCTGGCAGGCAGGCCACGGCAGGTAAGGGCCGCGGGTGGTGCAAGGATATAGCAGGCGGCGGCAGCAGGCAGGCGGCGGGGGCAGGCAGGTGGCAGAGAGCAGCATTAGGGAGGTGGCAGCGGTAGGCCGGCGGTGCCGGCAGCGGTGGGGGTAGGCAGGCAGCGTTGGCATGCATTCTCGGGGTTAGGTAGCTGGGCCCGGTGGAGCCAGGCTGCGGCAGCAGACGGCGGCGGCAGGCAGGCGGTCACGGATGCCGGTGGGCAGCAGGCTGCAGGCGCAGGCAAGGGCGTTGGGTGGCAGAAGGCAGGTGGCGGCGGCAGGCAGAGGTAAGCGGCAGCAGGGGGCGGCAGTGGCAGACGGCAGTGGTAGTACTGACTGGTGGCGGCAGCAGGCAGGCAGTGGCAGGCGGCGGTGGCAGCATTGGTGGGCAGTGGCTGCAGGCAGCGGCAGGCAGGCGGTGGCAGTCGGTGGCAGGCGGCAGCGGGCAGCAGCAGAGGTTGCAGCGGTGACAGCACCAGCGGGGGGCGTCTGCGGCTGCAGCGGCTGCAGGGGCGGCAAGGGCTGCAGGGGCGCCAGCTTTGGGCAGCCCCGGGTCATCGGGTGGCGGTGTGTGGCAGCCTCAACAGCAGGTGCCATTGGGTTCAGCCGGAGTCACCGGCGGGGGAAGCATGCGCCGCGATAGGGGCGGGGTCAGCAGCAGGCGGGTCAGCGGCGGCAGCGTGTGTCAGCGTGGGGAGGGGCGCCGGAAGCGCCGGCGGGCATAGTCGGGTTACGCAGCGGCGTCAGCGGCGTCAGCGGCGTCAGCGGCGTCAGCGGTATTGTTGGCGCCAGTCAGCTTCCGCGTTGGGCAGCAGAGGAAGCTCCGGGCAGCAGAGGCAGCAGTGGGAGTATCAGCAGCGGGCGGCGGCAGCGGTAGGTGTCGGGTTAGTGGGGTCAGTATGTGGCAGCGGGGGGCGGTGGAGGCAGTGGAGGCAGGGTGCGGCAGTAAGCGGTGGGGGCAGGGAGGCAGGTAGCGGCAGGCAAGTGTGGTGGGCGGTGGCAGGCAGGGTTGGCAGACAGGCGCCGGCGGTAGGCGATTGCAGGCGGCGGCAGGAAGCGGTGGCAGGCTGTGGTAAGCAACGGCACGCAGGCAGGCGGCCGCGGCAGGCAGGCAAGGGCGGCGGGCAGTGGAAGGAGGTAGCAGGCGGCGGCAGCGGCAGGGGACGGGGGCAGGCAGGCGGAGGCAAGGGGATGCAGGCAAGGGTGGCAGGCGGCAGCGGCAGCTAGGTGGCTGGGGCGGTAGGCAGCGATAACTGGCAGCAACTGGCGGGGGCAGCGGCCCGGTGGCGGTAGGGGCAGGGTCAGCGCTGAGCAGTCAGTGCCAGCAAGCAGCAGGCGGCAGAGGGCGGCAGCGTGGGCCAGCCGCGTCGGCGGTCAGAAGCATCGTCTGTGCTGGGCAGCGGGTGTCAGTGGCGGTAGCTGGGGGCAGTGGCGGTAGCTGGGGGCAGTGGCGGTATGGCTGGGAGCAGAGGGAGCCGGGGGCAGCGGCGTCCTTGGAACCCTAGCATGCTGCGGTTCCGAGGAAGAGGTGCCCCTCAGCCTGGTATCTGCAGGGGACACAGGGGGCCACCCAGACCCAGTGGCCAAGCCTGAGGCGAAGTGCCAAGTCCTGCTTCCTCCCATTGGGGAGGCCAGGTGAGTTCGGCCTCTGCCCTGGGCCTGAGCTTCAGTCTCTCCATCTGTAAAGTGGGCAGAACAGCCAAACCTTAGGGTTATGGTGCAGATTTAACGTAGGTAATGGGTTTCCTCTAGACTGGTTCAGAGTACAGGTTGTCATTCCTCTTATTCCACTTCCAGCTGTGTGTCCTTGAGCAAGATAGGTAATCGCCAGGCCTCAGAATTCTCATCTGAGAGATGGGCCTGCAAAGAGGACCTATATAGGCTTGTTTTGGGGATTTAGTGAAGTAGTACACAGAACCCATTTCCAAAGTCAATGTAAATCATGGTTCCTGGCACGAGATAAGTCCAGTACGAGTCTTTGGGATTAATATCACAGAAGTATTAGTTATTGTTATTGCTAGCACCGGGGAAGGAACACCTTGATTGCCATCCTCATGATTATCATCGTGAGTTAATTGAGGAGCTGCTCTGTGCCTGGCACTAGCTAAGCATTCTACACCCTTTATCAGTTTGCACATCTCCATGGGCTAGGATCCTGATAGGCCTCTGAGTCTTAGAGACGCAGGTAATGCTTGGAACCAGATTTCAAGCCCTTGTCTTTGCAGCTCCAAAACCTGTGCCTCCAACCTCTCCATGATTGGGGTGTATCCGAAACCCTCATGCCTCTCTGCTTGACTCTGCACCTTACAGCTTAGAATAGGGCCTAACACAGAGGAATACGGAGGAATAAGTATTCTCTATTTCTGTTACTGTCGTAGTCTTTATTCCCTCGCAGTGCTTTATGGGCACAGATGTAACGGCGGTGGTTAGTGATTCAGATCAAGAGCTGACAGACCATCCCAACTGAGAGAAATGAGACCCATTTTATGTGCTCCTCTCCCCCTAGAATGACGGTCAAGAGACAGTGATGACTCAGAGGTTGCCAGTGAGTTAAAGAAGTTGGCTGCCCAGCCGCAAGAGCCTGAGTAGACCGCAGCGGCGACCTTTGGTAGCATCTCAAAAGACACCGACACGATGGAACATGCCCAGGGATTTGGAAAACCGGTAAGGCACTTTCCATCCACCCTGCCTTGTTCTTCCTCAACTTTTTCAGTATCTCCCAGGAACTCCCTGCTTCTTCCTGTACCCCTAAGCGGGATGCAGTGCCCAGTGCTCTGGGTAGAGAGGAGCCCAGCACTTTACATGCTGTTCTGTGCACCCACTCACCAGTGTACAAAGCTCTCCTTTAGCCTCTGTGAGGAACAGGAGGGCAGTTTCCCGCACAGATTTGGGCAGGTCCCTGCACTTTCTGAGTCCCCTGAACAATGGTGTACGGCTTACCTGTTTAAATCCAGTTTTGTCTTGGAGTGTTTTACAAGACCTTTTCCTTAGGATAACTTGTAAGATCACTCTCTTTACAACTTCGAAGCTTGTAATACAGTGTTATTAACTATAGCCGCCATGTTGTACGTTACATCCTGTGACTGACTGACTTTATACCTGTAAGTTTGAACCTTTGACCCCTGTCACCCATTCCACACCCATCCCCGTGCCTGTCAACCACCAATCTGACTGCTGTATCTTTAAGCTCAGTTTTTTGGTGTTTTTAGATTCCATATAAAAGTGTTGTCATAGAGTATTGGTCTCTGACTTCTTTCAGTTAGCATTGTGCCCTCAGGGTCCATCCATGTTGTTGTAAAAAGAACGATTTCGTTTTTTGTTACGGCTAAAGAGTATTGCAGTGTCTACATACACCACATCTTCCTTATCGATTCATCCCTCCGTGGACATGTAGGTTGTTCTCCTATCTTAGCTGTTATGAATAATACTGCAGTGAACATGGGGGTTCAGGTATCTTTTCAAATGGGTGTTTTTGTTTTCCTTGGCTAAATGGCCAGGAGAAAAATTGCTGGATTGTAGGCTCGTTCTAGTTTTAATGTTTTGAGGAGCCTGCATACTCTTTTCCACAGTGGATGCACCTACCTACGTTCCCACCAACAGCTCACTGGGGTTCCCTTTCGGCCACATCCTTGCTAACATGTGTTATTTCTCATCTTTTTGATACTAAGTTTTCTAACCAGTGTGAGGTGCTATCCCATTGTTGTTTTGATTTGCATTTCCCTGATGATTCATGATGTTGAGCATCTTTTCACGTGCCTGTTGGATCTCTGGATGTCTTCTCTGGATAATGTCCATTTGGATAATCCTCCCACTTTTTAACCACTTTGTTTTTTTGCTGTAGTTATTGAGTGTAGGAGTGCTTTATATGTACTGGATACTAATCTTTTTTTTTTTTTTAAGGATTCATTTATTTATTTATTTGAGAGAGAGAATGAGATAGAGAGCATGAGACGGGGGAGGGTCAGAGGGAGAAGCAGACTCCCTGCTGAGCAGGGAGCCTGACGTGGGACTCGATCCCGGGACTCTGGGATCATGACCTAAGCCGAAGGCAGTCGCTTAACCAACTGAGCCACCCAGGCGCCCCTCCATACAAATTTTAAAGATTCTTTGCCTTATGTCTTTAAAACGTGTTTCGAATTTTGGTAAGAATTGCATTCAATCTCTAGACGGTTTTGGATAGTGTAGACATTTTAACACTTAATTCTTCTAATCCATGAGCATGGAATGTCGATTTACTTGTGTTGTCTTCCGTTTCTTTCCTTAGTGTCCTACAGTTTTCATTATATAGGCTTTCACCTCCTTGGTTAAATTTATCTTTAAGTGTTTTTTGTGTTTTTTTTTTTTTTGATGCAGTTTTAAATATTATTTTTTAAATTTATTTTCCTGTTCATTATTAGTATATAAAAATGGAACATATTTTTATGTACTTTTTATCCTGCAACTTTATTGAATCTGTTTAATAGTTTTTTTCATGTTGTTTTTAGGGTTTTTTTACATATAAAATGTCATTTGAATATAGTGACCTTTTTTTTTTTTTCTTTAAAGATTTTATTTATTTATTTGAGACAGAGAGAATGAGAGACAGAGAGCATGAGAGGGAGGAGGGTCAGAGGGAGAAGCAGACTCCCTGCCCAGCAGGGAGCCCGACGCGGGACTCGATCCCGGGACTCCAGGATCATGAACTGAGCTGAAGGCAGTCGCTTAAACAACTGAGCCACCCAGGCGCCCCTGGATATAATGACCTTTACTTCTTCCTTTCCAATTTGGATGTATTTTATTTCTTTATTTTTCTTGTGTAATTGCTCTGGCTGGGATTTCCAGTAGTATAATTGACCGTTGTCCATCATTGGTTTGAATTGTGTGGTCCAATTAATACATTTTTTATTCAGTAAATACAGGCATTGCTTGTAAAGGTATTGTCCTTTTGAATTTTTTTTTTCTTTTAAAATGATTATTTATATTCTACTTACTTAGCAATATTGGTTTCAGGAGAATTCCGTGATTCATGACTTGCTTACAACCCCTACTACTCATCATAACAGTGCCCTCCTTAATCCCATCACCCAGCTAGACCATCCCCCAAACACGTCCCCTCTGTCAAATCTCTGTTTTCCAGCATCAAGAGTTTCTTACAGTTTGTTTCCCTCTCTGTTGTTTGTATTCCCCCTCCCATTTGTTGATCTGTTTTGTTTCTTAAATCCTTAGGAGTGAAATCACATGGTATTCGTCTTTCTCTGACTCACTTATTTTGCTTAGCATAATACACTCTAGCTTCATCAGGATTTTTTTTTTTTAAAGAATTTATTTCTTTCTTTTTCTTTTTTTTTAATTTTATTATGTTATGTTAGTCACCATACAATACATCATTACTTTTTGATGTAGTGAGCCACGGTCCATTGTTTTCGTATAACACCCAGTGCTTCATGCAGTACGTGCCCTCCTTAATACCCATCACTGGGCTAACCAATCCCCCCCACCCCCCTCTAAAACCCTGTGTGTTTCTCATGTCCATAGTCTTTCATGGTTCATCTCTCCCTCCATTCCCCCCCCCATTTTTCCCTTCCTTCTCCTCATGTCCTCCATGTTTTTCCTTATATTCCACAAATAAGTGAAACCATGTGATAATTGACTTTCTCTGCTAGACTTACTTCACTTAGCATAATCTTCTCCAGTCCCATCCATGTTGATGTAAAAGGTGGGTATTCATCCTTTCTGATGGCTGAGTAATATTCCATTGTATATATGGACCACATCTTCTTTATCCATTCATCTGTTGAAGGGCATCTCGGCTCTTTCCACAGTTTGGCTATTGCGGACATTGCTGCTATGAACATTGGGGTGCATATGGCCCTTCTTTTCACTACATCTGGGTCTTTGGGACAAATACCCAGTAGTGCAATTGCTGGGTCATAGGGTACCTCTATTTTTAAATTTTTGAGGAACCTCCACACTATTATTTTTTGACAGAGAGAGACACAGCAAGGGAGGGAACACAAGCAGGGGGAGTTGGAAAGGAAGAAGGAGGCTCCCCACAGTCTTTGGATCCAATGCGGGGCTCGATCCCAGGACCCTGGGATCATGACCTGAGCCGAAGGCAGACGCTTAATAACTGAGCCCCAAGCTCCATCAGGATTTTCTTAATCACACTCTTTTTCTCTAGCTTACTTTGTTGTAAGAATACAGTCTATAATACATATAACATTCAAAATATGTCTGAATCAAATCTTTGTGTTCCTGATAACTTTTGTGGTCAACAGTAGGATATTAGTAGTTCAGTTTTGGGTGACTCAAAAGTATTCTCAGATTTTCAACTGCACAGGGGTTGGCAACCCTAATCCCTGCATTGTTCAAGGGCCAACTGTATGTTGAATAGAAGTGGCGAGAGTGTGCATCCTTGTCTTGTTCCTGATCTTAGAGGAGAAGGTTTTGGCTTTCACTCTTGCATAGGACGTGGCTTCTCAGGTATGGCCTTTATTAGGTTGAGTTACATTCTCTGTATACCTGCTTTGTTGAGAGCTTTTATCAAAATGGGTGTTGCGTTTTGTCAGATGCTTTTTCTGCATTGGTGGAGAAGATCATATGATTTTTACCCTTTGTTTTGTTAATGTGGCCTATTTCTTTGATTGATTTGTGGATGTTGAACCCCCCTTGCATCCCTGAAATAAATCTGACTTGTTCATACTTCTTCCTGTATTGTTGAATTTCATTTGCTGTTATTTTGTTGAGGATTTTTATATCTATGTTCATCACAGATATGGGTCTCTAATTTTCTTTTCTTGTGGTATTTTGGTAGGGTTTGATAAGGGCAATGCTGGCCTCCTAAAAGGAGTTGAGAAGCATTCCTTCCTCTTGTATTTGTGGAAAAGTTTGAGAAGGATTGGTATTCATTTTTCTTTGAAAATTTGGTAGAATTCACCAGGAAAGCCATCTGGACTCCTGACTGTTGAGAGGTTTTCAATTACTCATTTTGTTTCCCTACTGGTAATTGGTCTGTTCAGAATTTGTCTCTTCATGATTCATTCGTGGAAGGTTGTGTGTTTCTTGGAATTTATCCTTTCCTTTTGGACGGTCAAACTTGTCAGGGTGTAATTGTTCACAGTAGTCTCTTATGAGCCTTTGTCTATGGTATCAATGGAAACATCTTTTTCATTTCTGATTATGTGTACTCATTCTTTTGTTTTTTACCTTGAGGCTAGCTGAAAATTTGTCAGCTTTTTTCTTTTCTTTCTTTCTTTTTTTTAAAGATTTTATTTATTTATTTGAGACAGAGAGAATGAGAGAGACAGAGAGCACATGAGAGGGCGGGAGGGTCAGAGAGAGAAGCAGGCTCCCTGCTGAGCAGGGAGCCCGATGCGGGACTCGATCCCGG
Organism: Mirounga angustirostris; assembly: GCF_029215605.1. NCBI lineage: Eukaryota > Metazoa > Chordata > Mammalia > Carnivora > Phocidae > Mirounga > Mirounga angustirostris. Next base: position 94,970,856 of record NW_026991722.1, read on the forward strand.
GACTCCAGGATCATGACCTGACCCGAAGGCAGTCACTTAACCAACTGAGCCACCCAGGCGCCCTCAGCTTTTTTCTTTTCAAAGAACCAGCTCTTTTGTTGATCTTTCTATTGCCTTCATAGTCTGTATTTGATTTATTTGTTTGAGATGTTACTTCCTTTCTTCTATTAAATTTGGGCTTCCGTGTTCTTTTTCTGGTTCCTTGAGGTGGAAAGTTAGGCCGCTTATTTGAGACGATTCTTGTTTCTTGATTTACGCCTGTATCACTACAAACTACCGTCTTAGAAACACTGTTTTTAAAATTTTTTAATTTTTTTTTAAAAATTTTATTATGTTAATCACCATACATCATTAGTTTTAGATGTAGTGTTCCATGATTCATTGTTTGTGCATAACACCCCGTGCTCCATTCAGAATGTGCCCTATTTAATACCCATCACCAGGCTAAACCATCCTCCCACCCCCCTCCCCTCTAGAACCCTCAGTTTGTTTTTCAGAGTCCATCATCTCTCATGGTTCATCTCCCCCTCCACTTTCCCCCCCTTTATTCTTCCCCTCCTGATACCTTCTTCTTCTTTTTTTTTTTTTTTTTTGTTTCTTAACATATATTGCATTATTCGTTTCAGAGGTACAGATCTGAGATTCAACCGTCTTGCACAATTCCCAAGGTTTACCAGAGCACATACCCTCCCCAATGTCTATCACCCAGTCTTCCCATTCCACCCCCCCCTCCAGCAACCCTCAGTTTGTTTCCTGACATTAAGAATTCCTCATATCAGTGAGGTCATTTGATACATGTCTTTCTCTGTTTGACTTATTTCGCTCAGCATAATGCCCTCCAATTCCATCCACCTCGTTGCAAATGGCAAGATCTCATTCCTTTTGATGGCTACCTAATATTCCATTGTATATATATACCATTTCTTCCTAATCCATTTATCTGTCGATGGACATCTTGGCTTTATCCACAGTTTGGCTATTGTGGACATTGCTCCTATAAACATCGGGGTGCATGTACCACTTCTGGTCCCTACATTTGTATCTTTGGGATAAATACCCAGCAGTGCAGTTGCTGGATCATATGGTAGATCTAGTTTCAACTTCTGGAGGAATCTCCATACTGTTTTCCAGAGTGGCTGCACCAGCTTGCATTTCCACCAACAGTGTAGGAGGGGAGGGTTCCCCTTTCTCTGGATCCCTGCCAACATCTGTCCTTTCCTGACTTGTTAATTTTAGCCATTCTGACTGGTGAGAGGTGGTATCTCATTGAGGTTTTGATTTGGATTTCCCTGATGCCGAGCGATGTTGAGCACTTTTTCATGTGTCTGTGGCCATTTGGATGTGTTCTTTGGAAAAATGTCTGTTCATGTCTTCTGCCCATTTCTTGATTGGATTCTTTGTTCTTTGGGTGTTGGGTTTGATAATTTTGGATACTAGCCCTTTATCTGATATGTCATTTGCAAATATCTTCTCCCACTCTGTCGGTTGTCTTTTGGTTTTGTTGACTGTTGCTTTTGCTGTTCAAAAGCTTTTTATCTTGATGAAGACCCAATAGTTCATTTTTGCTCTTGCTTCCCTTGCCTTTGGCAATGTTTCTAGGAAGAAGTTGCTGAGGCTGAGTCGAAGAGGTTGCTGCCTGTGTTCTCCTTTAGGATTTGGATGGACTCCTGTCTCACATTGAGGTCTTTCAACCATCTGGAGTCTATTTTTGTGTGTGGTGTAAGGAAATGGTCCAATTTCATTCTTCTGCATGTGGCTGTCGAACTTTCCCAACACCATTTGTTGAAGAGACTGTCTTTTTGCCATTGGACATTCTTTCCTGCTTTGTCGAAGATGAGTTGACCATAGAGTTGAGGGTCTACTTCTGGGCTCTCTATTCTGTTCCATTGATCGATGTGTCTGTTTTTGTGCCAGTACCATAGTGTCTTGATAATGACAGCTTTGTAATAGAGCTGGAAGTCCGGAATTGTGATGCCGCCAGCTTTGCTTTTCTTTTTCAACATTCCTCTGGCTATGCGGGGTCTTTTCTGGTTCCATACAAATTTTAGGATGATTTGTTCCATTTCTTTGAGAAAAGTGGATGGTATTTTGGTGGGGATTGCATTGAATGTGTAGGTTGCTCTAGGTAGCATTGACATCTTTACAATATTTGTTCTTCCAATCCATGAGCATGGAACGTTTTTCCATTTCTTTGTGTCTTCCTCAATTCCTTTCATGAGTATTTTATAGTTTTCTGAGTACAGGTCCTTTGTCTCTTTGGTTAGATTTCTTCCTAGGTATCTTATGGTTTTGGGTGCAATTGAAAATGGGATTGACTCCTTCATTTCTCTTTCTTCTGTCTTGTTGGTGTATAGGAATGCCACTGACTTCTGTGCATTGATTTTATGTCCTGCAACTTAACTGAATTCCTGTATGAGTTCTAGCAGTTTTGGGGTGGAGTCTTTTGGGTTTTCCACATAAGGTATCATATCATCTGCAAAGAGTGAGAGTTTGACTTCTTCTTTGCCGATTTGGATGCCTTTGATTTCTTTTCGTTGTCTGATTGCTGTGGCTAGGACTTCGAATACTATGTTGAATAGCAGTCGTTGTAGAGGACATCCCTGCCGCGTTCCTGACCTTAGGGAGAAAGCTCTCAGTTTTTCCCCATTGAGAATGATATTCGCTATAGGTTTTTCATAGATGGCTTTTATGATACTGAAGTATGTACCCTCTATCCCTATACTCTGAAGAGTTTTGATCAAGAAAGGATGCTGTACTTTGTCCAATGCTTTTTGTGCATGTATTGAGAAGATCATATGATTCTTGTTTTTTCTTTTGTTAATGTATTGTGTCACGTTGTTTGATTTGCGGATGGTGAACCAACCTTGCAGCCCAGGGATAAATCCCACCTGGTTGTGGTGAATAATCTTTTGAATGTACTGTTGGATCCTATTGGCTAGTAGTTTGGTGAGAATTTTTGCATCCTTGTTCATCAGGGATATTGGTCTGTAATTCTCCTTTTTGATGAGGTCTTTGTCTGGTTTTGGGATCAAGGTAATGGTGGCCTCATACAATGAGTTTGGAAGTTTTCCTTCCATTTCTATTTTTTGGAACTGATTCAGAAGAATAGGTATTAATTCTTCTGGAAATGTTTGGTAGAATTCCCGTGGGAAGCCATCTGGCCCTGGGCTTTTGTTTGTAGGGAGATTTTTGATGACTGCTTCAATTTCCTTAGTGGTTATAGGTCTGTTCAGGTTTTCTATTTCATCCTGGTTCAGTTTTGGTAGCTGATACATCTCTAGGAATGCATCCATTTCTTCCAGGTTATCGAATTTGCTGGCATAGAGTTGCTCATAATATGTTCTTATAATTGTTTGTATTTCTTTGGTGTTGGTTGTGATCTCTCCCCTTTCATTCATGATTTTATTTATTTGGGTCATTTCTCTTTTCTTTTTGATAAGTCTGGCCAGGGGTTTATCAATTTTGTTAATTCTTTCAAAGAACCAGCTCCTAGTTTCGTTGATCTTTTCTACTATTCTTTTAGTTTCTATTTCATTGATTTCTGCTCTGATCTTTATTATTTCTCTTCTCCTGCTGGGCTTAGGCTTTATTTGCTGTTCTTTCTCCAGCTCCTTTAGGTGTAGAGTTAGGTTGTGTATTTGAGACCTTTCTTGTTTCTTTTTTTTTTTTAAGATTTTATTTATTTATTTGAGACAGAGAGAATGAGAGAGACAGAGAGCACATGAGAGGGCACGAGGGTCAGAGGGAGAAGCAGGCTCCCTGCTGAGCAGGGATCCCGATGCGGGAGTTGATCCTGGGACTCCAGGATCATGACCTGAGCTGAAGGCAGTCGCTTAACCAACTGAGCCACTTTCTTGTTTCTTGAAAAAGGCTTGTATTGCCATGTACTTTCCTCTTAGGGCTGCCTTTGCTGCATCCCAATGATTTTGAATAGTTGTGTTTTTATTTTCATTGGTTTCCAAGAATTTTTTAAAATCTTCTTTAATTTCCTGGTTGACCCACTCATTCTTTAGTAGGATGCTCTTTAGCCTCCATGTATTTGAGTTCTTTCCGACTTTCCTCTTGTGATTGAGTTCTAGTTTCAAAGCATTGTGGTCTGAAAATAGGCAGGGAATGATTCCAATATTTTTGTACCGGTTGAGACCTGATTTATGACCTAGGATGGGATCTATTCTGGAGAATGTTCCATAGGCACTAGAGGAGAATGTGTATTCCGTTGCTTTGGCATGGAATATTCTGAATATGTCTGTGAAGTCCCTTTTGTCCAGTGTGTTATTTAAAGTCTTTATTTCCTTGTTGTCTTTTGCTTAGATATTCTGTCCATTTTAGTGAGGGGGGTGTTAATTCCCCCACTATTATTGTATTGTTGTCGATGTGTTTCTTTGTTTTTGTTATTAATTGCCCTATATAATTGGCTGCTCCCATGTTAGGGGCATAGATATGTACAATTGTTAGATCTTCTTGTTGGATAGACCCTTTAAGTAGGATATAGTGTCCTTCCCTATCTCTTATTACAGTCTTTGGTTTAAAATCTATTTTGTCTGATATAAGGATTGCCACCCCAGCTTTCTTTTGGTGTCTATTAGTATGGTAAATGGTTTTCCACCCCCTCACTTTCAATCTGGGGGTGTCTTTGGGTCTAAAATGAGTCTCTTGCAGACACCATATGGATGGGTCTTGTTTTTTAATCCAATCTGATAGACTGTGTCTTTTGATTGGGGCATTGAGCCCATTTACATTCAGGGTAACTATTGAAAGATAGGAATTTAGTGCCATTGTTATTGCCTGTAAGGTGACTGTTACTGTATATTGTCTGTGTTCCTTTCTGGTCTATGTTGCTTTTAGGCTCTCTCTTTGCTTAGAGGACCAGTTTCAAGATTTCCTGTAGGGCTGGTTTTGTGTTTGCAAATTCCTTTAGTTTTTGTTTGTCCTGGAAGCTTTTTCTCTCTCCTTCAATTTTCAATGACAGCCCAGCTGGATAGAGTATTCTTGGCTGCATATTTTTCTCATTTATTGCCCTGAATATATCCTGCCAGTCCTTTCTCGCCTGCCAGGTCTCTGTCGATAGGTCTGTTGCCAATCTAACGTTTCTGCCATTGTAGGTTACATATCTCTTCCCCCGAGCTGCTTTCAGGATTTTCTCTTTGTCTCTGAGACTCGTAAATTTTACTATTAGATGTTGGGGTGTAGACCTATTTTTATTGATTTTGAGAGGGGTTCTCTATGCCTCCTGGATTTTGATGCCTGTTTCCTTCCTCAAATTAGGGAAGTTCTCTGGTGTAATTTGCTCCAGTATACCTTCTGCCCCTCTCTCTCTTTCTTCTTCTTCTGGGATCCCAATAATTCTAATGTTGTTTCGTCTTACGGTATCGCTTATCTCGAATTCTGCCCTCGTGATCCAGTAGTAAATGAAACTTTTAAAAACAAATATATTGAACTCCATGCCCAATGGGGCACTCAAACTTGCAACCACAAGATCAAGAGTCCCAATGCTCCGCCGTCTAGGCCAGCCAAGTTCAGCATTCTTAGAACCCATTTTGCTGCATTCCATAAATTTTGCTATGTTGTATTCCATTTTCATTTGTCTCCAAGTATTTCTTGGTTTCTCTTGTGGTTTGCTCACAAACCCACTGGTTATTCAGTAGCATGTTGTTTAATCTGCATGTTTGTGAAATTCCAGTTTTCTTCTTGTAATTGATTTCTCATTCCATACCACTGTGGTTGGCAAAGATGCTTGATTTGATTTCAGTCATCATTTTGGAAAATTCTAGGCTTCTTGAATTTATTGACTTGTGTGGCCTAACATATGGTCTAGCTTGGAGAATGTTCTATGTGCACTTGAGAGGAGTGTATCCCATGTGCTGCATTTGGACGGAGGCTTCTGTATGTATCTCTTAACTCCATCTAATTACCTAGTTGTCTGAGGCTGATGTTTCCTTATTGATCTTCTGTCTGGATGGTCTATCCATTGATACAAGTGAGGTGTGACAGTCCCCCATGGTATTGCTGCTGATTTCTCCTTTGAGGTGTGTTCATATATGCTCTACATATTTAGTTGCTCCTCTGTTGGGTGGGTAAATATTTACAAATGTTGCATCCTCTGTTTGGATTGATTCCTTTATCATTATGTAATTCCCTTCTTTGGCTCTTGTTACAATGTTTGGATTTTTTTCTCCTTGGTTAGACTGAGAATCAGAAGATCATATGTTACCTCTGCAGCCTTGAACAAAACATACCCCTTCTCTTAGTCTGGTTTTTTTTTTCCTCTATAAAATAAAAACAACAAATTCTTCTCCGAGGACCATCTCATGACTCAAATAAGAGAATGTGTATAAAAGTGCTTTGTAAACTATAGATAACGCCCAAATATGAAAAGTTATACTGCTTTTGATTATACCACAGCCAAATGTTCAGGATAAGATTTTTTTTTTTTTGACACATGTATTTACTTTAGGGAGAGAGAGCATGCACAGGCATGTATTCGAGAGGGGAGGGGCAGGGGCAGAGGGAGAGAGTGAATCCTCAGGCCGACTCCCTGCTGAGTGCAGAGTCCGATGTGGGGCTTTGTCCCAGGACCTTGGGATCATGACCTGAGCCAAAATCAAGAGTCAGCTGCTTAACTGACTGTGCCACCCAGGCACCCCCAGAATAAGATTTTAAAAAATAATAATATTTATTGAGGGCTTACTGTTGTAGCAGTATTCTATGTGACCTCTACCTCATTTAATTCTAAAAACAATTTTTTCTTAAAGAAAATTAAAAACAAAAGCTATCCTAAAAGTAAATTTTCATATTATGCTCAGAGCTGGGGAAACACAGGCACAAGAGAGGTTAAGTAGGGGCACCTGGGTGGCTCATTTGGTTAAGCTTCTGCTTTTGGCTCAGGTCATAATCCCAGGGTCCTGAGATTGAGCCCTGTGTCAGGTACCCTGCTCAGTGGGGAGTCTGCTTCTCCCTCTCTCTCTCCCCCTGCTTTTGCTCACTCTCTGTATGTGTCTCTCTCACAGATAAATAAATAAAATAATAAAAAGAAGAAGTTAAGTGACTTACTCAATGTCATAGTAAATATTAGAACCAGATACAGACCTGAGTGTGGGACTCTGAAGTCTGTGTTCTTTCTTTTTTAAGTTTACCAAATACATACATAACCCTCAAAATATTGTAGATTAAATTACTTTAGCCTTTCTCAAATCATTGCGCTTTGGATGATGCTATAATTTGGGTTACCTGGCTGGCTCGGTCAGTGTAGTATGAGACTCTTGATCTCACAGTTATGACTTTGAGCCACATTGTGGGTTCAGCTTACTTACAATAAAAAGATGTGATTGGGCTTGTTTTCTTTTTCCTTCTAACCTCTTCACCCATTTCTCCCACCTCCAACACCCTACGTCTGGCAATCACCCATTTGTTCTATCTAGGAGGTCAGTTTTTTGTTTTGGTTTTGTTTGAAGTTCCACAAGTAAGTGATGGATAGTATTTGTCTTTCTCTGTCTGGCCTGTTTCACTTCACAGAATGCCTTAAAGGTTCATCCATTTGGCAGCTGGAAAGATTTCATTCTTTATTCTGGCTGAGTAGTATTCCATTGTGTTTACCTACGGCAATTTCTTTATCCATTCATCCACTCATGGGCACTTAGGTTGTTTCTATATTTTCATTGTTGTAGATAATCCTGCAGGAAACACGGGTGCACATACCTGTTTCAGTTAGTGTGTTCAGTTTCCTCGGATAAATACTCAGAAGGGGAATTGCTGGACCATATGGTAGTTCTATTTTTAATTTTTTTGAGTGTCTTCTGTACTGTTTTCCATAGTGGCCGCACCAATTTATACTCCCAGTAACAATGCCCAAGAGTTTTCGTCGTCTTCACATCTTCACCAAAACTTGTTCATTCTTGTCTGTTTAATAATGGCCATTCTAACAGGTGTGAAGTGGTGTCTCACTGTGGTTTTGATTTGCATTTCCCTGATGATTAATCATGTTGAGCAACTTTTCATGTTCATGTTGACCTATCTGTATGTCTTCTTTAGAAAAATGTCTATTTGGATGTGCCCATTTTTAAATTAGATTGTTTGTGGGGTTTTTTGTTGTTTTGTTTTGTTTTGTGGTTTTGTTTTGTTGTTTTGCTTTTGAGTTGCACGAGTTCTTTATATTTTGGATAAATAACCCCTTATCCCGTATATGATCTGCAAATGTTTTCCCATACAGTAGGTTGCCTTATTTTGTTGATAGTTTCCTTTGCTGTTTGGAAGCTTTTTAGTTCGATGTAGTCCCACTTTTTTTTTTTTTTTTTTTTTTGGTTTTTATTTTTGGTATCAGGTTAAATAAAGCATTACAAAGACCTATGTCAGGTAGCCTTTCCCTGTGTTTTCTGCTAAGAGTTTTATGGTTTCAAGTCTTATATTCTTTTGAGTTAATTCTTTTGTATGGTGTAAGATAGTGGTGCAGTTTCATTCTTTTGCATGTGGCTGTCCAGTTTTCCCAGCACCGTTTATTAAAGAAACTGTTCTTTCTCCCTTGTATATTCTTGGCTCCTTAGTCAGAAGTTACTGGGCCACAGATGTGTGGGTTATCTTCTGGGCTCTCTCTTCTGTTCTGGTGCTCTGTGTGTCTGCTTTTATGCCAATACTAGATTGTTTTGAGTACTCTAGCTTTGTAATAGTCTGAAATCAGCGAGTGTGATGCCTTTATCATTGTTCTTCTTTCCCTAGAGTGCTCTGGCTATTCAGAGTCTTTTGTGGCTTCATACAAATTTTTGGATCCTTTGTTCTATTTTTGTGAAAAATGAAATTGGAATTTTGATAGGAATTACATCAAATCTGTAGATGTTTTGGGGAAGTGTGGCATTTTCACACTATTCTAATCTTTGAGCATGGAATGTCTTTCCATTTACGTGTCTTGTCTTCAGTTTCTTTCCTTAATGTCTTGTAGTTTTCAGTATATAGGGTTTCACCTCTTGGTGAAGTTTCTTCCTGGGTTATTTTGTTCTTTTTGATGCAACTTCAGGTGGGATCATCTTCCTAGTTTCTTTTTCTGGTAATTCTGTGTTTTCATTTCTGTTGGGTAGAAACCCAGGAGCAGAACTTCCAGGCTAGATGATAACTCTGTGTCTAGCGTTTTGAGGAACTGCCAGAATGCTTTCCAAAGTGGCTGATCCATCCCACGCTTCTACCAACACTGCACGAAGGTTCTGATTTCTCCCAGTCTTTGCCAACACTGGGTGTCCTCTGTCTTGGTGCCCACAGCCATCTTGGAGGGTTGGGTGTGGTTTCCTGTGAAGTTTCTGATTCCCATTTCCCTAACGGTTATGATGTTAGGCATCTTTTTGTCTGCTTTTTGGCCATTTGCATATCTTTTTCAGAGAAGTATCTGCTCAGATCCTTTACCCTCATTTTTCAAATTGCGTTATTTCTTAAAAATCAATTATTATTGAGTTGTAAAAAGGTTTTATGTTCCTTCTCAGATACAAATCTGCCAACGTTTTGTCCCAGTCTTTGGGTTGTCTTGTCCCTTTGATGTTTTCATTTAAAGCTCCATAGTTTTTAATTTTGATGAAGTCAGATTTATCTCTTTTTTTCTTGCTTTTGCTTTTGGCGGACCCCTTGGCTAATCCAAGGTCATGAAGATCTGCTTCTGTGTTTTCTTCTAGTTGTGGTTGTAATTCTCTTAGGTTTAAATCCCTTTGAATTAATACCTGTAGATCATGTGAGGAAGGGGTCCACTTTGTTCCTTTCCATGTGGTTGTTTACTTGTTTCAGCATCATTTCCTGAAAAGACTATTGTTTCCCCCGAGTTGTCTGGGCAGCCTTTTCTAAAGCAATCGACCATATAAATATAAGGTTTATTTCTGGACTCTGAATTCGAATGGATTCGTTGATCCAGCTGTCAATCCTTACGCCACTACAACATTATCTTGATTACTGTAGCTTAGTTGTAAGCTTTCAAATGAGAAATTGTTAGTACTCATTTTTTCTTCTTTTTCAAGACTGTTTTGCTCTTCTGGGCCCCATTAATGTCATGTGCATTTTAGGATGATTATGTGAATTTCTGGGAATAAAAAAAAGGCAGCTGGGATTTTGATATCAATTTCTTGACTATGTTGACAACCTGGGAAGCAGTTTCATTGATGTGCTCTACTGTTTTTCTGGTTTCTATTTCAATGATCTCTGCTCTAATCTTGATTTCCCTTCTCCTGCTTGGTTTAGATTTTATTTGCTGTTCTTTCTCCAGTTCCTTTAGGTGTAAGGTTAGCTTGTGCATTCACGATTTTTCTGCTTTTTTGAGTGAGGCTTGGGTGGCAAAGTATTTTCCCTTAGGATTACCTTAGTAGTATCCCATAGGTTTTGGACTGATGTGTTTTCTTTCTCATTGGTTTTCATGAATTGTTTAAGTTCTTCTTTAATTTCCTGGTTGACCCAAACATTCTTAAGCAGGGTGGTCTTTAGCTTCCATGTGTTTGAATTTCATCTCATTTTTTTCTTGTGATTGAGTTTCAGTTTCAAAGCATTGTGGTCTGACAATATGCAGGGAATAATTCTCAGTCTCTTGGTATCATTTGAGACCTGATTTGTGACCCTGTATGTGGTCTATTCTGGGAAAGTTCATGTGTGTTGGAGAAAAAGGAGTAGTCTATTGTTTTAGGATAGAATGTTCTGTATGTATCCCTGAAGTCCATCTGGTCAAGTGTGTCATTCAAATTTCTTGTTCCTTTGTTGATCTTCTGCTTAGACAGTCTATTGCTGAGTGGAATGTTGAGGTCTCCTACTATTCAAGTATTATTATCCGGGGGGGGGGGGGCAAAGCAAGATGGCAGAGGAGTAGGAGACCTGGATTTCGTCTGGTCTCAGGAATTCAGGTGGATGGGGATCAAACCATTCTAGACACCTACAAACTCAACAGGAGATCAAAGAAAAGAATAGCAACAACTCTCTGAACAGAGAAGCGACCACTTTCTGGAAAGTAGGACGTGCGGAGAAGTGAATCCGAGGCGATATTCGGGAGGATAGACAGTGGGGGAGGGGTCCTCCGTTGGCCGCTTCTGGCAAGTGATAGAGCCCCGGAGCACAAAATCGGAACTTTTAGAAGTCGGCTCCACTGAGGGATGTTGCTCCAGTGGCTAAGCAGGGGGTGGAACCCTCGCAGGACAGTGTGGTCCCAGGACCCTCAGGGTCACAGAAAGACCGGGGGTGCCTGAGTGCGGCAGAGCTCCCAGGTATAGGAGCGGGGAAGCCGGCTGCAGAGACGGAGCCGAGGTGAGGGCTCTCAGCTCGGGGTTGCCATAAACCGTGATCCGTGGCACAGTCGGGACACTGCTCCTCCAACAGGGACCCAACAAGCGGCAGATCCAGGGAGACTCCCCTTCCTCCCTGGGAGGAGTGGCGTGGGAGCGCACCACAGGGATCTGCTGGGTCTGGAGACTCAACATGGGGTCGGGTGCCAGGGATAGAAATGCTCGGTCACAGGCTGGGTGAGCATGGAGCGTGTCAGGAGACCAGGGAGATGGGAGTGATTGACTGCTTTTCTCTGGGGGCGCACAGAGGAGAGGTGCCCCAAGGTCTTGGCTCCTCTGTGGCGCAGATTGGGAGGCCACCATTTTATCTCTCGTCCTCCAAAGCTGTCCGGAAGGCTTGCAGGGAACAAAAGCTCCCGAGAGCAAACCCAAGCAGATTACTTAGCCTGGACCGGGCAAGGGCGGGGCAATTCTGCCTCCGGCAAAGACTTTTGGGAACCACGGCAACAGGCCGCTCCCCCAGAAGATCAGCAAGAACAGCCAGCCAAGACCAAGTTTACCGAACAATGAGAACGGCAGAACTCCAGCGCTAGGGGAGTATGTACATAGAATCCATGGCTTTTTTACCATGATTCTTTAGTCTTTCAAAGTTAATTTTTTAACTGTCTTTTTTTTTTTTTGTATTTTTCTTTTTCCCTTTTTCAACCAACATCTTATCAATCCCTCTTTTAAAAAACATTTTTATTTTTCATTTAGAGTCATATTCTATCCCTTCATAGTAGTTACCCTTATTTTTGGCATATATATATATAAGTTGTTCTCTCTTTAAATTTTTGAGATCGTTTTTTCTAACAGATCAAAATATACCCTAAATCTCTAGTGTATGGCTTTGTTCTAGTCTCCTGCTTGATCACATTCTCTCCCTTTTCTTTTCTTTTTTTAATCCTCTTCTTTCTTTTTTCAAACAACTTCTTATCAATTCCTTTTATAAAATTTTTTATAATTTTCATCTTTACAGTCATATTCCATCCCTTCATTATATCAACCCTTATTTTTGTGCATATATAAGTTTTTCTTTCTTTAAAATTTGGGAAGCACTTTCTTCTAACAAAACAAAATACACCCATAATCTAGTGTGTGATATTAATCTATGCACCAGCCTGATCATATTTGATCATATTCTGGTTTTTATTTTTTTTTTGTTTTGTTCTGTTTTTGTTTGTTTTTATCTTTTTCTTTTCCTTCTTTCTTTTTTTCCCTTTCTTTTCCCCCAGCTTAGGGCTTTTCTGATTTGTTTAGAGTATACTTTCTGGGGACGTTGTTACCCTGTTGGCATTTTGTTCTCTCATTCACCAATTCTCCTGACACCTAGTCTCTGATGAAATGACACGATGGAAAAAATCACCTCAACAAAAAGAACATGAGGTAGTACCGACTGCCAGGGACCTAATCAATACGGACATTAGTACGATGTCGGATCGAGAGATTAGAAACATGACTTTAAAGATACTAGCTGGGCTTGAAAAAAGCATGGAAGTTATTAGAGAAACCCTTTCTGGAGCAGTAAAAGAACTAAAATCTAACCAAGTCAAAATCAAAAAAGCTATTGATGAGGTGCAATCAAAAATGGGGGTGCTCACTGCTAGGATAAATGAGGCAGAAAACAGAATCAGTGATATGGAAGACCAAATGATGGAAAATAAAGAAGCTGAGAAAAAGAGAGATAAACAACTACTGGGTCACGAGGGCAGAATTTGAGAGATAAGCGATACAATAAGACGAAAGAACCTTACAATAATTGGGATCCCAGAAGAAGAAGAAAGAGAGAGAGGGGCTGAAGGTATACTGGAGCAAATTATAGCAGAGAACTTCCCTAATTTGGGGAAGGACACAGACATCAAAATCCAGGAGTCACAGAGAACCCCTCTCAAAATCAATAAAAATAGGTCAACACCCTGACATCTAATAGTAAAATTTACGAGTCTCAGAGACAAAGAGAAAATCCTGAAAGCAGCTCGGGTGAAGAGATATGTAACCTACAACGGTAGAAACATTAGATTGGCAACAGACCTATCCACAAAGACCTGGCAGGCCAGAAAGGACTGGCAGGATATATTCAAAGCACTAAACGAGAAAAATATGCAGCCAAGAACACTATATCCCGCTAAGCAATAACTGAAAATAGAAGGAGAGATAAAAAGCTTCCAGGAGAAACAAAAAAAACTAAAGGAATTTGCAAACACAAAACCAGCCCTACAAGAAATCTTGAAAGGGGTCCTCTAAGCAAAGAGAGAGCCTAAAAGCAACATAGACCAGAAAGGAACACAGACAATATACAGTAACAGTCACCTTACAGGCAATAACAATGGAACAAAATTCATACCATCCAATAGTTACCCTGAATGTAAATGGGCTAAATGGCCCAATCAAAAGACACAGTCTATCAGATTGGATTAAAAAACAAGACCCATCGATATAGTGTCTGCAAGAGACTCATTTTAGACCCAAAGACACTCCCAGATTGAAAGTGAGGGCGTGGAAAACCATTTGCCATGCTAATGGACACCAAAAGAAAGCTGGGGTGGTAATCCCTATATCAGACAAATTAGATTTTAAAACAAAGATAGTAATAAGAGATGAGGAAGGACACTATATCCTATTTAAAGGGTCTATCCAACAAGAAGATCTAACAATTGTAAATATCTATGCCCCTAACATGGGAGCAGCCAATTATATAAGGCAATTAATAGCAAAAGCAAATAAACACATCAACAACAATACAATAATAGTGGGGGACTTTAGGGGCGCCTGGGTGGCTCAGTCGTTAAGCGTCTGCCTTCGGCTCGGGTCATGATCCCAGGGTCCTGGGATCGAGCCCCGCATCGGGCTCCCTGCTCCGCGGGAAGCCTGCTTCTCCCTCTCCCACTCCCGCTGCTTGTGTTCCCTCTCTCGCTGTATCTCTCTCTGTCAAATAAATAAAATCTTTAAAATAAAAAAATAAAAAAATAAAAAAAAAAAAATAGTGGGGGACTTTAACACCCCTCTCACTGAAATGGACAGATCATCTAAGCAAAAGACAACAAGGAAATAAAGACTTTAAATGACACACTGGACAAAAGGGACTTCACAGACACATTCAGAACATTCCATGTCAAAGCAACGGAATACACATTCTTCTCTAGTGCCCATGGAACATTCTCCAGAATAGAACCCATCCTAGGTCATAAATCAGGTCTCAACCAGTACCAAAAGATTGGGATCATTCCCTGCGTATTTTCAGACCACAGTGCTTTGAAACTAGAACTCAATCACAAGAGGAAAGTTGGAATGAACTCAAATACATGGAGGCTAAAGAGCATGCTACTAAAGAATGAATGGGTCATCCAGGAAATTAAAGAAGAATTTAAAAAGTTCATGGAAACCAATGAAAATGAAAACACAACTATTAAAAATCTTTAGGATGCAGCAAAGGCAGTCCTAAAGGAAAGTACATAGCAATACAAGCCTTTCTCAAGAAACGAAAAGGTCTCAAGTACACAACCTAACCCTACACCTAAAGGAGCTGGAGAAAAAAAGAGCAAATAAAGCCTAAACCCAGCAGAAGAAGAGAAATAATAAAGATCAGAGCAGAAATCAATGAAATAGAAACCAAAAGAACAGTAGAGCAGATCAACGAAACTAGGGGCTGGTTCTTTGAAACAATTAAAAAGATTGATAAATCCCTGGACAGACTTGTCAAAAAGAAAAGAGAAATGACCCAAATCAACAAAATCATGAATGAAAGAGGAGAGACCACAACCAACACCAAAGAAATACAAACAATTATAAGAACATATTATGAGCAACTCTATACCAGCAAATTTGATAACCTGGAAGAAATGGATGCATTCCTAGAGATATATCAACTACCAAAAATGAACCAGGAAGAAATAGAAAACCTGAACAGAACTATAACCACTAAGGAAATTGAAGCAGTCATCAAAAATCTCCCAAAAACAAAAGCCCAGGGCCAGATGGCTTCCCACGGGAATTCTACCAAACAGTTCCAGAAGAATTAATACCTCTTCTGAAATTGTTCCAAAAAATAGAAATGGAAGGAAACTTCCAAACTCCTTTTTGAGGCCAGCATTACCTTGATCCCCAAACCAGACAAAGCCCCCATCAAAAAGGAGAATTACAGACCAATATCCCTGATGAACAAGGATGCAAAAATTCTCACCAAACTACTAGCCAATAGGATCCAACAGTACATTCAAAGGATTATTCACCCTGACCAATTGGGATTTATCCCTGGGCTGCAAGGTGGTTCAACATCTGCAAATCGATCAGTGTGATACAATACATTAATAAAAGGAAGAACAAAAAACATATGATCCTCTCAATAGATGCAGAAAAAGCATTGGACAAAGTACAGCATCCTTTCTTGATCAAAACTCTTCAGAGTATAGGGATAGAGGGTACATACCTCAATATCATAAAAGCCATCTATGAAAAACCCACAGCAAATATCATTCTCAATGGGGAAAAACTGAGAGCTTTACCCCTATAGTCTGGAACACGGCAGGGATGTCCACCATGAACACTGCTATTCAACATAGTATTAGAAGTCCTAGCCACAGCAATCAGACAACGAAAAGAAATCAAAGGCATCCAAATCAGAAAAGAAGTCAAACTCTCACTGTTTGCAGATGATATGATACCTTATGTGGAAAACCCAAAAGACTCCAGCCCAAAACTGCCTGGACTCATACAGGAATTCAGCAAAGTGGCAGGGTATAAAATTAATGCACAGAGATCAGTGGCATTCCTATACACCACCACCAAGAGAGAAGAAAGAGAAATGAAGGAGTCAATCCCATTTTCAATTGCACCCAAAACCATAAGATACCTAGGAAGAAATCTAACCAAAGAGGCAATGATCTGTACTCAGAAAACTATAAAATACTCATGAAAGGAATTGAGGAAGACACAAAGAAATGGAAAAACGTTCCATGCTCATGGATTGGAAGAACAAATATTGTAAAGATGTCAATGCTACCTAGAGCAATCTACACATTCAGTGCAATCCCCACCAAAATACCATCCACTTTTCTCAAAGAAATGGAACAAATCATCCTAAAATTTGTATGGAACCAGAAAAGACCCCGCATAGCCAGAGGAATGTTGAAAAAGAAAAGCAAAGCCGGCGGCATCACAATTCCAGACTTCCAGCTCTATTACAAAGCTGTCATCATCAAGACAGTATGGTACTGGCACAAAAACAGAGACATACGTCAATGGAACAGAATAGAGAGCCCAGAAATGGAGCCTCAACTCTATGGTCAACTCATCTTCGACAAAGCTGGAATGAATGTCCAGTGGCAAAAAGACAGTCTCTTCAACAAATGGTGTTGGGAAAATTGGACAGCCACATGCAGAAGAATGAAATTGGACCATTTCCTTACACCACACACAAAAATAGACTCCAAATGGTTGAAAGGCCTCAATGTGAGACAGGAGTCCATCCAAATCCTAAAGGAGAACACAGGCAGCAACCTCTTTGACCCAGCCACAGCAGCTTCTAGAAACATCGCCAAAGGCAAGGGAAGCAAGGGCAAAAATGAATTATTGGGACTTCATCAAGATAAAAACCTTTTGAACAGCAAAAGAAACGTCAACAAAACCAAAAGACAACTGACATAATGGGAGAAGATATTTGCAAATGACATATCAGATAAAGGACTAGTATCCAAAATCCATGAAGAACTTATCAAACCCAACACCCAAAGAACAAATGATCCAATCAAGAAATGGGCAGAAGACATGAAGAGACATTTTTCCAAAGAAGACAACGAAGTGGCCAATAGATGTATGAAAATGTGCTGAACATCGCTCAGCATCGGGGAAATCCAAATCAGAACCTCAGTGAGATATCACCTCACACCACTCAGAATGGCTAAAATGAACATGTCAGGAAACGACAGATGTTGGCGGGGATGCGGAGAAAGGGGAAACCTCCTACACTGTTGGTGGGAATGCAAGCTGGTGCAACCACTCTGGAAAACAGTATGGAGGTTCCTCAAAAAGTTGAAAATAGAGCTACCATATGAACGAGCAATTGCACTACTGGGTATTTACCCCAAAGATACAAATGTAGGGAGCCCAAGGGGTACATGCACCCAGATATTTATAGCAGCAATGTCCACGATAGCCAAACTGAGGGAAGAGACAAGATGTCCATCAACAGATGAATGGATAAAGAACAAGTGATATATATATACAATGGAACATTATGCAGCCATAAAAATGAATGAGATCTTGCCATTTACAACGACATGGATAGGACTGGAGAGTGTTATGCTGAGCGAAATAAGTCAATCAGAGAAAGACATATATCATGTGACCTCATTGATATGAGGAATTCTTAATCTCAGGAAACAAACTGAGGGTTGCTGGAGTGGTGGGGGTGGGAGGGATGGGGAGGCTGGCTGATAGACATTGGGGAGGGTATGTGCTATGGTGAGCGCTGTGAATTGTGCAAGACTGTTGAATGACAGATCTGTACCTCTGAAACAAGTAATACATTATATGTTAAAGAAAAAAAAGAAGATAGCAGGATGGGGAAGAATGAAGGGGGGGATCGGAGGAGGAGATGAACCATGAGAAACGATGGACTCTGAAAAACAAACTGAGGGTTTTAGAGGGGAGGGGGTGGGAGGATGGGTTACCCTGTTGATGGGTATTAAAGAGGGCACATTCTGCATGGAGTACTGGGTGTTATATGCAAATAACGAATCATGGAACACTACATGAAAAACTAAGGATGTATGGTGATTAACATAACAATAAAAAAGTTTAAAAAAGACTCTCTTATACTTTTTCCTTCTCTGTTCTTTGTATTCCCCCTCCCATTTGTTGATCTGTTTTGTTTCTTAATTTCCACAGGAGTGAAATCATATGGTATTTGCCTTTCTCTGATTTATTTTGCTGAGCATCATACACTCTAGCTCTATAAGGATTTTCTTAATCACATTGTTTTTCTGTAGCTTACTTTGTTGTAAGAATACAGTCTATGATACAGATAACATATACAGTATGTGTTAATCGACTCATTGTGTTAGAGGTACAGTTTCTGGTCAAAAGAAGGCTATTAGCAGGTCACTTTTGGGTGAGTCAAAAGTATACTCAGATTTTCAACTGCACAGGGTTTTGGCAGTCCTAATCCCTGCATTGTTCAAGGGCCAACTGTATGTTGAATAAAAGTGGCAAGAGTGGGCATCCCTGTGTTGTTCATGATCTTAGAGGAGAAGCTTTTGGCTTTCACCATTGCATAGGATGTGGCTTCTCAGGTATGGCCTTTATTATGTTCAGTTTCGTTCTCTGTATACCTGCTTTGTTGAGAGCTTTTATCAAAATGGCTGTTGCATTTTGTCAGATGCTTTTTCTGCATTGGTTGAGATGATCATATGATTTTTATCCTTCATTTTGTTAATGCGGCCTATTACTTTGATTTGTGGATGTTGAACCCCCCCTTGCATCCCTGAAATATTTTTCATACCTCTTCCTGTATTGTTGAATTTGGTTTACTGTTATTTTGTTGAGGATTTTTATATCTATGTTCATCACAGATACTGATCTGTAATTTTCTTTTCTTGTGGCATCTTGGTAGGTTTTGATAAGGGCAGTGCTGGCCTCCTAAAAGGAGTTGGGAAGCATTCCTTCCTCTTGTTTTTGTGGAAAAGTTTGAGGATTGGTATTCATTTTTCTTTGAAAATTTGGTGGAATTCACCAGGAAAGCCACATGGTCCTGGACTTCTGTGTATTGAGAGGTTTTTGATTACTTATTTAATCTCCCTATGGGTAATTGGTCTGTTCAGATTTTCTGTCTCTTCGGGATTCAGTCTTGTAAGGTTGTATGTTTCTCGGAATTTATCCTTTTCCTCTAGATTGTCTAACTTGTTGGGGTGTAATTGTTCGAGTGGCCTTTTATGAGCCTTTGTATATCTATGATATCAGTGGGAAGATCTCTTTCATTTCTGATTGTGAGTCCTCATTCTTTTTTTACCTTAAGTCTAGCTGAAAATTTGTCAGCTTTGTTTTTTTTCAAAGAACCAGCTCTTTTGTTAATCTTCCTGTTGTCTTTTTTTATCTTTCTATCGTCTTCATAGTCTGTATTTGATTTATTTCTGTTCTGATAGGTTACTTCCTTTCTTCTAGTAACTTTGGACTTCCATTTTTTTTTTTTTTTCTGTTTTCTTGAGGTGGAAAGTTTGCTTATTCGAGATGTTTCTTGTTTATTGAGTTCGGCCTGTATCACTATAAACGTCCCTCTTAGAACCATTTTTTTTTTTTTTAAAGTAAGCTCTGAGGGGTGCCTGGGTGGCTCAATCAGTTAAGTGTCTGCCTTGGGCTCAAGTCATGATGTTAGGTTCCTGGGATCGACACCTGCATTGGGCTCCCTGCTCAGCGGGTGGAACCTGCTTCTCCCTTTCCCACTGCCTGCAGCTCCCCCTGCTTGTGCTCAATCTCTCTCTCTCTCTGTCAAATAAATAAATGAAATATTTTTAAAAAATAAAGTGAGTTCTATGCCCAGTGTGTGGCTCAAACTCAACCACAAGTTCAAGAGTCACAACGGTCTACCGTCTAAGCCAGCCAGGTGTCCCATTCTCATAACCCCTTTTGCTGCATTCCATAAATTTTGCTATGTTGTATTCCATTTTCATTTGTCTCAAAGTATTTCTTGGTTTCTCTTGTGGTTTGCTCAAGGACCCATTTAGTAGCATGTTGTTTAATCTGCATGTTTGTGAATTTCCAGTTTTCTTCTTGTAATTGATTTCTCATTCCATACCACTGTGGTTGGAAAAGATGCTTGATTTGATTTCAGTCATCATTTTGGAAATTTCTAGGCTTCTTGAATTTATTGTCTTGTCTTGTGGCCTAACGTATTGTCTAGCTTGGAGAGTGTTCTATGTGCACTTGAGAGGGAGTGGATCCCATGTGCTACTTTTGGACGGCCGCTTCTGTATGTATCTGTTAAGTCCCTAATTACCTTGTTGTCTGAGGCTAATGATTCCATTTATATAAGTGAGGTATGAAAGTCCCCCACGGTATTGCTGCTGGTTTCTCCTTTGAGATGTGTATATATATGCTCTACATATTTAGTTGCGCCTCTGTTGGGTGGGTAAATATTTACAAATGTTGCATCCTCTTTTTGGATTGATTCCTTTATCATTATGTAATGCCCTTCTTTGGCTCTTGATAACAGTGTTTGGATTTTTTTTCTCCTGCATTAGACTGAGAATCAGAAGATCATTTTTTAGCTGCAACCTTGAACAAAACACAGTCTGTTGTTTTTTTTTTTTTTCTCTGTAAATTAGAAATAATAAATTTTTCTCCTAGGACTATCTCATGACTCAAATAAGAGAATGTACTGTAAAAGTCTTTTCTGAAGTATGGGTACTACCCAAATATAAAAATTTGTAATGCTCATGACTATACAACAGCCAAATGTTCAGGATAAGATTTTTTTTTAGACATATTTATTTACTTGAGAAGAGAGAGAGAGAGAGAGAATGCACAGGCATGTGTTAGAGAGGGGTGGGGCAACGGCAGAGGGAGAGAGCGAATCCCTGCTGAGTGCGGAGCTCGATGCAGGGCTCTATCCCAGGAGCTTGGGACCATGACCTGACCCAAAAGCAAGAGTCAGCTGCTTAACTGACTATGTCATCCAGGCACCCCGGAATAAGATTTAAAAAGCAATTTTTTTTGAGGGCTTACTGTTGTAAGTCCTATTCTAAGTGGCCTCTATCACATTTAATTCTAAAATCAATTCTTAAAAAAATGAAAAATAGAACCTATTCTAAAAGTACATATTCCTATGATCCTCAGAGTTTAGGAAACACAGGCAGAAGAGAGGTTAAGTAGGGGCCCCTAGGTGGCTCAGTCGGTTAAGCTTCTGCCTTCGGCTCAGACATTATAATTGAGGGCAACTGGCAGGCTCGGTCAGTGGAATATGTGACTCGATCTCAGGGTTATGAGTTTGAGCAATTTGTGTGTACGGCTTACTTAATTAAAATAAAAAGATGTTGTAATTGGGCTTGTTTTCTTTTTCCTTTTGACCCTTTCACCCATTTCTCCCACCTCCAACCTCCTACCTCTGGCAAACACCCATCTGTTCTGTCTAGGAGCTCAGTTTTTTCGTTTTTGTTTTGTTTCATTTAAGGTTCTCCAAGTAAGTGATGGATAGTATTTGTCTTTCTCTGTGTGGCCTGTTTGACTTAGCAGAATGCCTTCAAGGTCCAGCCATGGTGCAAGTGGAAAGATTCCATTCTTTATTCTGGCTGAGTAGTATCCAGTGTGTGTATCTACCACAATTTCTTTATTCATTCATCCACTCATGGGCACTTAGGTTGTTTCTAGTTTCCTTGTACATAACCCTGCAGTGAACACAGGGGTGCATATACCTTTTTGAGTTAATGTTTTCGTTTTCTTCGGATAAATACTCAGAAGGGGAATTCCTGGATCTTACAGGAGTTCTCTTTTTAATTTTTTTGAGGATCGTCTGTACTGTGTCCCATCGTGGCTGCACCAACTTATATTCCCACTAACAGTGCACAAGAGTTTTTGTCTTCTTTACATCTTCACCAAAACTTGTCATTTCTTGTCTGTTTGAAAATGGCCATTCTAACAGGTGTGAAGTGGTGTCTCATTGTGGTTTTGATTTGCATTTCCCTGGTGGTTAATGATGTTGAGCATCTTTTCATGTTCGTGTTGACCATCTGTATCTCTTCTTTAGAAATATGTCTATTTGGATCTTCCTATTTTTTTTTTTTAATTTTATTATGTTATGTTAGTCACCATACAATACATCATTAGTTTTTGATGTAGTGATCCACGATCCATTGTTTTCGTATAACACCCTGTGCTCCATGCAGTACATGCCCTCCTTAATACCCATCACCAGGCTAACCAATCCCCCCTCCCCCCTCCCCTCTAAAACCCTGTTTGTTTCTCAGGTCCATAGTCTCTCATGGTTCATCTCTCCCTCCAATTCCCCCCGGCCATTTTTCCCTTCCTTCTCCTAATGTCCTCCATGCTATTCCTTATGTTCCACAAATAAGTGAAACCATATGATAATTGACTTTCTCTGCTTGACTTGTTTCACTTAGCATAATCTCCTCCAGTCCCATCCATGTTGATGTAAAAGTTGGGTATTCATCCTTTTTGATGGCTGAGTAATATTCCATTGTATATATGGACCACATCTTCTTTATCCATTCATCTGTTGAAGGGCATCTCGGCTCTTTCCACAGTTTGGCTATTGCGGACATTGCTGCTATGAACATTGGGGTGCATATGGCCCTTCTTCTCACTACATCTGTGTCTTTGGGGTAAATACCCAGTAGTGCCATTGCTGGGTCATAGGGGAGCTCTATTTTTAAATTTTTGAGGAACCTCCACACTGATTTCCAAAGTGGCTGTACCAACTTGCATTCCCACCAACAGTGTAAGAGGGTTCCCCTTTCTCCACAACCTCTCCAACATTTGTTGTTTCTTTCCCTGTCCATTTTGGCCATTCTAACTGGTGGAAGGTGGTATCTCAAGATCTCCCTATTTTTAAATTAGATTGCTTGTGGGTTTTTTGGTTTTGTTTTGTTTCTGTTTTTTTTCTTGTTTTTTTCTTTTCCCGATTGTTTTGTTTTGTTTTGCTGTTCAGTTGCATGAGTGATATTAACCCCTTATCAGATATATGATTTGCAAATGTTTTCCCATACAGTAGGTTGCCTTTTTATTTTGTTGATGGTTTCCTTGCTGATGTCATCCCACACTTTTTTAAATTGTTTTTACTTTTGGTATCAGGTTAAAAAATCACTACCAAGACCTCTATCAAGTGGCTTTTCCCTGTGTTTTCTGTTAAGAGTTTTAGGGTTTCAGGACTTATATTCAATTCTTGAATGCATTTGGAGTTAATTTTTTGTGTAGTGTAAGATAGTGGTGTGGTTTCGTTGTTCTGCATGTGACTGTCCACTTTTCCCAGCCTTGTTGTTTAAAGAGACTGTTCTTTCCCCCTTGTATATTCTTGGCTCCTTGGTCATAAGGTACTGTACCTTGGATGGGTGGGTTTCCTTCTGGGCTCTCTCTTTTGTTCTGGTGCTCTGTGTGTGTCTGGTTTTTTGCCAACACTAGATTGTCTTGAATACTCTAGCTTTGCAATAATCTGAAATCAGTGAGTGTGATGCCTTTAGCGTTGTTCTTCTTTCTCTAGATTGCTCTGGCTATTCAGAGTCTTCTGTGGCTTCATACAAGTTTTTGGATCCTTTGTTGTATTTCTGTGAAAAATAGAATTACAATTTTGATAAGAATTGCATTGTATCTGTAGATGGTTTGGGGAAGTGTGGAGAATTTAACACCATGATTTTTTCTAATCCAAGAGCATGGAGTATCTTTCCATTTCCATGTGTTGTCTTCGTTTTCTTTCCTTAACATCTTGTAGTTTTCAGTATAAGCTTTCACGTCTTGGTGAAGTTTCTTTCTGGGTATTTTATTCTTTTTGATGCAACTTCACGTGGGATGATCTTCCCAATTTCTTTTTCTGATAGTTCGTTATTAGTGTATAGACATGCAACAGATTTTTGTATATTGATATTGGATCCTGTACCTTTATTGAATTCAGTCGTTAGTTCGAACAATTTTTCTGTGGAGTCTTTAAGGTTTTCCTTATATACTCTGCCTGCCATCTGCAAATAGTGAAAGTTTTACTTTTTCCTTTCCAATTTAGATGCCTTGTTTATTTTTGTTGCATAATTGCTCTGCCTAGGTTTTCCGATACTATGTTGAATGAAAGTGGCGAGGAAAGACCAGGCAAGTTCCTAATGTAGAGGATCTTAGAGGAAATAGTAACAGCTGAAACTTTTCTCTATTGGATGTGATGTTATCTGTGGGCTTGTCCTGTATGGCCTTTATCATGTTGAGGTATGTTCCCGCTCCACTCACTCTGTTGAGAATATTGACCGTCAATGGATACTGAGTTTTTTCAAATGCTTTTTGTGCATCTCTCAAGATGGTAGCATGATTTTTATTCTTCAGTTTGTTAACGTGATGGATCACTTGGGTTGATGTGCACGTGTGAACCCTCCTTGCATTCCTGGAACAAATCCCAGGATCATAGCATATGATCCTTTCAGCATATTGGTGAACTCGGTTTGCTAGTATTTTGTTGAATATTTTTGCCTCTGTGTTCATCATGGATATTGGCCTGTAATTTTATTTTCTTGGGGTGTCCTTGTCTGGATTTGGTATCAGGATAATGTTGGACTCAGGAAATGATTTTGGAAGCTTTCTCTTCTGTTTTTTGGAAATGTTTGAGAAGGATTGGTATGAATTCTTCCCTGAATGGAAGAATTCACCAGTAAAGGCATCTGGTCCTGGAACTTGGTTTTTGGGAGGTTGTAAATTGCTGATATGACGAGCATTGGGTGCTTTATGTAAGTGTTGAATCACTGAATTCTATTCCTGAAATTAATACTGTACTCTGTATGTCACTAGTTCGAATTTATTTATTTATTATTTTTAAGATTTTCTTTTATTTATTTATTTATTTTTTAAAGACTTTATTTATTTGACAGAGAGAGACACAACAAGAGAGGGAACACCAGCAGGGGAATTAGGGGAGTGAGAAGCAGGTTTTCCGCCGAGCAGGGGGCCTCATGTGGGGTTCGATCCGAGGACCCTGGATGATGACCTGAGCCAAAGGCAGACGCTTAATGACTGAGCCACCTAGGCGCCCCTAAGATTTTATTTTTATGAGAGAGAGAGGGACCATGGACAGCAGGAGGGGTAGAGGGAGAGGAGGAGAGAGAGAGTCTCAAGAAGACTCCATGCCGAGTTTGGAGCCTGGCCTGCGGCTCAGTCACATGCCCCTGAGATCATAGCATGAGCCGGAACCAAGAGTTGGATGCTCAGCCGACTGAGCCATCAGGTGCCGCAAGGAACTAGAATTGAAATAAAAACTTATAACATAAATATGAATAAATAAAGCTCTCATTCTTTGAGGTTGTCCAAATTGTTGCTGTGTACTCTTCACAATAGTTCCTTTGAGCCTTTGTTTTGGTGGTGTCCATTGTGATATGTTAGCCAACGAGAAATCATGGTTTTGAATAGCCTTGGTGTGACTGTTCTCAGCGAGAGCGAGGTGAGTGGCTTGGGGAAGGGGAGCAGGAGGGCCGTGTGATTGCTGACCAAGGGGAACCCCAGGCTGTGCCCCACGGATGCCCCTGCTCTGCAATAGCCATCGTTCCCTCCCACTTCTCACTTGTGTTCATGGCGCCTGTCACAGGGGACCCGTCAATGCCCCACATCGTGGCCCAGGTGGTGCCCGTCAAAAAAACACCAAATGGAACAAATGGCATGGCCTGAAACCTGTTACATTTGCAAAATTCTAGTGAGAATCCTGTGTTCAGGAACCTCTGGTAATTTCCTAAGTTGGTACTTACTCTTGGTGTTAAAAAATGAAGGGGTACGCAGGTCTCGGTGCTTCACATGGTGATTTTCTGGTTGGGATTTACTTTGTGCTAGGGGAGGTCATAGAACGAGACAGAACATCTCTCTTTGCACGGTAGGCCAGTCCCACAGCATCTGGCTGTGAGCTGTGGGTAGATCGTGTGCCCTGGGGTGAAATTGTGAGACCTGGAACAAGATCATCTCACCAGCAGGGGCCTGAAGCCAGTGTAGGGACACACCCCTGCAAGCTGCTTTGCATTGCTGGGGGGATTACAGATGATCATTTGATCCCTGTCCGTGTTCGAAAATGGCCAAGTCATTATTGTGAAATCTGAAAATCAGGCCCTCCTGAGAGAAGAGAACCCTTCACCAATGTTTTTGGGGCCCTGAAACCCTGCCACTCCATTCACGTCATCTTCCCTGAGTGCCTGCCCTGGGCAAGGCAAGGGCTTTGGGGGGAGGCCAAGATAGATGCAGTCCCGGCGTCCAGGGGCCCAGGTTCCCATCAAGGCGTGTGGCCTGTCAACAAGTATGTGGTGAGCAGAACAGAGAGGGGAAGGCACTCCGTGCCATTTGAGGGGCTAGAGGAAGGTTTCCTGTGCCATTTGAGGGTGATGTCACTGACGCATGGCCCTCCTGTCCACCCCGCGGGGTACCAGATCGCCACCGCCTGGCCGGCAGTAGCCCCAGCACGTTCACCACTGTGGAGGTGGGTGCCATGGTGAGGCAGTTCATGGGCACCAAGCTGGCCCTGGAGTCGGCATACATCTTCAGGCTGCCGGCCAAGATGAGGCAGGGCTGGGCAAGCTGCTGTAGGCCCCCGTCGTCACCACTGAGAAGAGAGGTAAGACCCGAGGCCCAAGTCCACTGTCGTGGTGCTACAGGGAGGAGAGCTGGGCAGGAAACGGAGCCGGGAACTTGCATGGTCCACGACGTCCAGGACAGGCCCTGTACCGTCGCGTGTCTACACAGCCTGACATTTATCAGCCAGGCAGGAATGTCCCTGGTTTAATGCTAGAGACTCGGCTCAGAAAGGTTGTGTAACTGTCCCAGGGTGGCTCTGAGTCACTGTGTTGGAGGGCAGCTCCCTGAAGCCAGGCACTTGGTCTCTGATGTTCAAAACCATGTGCCCAGCTGAGCAGGTGCTCATTAAAGTTTCCTGTGGAGCAATCGTAGGGAGATCTGTCTTCATGGACGCCGCTTCTGTTTCAAACACTGGCGAGATGCTTATTGTACTTTGCCTTGGTTTATCCTCACCAAAGCCTGGGGAACAAAGCTCTGTGAGCCCCAATTCTACAGAAGAAGTGGGGGCGCAGACAGATTCAGTCATTTCCTGCTGTGGGGCAGTGATGTGAACACCCTTCATAGACCCCCCCCGACCCCCATTTCCCACACCAATATTCTGTGAGTTCCCATCTCGGCAAGCCCCTGACATGCCCTTCAGCCTCGCTGTGGAATCTGCCTCAGCAGGCTCCCTAACCAAGGCCACCCCAATTCCAGGTGTGGAGATCAGGGCCAGACCCAGAGGTCTGAGGGAAGAGGACGACAGGAAGGCACTTGCACGCAGAGCCAACGGGTGCGCTCGGAGAGATGGCCTGTCCTACCTCCCACCTGGGAGTGCCTAGCGCCAGGCTGGAGCTGTGTGACCTTAGGCAAGGCCCTTCCCCTCTCTGTGCCCTGGCGCCCACCTGGTGGCCTCTCGGGAAGCACCCAAGGGCCAGCACCGTCCACGTGGTGCCATGGCCTTGCTCAGAGTGTGAGCCGGTGTCCCCGCGTGTGATCACTCTAGGACAAGATCTAGAGCAGATGGTTTAAGTGAGGCAGGGGTTGAACCCAGAGTGCTTGAAAAACAATCCAAAGGGCTGATCTGAAACCTACCAAAGATAGAAGGCAAAAGAGGCCGGCGTGCACTGAGCTCTTGCCACCTTCTGGCCACCTTCCAGGCATTGCAGCCCATTGCTCTCTCTACTTCCACACATCAGGCCGAACCTGTCCTCTGGGGTTTTTGTGGAGGCTTCATTCCATAGGCTAGACTGATGAAAGCATTGGCCATTGGCCATTGATTGAACCTCCAGCCCCTCTCCTGTCCTCAGAAGTCATGGGCGGGACCAAAAGTTCCAACCCTCTGATCACAACGTTGGTTGTCCTGGTGACCAGCCCACATCCTCATTAACATGACAAGAGACACCTTTGTCACTCTGGACAAAGACGTGTATATGAGAAACAAGTTTTCTCATCTGAATGGCTAAATAGATATTCTTCTTACAAGTCACAACATTGCAAACATGGCTCCAGTCTCTGCTTCTGTGCTCACAGGACGCCCTCCCAGCGGTGTGTCCAAATTTCTCTCCTCTTCTAAGGATGTTTGGATCGCCTTATTGCCTCACTATTTGTCAAATGATTGCTGGATCCTAAATTGCTTCTCAAAATATGCCTTTCTTCATGTTCAGCAACGGATCATGTGGAACACTTGGGCTCCCCATGTGAATTAGCTATTATAATACCTTGCTCATCTTCATCTGTCCAGAGTTTGCAGTTACATTTACAAGCAGCTTTGCTGTTAGTGACCTCAAGCTTGAAGGTAGTCCTCTTAACTTAGGTGTCATTGAAAAGACCCCTCGATGCTTTGTTTTGGGGTTTTGGGGGCATCGGTAGGTTTAGCTTGTATTTGTAGGACCCAGGACTCTATACATGCATTTATGTCAGGTAGATTTCTAGAAGTGTAATTGTTGGGTTAAAAGGCAAGTGCATTGAAAACCTTGATAAATAAAACCAAATTGCCATCCAAAAAAGAAACCAGTCCCTGGATTAGGGTGCTTCCTACTGCACTGTGACTTGCTCTTAACTGCAAGGTCTGCAAAACCCTGTGTCCATATAAGCTGGCATCCACAGGTACCAGGGGTTAGAACACCAACGTATCTTTTTGGAGGACACAGTTCAACCCACAACAGAGCAGTTTTCGTACAACAAAGCTGTGGCCTCTACTCTGAGACCTGGACAGCATTTCCTAAGATGCTGGTGGCATCCTATAGACAGCGGCTGTGTAGGCATCACTGAGAATTCAGCGTGCATCCATCTCTGGACAAGCTTCACCGCCCTGCTGCAGCCAGGGGTCATGGGCGTGCCCTTTGTCCATCTGTCTGGTCACAGCTTGAGCGGTTCTTGTCCTTATTTGCTGAGTATTCCAGAGGAGACCCGGGACCCAGAGCCCCTGGCCCCCTGGCCTGCACTCTGGCTGCTGCAGCCCTCCCCAGACTAATTAACCAACAGAAATTGACGGGAGGGAGAATGTGAGCTGGGCATGTCTGTGTGCATCCTGGTGTGGGTTCAATTCTGAGATTCAGGGCCTGGCTACCACCATTCATGTTCCACAGGGTGTCAAAATGTCAAATGAGCACCTGCCCTACCCTAGGCCCGCCCTTCATTGCCACCTGACATTGGAGGGACCACGGGGCTTCCAGCTTAGGTCTGAGTCAGGGCAGAATAGGGGTGATCTGGCATGCAGAGCACTCACTGCACGCCCCGCCCCCAGTGAGGCTGCCACAAACCTGGGTGGGAGATGCCCTGGAGGGCCAGAGGAGATGGGGCTCACCTCCAGGGGGCACAGCCACTGGGGTGGACAGGTCTCTGTGGCAGCCCAGGTGTGCACGGAGAGGGGTGGCCCATGGAGAGCTCCTGGGCTTTGGGGACTTGCACCCAGTGTGGCGATCAGGGGGGGCTTCACGGAGGAGGAGCCATTTGAGATAGGTTGTCAGGGAAAAGGGATTTCACCGAGGACACAAGGGAAGGTAAGATTTACAAGAGCCCAGCAAAGCTAAATGTTCAAGGAGTGGGAAGAGCGAGGTGTTCCCAGGCCAGCTGACCCCTGTCTCTTTCCACCTGTAGCTCCGAGAAACACCGGTGCTACGACGTCATCCTGACGGCCTACAACATCATCGGCGAGAGCCCAGTAGCGCGCCCGTGGAGGTGTTCGTCGGCGAGGCCGGTAAGCTCCGGGTGCCCCCGCCTTCTGGGAGGCCTGGCCTCTGTGAGGAACAGGAGAGCAGTTTCCCGCACAGATTTTGGCAGGTCCCTGAACAATGGTGTACGGCTTACCTGTTTAAATACAGTTTTGTCTTGGAGTGTTTTACAAGACCTTTTCCTTAGGATAACTTGTAAGATCACTCTCTTTACAACTTCGAAGCTTGTAATACAGTGTTACTAACTATAGCCGCCATGTTGTATGTTACATCCTGTGACTGACTTACTTTATACCTGTAAGTTTGAACCTTTGACCCCTGTCACCTATTTCACACCCATCCCCGTGCCTGTCAACCACCAATCTGACTGCTGTATCTTTAAGCTCAGTTTTTTGGTGGTTTTAGATTCCATATAAAAGTGTTGTCTTAGAGTATTTGTATCTGACTTCTTTCAGTTAGCATCGTGCCCTCAGGGTCCATCCATGTTGTTGTAAAAAGAACGATTTCGTTTTTTGTTATGGCTAAAGAGTATTGCAGTGTCTACATACACCACATCTTCCTTATCGATTCATCCCTCCGTGGACATGTAGGTTGTCCTCCTATCTTAGCTGTTACGAATAATGCTGCAGTGAACATGGGGGTTCAGATATCTTTTCAAATGGGTGTTTTTGTTTTCTTTGGCTAAATGGCCAGGAGAAAAATTGCTGGATTGTAGGCTCGTTCTAGTTTTAATGTTTTGAGGAGCCTGCATACTCTTTTCCACAGTGGATGCACCTACCTACGTTCCCACCAACAGCTCACTGGGGTTCCCTTTCGGCCACATCCTTGCTAACATTTGTTATTTCTCATCTTTTTGATACTAAGTTTTCTAACCAGTGTGAGGTGCTATCCCATTGTTGTTTTGATTTGCATTTCCCTGATGATTCATGATGTTGAGCATCTTTTCACGTCCCTGTTGGCTCTCTGGATATCTTCTCTGGATAATGTCCATTTGGATAATCCTCCCACTTTTTAACCACTTTGTTTTTTGCTGTAGTTACTGAGTGTAGGAGTGCTTTATATGTACTGGATACTAATCTTTTTTTTTTTAAGATTTATTTATTTATTTATTTGAGAGAGAGAATGAGATAGAGAGCATGAGAGGGGGGAGGGTCAGAGGGAGAAGCAGACTCCCTGCTGAGCAGGGAGCCTGACGTGGGACTCGATCCCGGGACTCTGGGATCATGACCTAAGCCGAAGGCAGTCGCTTAACCAACTGAGCCACCCAGGCGCCCCTCCATACAAATTTTAAAGATTCTTTGCCTTATGTCTGTAGAACGTGTTTCGAATTTTGGTAAGAATTGCATTCAATCTCTAGACGGTTTTGGGTAGTATAGACATTTTAACACTTAATTCTTCTAATCCATGAGCATGGAATGTCGATTTACTTGTGTTGTCTTCCATTTCTGTCCTTAGTGTCTTACACTTTTCAGTATATAGGCTTTCACCTCCTTGGTTAAATTTATCTTTAAGTGTTTTTTGTGGTTTTTTTTGATGCAGTTTTAAATATGATTTTTTAAATTTATTTTCCTGTTCATTATTAGTATATAAAAATGGAACATATTTTTATGTACTTTTTATCCTGCAACTTTATTGAATCTGTTTAATAGTTTTTTTCATGTTGTTTTTAGGGTTTTTTTACATATAAAATGTCATTTGAATATAGTGACCGTTACTTCTTCCTTTCCAATTTGGATGTATTTTATTTCTTTATTTTTCTTGTGTAATTGCTCTGGCTGGGATTTCCAGTAGTATAATTGACCGTTGTCCATCGTCGGTTTGAATTGTGTGGTCCACTTAATACATTTTTTATTCAGTAAATACAGGCATTGCTTGTAAAGGTATTGTCCTTTTGAATTTTTTTTTCTTTTAAAATGATTATTTATATTCTACTTACTTAACATACAGTGCAATATTGGTTTCAGGAGAATTCCGTGATTCATGACTTGCTTACAACCCCTACTACTCATCATAACAGTGCCCTCCTTAATCCCATCACCCAGCTAGACCATCCCCCAAACACCTCCCCTCTGTCAAATCTCTGTTTTCCAGCATCAAGAGTTTCTTACAGTTTGTTTCCCTCTCTGTTCTTTGTATCCCCCCTCCCATTTGTTGATCTGTTTTGTTTCTTAAATCCATAGGAGTGAAATCACATGGTATTCGTCTTTCTCTGACTCACTTATTTTGCCTAGCATAATACACTCTAGCTTCATCAGGATTTTTTTTTAAAATAATTTATTTATTTCTTTTTCTTTTTTTTTTTTTTAATTTTATTATGTTATGTTAGTCACCGTACAATACATCATTACTTTTTGATGTAGTGATCCACGGTCCATTGTTTTCGTATAACACCCAGTGCTCCATGCAGTACGTGCCCTCCTTAATACCCATCACTGGGCTAACCAATTCCCCCCACCCCCCTCTAAAACCCTGTGTGTTTCTCAGGTCCATAGTCTTTCATGGTTCATCTCTCCCTCCAATCCCCCCCCCCATTTTTCCCATCCTTCTCCTAATTTCCTCCATGTTTTTCCTTAACGTTCCACAAATTAGTGAAACCATGTGATAATTGACTTTCTCTGCTTGACTTACTTCACTTAGCATAATCTTCTCCAGTCCCATCCATGTTGATGTAAAAGGTTGGTATTCATCCTTTCTGATGGCTGAGTAATATTCCATTGTATATATGGACCACATCTTCTTTATCCATTCATCTGTTGAAGGGCATCTCGGCTCTTTCCACAGTTTGGCTATTGCGGACATTGCTGCTATGAACATTGGGGTGCACATGGCCCTTCTTTTCACTACATCTGTGTCTTTTTGGGCAAATACCCAGTAGTGCAATTGCTGGGTCATAGGGTACCTCTATTTTTAAATTTTTGAGGAACCTCCACACTATTATTTTTTGACAGAGAGAGACACAGCAAGGGAGGGAACACAAGCAGGGGGAGTTGGAAAGGAAGAAGGAGGCTCCCCACAGTCTTTGGATCCAATGCGGGGCTCGATCCCAGGACCCTGGGATCATGACCTGAGCCGAAGGCAGACGCTTAATAACTGAGCCCCAAGCTCCATCAGGATTTTCTTAATCACACTCTTTTTCTCTAGCTTACTTTGTTGTAAGAATACAGTCTATAATACATATAACATTCAAAATATGTCTGAATCAAATCTTTGCGTTACTGATAACTTTTCTGGTCAACAGTAGGATATTAGAAGTTCAGTTTTGGGTGACTCAAAAGTATTCTCAGATTTTCAACTGCACAGGGGTTGGCAACCCTAATCCCTGCATTGTTCAAGGGCCAACTGTATGTTGAATAAAAGTGGCGAGATGTGCATCCTTGTTTTGTTCCTGATCTTAGAGGAGAAGCTTTCGGCTTTCACTCTTGCATAGGACGTGGCTTCTCAGGTATGGCCTTTATTAGGTTGAGTTACATTCTCTGTATACCTGCTTTGTTGAGAGCTTTTATCAAAATGGGTGTTGCGTTTTGTCAGATGCTTTTTCTGCATTGGTGGAGAAGATCATAGGATTTTTACCCTTTGTTTTGTTAATGTGGCCTATTTCTTTGATTGATTTGTGGATGTTGAACCCCCCTTGCATCCCTGAAATAAATCTGACTTATTCATACTTCTTCCTGTATTGTTGAATTTCGTTTGCTGTTATTTTGTTGAGGATTTTTATATCTGTGATCATCACAGATACGGGTCTGTAATTTTCTTTTCTTGTGGTATTTTGGTAGGGTTTGATAAGGGCAATGCTGGCCTCCTAAAAGGAGTTGAGAAGCATTCCTTCCTCTTGTATTTGTGGAAAAGTTTGAGAAGGATTGGTATTCATTTTTCTTTGAAAATTTGGTAGAATTCACCAGGAAAGCCATCTGGACTCCTGACTGTTGAGAGGTTTTTAATTACTCATTTTGTTTCCCTACTGGTAATTGGTCTGTTCAGAATTTGTCTCTTCATGATTCATTCGTGGAAGGTTGTGTGTTTCTTGGAATTTATCCTTTTCTTTTGGATTGTCAAAGTTGTTGGGGTGTAATTGTTCACAGTAGTCTCTTATGAGCCTTTGTCTATGGTATCAATGGAAACATCTCTTTCATTTCTGATTATGTGTACTCATTCTTTTTTTTTTACCTTGAGGCTAGCTGAAAATTTGTCAGGTTTTTTCTTATCTTTCTTTTTTTTTTTTTTTAAAGATTTTATTTATTTATTTGAGACAGAGAGAATGAGAGAGACAGAGAGCACATGAGAGGGCGGGAGGGTCAGAGGGAGAAGCAGGCTCCCTGCTGAGCAGGGAGCCCGATGCGGAACTCGATCCCGGGACTCCAGGATCATGACCTGACCCGAAGGCAGTCACTTAACCAGCTGAGCCACCCAGGCACCCTCAGCTTTTTTCTTTACAAAGAACCAGCTCTTTTGTTGATCTTTCTATTGCCTTCATATTCTGTATTTGATTTAATTGTTTGAGATGTTACTTCCTTTCTTCTATTAAATTTGGGCTTCTGTGTTCTTTTTCTGGTTCCTTGAGGTGGAAAGTTAGGCCGCTTATTTGAGACGATTCTTGTTTCTTGATTTACGCCTGTATCACTATAAACTACCGTCTTAGAACCACTGTTTTTTAATTTTTTTAAATTTTTAAAAAAATTTTATTGTTATGTTAATCACCATACATCATTAGTTTTAGATGTAGTGCTCCATGATTCATTGTTTGTGCATAACACCCCGTGCTCCATTCAGAATGTGCCCTATTTAATACCCATCACCATGCTAAACCATCCTCCCACCCCCCTCCCCTCTAAAACTCTCAGTTTGTTTTTCAGAGTCCATCATCTCTCATGGTTCATCTCCCCCTCCAATTTCCCCCCTTCATTCTTCCCCTCCTGATATCTTCTTCTTCTTTTTTTTTTTTTTCTGTTTCTTAACATATATTGCATTATTCGTTTCAGAGGTACAGATCTGAGATTTAACCGTGTTGCACAATTCACAAGGTTTACCAGAGCACATACCCTCCCCAATGTCTATCACCCAGTCATCCCATCCCACCCCCCACTCCAGCAACCCTCAGTTTGTTTCCTGAGATTAAGAATTCCTCATATCAGTGAGGTTATTTGATACATGTCTTTCTCTGTTTGACTTATTTCGCTCAGCATAATGCCCTCCAATTCCATCCACCTCGTTGCAAATGGCAAGATCTCATTCCTTTTGATGGCTACATAATATTCCATTGTATATATATACCATTTCTTCCTTATCCATTTATCTGTCGATGGACATCTTGGCTCTATCCACAGTTTGGCTATTGTGGACATTGCTGCTGTAAACATAGGGGTGCACGTACCCCTTAGGGTCCCAACATTTGTATCTTTGGGATAAATACCCAGCAGTGCAGTTGCTGGATGATATGGTAGATCTATTTTCAACTTCTGGAGGAACCTCCATACTGTTTTCCAGAGTGGCTGCACCAGCTTGCATTTCCACCAACAGTGTAGGAGGGTTCCCCTTTCTCTGGATCCCTGCCAACATCTGTCCTTTCCTGACTTGTTAATTTTAGCCATTCTGACTGGTGTGAGGTGGTATCTCATTGACGTTTTGATTTGGATTTCCCTGATGCCGAGCGATGTTGAGCACTTTTTCATGTGTCTGTTGGCCATTTGGATGTCTTCTTTGGAAAATGTCTGTTCATCTCTTCCGCCCATTTCTTGATTGGATTCTTTGTTCTTTGGGTGTTGAGTTTGATAATTTTGGATACTAGCCCTTTATCTGATATGTCATTTGCAAATATCTTCTCCCGCTCTGTCGGTTGTCTTTTGGTTTTGTTGACTGTTTCTTTCGCTGTTCAAAAGCTTTTTATCTTGATGAAGACCCAATAGTTCATTTTTGCCCTTGCTTCCCTTGCCTTTGGCAATGTTTCTAGGAAGAAGTTGCTGAGGCTGAGGTCGAAGAGGTTGCTGCCTGTGTTCTCCTTTAGGATTTTGATGGACTCCTGTCTCACATTGAGGTCTTTCAACCATTTGGAGTCTATTTTTGTGTGTGGTGTAAGGAAATGGTCCAATTTCATTCTTCTGCATGTGGCTGTCCAATTTTCCCAACACCATTTGTTGAAGGGACTGTCTTTTTGCCATTGGACATTCTTTCCTGCTTTGTCGAAGATGAGTTGATCATAGAGTTGAGGGTCTACTTCTGGGCTCTCTATTCTGTTCCATTGATCGATGTGTCTGTTTTTGTGCCAGTACCATATTGTCTTCATGATGACAGCTTTGTAATAGAGCTGGAAGTCCGGAATTGTGATGCCGCCAGCTTTGCTTTTCTTTTTCAACATTCCTCTGGCTATTCGGGGTCTTTTCTGGTTCCATACAAATTTTAGGATGATTTGTTCCATTTCTTTGAGAAAAGTGGATGGTATTTTGGTGGGGATTGCATTGAATGTGTAGATTGCTCTAGGTAGCATTGACATCTTTACAATATTTGTTCTTCCAATCCATGAGCATGGAACGTTTTTCCATTTCTTTGTGTCTTCCTCAATTCCTTTCATGAGTATTTTATAGTTTTCTGAGTACAGATCCTTTGTCTCTTTGGTTAGATTTCTTCCTAGGTATCTTATGGTTTTGGGTGCAATTGTAAATGGGATTGACTCCTTCATTTCTCTTTCTTCTGTCTTGTTGGTGTATAGGAATGCCACTGACTTCTGTGCATTGGTTTTATATCCTGTGACTTAACTGAATTCCTGTATGAGTTCTAGCAGTTTTGGGGTGGAGTCTTTTGGGTTTTCCACATAAGGTATCATATCATCTGCAAAGAGTGAGAGTTTGACTTCTTCTTTGCCGATTTGGATGCCTTTGATTTGTTTTCGTTGTCTGATTGCTGTGGCTAGGACTTCGAATACTATGTTGAATAGCAGTCGTGGTAGTGGACATCCCTGCCGCGTTCCTGACCTTAGGGAGAAAGCTCTCAGTTTTTCCCCATTGAGAATGATATTCGCTATAGGTTTTTCATAGATGGCTTTTATGATACTGAAGTATGTACCCTCTATCCCTATACTCTGAAGAGTTTTGATCAAGAAAGGATGCTGTACTTTTTCAAATGCTTTTTCTGCATCTATTGAGAAGATTATATGATTCTTGTTCTTTCTTTTGTTAATGTATTGTATCACGTTGATTGATTTGCAGATGGTGAACCAACCTTGCAGCCCAGGGATAAATCCCACTTGGTTGTGGTGAATAATCTTTGAATGTACTGTTGGATCCTATTGGCTAGTATTTTGGTGAAAATTTTTGCATCCTTGTTCATCAGGGATATTGGTCTGTAATTCTCCTTTTTGATGGGGTCTTTGTCTGGTTTTGGGATCAAGGTAATGGTGGCCTCATACAATGAGTTTGGAAGTTTTCCTTCCATTTCTATTTTTTGGAACAGTTTCAGAAGAATAGGTATTAATTCTTCTGGAAATGTTTGGTAGAATTCCCGTGGGAAGCCATCTGGCCCTGGGCTTTTGTTTGTGGGGAGATTTTGATGACTGCTTCAATTTCCTTAGTGGTTATAGGTCTGTTCAGGTTTTCTATTTCATCCTGGTTCAGTTTTGGTAGCTGATACATCTCTAGGAATGCTTCCATTTCTTCCAGGTTATCGAATTTGCTGGCATAGAGTTGCTCATAATATGTTCTCATAATTGTTTCTATTTCTTTGGTGTTGGTTGTGATCTCTCCCCTTTCATTCATGATTTTATTTATTTGGGTCATTTCTCTTTTCTTTTTGATAAGTCTGGCCAGGGGTTTATCAATTTTGTTAATTCTTTCAAAGAACCAGCTCCTAGTTTCTTTGATCTTTTCTACTGTTCTTTTAGTTTCTATTTCATTGATTTCTGCTCTGATCTTTATTATTTCTCTTCTCCTGCTGGGCTTAGGCTTTATTTGCTGTTCTTTCTCCAGCTCCTTTAGGTGTAGGGTTAGGTTGTGTATTTGAGACCTTTCTTGTTTCTTTTTTTTTTTTTTTAAGATTTTATTTATTTATTTTAGACAGAGAGAATGAGAGAGACAGCACATGAGAGGGCGGGAGGGTCAGAGGGAGAAGCAGGCTCCCTGCTGAGCAGGGATCCCGATGCGGGATTTGATCCTGGGACTCCAGGATCATGACCTGAGCTGAAGGCAGTCGCTTAACCAACTGAGCCACTTTCTTGTTTCTTGAAAAAGGCTTGTATTGCTATGTACTTTCCTCGTAGGGCTGCCTTTGCTGCGTCCCAATGGTTTTGAATAGTTGTGTTTTCATTTTCATTGGTTTCCACGAATTTTTTAAAATCTTCTTTAATTTCCTGGTTGACCCACTCATTCTTTAGTAGGATGCTCTTTAGCCTCCATGTATTTCAGTTCTTTCCGACTTTCCTCTTGTGATTGAGTTCTAGTTTCAAAGCATTGTGGTCTGAAAATAGACAGGGGATGATCCCAATCTTTTGGTACCGGTTGAGACCTGATTTATGACCTAGGATGGGATCTATTCTGGAGAATGTTCCATGGGCACTAGAGGAGAATGTGTATTCTGTTGCTTTGGCATGGAATATTCTGAATATGTCTGTGAAGTCCCTTTTGTCCAGTGTGTCATTTAAAGTCTTTATTTCCTTGTTGGCTTTTGCTTAGATATTCTGTCCATTTTAGTGAGGGGGGTGTTAAAGTCCCCCACTATTATTGTATTGTTGTCGATGTGTTTCTTTGCTTTTGTTATTAATTGCCTTATATAATTGGCTGCTCCCATGTTAGGGGCATAGATATTTACAATTGTTAGATCTTCTTGTTGGATAGACCCTTTAAGTAGGATATAGTGTCCTTCCCTATCTCTTATTACAGTCTCTGCTTTAAAATCTAATTTGTCTGATATAAGGATTGCCACCCCAGCTTTCTTTTGGTGTCCATTAGTATGGTAAATGGTTTTCCACCCCCTCACTTTCAATCTGGGGGTGTCTTTGGGTCTAAAATGAGTCTCTTGCAGACACCATATCGATGGGTCTTGTTTTTTAATCCAATCTGATAGACTGTGTCTTTTGATTGGGGCATTGAGCCCATTTCCATTCAGGGTAACTATTGAAAGATAGGAATTTAGTGCCATTGTTAGTGCCTGTAAGGTGACTGTTACTGCATATTGTCTGTGTTCCTTTCTGGTCTGTGTTGCTTTTAGGCTCTCTCTTTGCTTAGAGGACCCCTTTCAAGATTTCCTGTAGGGCTGGTTTTGTGTTTGCAAATTCCTTTAGTTTTTGTTTGCCCTGGAAGCTTTTTCTCTCTCCTTCAATTTTCAATGACAGCCCAGCTGGATAGAGTATTCTTGGCGGCATATTTTTCTCATTTATTGCTCTGAATATATCCTGCCAGTCCTTTCTGGCCTGCCAGGTCTCTGTCGATAGGTCTGTTGCCAATCTAACGTTTCTGCCATTGTAGGTTACATATCTCTTCCCCCGAGCTGCTTTCAGGATTTTCTCTTTGTCTCTGAGACTCGTAAATTTTACTATTAGATGTTGGGGTGTTGACCTATTTTTATTGATTTTGAGAGGGGTTCTCTGTGCCTCCTGGATTTTGATGCCTGTTTCCTTCCTCAAATTAGGGAAGTTCTCTGGTGTAATTTGTTCCAGTATACCTTCTGCCCCTCTCTCTCTTTCTTCTTCTTCTGGGATCCCAATAATTCTAATGTTGTTTCGTCTTACGGTATCGCTTATCTCGAATTCTGCCCTCGTGATCCAGTAGTAAATGAAACATTTAAAAACAAATATATTGAACTCCATGCCCAATGGGGCACTCAAAGTTGCAATCACAGGATCAAGAGTCCCAATGCTCCGCCGTCTAGGCCAGCCAAGTGCAGCATTCTTGGAACCCATTTTGCTGCATTCCATAAATTTTGCTATGTTGTATTCCATTTTCATTTGTCTCCAAGTATTTCTTGGTTTCTCTTGTGGTTTGCTCACAAACCCACTGGTTATTCAGTAGCATGTTGTTTAATCTGCATGTTTGTGAAATTCCAGTTTTCTTCTTGTAATTGATTTCTCATTCCATACCACTGTGGTTGGAAAAGATGCTTGATTTGATTTCAGTCATCATTTTGGAAAATTCTAGGCTTCTTGAATTTATGGACTTGTGTGGCCTAACATATGGTCTAGCTTGGACAATGTTCTATGTGCACTTGAGAGGAGTGTATCCCATGTGCTGCATTTGGACAGAGGCTTCTGTATGTATCTCTTAACTCCATCTAATTACCTAGTTGTCTGAGGCTGATGTTTCCTTATTGATCTTCTGTCTGGATGGTCTATCCATTGATACAAGTGAGGTGTGAAAGTCCCCCACGGTATTGCTGCTGATTTCTCCTTTGAGGTGTGTTCATATATGCTCTACATACTTAGTTGATCCTCTGTTGGGTGGGTAAATATTTACAAATGTTGCATCCTCTGTTTGGATTGATTCCTTTATCATTATGTAATTCCCTTCTTTTGCTCTTGTTACAATGTTTGGTTTTTTTTTCCCCTTGGTTAGACTGAGAATCAGAAGATCATGCGTTACCTCTGCAGCCTTGAACCAAACATACCTCTTCTCTTAGTCTGTTTTTTTTTTTTCTCTATAAAATAAAAACAACAAATTCTTCTCCGAGGACCATCTCATGACTCAAATAAGAGAATGTGTATAAAAGTGCTTTGTAAACTATAGATAACGCCCAAATATGAAAAGTTATACTGCTTTTGATTATACCACAGCCAAATGTTCAGGATAAGATTTTTTTTTTTGACACATGTATTTACTTTAGGGAGAGAGAGCATGCACAGGCATGTATTAGAGAGAGGAGGGGCAGGGGCAGAGGGAGAGAGTGAATCCTCAGGCCGACTCCCTGCTGAGTGCAGAGTCCGATGTGGGGCTTTGTCCCAGGACCTTGGGATCATGACCTGAGCCAAAATCAAGAGTCAGCTGCTTAACTGACTGTGCCACCCAGGCACCCCCAGAATAAGATCTTAAAAAATAATAATATTTATTGAGGGCTTACTGTTGTAGGAGTATTCTATGTGACCTCTATCTCATTTAATTCTAAAAACAATTTTTTTCTTAAAGAAAATTAAAAACAAAAGCTACCCTAAAAGTAAATTTCCATATTATCCTCAGAGCTGGGGAAACACAGGCACAAGAGAGGTTAAGTAGGGGCACCTGGGTGGCTCATTTGGTTAAGCTTCTGCTTTTGGCTCAGGTCATAATCCCAGGGTCCTGAGATTGAGCTTGGTGTTGGGTTCCCTGCTCGGTGGGGAGTCTGCTTCTCCCTCTCTCTCTCCCCCTGCTTTTGCTCGCTCTCTGTATGTGTCTCTCTCACAGATAAATAAATAAAATAATAAAAAGAAGAAGTTAAGTGACTTGCTCAATGTCATAGTAAATATTAGAACCAGATACAGACCTGAGTGTGGGACTCTGAAGTCTGTGTTCTTTCTTTTTTAAGTTTACCAAATATATACATAACCCTCAAAATATTGTAGATTAAATTACTTTAGCCTTTCTCAAATCATTGCGCTTTGGATGATGCTATAATGTGGGTTACCTGGCTGGCTCGGTCAGTGTAGTATGAGACTCTTGATCTCACAGTTATGAGTTTGAGCCACATTGTGGGTTCAGCTTACTTATAATAAAAAGATGTTGTAATTGGGCTTGTTTTCTTTTTCCTTTTAACCTCTTCACCCATTTCTCCCACCTCCAACACGCTACCTCTGGCAATCACCCATTTGTTCTATCTAGGAGGTCAGTTTTTTGTTTTGGTTTTGTTTGAAGTTCCACAAGTAAGTGATGGATAGTATTTGTCTTTCTCCGTCTGGCCTGTTTTACTTCACAGAATGCCTTAAAGGTCCATCCATTTGGCAGCTGGAAAGATTTCATTCTTTATTCTGGCTGAGTAGTATTCCATTGTGTTTACCTATGACAATTTCTTTATCCATTCATCCACTCATGGGCACTTAGGTTGTTTCTATATTTTCATTGTTGTAGATAATCCTGCAATGAACACAGGTGCACATATCTGTTTCAGTTAGTGTGTTCAGTTTTCTTGGATAAATACTCAGAAGGGGAGTTGCTGGACCATATGGAAGCTCTATTTTCAACTTTTTGAGGCACTTCCATACTATTTTCCAGAGTGGCTGCACCAGCTTGCATTCCCACCAACAGTTAATTTTCTTGTTTTTATTTTAAATAAGAAACCAGTGGAGCAAATACACCAATGCCACTGAGATACGTCTTTGGGAAGCCAGGCCACGCGCCTGGAGACCCACCAGTTTCTCTCAGTTGCTAGCAAAACTCGTGCAAGGAGATGTATTGAGACAGTCTCAGTGGAAGAAACCATCATTTTTTCCCTCCGATAATGTAAGTTTTCAAACATTTAAACAAAATATAATATTATTTTAAGTAGATCTCGACAGCCTTTTTCCCAGCTCATCTTACTCCGGATCATGTCCTTGTCACGTTTGGAAGGAAGTACCCCTAGAACCCCCTACGTCTGGAACAGTGCTTACAGATTCTGTATCCAGGAGTCTCCTCTTGTGAAATGCAAGCATTCCTTGATTGCCATTGCCACGTCATCAGTCCTCAGCTGTCCTGTTTGCTTAGTGTTTTCCAGGGACGAGGGGCTGAGGGAGGAGTCCTGAGGTTACAGGTTGCAGGGCTTGGCAAGTGGGAGGTGGAAGGGCACTCAGGCAACCGACGGAGGAAGGGAGCATCAGAGAGCCAACAGCACTATCTGAGCAAAGGGGGACCTGAGGATTAGAGGCATCTTACAAAAAGGAAACAGGGACCCTGGAAAGAGTTGGGGAGGTGCTAAGAGCAAACTTTGTGTCTGTTCCCTGTCTGATCAGTGATTACCAGCGTGATCCCAGTTGCTGTTTCCAATGCCAAAGACAAAGAGAAGGGGCTTGGAGCTGGAATCGCCTATGTTGTTTGTTTAAATACAAGACAATAGTTCTCTGGACCACTGACCTTGTAAAGAACAGAAGGTATTTGCTCTGCCTGCTCTGTATCTTCCAACAGGCCGCAGGCATCCAAGAATTCATCTCTTGAAATAAAATCAGCCCTTTCAACCACTCAGAAGACTTACGATAGGGATCACTACCCAGATTAATTTGCTACCAAATAAAGAATCAAATGCCAAGATAAACAAGAGAAAACAGGCAGCTGGTAGGGTGCCTCATCTTTTCTAAGCTGGTATCTGCTAAATTTTTAATGGTTTTAAATTTGCTCATTATATTT
The DNA here is from genome assembly GCF_029215605.1 of Mirounga angustirostris. Lineage (NCBI taxonomy): Eukaryota > Metazoa > Chordata > Mammalia > Carnivora > Phocidae > Mirounga > Mirounga angustirostris. The sequence continues at coordinate 95,013,783 of NW_026991722.1, forward strand.
CTACCAGAAGGTGGTTCTCTGAAGAGCCAGCCTCCTGTCAGGGTGCCTTGATGGCCCTCCACATTTCCCAAGGTAGCCTCCCAGGGCAGCTCTCTGCCTGGGTTGTACCCTTTACCCCTTGGGCAGTAAGTGGGGATGAACAGGATTGGTTGCATACTTTGAGGGGCCCAATGCAAAATGAAAATGCAGGCACATTGTTCAAAAAGTGTAAGACTTTCAAGACAGCAGGGATAAATCAAGTGTGGAGGCCTTTGAGCACATGCCCTGGGTGAGCACACAGGTCACATGCCCATGACGCTGAGACTATAGGTGTCAGTGGGGGAGGAGCAAATCTTTTCTCACTGTTGATTCAGTCACTTGTCATGCCCAAGACTTAACGTTTATAATATGGAAGCTGGATAAATTCTTTAGTCCAGAAAGCTGATTTAAGAAAAGTTGTGCATCCACTACTGAGTATTTACCCCAAAGACACAGATGTGAATCGAAGGGCCATATGCACCCCATATGCAATGTTCATAGCAGCAATGTCCGCAATAGCCAAACTGTGGAAAAAGCCAAGATGCCCTTCAACTGACAAATGGATAAAGAAGATGTGGTCCTTATATACAATGGAATATTACTCCAGCCATCAGAAAGGATGAATACCCAACTTTTGCATCAACATGGATGGGACTGGAGGAGATTATGCTAAGTCAAATAAGTCAAGAGGAGAAAGTCAATTATCATATGGTTTCACTTATTTGTGGAACATAAGGAATAGCATGGAGGACATTAGGAGAAGGAAGGGAAAATGGAAGGGGGGAAATCGGAGGGAGAGATGAACCATGAGAGACTATGGACTCTGAGAAACAAACGGAGGGTTTTAGAGGGGAGTGGGTGAGGGGATGGGTTAGCCCGGTGATGGGTATTAAGGAGGGCACGTACTGCATGGAGCACTGGGTGTTATACAAAAACAATGAGTCATGGATCACTACATCAAAAACTAAAGATGTAATGTACGGTGATTAACATAACATAATAAAATTAAAAAAAAGTTTGAAGTATTATGACAATACCCAAAATGTGACACAGAGACAGAAAGTAAGCAATTGCTATTGGGAAAATGGCACCAATAGATTTTCTCCATACAGTTTTGCCACAAACCTTCAATTTGTAAAAAGCACAGTATCTGTGAAGTGCAATAAAACAAAGTGCAATTCAAAAAAAAAAAAAAAAAAAAAAACTAGGGCGCCTGGGTGGCTCAGTGGGTAAAGCGACTGCCTTCAGCTCAGGTCATGATCCCACGGTCCTGGGATCGAGTCCCGCATCGGGCTCCCTGCTCTGCGGGGAGCCTCCTTCTCCCTCGCCCACCCCCCCTGCTTGTGTTCCTTCTCTCGCTGTGTCTCTCTCTGTCAAATAAGTAAATAAAATCTTAAAAAAAAAAAAAAAAACTAATGATGTATTGTATGGTGACTAACATAACATAAGAAAATTAAATTAAATTAAAAAAAAAAGAAAAGTTGTGCATCCAGAAGAAAAAGGTCTATTTGCAGAGGTTTCACCTCGTTTTTTTCTTTTTTTTTTTTTTTCATCTTCAAGATGATTTGAATTACTTTAAAACTACTTTATAACTAACCCTGGGGACTCTCTCTTTGAGAAGGTTTTTTTTTTTTTTTCTTCCTTTAGATTCCATCTAGCTCTACATATTTATGTTCATAACATGGATTATTTGGGTAATAGCCTCATGCATTCCTGTGATATTTCAGGGCCCTCATTTGTGTTTGGCCCCCATTTGTTGGCTTTATGATTCTGTCAGCATGAAGAAATCGCCCCTGTGGACAGTATTTAATTTTTAATGCTGTGCTTCTCAAGCTGGGGTCTGTCCGCTGAGGTGTTCTTGGCTGCCTTAACTTTCAAGTTCGGAAAACACTGCTTGAGGCTCCAGTTAAATTCTAACCCAGAGGTTTTGAAGCCTTAATGATTAATGAGGTCTATACCCTTTCTAATGACCATATGCAAATCAAATGTTTAAGAGAATAGTTGAAGAAAAGGGGAAAATGACAATCTTCATTCAGATAAGATTGGGCCTATTGGTTAAAAAAATATATGGGTAACTAATTATTGAAGAAGAGTAATGTTGCCAGCAAAAATAATCATCTTGAGTGTTTATTGCATGATACAAACTTTTGAAGTATCAGGTTTTTTTTAGTTGAAATCCAGTTGAGCCTCCTATTTGCAAACGAGTGGCCTGAAGCACAGAGAGGTGCAGTAACCACCCAGCTCCAAAGCAGAAGGGCAGGAGACAACCTCAGGCTGCCCGAGAATCTGACTCTAAAGTGGGTTAGCCCGGTGATGTGTATTAAGGAGGGCACGTATTGCATGGAGCACTGGGTGTTATACGAAAACAATGAATCATGGGTCACTACATCAAAAACTAATGATGTACTGTATGGTGACTAACATAACATAAAAAAAAAAAAAAGCCCATGTCTCCCCCTCCGGGCCATATCTTTGCATATTTGTGCTAGAACATCTTTAATGCGTGAAGGTTTGGGTCATTTTCAGTTTTTACAGGAGCAGGAAGATCTGTGGCATTTGTTGGGGACTTGCCTATTTTAAAATGTAGATTTTATTATTATTCAAATACGGTGAAGCTAGCAGATCAGATGACTGCCATTGAAAAGATGTGTGTCACTCACAGTTCCCAAGAACAGAGGCCATGCCACGCCATGCAGGGCCATATGGGAAGCAGTGGGGTCCCTCAGGAGGCAGAACGTCAGACAAGGATGTGGGCAAGAGCCTTATTGTGGTTTCCATGGGAAGAAACAGGTGAAGCAGAATAAGCAGGCATAGGATTGGCTGGCTTGAATAATTTCGGTGGGCTCTGGGGTGTAGGGGCTGTCTCTAGTTGTCTGGTTCTTGACCCCAGGGGCATCTGTGTAAGGGGATAGTGGCCCAAAGTGTGAGAGCCCAGTCAAAGAGGTGGTTGGGAATGGGCTCTGTATTGGTTGGGTTACATATGGAATGTGTGCTTGCAGGTGAATCATCTACTATCTCTAGGAATTGGCCAGCCCTGTGAGGGACAGTGTCTCCAGGTTGGCAAGGCCCCAGGAGTCAGAGCGTCAGAATACAAAGAAATGCTAAGACGGTGACCTGGAAGATCCAGGCTGACAAGAGATCCAGGAGCTGCTTCCTGGTCTGCAGAGTCACGTCTTGGGAGCAGTGTCCTGTCCTTCCTTAAGAGAAGACAGTAGGTCCTTCAAGAACGGTCATCTAGAGATAATGCAAAAGTGTGTGTGCAGCTTGTAGAGACGGCCCCGTTCATCAGAGCTGCAACCGCAAGTCTTGAGATGGTGATTTGGGAATACAGGACACTGGGAAAAGAAGCAATTGAGACACTTAGTGGCTGTCAGTAATCATGATTATGCTTCTTGGTAATGAGGCAGAGATGATAAGCAATTTCAAAAAGTTTCAAATGCATATTACTTTTGATTTCCTCTACTCATGTTGCTAAGTTTCCTACTGTTGATAACCAGAATGATGAGATAGACCTTAGACCAGCCCCTTCTCCCCAGCCCTCCAGATAGTCAACAAGAACAGAGAGGGCAGTGCCCGCAGAACAGGGTGCTACCTTTCCCCCACTGCACACGGCACCAGGTGCAGTCCCTCGGGCCCCACTTCCAGGGTCTCACTCCACCGGTGCCCCACCCTGTCCACCTGCTTTTGGGTAACTAGTCCCTCAGCTGGACTTTCAGCTGCCCTCTTATCCCAGCTGGGAATCTGGGAGTCCTGGGGCTCGAGGATGTAAGGGCACTGAGATGTCTGGGTGCAGAGGGGAGGAGTTCGGTGTTCCAAGAAGGGGTGCTAAGGGCTAGCACTGAAGGCAGAAGGCAAAGAGAAGATAGACTTGCCAACCGGCAGCGTAGGTGTGCCCCTGCAGGGGGCCCAGTAAGGGAGGGCCAGTCTCAAAACCCAGAGACTCAAGGAGTCAATCTGCAGAGCCTGTATCGGGTTCTCTCTTCGTTAACGGGTAGAGAATGTCCAAGTAGGGAGCATGGAGGTGAACAGTTTTTATACCCCGGGGCACATCAGGCCACATGAGGAAGTCTCCAAATACAGGATCTCACTTAGTCCTCAGATAACCCAGTGAAGGCTTCCCAGAGCTTGGGTGCAAACACTTCCCATCTATTCATTTTCTTTCCTGACTAAAAATGGATTCGCCCTTCAAAGGGCCATCTTGTCTGAAAGTCCAACATCTCCCTCTTGAGGCTGTCTCCTCTGCAAATTGCTCAGGAGCCTGGTGGGGTTGACCTGATCCAAATGGGCCAAACTTAATCAAACCCCACACACGAAGCTGGGCTTGGATTGGTGCCAGCAGTCATATGGCTTGGGTTCACCGCTGGTTCCATCCACCTGAAAGTCTCTGCGGGGCAACCACTGACCAGACCATTGTGTATCTTCCAGGGTGGATGATGTGCCTCAGAGCTAAGCTCAGCTAATGGGACACCAGGATTTGACCCAGAGGGTTTCAGCCTTTAGTGCTTAACCCACTGGGATAATAAGTTTCCTGTTACCCCTCTCTCCTATGGTGTCACCCCAACTGCTCCCTGGGAGCCCAGGGCTTTAAAACCCAAAGACTGACTGGACTCCTTTGCCCAGAAAGTAGAGCTGGCCTCTGCCTATGCATAGGCACCTCCATCCCCCTCTTGAACTTCTTCAATGTCCATTTACTTTAGTCACTGTAGGGAAGGCAAGGGGACATTCTTGTATTAGTCTTGCTAGAACTGAGGAAGAAAGAGAAAAACCAGAGGGCATTATCTTGTACTTGCCTTCTGAATGGTGCTGCCATTTCCCACCCAACCCCTCTGCTTTCTCTTCCCAGCACAGACATCTGTGAGTAGAACTTTAGGCCCAAAGTCAAACTCACCTTGCTCCACACACACACCCAAACATCTCAGCTGCCTGTTCTCTGGTACTTAAATCCATTTTTAAGTGGAGATAAGGTCTTTCTTTCCAATATTTTACTTGATAATTACAGCTTTATGATTGGCTGGTAGAAATGACATGTTTCTTTTTTTTATTATTATGTTATGCTAATCACCATACATAACATCAGTAGTTTTTGAAGTAGTGTTCCATGGTTCATTGCTTGTGTATAATACACAGTGCTCCATGCAGAACGTGCCCTCTTTAATACCCATCACCAGGCTAACCCATTCCCCCACCCCCTTCCCCTCTAGAACCCTCAGTTTGTTTTTCAGAGTCCATAGTCTCTCATGGTTTGAGAAATGACACGTTTCACTCCGAATTCCTAGATTCATTCTGCAGTTCTTTGTCAAGTCAGAACCTGTGATGGTCTCGATGAAGGTTTGGCAAACCATCGCCCATGGGCCAGATCCAGGCAGCTGCTGGTTTTGTGTGACTGACAAGTGTCCATAAAACACTTACTGGAACACATCCATGCTCATTCATTCACGTGTTTTCTGTGGCTTTCTTGCTATAATAGCAGAGCTGAGAAGTTGCAATAGAGAATGTGTGGTCCCCAAAGCCTGAAATATTTACTATCTGGCCCTTCACAGGGAATGTTTGCTAACCCCCAGTCTAGATGATGAGAGGATAGGTTTCTGTCTCCAACATTTGCTAGTTGGGGTGACACTGAGCTAGTCACTTAATCTCTTTGCATCTCAGTTGCCCCATGTATAAACTGGGCACAATCGTAACGACCTCAGGGATGTATGAGAGAAAGGAATCAATACTTGGAAAGTGCTCAGCAGTGTTTTGTACCCAGAAAGCACACCATTTAGTAGTTATTGGCATGCAAATAATCTGGCAATGGGGATCTTAAGGAAAAATTGGTTGACTTTGGATAAACCTCTTGAAACTTTCAGTTCTCAGACTTCCTGGTTGCATCATGTCTATACAAACAGTCTATGCTTTGAGGTTTATCCAGCTCATGTCCATACACATATCTTGCATGTATAGGAGAGGGAACAATGCCTTTAACCTTGAGCGAGATGATATGTTTCTGAGCATCTGAGTTGTTGGTCAATGTTACACCAAGCACAATGTTTGACACCTGCTTTGGTAATGTCATAAAGTGTGGCATGTGGCAGGGGGACAAGAAATATCATTTAGATAAGAATTAAGAAGTCAGGAGAGTCTAAGATAAAAGAAGCGATTAAAATGCAATTTTCAGATGAGCTCAAATGCAGTCTGTCTCCTACTCCTTATTGTGGGCTGGATCCGGTCTTTCTTAGTTGAGGGGGTCAAACATCAGTTCTCCTAAACAAAAATGCTACAGCTTGGAAAAAATCATATGCCTTACCTAATTTTAAGCCACATTTTGTGGTTCCTGTGTTTCCATTTCTCGAAGCAGTAAATAACAGACCATGGCTATTTATCAAAACTTCCATTTGATGCATCAACTACAAAAGAATTGATAAGAAGGAATTAAAGCTCCTTTGTGTTCTTGCCATTAGACAGCAGAGCTAAACAGGGCACCTTCACTCCCTCCTTACCTCTTTCCTCAAGTGTGGCACATGGGTCTCACGGTTTCACAGGGAGACAGTGTGTGTTAGGATCATACTGCCTGGGGAACCAGAAGGTCTGAGCTCTGATGTTGGCTTTGTCATGTAAACTTGGACTATTGACTCAACCCCTCTAGGTCCTATATTCCTGTGATGGTTCATTTTATGTGTCAGCTTAGAAGGCTCTTTTGTATGAGACTAACATTTAAATTGATGAACTTAGGCTGAAGCAGACTGACGTCCATAATGTGGGTGGGCCTTATCCAAACCGTTGAGGGCCTGACTAGAACAGAAAGAGCAGCTTTTCTGAGTAAGAGAAAATTCCACAGAAGGCTGCTTTTGGACTTCATCTGCATGATTGTCTCTCCTGTGTCTGCACACTGCAGTTTTAGACTTGTCAGCCTCCATAACTGGGTGAGGCAATTCCTTCTAATAGACCTTTCTCTCTCTCTTTTTTTCTTCCTCAATTTCTTTTCTTTCTTTCTTTCTTTTTCTTTCTCTCTTTCTTTCTTTCTCTTTCTTTTTTCTTCTTTCTTTCTTTCGTTCTTTTTCTCTTTCTTTCTTCTTTCTTTCTTTCCTTCTTTCTTTCTTCTTTCTTCTTTCTTTCTTCTTTCTTTTCTTTCTTTCTTTTTTTTCTTTCTTTCTTTCTTCTTTCTTTCTTTCTTCTTTCTTTCTTTTCTTTCTCAGAGAGAGAGAGAAAGACTGACTAATACAGTTCGATTCATAAAATAAGACTTTAGTACAGTCCCTGATAACTCTATGATAAGAGGACCCCATGGACCCCTGGGTTGACTGTCATATATAAATATGTTTCTCCCCAAACAGATGACTTCACTTTGCTTCCTTGCACAAACTAAAGGCCTTCTCACCATTTGTGTGATTGAGAGCATAGGTGCTGAGGCCTGACTCCATGGGTTCAAATCTAAGCTCTGCCACTTGGTGGATTTTGACCATGGGAAAACTACTTAACTACTCTAGGCCTCAGTTTCCTCATCTGTAAAGGGGAGATAATAAACTATCTACCTCATAGGGTTATTGTGAGAATTAATGAGTTAATAAATGTAAAATGCTTAACAAGATATCTGGCACTCAGATAGGGTAGATCTAGTTATCCTGCAGTGATGACTATATTGTTTATGCTTAGACATTATTGGCTGGAATTTCTTAAGTAGTCAAGTAGAGCCTTAAGGAAGCAGGAAAAAAAAATTGATAATGTGCCTAGAGGGGGAGAAATCATACTTGGAGAACAGAATTAATAACTTCCACAGTTATTCATATTATGTATTTATATATAATTATGTATATACATATTTAATTAATACTATGTATTATGTGGCCCACTTCACTTTGCTTCTTTGTTTAAGGCAAAGGACTTTTTTCAACAATTCTTTCTGTAGGAAACATCTTCCCTGCCTTGCTTAGCAGAGATCACATGGTACAGCTCCTCCAATAGTTACAGCCTTGAGCAGTGAGATCATCATTATCCATGTAAATAGACACAGTTTAGCATCTTGGGCTGGTATCAAGGAGCTTTTATATGGAAGCAATTACACACTTGGTGGTGGTGGGGAATAGTTAAAAATGCAAATATATCATTATTTACTAGCTCTTGGAAGTCATGCCTCTTGCATTTCATTCTGAACTTCTTGCTTAATGCCTTTCAAATCTCCCCTGCTATTTTTGGCTTCTCGGAAATAATTCTGCCAAGGCAGAAAATTGGCAGTCAAATAAGTTTCATTGGCCTTTAGATCATTTTATTTCTTAACTTGTATTTTTCCTTTGCTCTCTGTTCTTTGCTGACTTTCCATTGCCCATCACTTCACACATATAGCATGTAGCATTGATCTTGACACATGATATGCATTTGCTTATCAGAGGTTGATCCATTAGGTGGACTCCTGCCAAGGAAAGGTGGGCCATGTCTTTCAATTTAAAGATGTTATGTATTGATGTCCTATATGCTATTATAAATAACTTTTAAAACCCATGCATAGAGAAAATTCTTATGAGGAACATTTAAATGGATTTTCTTCATTTTCAGCTGAATCCCTATTAAGAGTTTAGGTATATGTCAGGAAAGTGGTCTGTGTCTTCAATAACTTTATAGTTTTGCAAGTTTCTCTTTGAATTCAACAGGGTCTTATGATTGTGACTAGCTAATGGAGAGAATATCCTGAGGAAATCAGCTAACTGTGCCTCTTGGAAAGCTCAAGTTCTCTGAACAGAGGAGCAAGGCCATCCAATTATGCATTCAACCACTTTTTATAGAATGTCCACCAAGTGCTAGGTACATATATAAGAAATGGGTACAGTGGTGAACTAGCTGACCAAGCCCTCTTAGAGCAAACATTCTAGTGGAGGCCATAGATAGCCCCAAAGATATTTTGTAAATAGACAGTGGAATTTCAGATAGTGATAAACAGGTTAAAGGAGCATAGAAAGGGTGTTTGAGGGGCTCTTTTAGATGGGTAATTTGGAAAATCTTATCTGAGAGGGAAGTTTTTGAACAGAGACCGAAATGAACTGGAAGAACAAGCCATAGGAAGGTATAGAGATAAAGGAATCTAGGCACAGAAAATATTAAATACACACTGGGTGCAGATTAACTTGGCGTATTCATGAAAAATTAAGGAGATCATTACAGCTGGAGCAAGGAGAGAGCTGAGGGGCTGAGTTCATTAAAGTGGGTGAAGGTTAGTGTTTCAAGACCTTGTAGGCTGAAGTAAGGGGTTTGGATCTTATACTTGAGGTGTGAGGGAGTGGGATTCAGCATATATTTTGGAGGACTATCCAGGCTGACTTTTTTCTGGATTGATTGCAAGATGTAAAGAGAAAAACAAAGAGTCAAGGATGCCTCCTAAATTTTTGCTCTTTGCAAGTGGGTAAATGTTGGTGTTGTTAATTGAGAAGATGGGGAACCATATCTGTGAGCCTTCAAACAGGGAAAAAGAAACTGCTCTAGGTCTTTTAAGCAGGAAGAGATTTAATATAGGGAATTGAGTGCTTACAAAAATGTTGAAAGAGCTGAGGAAACACAAGTTAGGGGAAGTGCCAGTGACATTCAGTTCTGCCATCACTGCTGGTCCAGTGAATATAGAAGTTGTTGCTTCCACCCAGAGATTAATAAAGTACAGGATATTGGTGTTGATCTGGTCACAGCTGGCCCATAGTACTGAGAGGAGTTATCACAGTGGACCACCCAGAGGCTACTGCAAAGACTCACATCTGCCAAAGCTTTCATATCGAATGTTGACACATGGGGAAGCAGAATATATTCTATTTCTCCTCGACCTTCAAAATTTCACACTAGGGCTCTTTATTAGCAGAACACGGATGCAACCCGAAACTGAAAGGTAGATGAGCCTGGTAGATAAAGTTCCCAGACTTTCAGCTTTTTGGCTTGCCAAGAAGAAGTACATGAAAGAGGGGGAGAAATAGAACTTTGCAAGCTAAAGAGGAGATAAGGAAACGTTTTTGGATTGTTTTGTCATGACTTTAGCCCGTGTATGCAAACACATCCAAGTTGGCGGTGTCAAGTAGGCGTTTGGCTCTACAAGTCTAAAATTCAGGGGAAAGGTTGAGGATGGGGATGCAAATTGGGGAGCCATCAACATATAGATGGTAACTGAGGGAATGCAACTGGAAAATATTACCTGGAGTATAAGTGTAGTTGGAGGCGAGGTCCAGGAATAAAGCCCTCTATGCTCTTAGGAAAACTGGGATATTAGGATAATTAAGAATTGCTTCTAGGATTAAGAAGAATAAAGTCAGGACCTGATGTAAGTTCAAAGGAACAGCCCAAGGAAAGCAGTCAAGACTATGCGAGTGCTCAGAGGTCTGGAAGAAGAACAACTACCAGACAATGAACTGAGGTTGTGGGAAAACAGTCTGGAGAGTGTGGTCCTCTGATAGTCAGGTGAAAGAGGAGGGAGTGATTATTGTGTCCAATACCGAGAAGAGTTTTAATGAGGTGCAGTATGAGAATTCAACATTAGATTGGTGAGATGGAAGTTGTAGGTGACCTTAATCAGAGTTAGTTTCTAAAATCCTGAATGGAGCAGTTTGGAGGGAGCATATGTAGTGAGAAAGCAAAGAGTGAATTTACACAACTCTTCAGAGTAGTTGTGATGTCAGAGGAATGAGCAGCAGTCGGAGAGGATGTAAAGTCTAGGGAAGGGGTTTTTAAAGAAAGGCGATTTGAAAGTATGTTTGTGTGTTGTTGAGAATGATGCATGATCTTGGAAGTCAATGTGAGAGTGGGGCGATCAAGACTCAAATTAATTGGTAGGTCATGTCCAACATGATAGGAATCTCTATTCTGATTCCAGATTATACCTGACATGCATTTTTTTTAAGATTTTTTAATTTATTTATTTGACAGAGAGACAGCGAGAGCAGGAACACAAGCAGGGGGAGTGGGAGAGGGAGTAGCAGGCTTCCCGCCGAGCAGGGAGCCCGATGTGGGGACTCGATCCCAGGACCCTGGGATCATGACCTGAGCCGAAGGCAGACACTTAACGACTAAGCCACCCAGGAATCCCAGCCACCCCAGCCTCTTATCTGAGACTTCTGGAAAGTGAAGGTGATCAGTTCAACAAGTAATAGCGTAAAACAGCTTGTAGCTGGAAACTCTCTCACAGTTTGAGTTTTCTCCCAGGAGACTCTTTGATCTGTCCCCCTGGCTGCCTTCCTGCCCATTCGACAGTTCTTCTGACATGGCGAGCATGTCTGCATTCTACCTAGCTAGTTCCCAAACCAAGGTCCCCCCACCTACTGACATGTATTTAAGAAGAGTTGCACTCACTGACAGTGTGGTGCTAAGTCTAGGGCTGCAGTGAGTAGTAATACACAAGAAGTTTGTCCTCTGATAAGGCAGTTGGCCAGCTAGTAAGGACTTGTCAAGGGCTCAGACTGTGGGACCATGAGAGGGGCCCTTAAGTCTGTTGGGGCCCCAAGAAGGGTCTTCTGAAAGAAGGAGACCCTGAGTCGAGACAATAGCATATGTGTTAGGCATATGTGTTATGTGGGTGAAGATGAGAGGCAAGGATAAATTAGGTGCAGGGAAAGTGACAAGGGAAGGCCAAGAGGCAGGGCATAGCTGGTTTTATAAGGAGGGTCCATCTAGTTTAGTTTGGGAAAAGCCTGAAATTCCATGAGGGGTGGCAAGGTGAGCTGCAGCATCAGCAGGGCAGGGCACCAAGGGCCTGAGAGACATACCACAAAGCTTAGATTTGGGACTGAAAGGAAAAGGGATCCTCTGGTAGACTTGTCAAGTTTCTCTCTCAGAATAATGGCCCCATGATGATTTCCAATGGTAGAAATGGAGAATGGTGTCTTCTGAGAGCAGAAGCTATCAGGATCACACTTTACACAGACTTTGGAAGGTTGCTCAAGTGGCAGTGTAACAAGGGCTTAGAAACTGGGGAGGACTTGGGGGTGTGGCCACCAGCTAAGAGGTGATTGCAATAGGCCAAGTGGATAATGATTTGGGCCTGTTCTCAGCCACTCAAGTAAGGGAGTCTGGACAGACAGGAGAGAGTACTTGCAGAGCTGGATGGTGGCCTGAGTGGAGCAGCAGGAGAGAGCATAATCAGAGTGATTCATCGTCCCTAGTGGGACTGACCGTGCTGCCCCTCCAGCAGGAGGAGCAGAAGAAGGGTTAAAATGACATGTCTCAGGGTTATTTGCCTATGTCCCCAGGAGGCAGGGAGTGTGACTCAGGAATCTTTAGGCTTTATCAGCCAAGACTGGGATCTTGCCAATTTTAGAGAGCCCCTGGGGGATGGAGGATGCTTCAAGAAGGAGCCCCCCTGAGCTAAGTAATCAGTGATGGTCTGTCATCCAGCTCATGAGCAACGTCTCCCACCCTTGGGTCATGCCAGGGTTATGCTCCATTGACCAAGCACATCAGTGGACTCAGGGCTTGATATATTTCATTTCAGTTAATCTTCCCCAAAATGACGGGTAAATGTGGTTACCCCATTTTAAAGACAAGAGAAGCAAAGACATTTTTATGTAGCTGGCTCTTAGTTTAGGCTGCCATAACAAATGACAATAGAGTGGATGGTGTAAACAACAAAAATGTATTTGTCATTATTCTGGAGGTTGAAAGTCTGAGATTAGGGTGCCAGGGCAGTAGGGTTCTTGGGAGAGCTCTTTTCTTGATTTATAGATGGTGGCCTCCTTGCTGTGTCCTCACATGGTGGAGAGAGAGAGGAAGCAAGAGCTCTCCTGCTTCTTGTTATAAGAGCACTAATTCCATCACAAGGGTTGCACTCTCTCCACTTAATTGCCTCTCAAAGGCCCCATCTCCAAATACCAGCACAATGAGGATCAGGGTTGGTGCAGATCCCAGTGCATAAGCTGAGACCAGGATTTGTGCCTGGATGCCCTTGGATACATCAGTTGACCTGTTTGAGAGCATTTGGACTAAGTACCTTTAAACAGAATTCTAGACGTAATGTCCTATGACTTTAAAAAATTAGAAAGCTTTTCATTTATATATCACAGGAAATTTTTGTCTTGGCATAATGATGAATGATCAAGGGCACAACTGGATGTCGACATGCAAAAGAATAAAGGTGGACCTTTTCCTTATACTACACACCAAAACCAGCTCAAAATTAGAACTAAAAATAAGTTAAAATTATAAAACTCTTAGAAAGAAACGTAAGACAGTTTTGTAACTTTGAATTAGGCAATAGTTTTTTAGATACAATACCAAAAAACACAAGGGACAAAAGAATAAAACAGATAAAGTGGACTTCATCATAACTAAAAAAAATGTGCTTCAAAGGACAAAATCAAGAAAGTGGAAAGAGAACCCACAGAATGGAAAGAAATATTCACATATCATGTGTCTGATAAAAGACTTGTGTCCAGAATATACAAAGAACACTTGCAAATCAACAGTAGAGCAACATATACTTCAATTAAAGAAAGATGTGAATAGACATTTACTTACTTGAGAGAGAGAGAGCACACAGAAGGAGAGTAAGAGGGAGAAGCAGACTCTCTGCTGAGCAGAGAGACCAACTCGGGGCTTGATCCCAGGACCCTGAGATCATGACCTGAGCCAAAAGCAGACACTTAACCAACTGAGCCACCCAGGCACTCCAGTAAATAGACATTTCTATAAAAAGATACACAAATGGGGAAGAAACACATGAAAACACGCTAAGCCTCATTAGTCTTTCAGGAGATGGAAATCAAAACCACTGAGATAGTACTTCACCTGCACTAGAATGGCAAACATAAAAGGAGAAAAGATAGACAATGACAAGTGTTGAACAAGGATATATAGTTCCAAACTCCTGAATATTTGAGAGTTAAACAACATACATCTAGAGAATCCATGTGTCTCAGAAGAAATCACAAGGGGACGAAGAATATTTAGAAGCAAAAGATAAGATTAGGATACAGTTTTTAAAAATCTGAACTTCTACCTTAAGCTGTTAGAAATGACAAAAAAAAACAAAAACAAAAACAAAACAAAACAACTAACCCTCCCCAAAAAGATGGAATAATAAACATAAAAGGAGAAATCAATGAAATGCAAAATTTAAAAAAGAGAAAAAGAATCCCATAAGCAGTTCCTTTGAGAAAAAAATCTATGAAATTAATTGATCTAACCAGATTTATTCAGAAAAAGAGAGAGAAGACACAATTTACCACCTCAGGAATGAAATAGAAGCATCACTACAGATTCTATAGACTTTAAAAGGATAAGAAAGAAACATTATGAGCAATTTCACTCCAATTAATTCAATAACTTAAAAGAAATAGATAAATTCTTTGTCCTAATTTTACTTTGGTTGTATTAAAGGATGTACTTATTCTTAGGAAATCATGCAGAAATATTTAAGGTGTAACTTACTTTCCAATGGTGCAGCACAATTTGGACAATTGGTGAATTTAAGGGTAGGTATACAAATGTTCGTTGTGTTGTTCTTTTACCTTTTTTGTATATTTGAACATTTTCATAATACAAAGCTGGGAAAGGTAAATGAGGCACAAACTCTTGTCAGTAGAGAGGCTCTCACTCCAGATTCATCATTTGAAACAGGCTGATGATGGGAAGGACGTCATGATCTTTCACCCAGAGAGCAGTGTCATGCCCTTCCCTCTGGGCCAGGATGAAGCTTCTCGGTGATGCTGGAACCTCCTACAAGGCGGACATAGAGAGGAAGGACTTAGGTCACTGGGGGCCAGTCTTGACCTTCCACTGGCAGTGAGGGCCAACAGAAGTACTGAGTCGCTTTCTGTAGATGTCCAGGCCCTAATAGCAACTAGTAAAATGGGTGGGCAGTCAGCATGGGCCTTGATTTTAAAGAGGCCTGACCTACTTCATTCTTCCCAGAGGTTGGAGTAAGAGACCTTGACTCCCACAGACATGAAACCTTGGCCTAGTTGGATACTAATTACTCACAAGAGTTTTGTTGACCCAAACTTCCCATAACCCCACTTTGGTGTGAAAGGAGGGCATGCCCAAAGAAGAATTACTGCTAGGAAAATGACACAGATTTATTCAGTCCTGAAAGTCCTTTCCCAGAAATGATGTCCCAAATTGAGCAAGAATAAACAATGCATGACTGATAAATCCCACAGTTAGGGACTGGGAACAGCTTTCGTACGTTCCTAAGGAGCTGTATATTTGGAATCAGGTAAAACTGAAAGTAAGAGTAGTTGGTCATCTAAGGCCAGGTTGGATGAGACAAGTTCCCGTATTTTGATGTATCTCTTTGTGATTAGAGCACCTGTGAAGGACACAAACTGTGGTACCTCCACGATGTTAGTAACGTACAAAGGAAAGAAGTCTGATACCACGAGTTTCCTCTTGGCCCAGGGTCTTGACTGATGCTGGGCATCAAGCCACCCTGTCCGTCTTGAGGGGACACTTGAGAGGGAGGGATGGGTGGGACGAGCACCAAACCGTCTATGCAGGACATAATCAGACCACGTCCTACTCATTTCCTTATGATCCGTTTGTTCTATAAATGGGACTCCTCAGTCTTTGGATGCTCTTACTGACGTGGGTATGGCGGAGAAAAAGACAAACTACCTGGCAGTTTCTATGCAGCTCACATTATGATTCACCTGGCAAAGTCAGAGTTACTTAGATAAAGGGAAAATGTGAGGAGGACTTTGGACTTGGGAAATCTGGGTTCTCATCCCAGCTGTGCAGCTGGCTTGTTGGGGCCTGAGTGACAAGTCCTCTGACCAACCCCCGCCCCCAAGGACCTCAGGGTCTCATCCTGGTGGGCAGAACCTGACCAGATTTCCAGTAGCAGCCCTTCCAGGCCGATCTTCGAATGGGGGCCCATTTCCCCTCCAGCCCTCTGTCAGCCGATGGCCAGCCCGTCAAGCTTTTGGCTATCAATGGCAAGGGGGTCCCTACGAGCTCCCCCACTTTGACCATCTTCGATCTGAAGGACTGGAAAATTTCCTTCAGAAGAAAAAAGCCCTGTGGCATATACATTCATTATCCATACTGTTTCTGTTCCTTTTGGGAAATGTGTGCCTTTTAACAAGTCAGGGCCGTATATCCTGTAGCCCATCACGCATGGCGATCTGCGGTAGGGGGCAGAGAGACACAGGGTTCTGGGTTGCTGTGTGGCACCGTCTGCCACTCGGATGATACAGCAGTGGACAGGTCTCCTGGGTCCCCGTGTCAGGAGGAAGGCTCCCTGCGACAACTGTCATCTCCTCCCTGAGGGCCCTCATGGTGGAAACATCGAGGACAAAGCTATCGAAATGGTCTGATATAGTACCATGATTTCTTCTAATTTCTAGAACATAATAAGTGATTAGTAGTACAAGACTGGGATCCAGAACTTATAGATAACTTGTACAGATCAATAACAAACTCATTTTTATGAGGAATTCTTAATCGCAGGAAACAAACTGAGTGTTGCTGGAGTGGGGGGTGGGGTGGGAGGGATGGGGTAACTGGGTGATAGACACTGGGGAGGGTATGTGCACTGGTAAGCGCTGTGAATTGTGCAAGACTGTTGAATCTCAGATCTGTACCTCTGAAACAAATAATGCAATATCTGTTAAGAAAAAAAAAAGAAGAAGAAGAAGAAGGTAGCGGGAAGGGAAGAATGAAGCGGGGGAAATCCGAGCGGTAGACGAACCATGAGAGACGATAGACTCTGAAAAACAAACTGAGGGTTCTAGAGGGGAGGGGGGTGGGAGGATGGGTTAGCCTGGTGGTGGGTATTGAGGAGGGCACATTCTGCATGGAGTACTGGGTGTTGTGCACAAACAATGAATCATGGAACACTTTATCTAAAACTAATGATGTAATGTATGGGGATTAACATAAGAATAAAAAAAAATAACAAACTCATTTTGCAATGAACAAACGTCCTCAGCAGAGGCTTTACTCTAGAGTAGGGGTTGGGAAATGAAGGCCCGGGAGACCAAATCCAACCCTTCAGGCTGTTTTATAAATAAAGTTTCATTGGAACACAGCCATGCCCGTTCGTTCATACATCGTCAACGCTGCTTTCCCCTATACCGGCAGGGCTGCGTGGCTGGAGTGGAGACCATCTGACCTGTAAAGCAAAGATGTTTACCATCAGACCCCTACAGAAAAACATGCAGACCCCTGTAACAGAGGAAACCAAGAGGCCAGTAAGCATAGGGAAGGGTGCCCAACATTATTAGCCAACAGGAAAATGCAAATTAAGCCTATAGTAAGATACCCTTGCGCACCCATCAGAATGGCTAAAATGAAAAAGATTGGCACCAAGTGTGACAACGACAGGGGATGGTTGCAGCTCCCGTCCGGGAAGGCTGCTGGGGGGAGTGGCACAGCGTTGGGAAATAGCATGGCCGAGTCTAGTACAGCTGAGCATGCAGATGTCCGTGGCCGGCATCCCTGGGTGTGTACTCAGGGCAAGTGAGGGCTCTGTCCACCAGGATGGTCATAGCACCTTTGTTTCTAATAGCCCCAAACACAAAACAACCCAAGTGGTCACCAGCTGCAGAAGAAATTAAACTAATTGTGCTATAGTCACGTAATGGGACAGTATGCAACAATACAAAACCCCAAACTATTGCTATACACAAGGACATGTCATAGACTCAATATTGAGCTCAAGAAAGCAGGTCCTAGAATGCAGAGTGTATGATTCCATCTCTAAATTTTAAGTGTAGTGACATGTGCCAAAGGTCAGAGCAGCAGTTACCTCTAGGGTTGGGTGATTAGTTATTGAGCGATTAGTCTTTCTGGGCCTGAAAATGTTCTGCATCTTGCTCTGGGAGTTGCTTACATGGTTGTAGACATATGTAAAAGGTCACTGAACAGTTAAGTGCCCCTAAGATTTGAGCACCTACAGTAGAAATGGTGTATATCTCAATAAAAAGTAAAACTATTAAAGAAAAGATACTGGGAATCCATTTGGCTTTGAACCTTATGCCAATATATTTTTTTTTAATTCCAGTTAGTGAACATCAAGTGCTATATTAATTTCAGGTGTACAATGTAGTGCTCATCAGGACAAGTGTACTCCCTAATCCCCATCCTCTATTTCCCCCTTCCCCCAACTTCCTCCCCTCTGCTAACCCTCTGTTTGTTCTCTATAGTTAAGAGTCTGGTTTTTTGTTGTTATTGTTTTTCTCCTTTTCTCTTGGTTTGTTTTGTTTCTTAAATTTTCCATATGAGTGAAATCATATGTCTTTTTCTGACCCACTTATTTCACATAGGATTATACTGTCTAGATCCAACTGTGTTGTTGTAAATGGCAAGATTCATTTCCTTTTTATGGCTGAATAATATTCCATTTACATTTGTGTGTGTGTGTGTGTGTGTACATACATACATAACACATCTTCTTTATCCATCCATCCATATTTGGTTTTTATAAATAATGGTGAAGTAAGCATAGAAGTACGTGTATCTTTTCAAATTAGTTTTTTCGTATTCATTGGGTAATTACCCCGTATTGGCATTATTGGATCATATGGTAATTCTATTTTTAATTTTTTGAGGACCCTCCATATTGTTTTCCACAGAGGCTGCACCAGTTTGCATTCCCACCGATAGTGCACGTGGGTTCCTTTTTCTCCACATCCTCACCAACATTTGTTGTTTCTTGCCTTTTTGATTTTAGCCATCCTCACAGTGTGAGGTGATATTTCCTTGTGGTTTTGATTTGCATTTCCCTGATGGTGAGTGATATTGAGCAGCTTGTCATGTGTCTGTTGGCCAACTGTATGCCCTCTTTGGAAAAATGTCTGTTTATGTCTTCTGTCCATTTTTAATTGGATTATTTGTTTTTTGGGTGTTTTTTGAGTTGTATCTGTTTTTTATATATTTTGGATACTAACCCTTTGTTGGATTTGTCACTCACAAATACATTCTCCCATTCAGTAGATTGTCTTTTAGTTTTGTTGGTCGTTTCTTTTGCTGTGCAGAAGCTTTTATTTTGATGTAGTCCCACTAGTGTATTTTTGCTTTTGTTTCTCTTGCCTCAGGGGACACATCTAGCAAATGTTGCTACCCCTGATGTCAGAGACATTACTGCCTGTGCCCTCCTCTAGGATTCTTATGGTTTTAGGTCTCACATTTAGGTCTTTAACTCATTTTGAATTTATTTTTGTGTATGGTGTAAGAAAGAGGTCCAGTTTCATTCTTTTGCACATTGCTGTCCAGTTTTTCCAACACTATTTGTTGAAGAGACTTTTTTCCCCAGTGGATATTCTTTCCTGCTTTGTTGAAGATTAACTGACCATATAAATGTGGGTTTATTTCTGGGCTCTCCATTCTGTTCCATTGATCTATGTGTCTATTTTTGTACCAGTACCATGCTATTTTGATTACTATTGCTTTATAGTATATCTTGAAATCTGGGATTGTCATACCTCCAGCTTTGTTCTTCCTTAAGACTACTTTGGCTATTCAGGGCTTTTTTTGTTGTGGTGATGTTTTTTTTTTTTTTTTTTTTTTTTTCAGTTCCATACACATTTTTAGGACTATTTGTTCTAGTTTTGTGAAAAATGCTGTTGACATTTTGATAGGGATTGCATTGAATTTGTAGATTGCTTTGGGTAGGTAGTATGGACATTTTAATAATATTTTTTCTCCCAACCCATGAGCATGGAATATCTTTGTCTGTGTCCTCTTCAATTTCTTTCATCAGTGTTTTGTTGTTTTCAGAGTAAAGTCTTTCATCTCCTTAGTTAAGTTTATTCTGAGGTATTTTATTCTTTTTGGTGCAATTGTAAATGGGACCGGTTCTTAATTTCTCTTTTGCAGAGTAAAGTTTTAACTAGGATACTTTTTAGGCTTTGCCATCAGAAAAAGCAAATTTTTAGAATGTAATTGTGCATCTGTGCTAAAATTCTCCATAGTAACCCATTCTCTCCCCTTCTTATACCCTCCTCATATCCTCGACTCTCCATTGCCTTCCTGTCCCCTTTCTTCAGAGCTGAGGGGATGAACTGGTGGTTCACCTGACTCTCCAGCGTTATCTCTGATGGGGACATGTCTTAAGACATGTCTTAAGCCCAATGAAGGAACCCCTGGCCCAGGCTGATGCTGCTCCATGCACTGGTGACAATCAAGAGCCTTCTCCATCACTCAAAGGTGAATGTAGTGGGGGGAGGGTCTCCACAGTGTCACTTGTCCCAGGAGCATCCAGGCAGACAAAGACACAGGGCCAAGACCTTTCTAGGTGAACCCAAGCCTGAACCTGCGGAGCAAACACCAGGAACCCTGACATGCCCCAGACAGGAAAGGACCCCCACCCTGTGATGTACAGGGTGCTGGTGGATGCAGGACCACAGACGTGAAGGAAGGACAGTGAATGCAGCCCCCTCTGGTCTTGAAGCAGGGTGAAAGATTGGTAGCGGGTGATTTGGGTCGTCAGCCACACTCTGTCCCCGCAACACTCCGTTACGGTCTGACGGCTTCACACGTGCTGAGATCGTGGTTCATGTGGTCATGGAGGGCTGGAGTCCCATCAGAAGTGTCCCTGTCCCTCCCCCACCACTGCTTGGGGGGCGCTGGTGCCCCAAGTGCTGGATGGTGTCGTGTTGGAATGGCAGGTCCACAAACGCTTTTCCCACGAGGGGCTGACTTAGTGCACTCCGCACCGACAGTGGGGGCTGCCCAGAAGTGGAAGCCATGGGACAGAGTCTCCAACCCCCTCCTGGGAACACACCCCAAACAAAGCAACCTCTGGAAAAATAAGACAGAGGTTGGAGGGCGGCAGGTGAGCATTCCCGCGTGCCTTCCTGCCCGTCACTCTTGCTCAGTCCGCAGAGCAACCGCTGGGGTGGTCTCCAGCCCGCAGCTGCGGGGTCACTCCCGGAGGCTAACTCTGCACCCAGGGTCATGGGTCCAGGTCATGATGGGCTCCCTAGGGGGTGACTTCTCACATCAGTATCCAAGAGGAGGGGCTCAATGGTTCGGGGCCATTTGTCTGGCGACATCTGTCCCTAGAAGCACCAGGGGTGCACGTCAGACAGACACACGTCTTTCCTTTCCCCGCAGCTTCGGGCTCCTTGGATTCCAGCTCTGAGCATTTGCAAGGCCTGCATTTTGAGGGCTCTGTGGCACCGCATTCGATTGCAGTGACTGCTCTTGCAAAACACCCCAAACCAGGCAGCTTGAGACCCCAGAACTGTATTCTCTCGTTCTTCTGGAGGCCACAGTTCTGAAATCAGGGTCCGTCAGGGTCCGTCTCTTCTGGAGGCCCAAAGGGACATCCTTTCGATGCTTTTATCCCAGGTTCTGGACGCTGCGGCCAAGCGGGGCATTTCTGGGCTCGAAGCTGCTTCACCGAAGTCCCTGCCCCTGGCTGACCCGGCTTCCCTCCTGCCAGTCTGAGTCCGCCCACTCCGCCTGTAAGGACACCAGTCGTGTTGGATCAGGCCTGTGCCATAGCCCAGTATGACCTCATCTCAACTAATTATGTCTCCAGAGATCCTATTTCCAAATAAGCTCACTTTCTGAGGCTCCAGGCAGACATGAATCTGAGGGGATGTTATTCAAGCCCGTACGGGCACCAAGCACCAAATGGGTGCATCTGTCACCTCGTTCTGCATGAGGCAGAAAGAACTCCGGTGACCACACCCTAGAGAGAACATCAGGCACACGTTGGAAAGGACAGTGGCCAGGACTAGGTGAGGAGGCCAGGGGTAGAGAGCACGTTGCCATGCTGATTGTGTTTCGTGTCCATCATGGTCCCCCAGCTCCCACGGGGTCCTGTCCCTCCCTCCATGGGTCTGGGTTTTTCACGTCAAAGCATCTTACACACAGGGCCTGTGGGTGGCCAGCAGCCTTTCCTCCTCACCCGATAGTTTGGGGTCCATCAGAAGCCCAGTAGTAGGCTTGTCGCTCTGGGAGGGGTAGGAACGGCCTGCCCTTCCAAGAGGGTGCGCAGCCCGTGAGTCCTGGGTGAGGGAGCACCCTTGATTTGTCACCCTAGCAATGGATGGAGGACCCTTCTAAGCCTAACTCAGGGCACAGTCACTCACATAGTTTCCCAGAGGGTCAACCTTTGGTGGTTAGACAAGAGTTCTGGTGGTGTTTTATGTCAAGGGACGGCAGAGCCTGGGGATTTAGTGTCCTCACTATGATGTCATGAACCTCAGGATGGGGTGGGGTTTGGCTTTGAGAACCATGCCTGGGAGCTGAGCACAACAATGTCCCCATGCCCACCCAGGGAGAGGACAACTGTCATGGGCAGTGGGGGACCCCAGCGGGAGAATGCCCTGCAGTGCCAGAAACAGGGAAGCTTGTCACTGTCCTTATACTTGTAAGGTAGGAGCCTGAGTGTGGCCAACTGAACCTGTGAGCTGTCTCACCTTGTCTGTTCTGATGGACTCTGTGACTTTGGACAGTGCCTTCTCCTGAAGACAGGGTTTGCTATCAGCAGAACTATTATAAAATATAACCAGCAGGATTCTTTCATATGCAGGTGGTAGAAACTTATCTCAACCTGCTTAAGCCTCAAAGGGGACTCAGGTTAGGTCCTTTCTGAGACTCGGAAAGAAGCTTCAGGAACAGCTGGATCAAGGGTCCAGGTATCAGGATTTTGTTTCTTGCTGTCTTTTGGCTCTACTGCTTTCCCTGTGATAGTTTATGTTCTCGGAGGATTTCCAAAAGCAACATGATGGCCGTTGGCACCCCAAGATTAGAGTATTCTAGGTGCTTGTGAGTCAGGAGAGAGGTTCTCTAGTGGGACAAGATTGCCCGTTAGGACAGGAGCCCTGGACAGCGTAATTGGGAACAGTACATGTGCACAGGGTGTGCATCTATTCCGACTCCTGTCCGCACCCTCCCAGCGTTGAGTTTCTGGGCTCCAGAAAGCTAACTGCACAACCTTGCCTTGCTCACCAGACTAGGCTGTTTTGTGTCCCGTGTTTTTGCCTGTGTTTGCCTTCTGCCGGAAATGCCTTTGCGCCATCCACCTGCCCCCACTCGCTCCTAGCCCATCATCATCTAAGGATCCTTCCTAATCCATGTCTGGTCCCAGCATAGAGCTCACGTGGGGGCCGTGCAGGCTCTCAGCTCCACAACCTGAAATCAAAATCTTTCTGTGACAAGGTCTCCAAGATTTTCACATGCTCTTTCAAGTGTGAAAGCACCACTGATAACCACTGCTTATCCATCAGTGTTCAGCTCAGAGGCCGCCTCCTCCAGAGAGACCCCCTGCCCTGCCACCCCACCCCAGCCTGTAGCAGGGACAGAGAGCCATGGCGGCCCAGTGCCAAAGACATCGTAGAAGCTGCAGAGATTCTCACTACATATGTGGGCGCGAATGCAGGCAGTAACACACACAGGCACACTTTGGGTCAAAGAGAGTCATGAGTGCGGGTCGTTCTCCAAATTGCTCCTGAACCCTCTTTTGTCTGCCCTGTGCCCAAGGCTGACTCCTGTCTGCTCTCCAGGCCCTCTGGGGGCGGCCCTGCACCATTCCTGGGACAGCCCCCCACTGGGCTCAGCAGATGCCACCTCCCTGTCCTCCCTCCAGGCCCAGGGGTGGGACCACCTCCCCCTGTGGCTGGAGGCTGGGAGCCCCCTCCTTGGTCCTGCCCTACTCCCTGCTGCAGCTGGGGACTGTCCCCTCGCCTCTTCCTCCGGACCCTGTGGGAGAAACACTCCTGCCTGGGATCTTCCCTGGTCCATCGGGAGACTCTGCTCTCTGTGCAGAAGATCAAGGAGACTTTCCTCTCTTTACACATTGCACACACACGTTTTTTTCCTTTCAGTAATTTATTTATCTACAAGCAATTAATGAAATTGTCAATTCTGTTTTTACATTTTCCAGGTACTCACAAAACAACTACAATAGTCTAGATTCTGCATCCTGGGGCGTGTGCGTGTGCACGTGTCCACCTGCATGGGAGTGTATGCTTGTCATCGGGAGAAAACGTTGTATTTTGACTGCTTAGAATACATAAGTGTTAAACAATAGATAGTATCTTAAACAAAACAACAAAGATTAAGAAAAAAATCACGGAACAAGGAAGAAATGGTTGCAGATTCTTAAGCTTTCCTATCTATAAGTTTAAGATTAAACTAATCCCATGAATTTAGGACTAAAATAAGAATTAAGGACTAAAATATGAATTCATAAAACAACTACAATAGTCTAGGTTTGCATCCTGGGGTGTGTGCGTGTGCACACTTCCACGTGCATGGGAGTGTATGCTTGTTATCAGGAGAAAACTTTGTATTTTGACTGCATAAAATTCACAAATGTTAAACAACAAACAGTATCTTAAACAAAACAAGAGAGGCTAAGAAGAAAAAAATTGCAGAACAAGGAAGAAATGGTTGCAAATTCCTAAGTTTTCCTATCTATAAATTTAAGACTAAACTTATTGCTATGAATTTAGGACTAAAATATGAATTCAGAACTAAAATATGAACTTAGGACTAAAATGTGAATTTAGGACTACAATTTGAATTTAAGACTAAAATTTGAATTTAGGACTAAAATTTGAATTTAGGACTAAAATTTGAGTTTTAGGACTAAAATTTGAATTTAGGACTGCACTAACTATTTCATACAGTTTGAGTGAGATGTTGTTTTGTTTAATGTTTTTCTCTCTCTCTTTTTTTAAGGCAATCACATAAATACTGAGTTATTTCTGCGGAACTGTAACCCTAGTCCTAGAGCACAGAAATGGTCTTGTTTGAAAGTCTCTGTCTATGTCCACAATAGAGGATGTCTTCAGTCCCAATGGCATTAATTTAAATCCGACCACCATACCTACAGCAGAGAGTTCTAAAGCGTCCGGTGCGGAAGTTATGTATTCATGACAATGTGGACAAAGCTCTAGTTACACAGTCTGTGATGGGGTTCCACCGCTATCCTACAGAGAGTCACTGTGGCGTCGGTTCCGAAATAGTGGTCGTTTCACTAGAGAGAGAGCCATCAGACGTTCTTCACGGAGCTCCGCGCAGATGCTGAGCCGGGCTTTGGCTGCTCAGAGCCCGGCTTCCCTGAGCCCGGTCACCTTTGCAGGCGACTCCGGGTCCCGGGGCCCTCACGGTGGGCCTCCCATCCCCCCTGGGGGCCCGATCACCCCAGGGATCCCCTGACACTTCCCAGCCTGCGTGGGCTGTGGGCGGAGCAGCAGGACCAAGAGGGTCCCTCAGGACAGGCCGGCAGCTGGACTCCACACCGGCTAGCATCCGCCTCAAGTGATCATTCTCTTTCCTTAGCTCCTGGAACTCCCTCTCTCTGGATGTAGCTACCACACAGCTCTTTGCGACCCTGTCCTGATGGAAGAGGACCAACTTGCGATGATAGTAGGAGGTGGTTCTCTCCAGCTCCTTGCCCAGGTCTTGGGCCATCTTCTTGTAGAGGTTGCGAATCTGGCACGTGAAGTTCATTTCTCTGTGTGCGCTGGCCAGTTTCTTCTTCATTTCCAAGCACTGAGCTTCCGCTTGAAACGCTTTTCGGTCAAGTTGCAGGATGTATTGGTCCTGTTCATCCAGGGGTTTCTGAAGTTTCAGCTTCAGCGGCTGAATCTCCTTGTCCAGCTGTGAAGTTTCCCTCTGCAAAGAGGCTTCCTGGGTTTGCAGGCTGTGGATTTGTCGTGTCAGCTCCACGATCTCTTGCCTTTCTGCCCACAGTCGTCTGGCTCTGTGTTGCTGTTCCCCTTCGGGACTTGGAGGGGACCCAGGGCAGCCAGCATCCTCAGGGACGCCCTTCAGATCCACTGTTGCCCGATGGGCAGGCTGATCACCATTTCCTGCTCCCCTCTTTGGCTGGACTCCCCGGGTCCCGGCACCGTCGTGCTCTGCAGGGAGGTCAGGCAGGGGGAAGGCCTGCAGCCCGGGTCCGACCCTGGAAGGGGACTGGCTGGCTTGATCTTTCGGGACCAGCTCCATGCATGCCTTCGATGGCTCCAGCCTTTCTTCCCCCTCCTTCTCCTGCATTTTCTGCCTCCATCTCGAAACTTCTTGGTTGAGCGGTTCGGGTCCTTCTGGAAAAGGAGTGTTTTCACTCTGATCCTTCGTTCTTTTCGTCAGAAGCTGTTCTCCATCCTTCTCTGATGTTCTGAGGATGGGTTTTTCCCCAGGGATCTGGGGCAGGTCGGGAGGCTGGTCCAGTTCCTTCAGTGCCTTCCTCAAAAAGTTGACAGTGTCCCTATCCACCAGCCTGCTCAGTTCTGTGTTCATTGCCGACAAGCACAGGGCTTGTAACAAGGGAGGACTGGCCACCACCGCGGGCGGCCTGAGGGCGGCCTCGGCTTGTGTGGTTGGGCCACTCTCCTCACGGTGGGCTCCACACACTTCGTGGCGGGCAGAGCCCCTGTGGCCCAGTGCCTTCGCGCTTCTTCGAGTGAGTTGTCTCTTCACTAGGAGAACCAGCAGCACAGTCCATAGGAGCACCACGCAGGGCAACATGGGGAGACTCGGGCTGTGTCCCCAGCTTTCAGAAATCAGCTGCAGCGCCCCCCACAGGTGCTCCAACACCAGCTGGCAAGTGGATCTGGTGGCCAAGAGGGGGCCCTCCATGGCTGTGTCAGGCTCCACAGCTCTGTCTCCAAATGCCAGAGTCCTGTGGCCGCAACGGACCACTGAGAACCCTGTGGAGAGTTCCACCTATGAGGTCAATGGTGCCCGGCAACCAAGGCAGAGCAGTTGGGCTGGGGGAGGGGAGGCCAGCCAGGTTCCAGCAAACAGTTGCCCCTGACTTTGCCGTGAAGTAGACAGTTGTCTCAATCACACAAGCCCTGGGGGAGGTGGGAAGGGCTGATCCCGGCCCGGAGCTCAGCCACTCAGGCCCACCTGGCCCTACAGCAAACCTAGGGGCTCAAGGCAGGGCCAGGTCATGTCCGTCCGTTTGCACAAGACAATCAGGGCAAAGTGTTCAGGCCTCCTTCCTGGGCGAGGCCCGTTCTCCTGATCTGAAGTTTCCCTTGGCTTCAGGGACTCCTGGTCCTGTCTGCAAATGTCCCAGGGATCTCCCTCCATTTTTAATTGCATCACATTAATAGCCTTTTTGATTTCAACACGTGCAGATTTTAGTTCTTTCATTTCTCCAGAAAGAGATTCTGTAGTGTCTTCTATGCTTTTTTCAAGCCCATCTATTATCTTTATAATCATTATTCTGAACTCTAGTTCTGACATCTTACTTACCTCCATACTGATTAGGTCCTTGGAAGTCAGTACTGCCTCTTGTTCTCTTTTTTTGAGGTGAGTTTTTCTGTCTTAGACCATTTTGTCCAGGAAGAATAGATGAATGAAAGAACAAAATACCACAATGACAGCAATGACCCCAGAGAAATATACACTGAACAAATCAGGAGAGATCTTAAACTAAAAAAAAAAAAAAAAAATGAAATTAAAGAATCAAAAGGAGAATATAACCAGAGGTGAACAGAATAGAGCAATACACTGGATCCTGTGTGTATTTTGGTCTGTTTGTTAGAAAACTAGATCCCAAAATTGTAAAGTAAGAAAAACTTACGTGTGTACAATAATAAAATTAAATGCAGTGAAAGGATAGAATGTAACTGTAGAAATGAAAATTAAAAAAAACAATGAAAAAAAGAAGACAGGAATATAAACAGGTGAACAGAACAGAGCTATACATTATATCCTGAGTGTATTTTGTTCAGTTTGTTTGAAGAAACTACATCTCAAAATTATAAAGAAAGAATAACATATATATACAAAAATAACATTAAATACATTGAAAGGATAGAATGTAAGTGTAAAGATGAAAGTACAAAAATGACTTTAAGAAAACAAAACAAAGACAAAAAAAGAGAGAATACGATCAGATAGGTGAAGAGAACAGAACCATATGCTAGATTCTGGGTGTATTTTGGTCTGTTTGTTAGAAGAAACTGCATCCCAAAATTGTAAAGAAAGAAAAACTTATATATATACAAAAATAAAATTAAATACAATGAAAGGATAAAATGTAAGTGTAAAAATGAAAAAAAAGATTTAAAAAAAAGAGTTGATAAAGTAAGAAATTGGTTGAATAACGAAAGAGAAAAAAATTAAAATAAAAGACTTCTCAATTTCCTATGGCTGCTATAATAAATTATTACAAACACGGTGGCTTAAACGAAGTTCTGGAGGCCAAGAGCATGAAGTCAAGGAGTCAGCAGGGCCATGCTCCCTCCAGCCATTCTAGGAGGGAATCCTTCTTTGCCTCTTCAGTTCTGGTGTCTGTTCTCATTCTTTGGCTTGTGACATTGTCACTCTAATCTCTGCCTCTGCTGTCCCATAGTCTCCCCTTCTGTGTGTCCATCTTCTTCTGTTTGTTAGAAGGACACCTATCATTGGATTTAGTGTGCACCTGGGCAATCTACGATGATCTCTCAAGTTCCTTAACTTAATTACATCTGTGTACTCCATATCTAAATATGATCACATTCACAGGCTCCAGGAGTTAAGATGTTGACATATCATTTTGCGGGCCACCATTCAATGCACTACAGAAGTAATACATTCACTTATTATTCTTTTAGTAACTACAATCACAGGTAAAAAGTATGCCTTTGACTTACTACAGACAAATATAAATTAGAGCCTCTGATCTTTTCCCAGAAAATATGAGGACACTAGAATACTTTAACTTCATTTACTACTCCCACAATCTACATATCATTGCTGAACTATATTTTATTGTATTCACTGTAAGCCTAAGAAGGCAGTGGAATATAAGGAACGATGCAGAGGATCATAGGGGAAGGGAGGGAAGATCAGAGAAGGAGACAAACCATGAGAGACTCTTGACTCCAGGAAAAAAACTGAGGGTTGTGGAAAGGGAGGTGGGTGGGGGGATGGGGTAATTGGGTGATGGGATTTTTAAGGAGGGCACGTGTTGTGATATGCATTGGGTGTTATATGCAACTAATGAGTCATTGAACACTACACGAAAAACTAATGATGTACTATATGTTGGCTAATTGAATTTAAATTTT
The DNA here is from genome assembly GCF_029215605.1 of Mirounga angustirostris. NCBI lineage: Eukaryota > Metazoa > Chordata > Mammalia > Carnivora > Phocidae > Mirounga > Mirounga angustirostris. Next base: position 95,042,705 of record NW_026991722.1, read on the forward strand.
AAAAAAAGGCATTATCACTCTGGAAAACTGTATGGAGGTTCCTCAAGAAGTTGAAAATAGAGCTACCCTATGATCCCGCAATTGCACTACTGGGTATTTACCCCAAAGATACAAAAGTAGGGTTCCGAAGGGGTACGTGCACCCCAATGTTTATAGCAGCAATGTCCACAATAGCCAAACTGTCGAAAGAGCCAAGATGTCCATCGACAGATGAATGGATAAAGAAGAGGTGGTATATATATACAATGGAATATTATGCAGCCATCAAAAGGAATGAGATCTTGCCATTTGCAACGACGTGGATGCAACTGGAGGGTACTATGTTGAGTGAAATAAGTCAAACAGAGAAAGACATGTATCCTATGATCTCACTGATATGAGGAATTCTTAATCGCAGGAAACAAACTGAGTGTTGTTCGAGTGCAGAGTCCGATGTGGGGCTTTTTCCCAGGACCTTGGGATCATGAGCTGAGCCAAAATCAAGAGTCAGCTGCTTAACTGACTGTGCCACCCAGGCACCCCCAGAATAAGATTTTAAAAAATAATAATATTTATTGAGGGCTTACTGTTGTAGGAGTATTCTATGTGACCTCTATCTCATTTAATTCTAAAAACAATTTTTTCTTAAAGAAAATTAAAAACAAAAGCTATCCTAAAAGTAAATTTTCATATTATCCTCAGAGCTGGGGAAACACAGGCACAAGAGAGGTTAAGTAGGGGCACCTGGTTGGCTCATTTGGTTAAGCTTCTGCTTTTGGCTCAGGTCATAATCCCAGGGTCCTGAGATTGAGCCCGGTGTCGGGTTCCCTGCTCGGTGGGGAGTCTGCTTCTCCCTCTCTCTCTCCCCCTGCTTTTGCTTGCTCTCTGTATGTGTCTCTCTCACAGATAAATAAAAAAAATAATAAAAAGAAGAAGTTAAGTGACTTTCTCAATGTCATACTAAATATTAGAACCAGATACAGACCTGAGTGTGTGACTCTGAAGTCTGTGTTCTTTCTTTTTTAAGTTTACCAAATATATACATAACCCTCAAAATATTGTAGATTAAATTACCTTAGCCTTTCTCAAATCATTGCGCTTTGGATGATGGTATAATTTGGGTTACCTGGCTGGCTCGGTCAGTGTAGTATGAGACTCTTGATCTCACAGTTATGAGTTTGAGCCATATTGTGGGTTCAGCTTACTTAAAATAAAAAGATGTTGTAATTGGGCTTGTTTTCTTTTTCCTTTTAACCTCTTCACCCATTTCTCCCACCTCCAACACCCTACCTCTGGCAATCACCTATTTGTTCTATCTAGGAGGTCAGTTTTTTGTTTTGGTTTTGTTTGAAGTTCCACAAGTAAGTGATGGATAGTATTTGTCTTTCTCTGTCTGGCCTGTTTTACTTCACAGAATGCCTTAAAGGTCCATCCATTTGGCAGCTGGAAAGATTTCATTCTTTATTCTGGCTGAGTAGTATTCCATTGTGTTTACCTACGACAATTTCTTTATCCATTCATCCACGCATGGGCACTTAGGTTGTTTCTATATTTTCATTGTTGTTGATAATCCTGCAGTGAACACGGGTGCACATACCTGTTTCAGTTAGTGTGTTCAGTTTCCTCGGATAAATACTGAGAAGGGGAATTGCTGGACCATATGGTAGCTCTATTTTCAACTGTTTGAGGCAGTTCCATACTATTTTCCAGAGTGGCTGCACCAGCTTGCATTCTCACCAACAGTTAATTTTCTTGTTTTTATTTTAAATAAGAAACCAGTGGAGCAAATACACTAATGCCACTGAGATATGTCTTTGGGAAGCCAGGCCACACCCCTGGAGACCCACCAGTTTCTCTCAGTTGCTAGCAAAACTCGTGCAAGGAGATGTATTGAGACAGTCTCAGTGGAAGAAACCATCATTTTTTCCCTCTGATAATGTAAGTTTTCAAACATTTAGACAAAATATAATATTATTTTAAGTAGATCTCGACAGCCTTTCTCCCAGCTCATCTTACTCCGGATCATGTCCTTGTCACGTTGGAAGGAATTACCCCTAGAACCCCCCCGTCTGGAACAGTGCTTACAGATTCTGTATCCGGGAGTCTCCTCTTGTGAAATGCAAGCATTCCTTGATTGCCATTGCCACGTCATCAGTCCTCAGCTGTCCTGTTTGGTTAGTGTTTTCCAGGGACGAGGGGCTGAGGGTGGAGTCCTGAGGTTACAGGTTGCAGGGCTTGGCAAGTGGGAGGTGGAAGGGCACTCAGGCAACCGACGGAGGAAGGGAGCATCAGGGAGCCAACAGCAGTATCTGAGCAAAGGGGGACCTGAGGATTAGAGGCATCTTACAAAAAGGAAACAGGGACCCTGGAAAGAGTTGGGGAGGTGCTAAGAGCAAACTTTGTCTCTGTGTCTGTTCCCTGTCTGATCAGTGATTACCAGCGTGATCCCAGTTGCTGTTTCCAATGCCAAAGACAAAGAGAAGGGGCTTGGAGCTGGAATCCCCTATGTTGTTTGTTTAGATACAAGACAATAGTTCTCTGGACCACTGACCTTGTAAAGAACAGAAGGTATTTGCTCTGCCTGCTCTGTATCTTCCAACAGGCCGCAGGCATCCAAGAATTCATCTCTTGTAATAAAGTCAGCCCTTTCAACCACTAAGAAGACTTACTGTAGGGATCACTACCCAGATTAATTTGCTACCAAATAAAGAATCAAATGCCAAGATAAACAAGAGAGAACAGGCAGCTGGTAGGGTGCCTCATCTTTTCTAAGCTGGTATCTGCTAAATTTTTAATGATTTTAAATTTGCTCATTATATTTCTACCAGAAGGTGGTTCTCTGAAGAGCCAGCCTCCTGTCAGGGTGCCTTGATGGCCCTCCACATTTCCCAAGGCAGCCTCCCAGGGCGGCTCTCCGCCTGGGTTGTACCCTTCACCCATTGGGCAGTAAGTGGGGATGAACAGGATTGGTTGCATAGTTTGAGGGGACCAATGCAAAATGAAAATGCAGGCACTTTGTTCAAAAAGTGTAAGACTTTCAAGACAGCAGGGATAAATCAAGTGTGGAGGCCTTTGAGCACATGCCCTGGGTGAGCACACAGGTCACATGCCCATGACGCTGAGACTATAGGTGTCAGTGAGGGAGGAGCAAATCTTTTCTCGCTGTTGATTTAGTCACTTGTCATGCCCAAGACTTAACGTTTATAATATGGAAGCTGGATAAATTCTTTAGTCCAGAAAGCTGATTTAAGAAAAGTTGTGCATCCACTACTGAGTATTTACCCCAAAGACACAGATGTAGTGAATCGAAGGGCCATATGCACCCCATATGCAATGTTCATAGCAGCAATGTCCGCAATAGCCAAACTGTGGAAAGAGCCGAGATGCCCTTCAACAGACGAATGGATAAAGAAGATGTGGTCCTTATATACAATGGAATATTACTCAGCCATCAGAAAGGATGAATACCCAACTTTTGCATCAACATGGATGGGACTGGAGGAGATTATGCTAAGTCAAATAAGTCAAGAGGAGAAAGTCAATTATCATATGGTTTCACTTATTTGTGGAACATAAGGAATAGCATGGAGGACATTAGGAGAAGGAAGGGAAAATGGAAGGGGGGAAATCGGAGGGAGAGATGAACCATGAGAGACTATGGACTCTGAGAAACAAACGGAGGGTTTTAGAGGGGAGTGGGTGAGGGGATGGGTTAGCCCGGTGATGGGTATTAAGGAGGGCACGTACTGCATGGAGCACTGGGTGTTATACAAAAACAATGAGTCATGGATCACTACATCAAAAACTAAAGACGTAATGTACGGTGATTAACATAACATAATAAAATTTAAAAAAAGTTTGAAGTATTATGAGAATAACCAAAATGTGACACAGAGACAGGAAGTAAGCAATTGCTATTGGGAAAATGGCACCAATAGATTTTCTCCATACAGTTTTGCCACAAACCTTCAATTTGTAAAAAGCACATTATCTGTGAAGTGCAATAAAACAAAGTGCAATTAAAAAAAAAAAAAAAAAAAAAAACTAGGGTGCCTGGGTGGCTCAGTTGGTTAAGCGACTGCCTTCAGCTCAGGTAATGATCCCACGGTCCTAGGATCGAGTCCCGCATCGGGCTCCCTGCTCTGCAGGGAGCCTCCTTCTCCCTCTCCCACCCCCCCTGCTTGTGTTCCCTCTGTCGCTGTGTCTCTCTCTGTCAAATAAATAAATAAAATGTTAAAAAAAAAAACTAATGATGTATTGTATGGTGACTAACATAACATAATAAAATTAAATTAAATTAAAAAAAAAAGAAAAGTTGTGCGTCCAGAAGGAAAAGGTCTATTTGCAGAGGCTTCACCTCGTTTTTTTCTTTTTTTTTTTTTTTTTCATCTTCAAGATGATTTGAATTACTTTAAAACTACTTTATAACTATCCCTGGGGACTCTCTCTTTGAGAAGGTTTTTTTTTTTTTTTCTTCCTTTAGATTCCATCTAGCTCTACATATTTATGTTCATAACATGGATTATTTGGGTAATAGCCTCATGCATTCCTGTGATATTTCAGGGCCCTCATTTGTGTTTGGCCCCCATTTGTTGGCTTTAAGATTCTGTCAGCATGAAGAAATCACCCCTGTGGACAGTATTTAATTTTTAATGCTGTGCTTCTCAAGCTGGGGTCTGTCTGCTGAGGTGTTCTTGGCTGCCTTAACTTTCAAGTTAGGAAAACACTGCTTGAGGCTCCAGTCAAATTCTAACCCAAAGGTTTTGAAGCCTTAATGATTAATGAGGTCTATACCCTTTCTAATGACCATATGCAAATCAAATGTTTAAGAGAATAGTTGAAGAAAAGGGGAAAATGGCAATCTTCATTCAGATAAGATTGGGCCTATTGGTTAAAAAAAAATATGGGTAACTACTTATTGAAGAAGAGTAATGTTGCCAGCAAAAATAATCATCTTGAGTGTTTATTGCATGATACAAACTTTTGAAGTATCAGGTTTTTTTCAGTTGAAATCCAGTTGAGCCTCCTATTTGCAAACGAGGGGCCTGAAGCACAGAGAGGTGCAGTAACCACCCAGCTCCAAAGCAGAAGGGCAGGAGACAACCTCAGGCTCCCCCAGAATCTGACTCTAAAGTGGGTTAGCCCGGTGATGTGTATTAAGGAGGGCCCGTCTTGCATGGAGCACTGGGTGTTATACGAAAACAATGAATCATGGGTCACTACATCAAAAACTAATGACGTACTGTATGGTGACTAACATAACATAAAAAAAAAAAAAGCCCATGTCTCCCCCTCCGGGCCATTTCTTTGCATATGTGTGCTAGAACATCTTTAATGCGTGAAGGTTTGGGTCATTTTCAGTTTTTACAGGAGCAGGAAGATCTGTGGCATTTGTTGGGGACTTGACTATTTTAAAATGTAGATTTTATTATTATTCAAATACGGTGAAGCCAGCAGATCAGATGACTGCCATTGAAAAGATGAGTGTCACTCACAGTTCCAAGAAGAGAGGCCATGCCACGCCATGCAGGGCCATATGGGAAGCAATGGGGTCCCTCAGGAGGCAGAACGTCAGACAAGGATGTGGGCAAGAGCCTTATTGTGGTTTCCATGGGAAGGAACAGGTGAAGCAGAATAAGCAGGCATAGGATTGGCTGGCTTGAATAATTTTGGTGGGCTCTGGGGTGTAGGGGTTGTCTCTAGTTGTCTGGTTCTTGACCCCAGGGGCATCTGTGTAAGGGGATAGTGGCCCAGAGTGTGAGAGCCCAGTCAAAGAGGTGGTTGGGAATGGGCTCTGTATTGGTTGGCTTACATATGGAAAGTGTGCTTGCAGGTGAATCATCTACTATCTCTAGGAATTGGCCAGCCCTGTGAGGGACAGTGTCTCCAGGTTGGCAAGGCCCCAGGAGTCAGAGCGTCAGAATACAAAGAAATGCTAAGACGGTGACCTGGAAGATCCAGGCTGACAAGAGATCCAGGAGCTCTTCTCATTAAGAGAAGACAGTAGGTCCTTCAAGAGCGGTCATCTAGAGATAATGCAAAAGTGCGTGTGCAGCTTGTAGAGACGGCCCCGTTCATCAGAGCTGCAACCGCAAGTCTTGAGATGGTGATTTGGGAATACAGGACACTGGGAAAAGAAGCAATTGTGACACTTAGTGGCTGTCAGTAATCATGATTATGCTTCTTGGTAATGAGGCAGAGATGATAAGCAATTTCAAAAAGTTTCAAGTGCATATTACTTTTGATTTCCTCTACTCATGTTGCTAAGTTTCCTACTGTTGATAACCAGAATGATGAGATAGACCTTAGACCAGCCCCTTCTCCCCAGCCCTCCAGATAGTCAACAAGAACAGAGAGGGCAGTGTCCGCAGAACAGGGTGCTACCTTTCCCCCGCTTCACACGGCACCAGGTGCAGTCCCTCGGGCCCCACGTCCAGGGTCTCACTCCACCGGTGCCCCACCCTGTCCACCTTCTTTTGGGTAACTAGTCCCTCAGCTGGACTTTCAGCTGCCCTCTTATCCCAGCTGGGAATCTGGGAGTCCTGGGGCTCGAGGATGTAAGGGCACGGAGATGTCTGTGTGCAGAGGGGAGGAGTTCGGTGTTCCAAGAAGGGGTGCTAAGGGCTAGCACTGAAGGCAGAAGGCAAAGAGAAGATAGACTTGCCAACCGGCAGCGTAGGTCTGCCGCTGCAGGAGGCCCAGTAAGCGAGGGCCAGTCTCAAAACCCAGAGACTCAAGGAGTCAATCTGCAGAGCCTGTATGGGGTTCTCTCTTCCTTAAAGGGTGGAGAATGTCCAAGTGGGGAGCATGGAGGTGAACAGTTTTTATACCCCGGGGCACATCAGGCCACAGGAGGAAGTCTCCAAATACAGGATCTCACTTAGTCCTCAGATAACCCAGTGAAGGCTTCCCAGAGCTTGGATGCAAACACTTCCCATCTATTCATTTTCTTTCCTGACTAAAAATGGGTTCGCCCTTCAAAGGGCCATCTTGTCTGAAAGTCCAGCATCTCCCTCTTGAGGCTGTCTCCTCTGCAAATTGCTCAGGAGCCTGGTGGGGTTGACCTGATCCAAATGGGCCAAACTTAATCAAACCCCACCCACGAAGCTGGGCTTGGATTGGTGCCAGCAGTCACATGGCTTGGGTTCACCGCTGGTTCCATCCACCTGAAAGTCTCTGCGGGGCAACCACTGACCAGACCATTGTGTATCTTCCAGGGTGGATGATGTGCCTCAGAGCTAAGGTCTGCTAATGGGACACCATGATTTGACCCAGAGGGTTTCAGCCTTTAGTGCTTAACCCACTGGGATAATAAGTTTCCTGTTACCCCTCTCTCCTATATTGTCACCCCAACTGCTCCCTGGGAGCCCAGGGCTTTAAAACCCAAAGACTGAATGGACTCCTTTGCCCAGAAAGTAGAGCTGGCCTCTGCCTACCTATAGGCACCTCTATCCCCCTCTTGAACTTCTTCAATGTCTCATTTACTTTAGTCACTGTAGGGAAGGCAAGGGGACATTCTTGTATTAGTCTTGCTAGAACTGAGGAAGAAAGAGAAAAACCAGAGGGCATTATCTTGCACTTGCCTTCTGAATGGTGCTGCCATTTCCCACCCAACCCCTCTGCTTTCTCTTCCCAGCACAGACATCTGTGAGTAGAACTTTAGGCCCAAAGTCAAACTCACCTTACTCCACACACACACCCTAACATCTCAGCTGCCTGTTCTCTGGTACTTAAATCCATTTTTAAGTGGAGATAAGGTCTTTCTTTCCAATATTTTACTTGATAATTACAGCTTTATGATTGGCTGGTAGAAATGACATGTTTCTTTTTTATTATTATTATGTTATGCTAATCACCATACATAACATCTGTAGTTTTTGAAGTAGTGTTCCATGATTCATTGCTTGTGTATAACACCCAGTGCTCCATGCAGATCGTGCCCTCTTTAATACCCATCACCAGGCTAACCCATCCCCCCACCCCCCTCCCCTCTAGAACCCTCAGTTTGTTTTTCAGAGTCCATAGTCTCTCATGGTTTGAGAAATGACATGTTTCACTCCGAATTCCTAGATTCATTCTGTAGTTCTTTGTCAAGTCAAAACCTGTGATGGTCTCGATGAAGGTTTGGCAAACCATCGCCCATGGGCCAGATCCAGGCAGCTGCTGGTTTTGTGTGACTCACAAGTGTCCATAAAACACTTACTGGAACACATCCATGCTCATTCATTCACGTGTTTTCTGTGGCTTTCTTGCTATAATAGCAGAGCTGAGAAGTTGCAATAGAGAATGTGTGGTCCACAAAGCCTGAAATATTTACTATCTGGCCCTTCACAGGGAATGTTTGCTAACCCGCAGTCTAGATGATGAGAGGATAGGTTTCTGGCTCCAACATTTACTAGTTGGGGTGACACTGAGCTAGTCACTTAATCTCTTTGCATCTCAGTTGCCACATGTATAAACTGGGCATAATCGTAACGACCTCAGGGATGTATGAGAGAAAGGAATCAATACTTGGAAAGTGCTCAGCAGTGTTTTGTACCCAGAAAGCTCACCATTTAGTAGTTATTGGCATGCAAATAATCTGGCAATGGGGATCTTAAGGAAAAATTGGTTGACTTTGGATAAACCTCTTGAAACTTTCAGTTCTCAGACTTCCTGGTTGCATCATGTCTATACAAACAGTCTATGCTTTGAGGTTTATCCAGCTCATGTCCATACACATATCTTGCATGTATAGGAGAGGGAACAATGCCTTTAACCTTGAGCGAGATGATATGTTTCTAAGCATCTGAGTTGTTGGTCAATGTTACACCAAGCACAATGTTTGACACCTGCTTTGGTAATGTCATAAAGTGTGGCATGTGGCAGGGGGACAAGAAATATCATTTAGATAAGAATTAAGAAGTCAGGAGAGTCTAAGATAAAAGAAGCGATTAAAATGCAATTTTCAGATGAGCTCAAATGCAGTCTGTCTCCTACTTCTTATTGTGGGCTGGATCCGGTCTTTCTTAGTTGAGGGGGTCAAACATCAGTTCTCCTAAACAAAAATGCTACAGCTTGGAAAAAATCATATGCCTTACCTAATTTTAAGCCACATTTTGTGGTTCCTGTGTTTCCATTTCTCGAAGCAGTAAATAACAGACCATGGCTATTTATCCAAACTTCCATTTGATGCATCAACTACAAAAGAATTGATAAGAAGGAATTAAAGCTCCTTTGTGTTCTTGCCATTAGACAGCAGAGCTAAACAGGGCACCTTCACTCCCTCCTTACCTCTTTCCTCAAGTGTGGCACACGGGTCTCACGGTTTCACAGGGAGACAGTGTGTGTTAGGATCATACTGTCTGGGGAACCAGAAGGTCTGAGCTCTGATGTTGGCTTTGTCATGTAAACTTGGACTGTTGACTCAACCCCTCTAGGTCCTATATTCCTGTGATGGTTCATTTTATGTGTCAGCTTAGAAGGCTCTTTTGTATGAGACTAACATTTAAATTGATGAACTTAGGCTGAAGCAGACTGACGTCCATAATGTGGGTGGGCCTTATCCAAACCGTTGAGGGCCTGACTAGAACAAAAAGAGCAGCTTTCCTGAGTAAGAGAAAATTCCACAGAAGGCTGCTTTTGGACTTCATCTGCATGATTGTCTCTCCTGTGTCTGCACACTGCAGTTTTAGACTTGTCAGCCTCCATAACTGGGTGAGGCAATTCCTTCTAATAGACCTTTCTCTCTCTTTTTTTTTTCTTCCTCAATTTCTTTTCTTTCTTTCTTTCTTTTTCTTTCTCTCTTTCTTTCTTTCTTCTTTCTTTCCTTCTTTTTTTTCTTTCTTTCTTTTCTTTCTTTCTTTCTTTCTTTCTTTTTCTTTCTTTCTTTCTTTTTCTTTCTTTCTTTCTTTTCTTTCTCAGAGAGAGAGAGAAAGACTGACTAATACAGTTCCATTCATAAAATAAGACTTTAGTACAGTCCCTGATAACTCTATGATAAGAGGACCCCATGGACCCCTGGGTTGACTGTCATATATAAATATGTTTCTCCCCAAACAGATGACTTCACTTTGCTTCCTTGCACAAACTAAAGGCCTTCTCATCATTTGTGTGATTGAGAGCATAGGTGCTGAGGCCTGACTCCATGGGTTCAAATCCAAGCTCTGCCACTTGGTGGATTTTGACCATGGGAAAACTACTTAACTACTCTAGGCCTCAGTTTCCTCATCTGTAAAGGGGAGATAATAAAATATCTACCTCATAGGGTTATTGTGAGAATTAATGAGTTAATAAATGTAAAATGCTTAACAAGATATCTGGCACTCAGTTAGGGTAGATCTAGTTATACTGCAGTGATGACTATATTGTTTATGCTTAGACATTATTGGCTGGAAATTCTTAAGTAGTCAAGTAGAGCCTTAAGGAAGCAGGAAAAAAAATTGATGATGTGTCTAGAGGGGGAGAAATCATACTTGGAGAACAGAATTAATAACTTCCACAGTTATTCATATTATGTATTTATATATAGTTATGTATATACATATTTAATTAATACTATGTATTATGTGGCCCACTTCACTTTGCTTCTTTGTTTAAGGCAAAGGACTTTTTTCAACAATTCTTTCTGTAGGAAACATCTTCCCTGCCTTGCTTAGCGGAGATCACATGGTACAGCTCCTCCAATAGTTACAGCCTTGAGCAGTGAGATCATCAGTATCCATGTAAATAGACACAGTTTAGCATCTTGGGCTGGTATCAAGGAGCTTTTATATGGAAGCAATTACACCCTTGGTGGTGGTGGGGAATAGTTAAAAATGCAAATATATCATTATTTACTAGCTCTTGGAAGTCATGCCTCTTGCATTTCATTCTGAACTTCTTGCTTAATGCCTTTCAAATCTCCCCTGCTATTTTTGGCTTCTCTGAAATAATTCTGCCAAGGCAGAAAATTGGCAGTCAAATAAGTTTCATTGGCCTTTAGATCATTTTATTTCTTTACTTGTATTTTTCCTTTGCTCTCTGTTCTTTGCTGACTTTCCATTGCCCATCACTTCACACATATAGCATGTAGCATTGATCTTGACACATGATATGCATTTGCTTATCAAAGGTTGATCCATTAGGTGGACTCCTGCCAAGGAAATGTGGGCCATGTCTTTCAATTTAAAGATGTTATGTAGTGATGTCCTATATGCTATTATAAATAACTTTTAAAACCCATGCATAGAGAAAATGCTTATGAGGAACATTTAAATGGATTTTCTTCATTTTCAGCTGAATCCCTATTAAGAGTTTAGGTATATGTCAGGAAAGTGGTCTGTGTCTTCAATAACTTTGTAGTTTTGCAAGTTTCTTTTTGATTTCACCAGGGTCTTATGATTGTGACTAGCTAATGGAGAGAATATCCTGAGGAAATCAGC